>NC_090650.1:357706814-358306814 GCF_040937935.1 Hyperolius riggenbachi
CAGATTCCGCTTTTTAATCTGTTTTTACATCCGATTCAGATTCTGATTTGCAGTGTGCAGGGAGCAAACTGCAAATCGGAATCTGAATCGGATGTAAAAACAGATTAAAAAGCGGAATCTGAATCTGAATCGCTTGCAGTGTGCAAGAGGCCTCAAGAAGGCCTACCCCAATAGGCAGCAATAGGCAGCAATAGGGTATACAGAGGTTGTGACTGCACCAGGGCCCTTGGACCTCAAGGGCCAACGTGGGGCCCCACTCAAACATTGCACTAGCTCTTCGTTGGTCCTGTAGCTGTAATAAACACCTCTATATGTGATTTGAATAATAGCCATTAACAAACCATTTATTTTCCTCTGCTTACATCTCTTCCACAGTGACTGTCCATGGAGAGCCATTATTGGTGGACTGTAGCATGTGATTATTACGCATACGCTGCTTGAGAGGACGGGGGGAAGGGGGGGGGGGGGGACAGCGTAAAATCTGCATTAGGAACCATCGCCCTGTAGCTAAACCACCACCACCACTGTGCACTATTTCTAGGGTAGTGAGGCTGAAGCTTCCAGGCAGGGGCATAGCAATAACTCCTGCAATCAATTGGGGGGAATGGGGGTGTCTGTGAGGACCTGATCCTCCTCTCTTTCACCACCAACAAGCAAAGTAGCACAGTGGAGTGCTGTATAAATAAATGTACCTTCTCTTGCCACGTCTCCTTCTCCTCCCAGCATCCACTTGCTCTATGCTGCCCCCTCTGACATGCATCAGGAGCAGCAGGAGTGTAAGACTGCCAGGCCTCAGGAGGAGAAGAAGAGACCTTCTGCGGGAGCAGGAAAGATTTTTACTCACTTTGCAAAGGGGAAGGGAGGAGGAGCGATGGGAGGGGAGTGTTGCAGTGCTGCAGTGTTTGCTGGGGGCCCCGGAGGGGTGGCATTATGCCCCTACTTCCAGCATTACCCTTTCATTGTCCAATTACTTGAATTTTGATAGGTAACAAAGTCCAAGCAGGTCATTTTGGCGCTCAGCTCCGAAACTGGGCGCTGCTATAGCACTAATGCTATAGTGCACCCCCCGCACAAGGGTAATTTGGGGATCCGGTGATCGCAAGATCCCGAATTACATCTCCCTCCAAACTCGGAGGGGGAATAGTATTTAACGCCGCCAGGAATTTGGGTGGCAGCAGGCTGAGCCGCGCCCAGCTCACTGGCGACATTACAATCCATACACAAAAAAGTTCCTTTAAATTGCAGTGGATAACTATGTATCTATAACATTATATTAATATTCTAAATTCTAGTTCTGCTACAATGTGCGCAGTCACAGGCACCCTTTACAAAGAATGATTTTCATAAATGTGAAATCCAGTCTTTACAACCTCCAGCATAACAGCTTAAAATGTAACTTGAAACACGCTCACTGTTCAAGGCTGTAACAAACCAACGGCTGGCCAGACCTGTGTTCACTATTTATTTATGCTGTTCCTCTGAGACCTGGCACTTAAAATATGTTCCAATGAACCATTTTGTATGACTCAGAAGCCTGTCACTAGCCTCACTATTTGATTTCAAATATTCGAAACTTTTTATGGAACATTAAAAAAAATTTATGATGCATGTTGTAAATCCAATCGAAGTCCGGGGTTGCCTGGTACAATTACAGCACAGATCTCACTTGTGAGCTACAATTATCTTAATATTTAATACAGACATATTATGACTCCTACGGCTGGGGCGCAGCACGTTTTACGATGGCGAATGCTGAAAGGTTTTCTTCTGAGAGTGCTAAAATAAAAAAGGAGTTTACATTACAACTGATGCATATATATTCAGCTATTTTGTTTTATGGTTTCTTAGGCTGATTTAAATGTAATTTGGAACAGCCTGCAAGGAACATGCTGCAAAGTCAGACTGATATAACCTAATTTGAATAAAGTTGCCAAATAAATATTTTGATAGGGTCTCTTATGTGTGATGTCACCTAAAGAAATATATACTTATATATACACAGTTTGATCGTTTATTATACTGATCGTTTATTATACTAAAATGAGAATTTTAGCCAGCCAGGAAAAAATAGGAGTGGCCGTCTCACTGCGGCCAATGTGCAAAATGAATTAAGATTTCAGGATTCCCGGCGGCAAAAATGTGACAAATGAAGCCGGCTCCTCGGCTCTGGCTCCTCACGCCTATTCAGCTCTGGCAGCCAGGGACACGTGTGGCCCCCAGAGTCATTCGTAGCGGCAGGGAAGCAGAGCGGGAATGCTGCAGACATTGCTTCTGCCAGCACCTGCTCTGCAGGAACGAACAGCAGGATTCCGTTGCTACGAACGACTCTGGGGGACACGCATGACAGAGCTGAAGGAGGTGGGCAGGGGGAGGAGCCAGAACCGAGGAGCCAGCTTCATTTCTTACATTATTGCCGCCAGGAATCCCGAAATCTTAATTCATTTTGCACATTGGTCGCAGTGAGGCGGCCACTTCTTGTTTTGCCTGGCCAGAACCCGAAGTGGCCAGACTTCGGGTTCTGGCCGTAACTAGAGTTGTCCCGAACGGTTCGGCCGCGAACATATTCGCGCGCACATCGGTGGTTTGCGTTCGTGTCGAAACGCGAACATTATGGCGAGTTTGACCCCACTACATCATTGGGCTAAACTTTGACCCTCTACATCACAGTCAGCAGACACATGACAGCCAATCAGGCTGCACTCCCTCCTGGAGCACTCCCCCCATTATATAAGGCAGCTGCGTCAGCCATTATTTCACTCGGTGTTGCTGCAGTAGTAAGAGGAGGGAGAGGAACCTGCTGCAGAGATAGGGAAAGCTTAGTTAGGCTCTTGCAGCTTGCTCCTAGCTGATATTTGTTGTTGAAAAGCACCACAAAAAGAGCTCTTTTCAGAGCTAATGTTCTTGTGAAGTTTTTTTTTTTGTGTGTGTGCCACTGACACTGCATTATACAGCCCTGTGTGTCGCAGCTGGCCCTTGCTAATTGCTATACTGTGCAAGTCCCAGCACATTCAGTGCCAATACCAGTCCGACTGTGCATACCTGTTCATGTTCACTGCACCTGCGTGACAGCATGCAGTGTTATATAATACCAGTCACTGCATAACTGTTCACTGCACCTGCGTGTGACAGCTGCACATTTGTAATACCAGTCCGACCATGCATACCTGTTCATGTTCACTGCACCTGCGTGACAGCACGCAGTGTTATATAATACCAGTCACTGCATAACTTTTCACTGCACCTGTGTGTGTGACAGCTGCACACTGTATTGTGTAATACGTGTATTGTGTAATACCAGTCTGTGCATACCTGTAACTGCACCTGTGACTGACCACACATTGGGCTTGATTCACAAAGCGGTGCTAACCTACTTAGCACGTCTAAAGTCTTTAGACGCGCTAACCAGGGTGCTAAGTAGGTTAGCACCGGATTTCTCAATCAGATCGCGCGCTAACTTTGCGCGCTCAAAGTTTTACGCGCGCAAAGTTTTACGCACGCTAAGTCCCATAGGCTTTAATGGGCACTTCGCGCGGAGCGCCCTGCGCTCTGTGCAGTACGCGCATAAAGTTTTACGCGCATAAGGTTTTGCGCGCATAAGGTTTTATGCGCGAAAAGCTTGTTTAGACGTGCTAAGGGGGTTTTCACAGGCGTGCTAACAGTTAGCACCGCTTTGTGAATCAAGCCCATTGTATTATATACCAGCAGTCACTGCATACCTTTTACTGCACCCGTGTGTGTGACAGCAGCACATTGTATTGTGTAATACCAGTCCATGCATACCTGTAACTGCACCTGTGATCGCACATTGTATTATATACCAGCAGTCACTGCATACCTTTTACTGCACCTGTGTGAATGTACATTGTTCTACCAGCAGTCACTGCAACCTGTTCACTGCACCTGTGTAACCACACATTGTTGTACCAGCAGTCACCTTTTCACTGCACCTGTGTAACCGCACATTGTTGAACCAGCAGTCACTGCAACCTTTTCACTGCACCTGTGTAACCACACATTGTTGTACCAGCAGTCACATTTTCACTGCAACTATGTAACCGCACATTGTATTAGTCAAGTCAGTGCATACCTTTCACTTAATACCCCCCAATATGGACAAAACAACAGGCAGAGCCACCCGGCAGGTCTGTTCGAGGTCGAGGTGGCGTGATTTTGTGCGCCCCTGGACCAAAGTACAGTGTTCAGAAGGCATGTGCCATCAACTCTTAAGATTGCCAGGATGTACTTGACTATTTAACACAGAACAGCTCATCTTCCTCAGCTTCCACACGGAAGCGTGACATATCATCCTCCGAGCCACCACTGCTACTACTAGCACCACATTTGGCCCATTTGACACTGCACAGGAGTTATTTGGTGGGGAATTAACTGATTCACAGCCATTCTTGTTACAAGATGATGGCGCTAAGCATGTTACACCACCACCTCATATGTCTGAGTTAGTTGCCAGTATGGACCTAAGGTGTGAGGATGATGAAGTATCTGTTGTTCGTGCAGTTTTGGAGGTGTCTAACACAAGAGAAGCTTTGGAGGATGATTATGATGATGATGATGATGATGATGATGATGATGATGATGATACTGCCATAAATGCCACGTGGAATCCTAATAGACAAGATAATCAGGTGGACAGTTCAGAGGGGGAGTCAGAGAGGAGTAGGAGTAGACGAGTTGCTGAAAGAAGCAGGGGGAGCTCGTCATCAGAAACACCTCATGGCAGTGTCCGGCAGCATGTATCGCCACCTATGGACAGCCAGCCAACATGCTCTTCAAGGTCAGCTGCTGAAGCCACCACCAAAGTGCCATCATTCCAAGGCTCAGCGGTGTGGAGTTTTTTTTGTGTGTCTGCCTCAGATGAGAGCAATGCCTTCTGTACTATCTGCAATCAAAGATTGAGTAGGGGAAAGACCAAGACCCAGGTTACCGGCATTACGCAGCTGACTGCAGAGCAGGGATCGGAGGCTCGGGCTTCAGGATAGTTGCAGGACTGAGGTAAGGTGAGTGAGGCTGCTTGCTTGTGCATTTTTTTAACTATTTCTGCACGGAGGGGGCTGCCTGATGGGGGGGGGGGGAGGGGGGCCATCTGGCTATCGATTCTTGGGGGGGGGGAGATATGTCAAGGGGGGTGTTAAACAGATTTTAATAATTTGGCACATCTGCGCACCTGGGGTGGCCATAACTTACTACTGGGGGCACATTTGGCTATAATGGGGGGCAGCGCTAATCCTGGGGGTACAGGTACAGCTATAATGGGGTAATCCTGATCCCTGGGACACATCTGGCTATAAAGAGGGGCACTATTCCTGGGGGTGCATCTGTCAATCTATTCTGGGGGTGGCAAACACAGGGGAAACATCTGGCTATGCTGGGGGGCTGATATTGGGGACACATCTGGCTATACTGGGGGGGTGGGGTGGGGTGATACTGGGGACACATCTGGATATCTAGACTGGGCGACTTTAACTGGTGGCACAGTTTTATGTCAATCGCACTTTTTATTTTTAAGCAGAAATTATTCATAATTGAGAAATAATGCATTTTTTTATTTCCCCCCCCCCCTTTTCCCCATTAAAATGCATAGAGAGGAACATTTTATTTGGGACCAAATACCCCCCAATGAAAGCTTAGTTTGTCTTGAAAAAAACAATATATAGATCATTTAAGTGGCACGAGTACAGATGAACTTATTGGTGATTAAAAAGGGACACCGCTAAAGCGTCAAAACTGCTCTGGTCCATTAGGGGAAAACAAGGTCTGGATGCGAAGTGGTTAAGGAGATATCTTCCTACTTTTATATTGTATGCCTAGTATTAATGTATCACCTTTTAGTCTTTCATCTTTTTAGTGGCAGGCAGGTGGTGGACCCCTGACCCCTTCAGGTGGTAGACTCTGTGTCCACAGTGGAAAAATAGCACATGTGTGGGTTATGATGGGATTGGGGTGGGTAGGGTTTAGATGTCTGAGAGACTGCTGTTGTGTGTGTCATAACTGGCATGCAGCCTGTGCTATAAGCACAGGAAGATAGTATTGCAAACAGCAAGTCAGGGGATTTAAATGAATATCATCCAAAAAATGTTTAGGGGCAATGCTCAAAATTTGTGCCTGTAAATCATGAAATATTTAATATCACACACTATGCATTAAAAAAGCACAAGCCTAAAGTCAATATTAACAAACTGGAAGGATAGGTTCTTCTTACTATGAAAGACTGCCACTAATTGTTCATATGTGAACCCTTTACTTGGCCTGTCCAAAGACTGTACATCAGGATATCTAGCAGCAAGGCATTCACAGATATTTTATAGACTGTAGGATAAGGGGACATGAGGAAAAACAGGCGCCCATTTTCAATAATAAAATTATTGTTATTGTCTACCGATATTCTATGTTTTTAAAGTGTAAATAGTATAAATTATAATAAAATATCAGTATATATTAACAATATTTTACGGCAATTTAACCATACCTCGACTCTCACACAGAACCCGCCCTTCCTGACGCCTAACCCTAAAACACCCCTTCCTGATGCCTCACCCTAAAACCGGTAGCTGGAAAAAAGGGCGCTGGTGGCTAGTGGATGAAAAGGGCGCCGCCAGAGACTCTAATGCAATTATTGTCAATACGGTGAAAAAAAGCAGGAAAAAAGGTGCCTTAACAACATTAGCACATTAAAGTTTTTTAAATATGTTATCGTTTTAGAAGGTTGTTTATATGCACAGATTTTACGTTATCAAACATATTATTGTTTCTATGTGTGAAAGGGTGTTTCTCCAGGGGAAGTGGTTTGGGTTAGGCACCACCGGGGGGTAGGGGGTTAGGGTTAGGCAACACCCGGGGGGCTGTTAGGGTTAGGCAACACCGGGGGGAGTGGTTAGGATTAGGCACCTCCAGGGGAGTGGTTAGGGTTAGGCACCACTGGGGGGTGGTTAGGGTTAGGCGCCACCAGGGAGTGGTTAGTTTTAGGCACCACCAGGGAAGGGTTCTGTGTAAGTGTAGGGTATGGGTACGCTGTATTGTTGAATGATGTAACAATTTTTTATGTTAATATGTTTTTTGTTATCTTCTGTCTGTTTTTAAAATGGTTTTTATCGTTAACCAAGTTCATCAACAGTGTTTATCGTTATTAAAATTTCGTTATCCACCGGCGCCATTTCATTATTCAGCCGGGCCCTTTTTTCCTGGCGCCTTTTTTCATGCTTGCCTAAAACCACCCTTCCTGACACCTAAAACCTCCTTTCCTAATCTATTAATGTTCAAAACTATACATTTCAAAACAATAATTTTCAAAAATGAGTAATTTGTAAATACAAAACAACATTTCAAAAACAATAACGTTGTTATTTTGACAACGATAATTATCGTGCACCCAAATTTCTGCTTTGGGCACCAAATAGTCGATATTTTTGTTAGCGCCTATGGGACACCCAGATTGTCTATTAGCTGCACCAAGTGGGACTTCCTAGTCTGCTGCTAATTGCTTAACTCTACACTCTCTACCCCCCCCCCCCCCCCCCAAAAGAAAGACATCTTTTATCCTTAGGCTTTTCACAGTAAACTTAAAGCGGGGTTGTTATCATAAAAATCAAATTTCAACAGCAACTGGTCTGAGTGTATTGAGTGATAAAGATGCTGATCCTGCATTCAAAACTTGCAAAACTTTTTCTGCTGTTATGGTTTGGAGTTATCACATACCTTAGGAGCACTGGCCCTTTAATTGCCATTTCCATTGGCTGGCAAAACAGTTGCATGCTGGGGAGTCTTTTTATCTATAATATGTCCTCTTCCCTTTATTTCCCCCACCTTCTAATGACATAAGACAGTACCCTTCCTAGTATAGACCTCAGTGGGAGTGTCTGAAGACTCTGTGAGGAGGGCAGGTAACAAATACACAATTAGCAAGAGGAAAAAAAGAGTGAGGGAGGAAATTATGTCAGGATTAGCTTCATTCAAAGGTAACCAAGATGGAAACTGTCTAGAATAGGATTCTCTGTTTTTCCTTTAAAAAATTTACAGGAATCATAACAAGGACAGTGCAATGCATCTATTATGTAAGTAGAACTAGCATTTATCTACTTATATATGTGTTTTTTTATTTCTCGGGTTAGCATGGGTGTCACATGTTCTTTAATGCAGTATTGTTCATCATACATATCCATATACTGTGAGTTCCAGTCCTATGCATGGACCTCAGTACATGCAGTGTGTCCAGAACCTCTGAGATGAATTCTGGTATTCCTTGGCCATAGCAAATCAACCCATTAGAAAATGAAACAATATATGTTTGTGAGTAATGTGGTGCAGAATACAAAGAGTGGTTTGCTGAGAATTGGAAAGCAGTCATGGTCATATGAATCATCCTTCAGTGTTCTGTCAGCAAGTGGCTGAGCCCATGTGGGGCACATGCCAGATGCAGTACTCCGCTCTTGTTTCCCACAGCAAAGAATTACTTCTCAAGCAGCTTAGGAGAGAGGACAGAGTGAGGAAAGTATATCTATCTCCTTAGGCTGGGAGCTGAATTTTTTTCCTTTTTACATGCATTATTTGTGCTTTTTCAATTTTGTATTTTTTAAAATATTTACATTCAACAAGTGAAGAAATACAATCAGATTTTTTTGTCATGCACATCACATACCATTTCGCATATGTTTTGATTTCTCATACCATTGCTTTGTATGCAAATTGCATGCAGGAACGGGGAAATTGCTGTGCAGTTTTAAAATGCACATAAAGTTGCATTAGCAATCACACACCTATGTGATTTTTTTTGCAACTCATAGACTTGCAGTATGTGCGATTTCACGTGTTTTTCACTATGTGGACTATGCAGGTGAATCTAATACATTTGCTCCCAACCTTTCACATTTCTCTGGTTTAAATTAAAAATAGCATTTTTTTTCCAGGGTGATGCCAATTTTACCATTACTAGAACAGGGTCACCAGCCGTTAACTTATTAGTGACCACATGCTATACTGTGGTAATGTGAGCGTTGCTATGGTAATGCGCAGTATAACGCATTATACTATATACTATATAGTATATATGCTATATATAAACTATATATACTATATATATATACTATATAGTATATATACTATATATACTATTATATATAATAGTATATTCTTGCACATAACAACTTTACAGGAGTTTACTGCATAAAGCCCAACGTTTCCTAATCAAGATATATGGCATTCTTAGCACATGCAAGATGTTCTGTGCTTTACCATAATAGTATCTCCATCAATAATATGGTTAATATAGCACCACTATACCTTCTGGGCCAGCTGTATGCGGTTCTTTGGTTGAATATTGGATCGAGTGGCTTTTCCTGGCTTGTCCAGATGATTTGTGTGGTTATGCATTTGATCTACAGATTTGTATCACTATTTGTGGAGGCCTGATGAAGGGTCTATCCCGAAACAAGTCATCATTGTTGCCTCAATGTTAACCATCATTCTACATATGTTATTTTCTGCTATGAAAGACGTTTTCTGAAGCATTTATTGTATGAATATGTTGCACGTTTTTATCTTATGGGATCAATAAAAATGTTTGTACTTTTTTGCATATGAACTTTCTGGAGTTTCTTCAAATGTTGTCATAATAATATCCTTGTATTGGTATATAATTTAGCATACAGACCATATGCAGTAAGATCTTGCATCAACCATGTACAGTAATGGTATCTAGTGCTGGTTTTGCTGAATTCTCTCGGGTTGACAGAGGTAATACAACTGTGGCATTGCTGTCTGTGAAATGCATCATCAGAAGTAGTTTACATCAAAGCTTTGTAAATTCTGCATAATCCTTTAATGAAAAAAAATTCCATTTATACATACAGATCCAAACATGAACCAAGCCCAAAAGGCACAACTTGTATGAAATATTTTAAAGGGAACCTGAGCTGAGAGGTATATGGAGGTCGCCATGTTTATTTGTTTTCAAACAGTATAGGTTGCCCGGGAGTCCCATTGATCTTTTTGGCAGTAGTAGCACCTGAAATGAGGTATTAGAGGCAGATAATCAGCAGGACAGCAAGGCAAGAGGTGGCGGCATAGGAAAGTTAGCCCCTTCTGCCACGAACCATGCCCCCATACCTACTAGGACAGTTTGCATTTTGTGAAACTGTTCCAGTTCATCTCTATTCCTCAGTATGCTGGACTGTTTTTGCTGGTACTTGGATATTAAATCCCTTTTGTCTCATTTTGTTGGTGATTTTGAACAAAACATGAATTTCACCTCAGAGAAACTTCACGTGTCTGTGGTTACCCAAATTTGGCTTTTGATAAAACAGCAAGGTCAAAGCAAAACTCCAGACCAAGGAACAAATAGATAACATTATAGTCATTATAGTCATCCCATATGTAGATGGAGAATCCATCATAATCAAGCATCCCCAGCAACACCATGGCCTCAATTCACTAAGCTTTATCAAACACTTTATCAAACATTTGAAAATTTACCTCATGGGTAAAATCTAATTTTGAATTCACTAAGGTGTTATAGATTTATTAAACGTTTTATCAATAAAACATTCAATAAATCTATAACACCTTAGTGAATTCAAAATTAGATTTTACCCCTGAGGTAAATTATCAAACATTTGATAAAGTGTTTGATAAAGCTTAGTGAATTGAGGCTCATGAGTTAGAAAATTGTACATCCTAATGGTCCAAGACCTGGACATATGCTTGGTGTATGCAATAAGTACAAATCTTGTTCTTTTTATTTAGCTGGCTCTACGGGACCTTTCTGTGCTCACACAGTTGAACAAAAAAGTAGAACTTACATTTGGGAGAGGGAATTCTCATGTAGAGTAGAATTCAGTGGAGAGATTGTAGAAAAGACATGAATGTATTCTGCAGTGTATCCCTGTGTGCCATTACAATGAGGACACTCCCCAACAACAGTTGTCATTCATTTTTGGAAAGTTAACCACAAGCCACAATTTTGAATTCAAATAAGGTATTTTTATTTAATACTGTAGTAATTCTTCCCTCAGGGCCGGTTCTAGACTTTCTGCTGCCTGAGGCAAATTTGTGAGGATGCGCTACTCTGCTTCAGTCAGCAAGAGAGCACATGCAACAACTATAGACATGACATGCTTCAGCTCAACACAATAACACGCTGTCTGGCTGAGAGTCTATGACAAACAAACTGCTCAGCCTCAGCTAGTCGGCCATCCTCCATTCCTCACCTGTCAGGACAGCAGTGCCACCTCCTACCTTCTGCTGTGCAAGTCAAATGAAACACTGCTGCTCTCCAAACCCCCCTCCTCACTCACTGTCAGACTCCTCACACAGCACAACAAGCTAATTTTCCCCAGTGATGACCTCTCCCCCTCACTCACTCTCGCTTCTCCGTCTACTCTGACTGCATGCTGTAAGTGTAAACTCACAGTACAAACATGTTGCTTCAACCTTGCTTCATGAGAGAAACAACTCTGTAATATGCCCTATTTATCATGGATAGTAGGGAAAAGAAGACGATTTATAAAGTTTACTGGAACACGACCTAACACTTTAATAAGCTCCAAACTTTCTCTACTCTTTGTATTAATGTACCTCCCGGCATTCAAAGACTCAGTCTTGTGTTATATTGAATAAAATAAAATATCATTCATCCAGCTATTTTAAAGCATACTAGGTTAAAAGCTCTGAAAACGACATATTCATTATGCTAACGGAAGGCTTAAAACGAAAAAATAAAACAATCGTTTCAGAATACTGGATCACTTATAAAGCAACCATTAAAAAATGTGTATTCCTTTAGAATCCAATCCCAGATTTCGTACTGTTTGTCAGTAGTTTTGGATCATTAGAGAGCTTAGCAAAGTCCTTGTATAAAACTTATTTTTGTGAACTGAGCTGTTAATGCGTGGAAAATTCCAAATGATTTTCCAGAGCTGCGCAATCTGTGTGAGGGGAATAAAATACTAATAGTAGGCCCATATTGACAGACCCTCAATCCTTCAAACTAAGCATTTAATGAGAGTCTGAAGTAAAAATCAACTTATGAGATAATTAATTGTATGTGTAGTATAGCAGTGGCGTAGCTAAGGAGCTGTGGGCCCCGATGCAAGTTTTACAATGGGGCCCCCAAGCACTCTATACATAACAATTAATTATGATACGGTGCACCAAAACCTGCCAATGGCAACTACAGTGTCAGAGGTGCAAGAAGGGGATGGGGAACAGTTTGTTAATGATTACCACTATTCAAAGTATCTATAGAAGTGATTATTATGAGCACATGACCAATAGAGAGCTAATACTGCAGTTGAGGGAGGGCCCATCGGGGCCCCTCTGGCCCAAGGGCCCCGATGCGGTCGCTACCTCTGCAATTCCTATTGCTACGCCCCTGTAGTATAGCTAAGAAATGGAACATTAATAGCTAAGGGCAGCACGGTGGCATAGTGGGCAGCATGGTGGTGTAGTGGTTAGCGCTCTTGCCTTGCAAGAGCTGGGTCCCTGGTTCGAATCCCAGCCAGGTCAACATCTGCAAGGAGTTTGTATGTTCTCCCCGTGTCTGTGTGGTACTCTGGTTTCCTCCCACACCCCCAAAAACATACAGATAGGTTAATTGGCTTCCCCCAAAATTGGCCCTAGACTACGATACATTCACTACACTAGACATATGACTATGGTAGGGATTAGATCATGAGCCCCTCTGAGGGACAGTTAGTGACAAGACAATATACTCTGTACAGCGCTGCGGAAGATGCCGGCGCTATATAAATACGAAATAATAATAGATTGTTTCCAGTACAGGAAGAGTTAAGAAACTTCAGTTGTTATCTATGTAAGCTACTCAGAGCTATTCAACCCAACGTGGATTGGCTACGTTGCTGTTTTCTGAAGCACTTATACATCAAAGAAAAAGTGACAGGCAGCATCAGATAAGGTGATTACTGAAGGGAAGTTCAAAGGATCATTAGCTCTGCAAACCACACTCTGTATTTTAAACTATAAAACAGAGCAAACTGCAAATATGACAATATGATGCAATGCTATAAAAAAAGCTATATGACTGAAAAAAAAATATGAGACTCTTTTGTTTGCTACTAATGTTCTATTCCTTAAAGGGATACTGTAGGGGGGTCAGGGGAAAATGAGTTGAACTTACCCGGGGCTTCTAATGGTCCCCCGCAGACATCCTGTGCCCGCGAGGCCAGTCACCGATGCTCCGGCCCCGCCTCCGGTTCACTTCTGGAATTTCAGACTTTAAAGTCTGAAAACCACTGCGCCTGCGTTGCTGTGTCCTCGATCCCACTGATGTCACCAGGAGTGTATTGCGCAGGCCCAGTATGGTCTGTGTCTGCGCAGTACGCTCCTGGTGACATCAGTGGGATCGAGGACACGGCAACGCAGGCACAGTGGTTTTCAGACTTTAAAGTCTGAAATTCCAGAAGTGAACCGGAGGCGGGGCCGGAGCATCGGTGATCGACTCGGTGATCGACTGCGCGGGCACAGAATGTCTGCGGGGGACCATTAGAAGCCCCCGGTATGTTCAACTCATTTTCCCCTGACCCCCCTACAGTATCCCTTTAAAGGAGTTGTACTGCACCTGCGCAGTCTGCTCCGGCCCACGTGGCGGTGATTGACATCGCCGCTCGCACAGGCGCAGTACAGAGCGACCTGGAGGTCGCTCTGACGTCATCGCCGGGGACCGGGACGGACCTGCGGCGAACGGCTGCGGACAGAGCTGCGCCGAGGGACGTCCTGGGAGCTTGGAGCTGGAGGAAGCCCCCGGTTTATATACCACTTATTTTAGCATTTTTCCCCTGACAACTCCTTTAACCATACTGCACATGCAATTCATTATATCATAAGTTTTTTTTTTCCGCTTCATTGTCATGTTAACATGGGATGAGATGCTTTTTGCCTCCTGTGAAGAAAATGCATGCTAAAATGTGCATGTAAAAAAGGCGCCTGGTAAAAAGGGTGCCAGAGATGGCCACTAGTAGAATATCGGTAAAATTACCAATATTCTACGGTACTACCTAATTCTGATAGTAAAACATAATCTTTATTGACTGTAGTATGATGATCTAACTTAAGCCTATTCTCTCAAACAGAGCCCTTTCTCTACTGATGACTAACCCTAAGACCCCCCTTCCCCCAAGAGGTGTCTAACCTTAACCCCCCCAGTGCCTAACCTTAACCCCTAGGACACCCCCCCCCCCCCCACACACACACACACACTTCTAACACTAAACACCCTTGAGTTCTAACCCTAACCTCCTATATTTTTTTCGCTGACATAAGCAGCAGTGTGAAAAGCCATGATTAATGGCTGCAAGCAGTAAATATCATCTAAAAACATCCAAATAGCAGCTATTAACTGTTAATAGGGGCTGTTAGTGCCTATAAACAGTAAATAGTGGGTGTGTAATGGATTGCGGAGACACCGCCGCGCGGTCTGACAGTGAGGCGGCTGTTTCCGCGTTCAGACCGGCGGTTTCTCCGCAGCAGCATGCGTCTGGTTTGTCTGGACCTAGTAGTGCACACAGATGGAGAGCTACGCGCGCACACGCGCGCTGCTAGACAGGCTCTTTATGCCAATAGGAGAGGGGTCAGCTGATCAGAGTGATCAGCTGATCCCAGCGTGGCAGGGGATTGGCTGAAGGGAACTGGGCGGCGCTGAGGAGCGCTTTGCTATATTTACTTGTAACGATTGGTGTCAGCACACAGAGAAAATCTGATTATTGGCGATCTGCAGTATCACCAAGAATGCAGATATATACCCGATTATTGATGATCTGCAGTATCACAGATAATCAGATATATTGCTAACCTCTGGACACCTGAAGCGTGTGAGTGTTTGGTGCAACAGTAGAAATTGGACCACTTGGGTAGCAAGTGGTCCAATAAGTAGAGACAGACTCTACTGCAGACAAAGACTCCAGAGAAAGGAGTTGTCACAGGAGCCCCACTGGCCGTGAACACGCAAAACCTTCCGATCCGATTCTAGCACACAGATTGAGAGCTATGGACGCAATCTGCGTAGAATTGGCGGAGTTTGAGCGTCACGACGCAGTAGGGAGCCTGTGAGGTTACGAAAATACACTTTTACTCCAACCCAGGGGTAGATCTGCCACCATCTCTGTTTTCTATCAGCCCAGAGACAACTGCTAACTGGCTATAGACCTGTGAAACAAAAAAACGGTTAAAACTGTGCAATTCCTATCTATCTATCAAAACAGTAGCGTCCCTTCGGAAGTTTAGGTCTCGTCTGTGTATACTGAATAGCAGGTTTACTGAGAGGTAAAGACCTTTTAAGAAGCCTTTATTTGTTACAATATAAATAATTAATATATACAGACAATCGTGAACAATTAAACGATGAGAGACAGTGATAACACAGTACATAAAAGAAAAAGGGGTAAAAAGAACGAATACTTATGATTCTGTGGAAAGTCCGTTCGGGAAAAGACAAAGTTCCTTTGTTGCAGTCCGTTCGCAATATGGCCGAACCACACGGCCGTTGCTCCGCCTACAAGATGGCCACTGCTATTTCCCCAAGCAGTGGCAGTCTTCTCGGTATGATGGAAAGTGGGGGAATTGGCTGGGGGTCCTCATGCAATCAGTTTTGAGCACTGACATTTCTGGGCGGAGTCTCAAACTCAGCCCAGGGGCGTGTCAGGCAGTGAGTTCTCAGGGGAGGAACTTCCAGCCATCCACAAAATATGTCCAATTTCATACCCCGCCGGGGTTTTGTCGCACATGCAAACCGATTTCATATTCAGATTGGGCTGAAAATACACGTTCATAGGACATCAAACTTGCAATATTTGGGGCGCACGGGGACCCCATTATTCATATCTCAGCCCCTGCTCGGGTTACCTGGCTATGTCTGGTATCACCATCTTCTACAGAATTAGGGAAACAAAATTATGTAATTTTCATATTCCTCCCATGGATGGTATTTGCAAAATGTGACAAAGTTATCAACACCATGCATTCCATACTCAGTCTAGTCGGTGCCGTCAAGACTGGGAGGAATGTAGGTGTCAATAGACCTCATGCTGTGCTAGCTTCCCCTGTTGAATAGACTCTGTTGGTATTTCAGCTCTGCCCAATTAGCACATTAGTGTCACCAGAGCTTTTCCGGGAGCCTTAAAAGGATTTCTTGCTAAACCAGGTTGCTTTAGCAATATGCTAACGCAGGCCCATTCAGCCCTCATGGCAAAAGGGGGGGAAGGCAGGAAGGAAAAACTTCTATTTAAAAATAAAGAATGTCAGTTTTCCGATCACGGTTGCGATCGGACAATCGGCCGCGAATCCTCGGACGACTGGGCGTCGCCCGGCGTCACACCTCCCCCTTCCCGAGCTCTGCTCAGGGAGGTGTCAACAGGACGCCTTCCGTAGCAGCTATTGGCGCTGTTGGGTCGGGTTCCCCCTGACACCGCGACAGCCCATCAGCGTTTTGGTGTCGGCTGCCTGCTTTGTGTTGGATCGTAAAGTCGTACTGCTGCAATGACAGGCTCCACCGTAGGAGCTTGCCGTTGGTTCCAGCAGTACGGTTTAGCCAACTCAGGGGATTGTGATCAGTGACGATCGTGAAGGAGCGGCCGTACAGATACGACTGCAGTTTCTGTAGGGCCCACACGATCGCCAGGCACTCCTTTTCAGTTGTGGAGTAGGCTACCTCTCGGGGCAGGAGCTTCCGGCTCAGGTAGAGGATAGGGTGTTCATCCCCCTTTCCATCCACCTGGCTGAGGACTGCGCCGAGACCGTAGTCAGAGGCATCGGTTTGCACCACAAACCGACGACTGAAGTCTGGGGCCTGAAGCACAGGGGCGCTTGCGAGGGCCTGCTTCAAGGCCTGGAAGGCATTCTCGCAAGCGGGGGTCCAGCTAACAACCTTGGGGTGCTTCTTGCTAGTGGTATCGGTCAGGGGCTTCGCCAGTGTACTATAGGCGGGAACAAATTTCCTATAGTAGCCGGCGGTCCCCAGGAACGCCTGGACCTGCTTTTTCGTGATAGGTCGAGGCCATGCCAGGATGGCGTCCACCTTTCCCGTGTCAGGTTTCAGGGTGTTACCCCCCACCCGGCGACCTAAGTACTGCACCTCGGTCATGCCAATCTGACACTTACTCGGTTTAACCGTCAGATTGGCCATGGCCAGCCTCTCTAGTACCTGGGACAGGTGTTTGAGGTGTTCTTCCCAGGTGGGGCTGAACACCGCAATGTCATCCAGATACGCTACAGCGAACCCTTGCATTCCCTCTAGCAGGTCGTTCACGGCCCGCTGAAACGTGGCAGGGGCGTTCTTCATCCCAAAGGGCATCATCGTGAACTCGAAGAGGCCGAAAGGGGTGATGAAGGCCGACTTTTGCCTCGCGTCAGGTGCAAGTGGTATCTGCCAATACCCCCGGCTCAGATCCATGATTGATAGGTACCTGGCTGATGCCAGTGTATCTAGCAGCTCATCAATGCGAGGCATGGGGTAGGCGTCTGTAGTGGTGATGGCGTTCAGTTTCCTGTAGTCTACGCAGAACCGAGTTGTCTGGTCCTTCTTGGGGACCAGGACAACAGGGGCTGCCCAGGCACTACTGGACTTTTGAACCACCCCTAACTCCAGCATCTCCCCCACCTCCTTCTGCATGTCCGCCTGTACCTCGGGAGAGACACGGTAAGCGGGCTGCCTGATGGGGGGATGGGTACCTGTATCTACCCCATGCACCGCCATACTGGTCCGCCCCGGGATACCGGAGAAGGTGTGCTGGTACTGGCCCAGCACCTTCTGTAACTGCTCTTGCTGGGCTGAGGCGAGCTGTGGATTGACGTTTAGGTCGCCGTCCACATCTCGTACGTCAGCCAGCAGGTCTAACAGGGGGTCTGCCTCTCCCTGCTCTAACCGGCTGCGTGTTACTGCCAGTACAGGTACACCTTCAGACTGGCACATACTGGCATTACTCACATCCTGGCTGCATGCATGAATTACAGTGACAGGTACAACAACATTTTCATCACAAACAATCGGTATATCAAACACAGGTACCTGTGACACAGGTACTATTGGACTCGGTACCCCTGGACTGGGCACATTCAACCCACCTCCCCCCTGTTCTTGCCCCTTGGTGCAAAGTACCTTAGTGTGGGCGGAGAGTCCGTCTCCCTCCTGGCAGTCTGAGGGGCTTGGGGCAGGTTCATAATAGGACACAAGCTTGCCCAGGTCGGTCCCCAACAAAACTGGGACCGGCAGTTGGTCCAGGACCCCAACAACCTTCTCTTGAACCCCCACCCCCCAATCGATGGACACCCGAGCCTGGGGAATGCGAGAAAGAGTGCCCCCCACTCCAGTGAGGGTAAGGTATTTGTCAGGGAGGATATTTTCCGTCGGGACCAGGTGCGCACGCACCAGGGTGACATCCGCTCCAGTGTCGCGGAAACCGGTAACAAGCTGGTCGTTCACTGTAACCAGCTGGTGGTTGCTCGTAGCGGAGTGGATCCCTCTCCCACCTGCGAACATGACGTTGTTGGGTGCTCCCGGCTGGGGTGCGCTGGCTGGCGGCAGTTGCCGTGGGCGAGGTGTAGGTGGTGCAGGAGCTGGCGCTGTCTGCCTCCGCTCCGGGCAGTTAAACTTCATGTGTCCGGGCTTGCGGCAAAAGTGACAGGTGATGCCCTCTGTTACTGCAGGCCTGGACGCAGCAGCTGCGCTGGATGGCCTCTGGGGCGCACGGCTCACAGAGGTAGGAGAGTCTGCAAAATTGTGGGACTGACCTCCTCTCCAGCTAGATGGGGCAGTCCTGCGGGTCTCCGGCACCCTGGTCGTTGCAAAGGTCTCAGCGAGGTCTGCAGCGACCGTCGCTGACGCCGGTCGGCGCTCCAGCACAAACTGGCGTACGTCAGCCGGGCAAATGTTCAGAAACTGCTCCAGGACGATTAAGTCCTCCAGGACACCGTAAGACCCTTTAGTGAGGCCTAGCGTCCACTGGCGGAGTGTGGTGAGCAGACTGCTGACCACATCTTGATAAGAATCAGTAGATTTTTTCTGCCAGGACCTGAACCTTTTCCGGTAGGCTTCGGGCGTCAACTGGTACTTAGTGATTATAGCCTCCTTTATAGCGGTATAATCATTGTCCTTTTCCACAGGCAACTCTGAGAAAGCATCAAGCGCTTTGTAGCGCAGCAAGGGTGTCAGATGTCTGGCCCACTGGTCTTGGGACAGACGATACTGACGGCAGGCCTTTTCAAAAGACCTCAAAAACAAGTCAATGTCAGTGTCTTTTTCGATAATAGCAAATTTAAATTTTGCACTTACTGGAGCGGCAGTCCCTTCAGCAGGGAGGCTGGGCGTTGAACTCCGGCTGGCTTGCTGCACTTTCGCCATGTTCAGCTCATGCTGTCGTCTCTCCCGCGCCTCTGCAGATTGGCGTTCCTCTCGCTTTTGCTCCGCCATGTACTGCAGGTACTTGTCCACATCAGTTTCCATCAGCTTTTGCAATGCCTGCTGCATTACTGGATCAACATAACTGGACAGTCCAGTACTGGCCGGTTCCAGGCGAGTACTTTCAGGGGTTCTGGGGTCGGGGATCACACTGACAGCCTCCTGCGTATCTGTTGCCGCATTGCCCGCGGGTTGCTCAACCTCGGTACGCACAGGATCTTCAGTCTCTGGTTCCCCTCGACTTGCGTTAGATGAGCCGGTGTCCTCCACAGTGGACACCTCCAGCGTCCGCAGATTCTGGCTATCCCATCGGTACAAGTCCGTTATCAGGTCCTGCTGTTTCTTGCCGCGGATGTCCATGCCTCTCGCCTCGCACAGACTCTGCAGGTCGGATAGGACCATGACCTTGTAATTCCCGGACATTTCCATGCCAAATAAAAGAAAACTTAGGGGAGGGGTACTGGTTACACAGTCTCTCTGTATATATGAAAAATATATTGCACTCAGTCACTACCAACGAATTAGTTCGTCTCTCGATAGGGCTAATTCGATAGCCCTACCTGAGATACTATCAGCACACACAGATCCCACCGCTGCCGACCACTGTCACAGGAGCCCCACTGGCCGTGAACACGCAAAACCTTCCGATCCGATTCTAGCACACAGATTGAGAGCTATGGACGCAATCTGCGTAGAATTGGCGGAGTTTGAGCGTCACGACGCAGTAGGGAGCCTGTGAGGTTACGAAAATACACTTTTACTCCAACCCAGGGGTAGATCTGCCACCATCTCTGTTTTCTATCAGCCCAGAGACAACTGCTAACTGGCTATAGACCTGTGAAACAAAAAAACGGTTAAAACTGTGCAATTCCTATCTATCTATCAAAACAGTAGCGTCCCTTCGGAAGTTTAGGTCTCGTCTGTGTATACTGAATAGCAGGTTTACTGAGAGGTAAAGACCTTTTAAGAAGCCTTTATTTGTTACAATATAAATAATTAATATATACAGACAATCGTGAACAATTAAACGATGAGAGACAGTGATAACACAGTACATAAAAGAAAAAGGGGTAAAAAGAACGAATACTTATGATTCTGTGGAAAGTCCGTTCGGGAAAAGACAAAGTTCCTTTGTTGCAGTCCGTTCGCAATATGGCCGAACCACACGGCCGTTGCTCCGCCTACAAGATGGCCACTGCTATTTCCCCAAGCAGTGGCAGTCTTCTCGGTATGATGGAAAGTGGGGGAATTGGCTGGGGGTCCTCATGCAATCAGTTTTGAGCACTGACATTTCTGGGCGGAGTCTCAAACTCAGCCCAGGGGCGTGTCAGGCAGTGAGTTCTCAGGGGAGGAACTTCCAGCCATCCACAAAATATGTCCAATTTCATACCCCGCCGGGGTTTTGTCGCACATGCAAACCGATTTCATATTCAGATTGGGCTGAAAATACACGTTCATAGGACATCAAACTTGCAATATTTGGGGCGCACGGGGACCCCATTATTCATATCTCAGCCCCTGCTCGGGTTACCTGGCTATGTCTGGTATCACCATCTTCTACAGAATTAGGGAAACAAAATTATGTAATTTTCATATTCCTCCCATGGATGGTATTTGCAAAATGTGACAAAGTTATCAACACCATGCATTCCATACTCAGTCTAGTCGGTGCCGTCAAGACTGGGAGGAATGTAGGTGTCAATAGACCTCATGCTGTGCTAGCTTCCCCTGTTGAATAGACTCTGTTGGTATTTCAGCTCTGCCCAATTAGCACATTAGTGTCACCAGAGCTTTTCCGGGAGCCTTAAAAGGATTTCTTGCTAAACCAGGTTGCTTTAGCAATATGCTAACGCAGGCCCATTCAGCCCTCATGGCAAAAGGGGGGGAAGGCAGGAAGGAAAAACTTCTATTTAAAAATAAAGAATGTCAGTTTTCCGATCACGGTTGCGATCGGACAATCGGCCGCGAATCCTCGGACGACTGGGCGTCGCCCGGCGTCACAGGAGTCTTGGACTGGTTTAGCAGCAGTGCCCCCTCTGAGAGGCAGAGGGCCCCTGCAGGGAGGCTGAGCACCCAAGGGGTGGGTGACAGCCAGAAAGGTCAGGCAGGCCGGGTCGGCAACACACAGACAGAAAAAGTACAAAGACAGTAAGCTGATTCGGTATCCAAGACAAGCAGGGTTTGGCAACAGGAAATCAGAATGGCAAGGTACCGAATCAGTTATCAAAGGAGTGGTCAGGAAAGCAATACGTCATAACAGATATCAGAACAAGTACTAGTCTGAGGTGTGAGGGCCGTGATCTCAACACCCTGGAACTATGCTAGAGAATAACACAGATGATATACAGTATTCCTAGACTGGGGTGTGAGGGCCGTGATCTCAACACCCTGGAACTATGCTAGAGAATAACACAGATGATGTACAGTATTCCTAGTCTGGGGTGTGAGGGCCGTGATCTCAACACCCTGGAACTATGCTAGAGAATAACACAGACGATATACAGTATTCCTAGTCTGGGGTGTGAGGGCCGTGATCTCAACACCCTGGAACTATGCTAGAGAATAACACAGATGATATACAGTATTCCTAGTCTGGGGTGTGAGGGCCGTGATCTCAACACCCTGGAACTATGCTAGATAATAACACAGATGAGATACAGTAACTGGCTAAGTATGGATTCCCAGGTCCTCCTGGTTCCACCACACTGAACGATCTGACTAAGGTCTGAGTGCTAACACATAAGCATTCGCAACGCCAGACAACCAGCAACTGAACAGCAGGAGATATATATAGTAAAGCGCTCCACAGCGCCGCCCAGCTCCCATCAACCAATCCCTGAGTGAGCCGGAATCAGCTGACCGCTCTGATCAGCTGATCTTCCTCCTATTGGTATAAAGAGCCTGTCTTGCAGCGCCCGCGCGCGCGCGTAGCTCTCCATCTGTGTGCACTACTAGGTCCAGACAACCCAGACACATGTTGCTTCGGGGTAACCCGAAGCCCCCACACCATTCTTCCCATGTGCACTATCAGTTCCAGACAACCTAGCCGCATGCTGACGTGGACAACCCGCCGCATCAGACGCGGAAACAGCCGCCTTACTGCCAGAACACGCGGCGGCTTTTCCGCTATTCTTCACAGCACCCAAGGAGGAGTGGACTCCGGACACTTTCCACCGGGCTTTCCAGGATGCAAATCATGGAACTCTTTCTTCAAATCGTCCGCATGCATGCGGCAATCTGGCACCCAGGATCTCTTCTCTATGCCATATCCTTTCCAGTGGACCAGATACTGCACAGAATTCTGCACCAGGCGAGAATCCAGAATCTTTTCAATCTCATACTCTGGTTGGTCATCCACCAACACAGGGGGGGGGGGGGGGGGGGAGAGGAGTTCACCTGTACCGCTGGTTTCAACAGGGACACATGGAACGATCTCACACCTTTCATGCTGGCTGGGAGAGCGACAGCATATGTGACATTATTAATCTTCTTGGCCACTGGAAATGGTCCTATAAATTTAGGGCCTAACTTGGGTGACAATTGTTTCAAGGCCAAATGACGAGTGGACACCCACACCAGATCTCCAGGGGAGAATCTCCACTCTACAGACCGATGTTTATCTGCCTGCTTCTTCTGGGTTTGTAAAGCTTTCCCTAGGTTCCTCTTAACCATTCCTCAAATCTCTTTCAAGGCCTTCTGCCAGTCCTCCAGAGCTGGAAAAGGAGTTGATGCGACTGGCAAAGGAGCAAACTTAGGTGATCTACCTGACACCACTTGAAAAGGGGAATACCCAGAAGAAGAGCTCTTCAGATTGTTGTGCGCAAACTCTGCAAATGGCAAAAACTTTACCCAATCAGTTTGCACATCAGCAACATAGCACCTGAGAAACTGTTCCAGGGATTGGTTAACTCTCTCGGTCTGGCCGTTAGTCTGAGGGTGGTAGCCTGATGAAAATGCGAGTTCCATGTCTAATTGATGGCAAAAGGCCCTCCAAAATTTTGAAACGAATTGGACTCACCGATCTGACACTACATTTTCCGGAATGCCATGCAACCGGAAGATGTGCTGGATGAAGAGATCAGCCAATTCCTGGGCCGAGGGGAGTCCTTTCAGAGGGACAAAGTGTGCCATCTTACTGAAACGATCTACTACCACCCAAATCACCGACTTGCCTTCAGACCGAGGGAGTTCACCCACAAAATCCATGGAAATATGAGTCCAAGGTTCATTGGGGACTGGCAAGGACTGTAACGTGCCCACGGGGGCCTGATGAGAGGTTTTACTCCTCGCACAGATCGTGCACTCCCTTACAAATTCCTTGCAGTCAGACACTAAACTAGGCCACCAGGCACATCTAGCCAGTAGATCCTGAGTTCTGGTGGCTCCAGGATAACCGGCATTCTTGTGAAAGTGAAAAAACTGCAGAATTTGTAACCGAAAGGGCAGTGGCACAAACATGACCCCCTCTGGCTTCCCCTCTGGAACATCTTGTTGATAGGGACTCAAAGTGGCTGACCAATCTCTCCAAGTCTCAGTGGCTGCCAGGACTACCTTAGGAGGCAGGATAGTCTCCGGAGCAGCAGGCTGCACTGACTCGGGCTCAAAACACCTAGAGAGCGCATCGGCCTTGATATTCTTACTTCCGGGAGTATACGTGATTATAAATCTAAATCTAGCAAAAAACAGGGACCATCTGGCCTGGCGAGGGCTAAGTCTCTTAGCCCCCTGGATATACTCCAAATTCTTGTGGTCTGTGTAAACCGTGATAACATGTTCTGCACCCTCCAGCCAGTGTCGCCATTCCTCAAAAGCTAATTTGATGGCTAGGAGCTCCCGATTGCCGATGTCATAATTTTTCTCGGCAGGTGAAAACCTGCGAGAAAAGTAAGCGCAGGGATGCAGCTTGCCCTGCAATCCTGATCTCTGTGATAATACTGCTCCTACCCCCACTTCTGAGGCATCAACCTCCACAATGAAGGGGAAGGCGACATCAACATGCCTCAGTATTGGGGCAGAACAGAACAGCTTCTTTAAAGAGAATCTGTATTGTTAAAATCGCACAAAAGTAAACATACCAGTGCGGTAGGGGACATCTCCTATTACCCTCTGTCACAATTTCGCCGCTCCTCGCCGCATTAAAAGTGGTTAAAAACAGTTTTAAAAAGTTTGTTTATAAACAAACAAAATGGCCACCAAAACAGGAAGTAGGTTGATGTACAGTATGTCCACACATAGAAAATACATCCATACACAAGCAGGCTGTATACAGCCTTCCTTTTGAATCTCAAGAGATCATTTGTGTGTTTCTTTCCCACTGCAGTTCTCATGCACTGAAGTTTCAGGCTGCTCTTTTTTCTCCTGCAAACAGCTTTGCCCTTGTCTGTAATTCTTCAGTATGTGAAAGCCCAGCCAGCTCAGAGGACGATTTATCCAGCTTGTAAAAGATAAGAGAGAAGAGAGAAGCTGCTCTAATCTAAATAATACACAGGCAGTGTGCATAGAGGGGCCTGGAAGGGGGAGTTCATAGCAGAACCACAACACTGAAGAACTTGGCAGCCTTCCAGACACAGGCCGACAAGTCTGACAGGGGAAAGATACATTGATTTGTTACAGAGACTGTGATAGTAGAACGTGCTGCAGTAAGCCAGAACACAGTAGAATAGCTTTTGGAACTTGTAGGATGATAAAAAAACAGGATGCAATTTTTGTTACGGAGTCTCTTTAAAGTCGAGTAGGTCGTATGAGCCTTAGGTGACCAATGATGAGTATCGGCCCCTTTCTTGGTGAGACTGGTGAGGGGAGAGATGATGGTAGAGTACCCCTTAGTAAATCTTCTGTAGTAATTGGCAAACCCCAGGAACCTGTGGAGTGCCTCCAGCCCCACGGGCTGAGGCCAGTCCAGGACAGCAGAAACCTTCCCTGGGTCCATTGAAAGACCAGAAGTGGAGATGATGTAACATAAAAAGGCTACCGACTCTACCTCAAAGAGGCATTTCTCAAGTTTGGCATACAGCTGATTCTGTCGCAACCTCTCCAATACCCATCTGACATGCTTGCGATGCTCTGAGAGGTTGGACGAGAAGATCAGTATATCATCCAAGTAAACCAGAACAAACTTCCCCAACACTTCCCTGAACACCTCATTAATTAACTCCTGGAAGACGGCTGGTGCATTGCACAACCCGAAGGGCATCACCAGGTATTCGTAATGCCCATTGGGTGTGTTAAAGGCCGTCTTCCATTCGTCGCCATCTCTGATGCGGACCAGATTGTATGCACCCCTGAGATCTAACTTAGAAAAAATCTTGGCGTTGGTCACCTGTGTGAATAGATCATCAATCAATGGTAAAGGGTAGCGATTTTTCACAGTGATTTTATTCAGTCCTCTGTAATCAATACAGTGGCGGAGACTTCCGTCTTTTTTCTTAACAAAAAAAACCCCTGCCCCTGCTGGTGACCGAGAGGGACGGATGAACCCTTTTGCCAAGTTTTCCCTGATGTATTCCTGCATAGCTAGTTTCTCCGGCCCAGATAGGTTATAAAGATGACCCCTGGGCGGCATACAACCAGATCTCAAATCGATAGGACAATCAAAGGCACGATGAGGGGGAAGTTTGTCTGCTGACTATGGGCAAAAGACATCAGCAAATTCTACGTATTGTCTAGGTACACCTTCAACCTGAATGTTGGTATTATCCAGGGTTACTTTCGCTAAACAATGATGATCACAGTGGGACGACCATCTCGTTAGCTGACCCGTAACCCAGTCTATCTGAGGTGAGTGGATTTGTAACCAGGGCATGCCAAGGATGACGGTAGAGGTGGCCATATGCAAGACCAGAAATTGCAGACTCTCCCCATGTAACACCCCCACCTTGAGATACACATTAGGAGTCTGGGACAAGGGGCGTTTACTCTGCAGAGGAGAGTCATCTACCGCAGTGACCAAGATTGGTTGATTCAAGGGAAGCATGGGTATCCCCAATCTTTTTGCAAACTCATAGTCGATAAAGTTAGCTGCTGAACCAGAATCAATAAAGGCTTCCGTAGAAGCAGTCTGACCCTCCCATGTGACCGAACAAGGGAGTAACAAACGATCATTATGTAGAGGTAAAGACTGCGCGCCTAGGGTATTACCTCTGACTACACTTCTTGGGACAATCTCGTACTACATGACCCTCCTCTGCACAGTATAGACAAAGCTGCTCAGTTTTTCTACGATTCCTCTCTGAACGAGTTAATTTGGAGTGACCAATTTGCATTGGCTCAGGTGGCGGTGAGGCGGGTGTAGAAGTGGCATAAGAGACATATCTACTCCGATCTTTGCCACGGGTTTGCTTTTGGTATCGTAATCGACGATCCACACGTACTGCCAGGGAGATTGCTTCCTCAATTGTTTTGGGTTCAGGATATCCCAACATTAACCCAGAGACTGCGTCTGATAACCCTGATAAGAAACAATCTAACAATGCAAAAGCCCCCCACCTGGCCGATACCGACCACTTTCTGAACTCTGCTGCATAACCTCCACAGGATCCTTGCCTTGGCGCAAGGTTTTCAACTTCCGTTCTGCGGTAGAGGAACTGTCTGGATCATCATAGATTATGGCCATGGACTTGAAAAACTCCTCAACTGACCTGAGTGCTTCATGCCCTGACTCTAAATTGTACGGCCAGGTTTGAGCGTCTCCTGAGAGTAAGGTTTTAATAAAGACAATTCTCTGTGCCTCTGTTCCTGACAGGTTAGGCCTTAGTTCGAAATATGACATCACACGATTCTTAAAATTCTGAAAGTCAGATCTATGGCCAGAAAACTTCTCTGGTACAGACATTCTCAAATCTGTAACTGGAGGGGATCGCACTGTATTTACAGTCGTCTGAAGGACCTGTAGCGACCCAGATATAGCTGAGATCTGGGCCTGCTGACCGTCCATCACTCTGATGAGGTTTTCCACCGAAGTGGTGAGTGTGTCAAGACGACTGCTAAGTGCGTCCATATTGGTTTGGTCTGGCGTTCTGTAACGATTGGTGTCAGCACACAGAGAGAATCTGAATATTGGCGATCTGCAGTGTCACCAAGAATGCAGATATATACCCGATTATTGATGATCTGCAGCATCACCGATAATTAGATATATTGCTAACCTCTGGACACCTGAAGCATGTGAGTGTTTGGTGCAACAGTAGAAATTGGACCACTGGGGTAGCAAGTGGTCCAATAAGTAGAGACAGACTCTACTGCAGACAAAGACTCCAGAGAAAGGAGTCTTGGACTGGTTTAGCAGCAGTGCCCCCTCTGAGAGGCAGAGGGCCCCTGCAGGAAGGCTGAGCACCCAAGGGGTGGGTGACAGCCAGAAAGGTCAGGCAGGCCGGGTCGGCAACACACAGACAGAAAAAGTACAAAGACAGTAAGCTGATTCGGTATCCAAGACAATCAGGGTTTGGCAACAGGAAATCAGAATGGCAAGGTACCGAATCAGTTATCAAAGGAGTGGTCAGGAAAGCAATACGTCATAACAGATATCAGAACAAGTACTAGTCTGAGGTGTGAGGGCCGTGATCTCAACACCCTGGAACTATGCTAGAGAATAACACAGATGATATACAGTATTCCTAGACTGGGGTGTGAGGGCCATGATCTCAACACCCTGGAACTATGCTAGAGAATAACACAGATGATGTACAGTATTCCTAGTCTGGGGTGTGAGGGCCGTGATCTCAACACCCTGGAACTATGCTAGAGAATAACACAGTCGATATACAGTATTCCTAGTCTGGGGTGTGAGGGCCGTGATCTCAACACCCTGGAACTATGCTAGAGAATAACACATATGATATACAGTATTCCTAGTCTGGGGTGTGAGGGCCGTGATCTCAACACCCTGGAACTATGCTAGAGAATAGCACAGATGAGATACAGTAACTGGCTAAGTATGGATTCCCAGGTCCTCCTGGTTCCACCACACTGAACGATCTGACTAAGGTCTGAGTGCTAACACATAAGCATTCGCAACGCCAGACAACCAGCAACTGAACAGCAGGAGATATATATAGTAAAGCGCACCCCAGCGCCGCCCAGCTCCCATCAACCAATCCCTGAGTGAGCCTGGAATCAGCTGACCGCTCTGATCAGCTGGTCTTCCTCCTATTGGTATAAAGAGCCTGTCTTGCAGCGCGCGCACGCGTAGCTCTCCATCTGTGTGCACTACTAGGTCCAGACAACCCAGACACATGTTGCTGCGGGGTAACCGCCGCACTGGACGCGGAATCCGCCGCCTCACCGTCAGTACATGCGGCGGCCCCCACACCATTCTTCCCATGTGCACTATCAGTTCCAGACAACCTAGCCGCATGCTGACGCGGACAACCCGCCGCATCAGACGCGGAAACAGCCGCCTTACTGCCAGAACACGCGGCAGCTTTTCCGCTATTCATCACAATACTCCTTGCCTGTCAGTTGCTGGTTGTCTGGCGTTGCAAATGCTTATGTGTTAGCACTCAGACCATAGTCAGATCTTCAGTGTGGTTGAACCAGGAGGACCACACTTAGCCAGATAACTATGTTACTATTGTGTTATACTTCAGACTAGTTCCAGGGTGTCGAGACCACGGACCTCACACCCAAGACTAGGGATACTGTGTTACTATTGTGTTATACTTCAGACTAGTTCCAGGGTGTCGAGACCACGGACCTCACACCCAAGACTAGGGATACTGTGTTACTATTGTGTTATACTTCAGACTAGTTCCAGGGTGTCGAGACCACGGACCTCACACCCAAGACTAGGGATACTGTGTTACTATTGTGTTATACTTCAGACTAGTTCCAGGGTGTTGAGACCACGGACCTCACACCCAAGACTAGGCCTTATTTGATATCTGTTATGACCTATTGCTTTCCTGACTCTCCTTCTGCTTTCTGATTCGGGACCTGCGCATATCTGATTACCTGTTGCCAATCCTGCCTGTCCCTGGTTGCCGAATCAGCCTTCTGTCTCTGTACCTTAACTGCTCGTGTGTTGCCGACCCGATCTGGCCGACCCTTCTGGCTGTCACCCGCCTCCTGGGTGATTCAGTCCATCTGCAGGGACCCCCTGTCTCTCAGAGGGACCTCTCTGCAAACCAGTCAGGGACTCATTCTCTAGGAGTCCTTTGACTGCAGTAGAGTCTGACTCTCCTTGCTTAGAGTCATCTGCTCCTCAGGTGATTCTACTCTTTACTGTTGCACCAAACACTTACACGTTTTCAGGTGTCCAGAGGTTAGCTGTACTTGTATTATCGGTGATTCTGCAGATCATCAATAATCGGGTATATATCTGTATTGTTGGTGATACTGCAGATCACCAATAATCAGATTCTCTCTGTGTGCTGACACCGATCGTTACAGAACGCCAGACCAAAAAACAAAATGGACGCACTAAACAGTCGTCTTGATACACTCACCTCCTCTGTGGAAAATCTCATCAGAGTGATGGACGGTCAGCAGGCCCAGATCTCTGCTTTATCTGGGTCTCTACAGGTCCTTCAGACGACTGTAAATTCAGTGCGATCTTCTCCAGTTACAGACCTGCGGATGTCTGTACCCGAAAGGCTTTCTGGTCATAGATCTGACTTTCAGAATTTTAAGAATCGTGTAATGTCATATTTTGAACTGAGGCCTAACTTGTCAGGAACAGAGGCACCATACTCTCAGGAGATGCTCAAACCTGGGCGTATAGCCTGCAGACAGGGAATGAAGTGCTAACATCAGTAGAGGAATTTTTTAAGTCCATGGCCATAATTTATGATGATCCGGACATTGCCTCTACTGCTGAGCGGAAGTTAAAGACCTTGCGTCAAGGCAAGGATCCAGTAGAAGTCTATGCAGCTGAATTAAGAAAGTGGTCAATGTCAGCTAGGTGGAGGGCTTTTGCATTGCTAGATTGTTTTCTATCAGGGCTGTCAGACGCAGTTTCAGAATTGATGTTGGGACACCCTGAACCAAAAACCATTGATGAGGCAATCTCTTTAGCAGTACGGGTTGATCGCCGGTTGCGGTATCAAAAACAAACCCGTGGTAGAAACTCGGTCAGATATGTCTCTTATGCTTCTCCTCCACCCGCCTCGCCTCCGCCAGAACCAATGCAAATTGGTCAGTCCAAGTTGACGCGGATAGAGAGGAATCGCAGGAAAACAGAACAGCTGTGTTTATACTGTGCAGAGGAGGGCCATAGAGTGCAGAATTGCCCCAGGAAGTCAGGAAACGCTGCCACCTAGGTGTAGTCAGAGGTAATACCCTAGGTGCGCAGTCTTTACCTCTAGATAACAATCGTCTGCTTCTTCCCTGTTCTGTCACATGGGAGGGTCAGACTGTTACCACTGAAGCTTTCATTGACTCTGGTTCAGCGGCTAATTTTATAGATTACGAGTTTGCAAAGAGATTGGGAATTCCCATGCTCCCATTGGATCAGCCGATTCTGGTCACGGCTGTAGATGACTCTCCTCTGCAGAGTAGACATCCCTTGTCCCGTACTCCAAATTTGAGATTCAGTGTTGGGGTACTGCATGGGGAAGATCTGCAATTTCTGGTCTTGCGTATGGCAACCTCTACCATCATTCTTGGCATGCCCTGGTTACAACTCCACTCCCCTCAGATAAACTGGGTTTCAGGTCAGCTAACGAGCTGGTCGTTCCATTGTTATCATCATTGTTTGGCTAAGGTAACCTTGGGTCATACCAACGTTCAGGTTGAAGGTGTGCCAAGACAATACGCAGAATTTGCTGATGTTTTCTGTCCCAAATCAGCAGATAACCCCCCCCCCCCCCCCCCCCACCGTTCCTTCGATTGTCCCATCGATTTGAGATCTGGTTGTATGCCACCCAGGGGTCACCTCTATAACCTGTCTGGGCCTGAGAAACTAGCTATGCAGGTATACATCAGAGAAAACTTGGCTAAAGGGTTCATCCGTCCCTCCCGTTCACCAGCAGGGGCAGTATTCTTTTTTGTAAAGAAAAAAGACGGAGGCCTCCGTCCTTGCATTGATTATCGAGGCCTAAATAAGATCACAGTGAAAAATCGCTACCCTTTACCCTTGATTGACAATTTGTTCACACAGGTGACCAATGCCAAGATTTTCTCAAAGCTAGATCTAAGAGGTGCATACAACCTAGTGCGTATTAGGGATGGTGACGAATGGAAGACGGCCTTCAACACGCCCGACGGGCATTACGAGTACCTGGTGATGCCCTTCGGGTTATGTAATGCTCTGGCCGTCTTCCAGGAGTTAATTAACGAGGTGTTCAGGGAGGTGTTGGGGAAGTTTGTCCTGGTCTATTTGGACGATATACTGATCTTTTCGTCCAATCTCACTGAGCATCGCAGGCATGTCAGGTTTGTGCTAGAAAAGCTAAGACAGAATCAGCTTTATGCCAAACTGGAGAAATGCCTCTTCGAAGTAACCTCGGTTGCCTTCTTGGGGTACATTATCAGGGCCGGCCCGCCCATGAGGCGGGGTGAGGCGGGTTCCTCAGGCGGCAGGAAGTGGAGGGGCGGCACCAGGCATAACAGGAAGTGACTGCGCCTGGTCCTTGCCGCCTTCTAGTCTGACTGGAGAGGAGCATTCTGCGGGTCTGTCCCTATTTGGGGGGGCTCTCCCGCAATCCCGGGAACCCCCCCTTCTGTCCCGGTGGCTTGGCAGAGTTGGGGGCGAAAAAAAATGACCACAGAGCCAGCAGCTCCATTACGGCAAGCAGGAGCTTCATTCCTCCCCCTACTGTGTGTGCGTGTGTACAATTCACACTCCGCCCCCTCGCACAGTGCGGGAACATCAATACTTACTCCTCTCTCTACATGGAAATGCTGCTTGCCGTTCTCTCCCGGCTTATTGCTGGACTAGTACCTGTGCATCAAGCAGTGTCTCTGGGGAGGGGATGAAGCAGAACGGAGGTTTCACACGGAGGTTTTGCTTCTGATGACCCTTCAGATGACCGGGCTGGGACGAGTAAGCAAACAGATGCAATATATACTGTCTGCAGATAAGATAACTTTGCAGCGGCAGCTGTGTGCTTTGTCCCACTCTCAGCCTGCCTGATTTATTGTCTCAATAAAAACGTCCTATTTCCTCCTTCACTCTTTTCACTTTCCTTCACTCTCTCCCCGTTTCCTTATCCTATATTGCTCTTTCTCTTCATCTTTCCCTTCCTCCCCATCTCTATCCTTTGCTTCTCTATTGCTCCTCTCACTCCCCTTTCCTCTCAATTTTGGGGAGAAGGAAACCTGATAAACTGCACTGATATCTCACTCTCTGTCCCCCTCTTCTTCTCTACCAATCTCTCTTCTTTCCTCTGCTCTGTGTCCTAATTCTTTCCTTCTCTTACTCCCCCCCCTTGTTTGCAATAATTGTCCCCTCTTTTGCTCTTTTTCTAATCTTCCTTTCTCTTATACATAGCTCCCAACAGCCTCTTTTGGAGGGACAGTCCCTCTTTGGGAGCCCTGTCCCTCATTCCCTCTTTCCTCCTCATTTGTCCCTCTTTCAGGACTTTGTCACTCTTTCTATGTAAATATATATATTTCTCCACTAAAAAAAAGTGTTCAATTGACTAAACTTTATTCCCATCCTTTAAATTGATATATTGCTGATTTTAAAATGTTAATATGAAGGAATATGAACCAGGATAGAAAGGACCAATCTTTATGGTATACGTGACTTGGGGTGTGACGAGGGTGTGATCAGGGTGTGTGGCAGGGGCGTGGCTTAAGTGTCCCTCTTTCTCATCTCAAAAAGTTGGGAGGTATGGGAGAGCGAGTGCTGGTTGATTGGCTGCTTCCTCAATTTGCCTGCAGGCTGCAGTGCAGACTCTGCAGTGAAGTCCTGGCTGTGACGCCTCCGTGCCTGCACACACCGTGAGTCATTGACCCGGCCGCCCGGACTGTGTACTGCCTGGGACCCGCCCCCAACTAGGCTGTGCAGTGCACCGCACATCAGTTCCGCTGCCACGTGCCACCCACCATGATGCCGCCGGGCCAGCCGCCCTAGAGGGGGTGCGCTGTATGGAGGGGAGAGCCGCAGCCGCGGGGAGGGCAGCCCGACCTCTCTCTCCCTCCCTCTCCCAGGGCTGCCCTCCGTGCTCCCCCCTCCAGACTTGACATAGAGCAATGCGCAGGGGAGCCTGTACTAAACGACTCACCTCCCTGCGTTCCCGTCGCCGCTGGTCTTCTGTTCTCCGCATACGCTAATACACACACTGCTTCCGGCTACAGGAAGCAGTGTGTGTATCAGCGTATGCGGAGAGCAGAGGACCAGCGGCGACTGAGCGGTGATGGGAACGCAGGGAGATGAGTCGTTTAGTACAGGCTCCCCTGCGCATTCCTCTATGTCAAGTCTGGAGGGGGGAGCACGGAGACCAGCCCTGGGAGAGGGAGGGAGAGAGAGGTCGGGCTGCCCTCCCCGCGGCTCTCCCCTCCATTAGGGGGGCAGCTACTTATCTAATCTATACTAGGGGGGGCAGCTACTTATCTAATCTATACTGGGGGGCAGCTACCTATCTAACCTATACTGGGCGGCAGCTACTTATCTAATCTATACTAGGGGGCAGCTACCTATCTAACCTATACTGGGGGACACCTACCTATCTAACCTATACTGGGGGAACCTACCTAATCTAACCTATAATGTGGGGCACCTACCTAATCTAACCTATACTGGGGGGCACCTACCTAATCTAACCTATACTGGGGGAACCTACCTAATCTAACCTATAATGTGGGGCACCTACCTAATCTAACCTATACTGGGGGGCACCTACCTAATCTAACCTATACTGGGGGGCACCTACCTAATCTAACCTATACTGGGGGAACCTACCTAATCTAACCTATAATGTGGGGCACCTACCTAATCTAACCTATACTGGGGGGCACCTACCTAATCTAACCTATACTGGGGGGCACCTACCTAATCTAATCTATACTGGGGGGCACCTACCTAATCTAACCTATACTGGGGGGCAGCTACTTATCTAACCTATACTGGGGGCAACTACCTATCTAACCTATACTGGGGGGCAGCTAACTATGTAACCTATAATGGGGGCACCTACCTAATCTAACCTATACTGGGCAGCAGCTACCTATCTAACCTATACGGGGGGCAGCTACCTATCTAACCTATACTGGTGGGTACCTACCTAATCTAACCTTTACTGGGGGGTACCTACCTAATCTAACCTATACTGGGGGGCACCTACCTATTTAACCTATACTGGGGGGCAGCTACCTATCTAACTTATACTGGGGGGTACCTACCTAATCTAACCTATACTGGGGGGCACCTACCTAATCTAACCTATACTGGGGGGCACCTACCTAATCTAACCTATACTGGGGAACCTACCTAATCTAACCTATAATGTGGGGCACCTACCTAATCTAACCTATACTGGGGGACACCTACCTAATCTAACCTATACTGGGGGGCACCTACCTAATCTATACTGGGGGGCACCTACCTAATCTAACCTATACTGGGGGGCAGCTACTTATCTAACCTATACTGGGGGCAACTACCTATCTAACCTATACTGGGGGGCAGCTAACTATGTAACCTATAATGGGGGCACCTACCTAATCTAACCTATACTGGGCAGCAGCTACCTATCTAACCTATACGGGGGGCAGCTACCTATCTAACCTATATTGGTGGGTACCTACCTAATCTAACCTATACTGGGGGGTACCTACCTAATCTAACCTATACTGGGGGGCACCTACCTATTTAACCTATACTGGGGGGCAGCTACCTATCTAACTTATACTGGGGGGCACCTACCTAATCTAACCTATACTGGGGGGCACCTACCTATCTAACCTACACTGGAGGTACCTACCAATCTAACCTATACTGAGGGCAGCTACCTATGTAATCTATACTGGGGCACCTACCTATCTAACTTGTATTGGGGGCACCTACCTAGCTAGCCTACCTAGTGGAGTGGGACCGAGTTGGTTTGCTGAGACAGTGTGTTGGTTGGGTCAGGTGCACCGTGTGGAGAGGAATCGTCACGATTCCTCTCCACACCCAACCAACACACTGTCTCAGCAAACCAACTCGGTCCCACTCCCTGGATTATACATGATTCATTTAAATCCTCTAACACATCCACTTTTAAGATGAGGGCTAAAGCCTGGTACACACGTTCAATTATGATTGGCCAATCACTGACCAATTTTACCACCTGCGTCATGTAGTATGAGGCTGGGCAGCAGATATTGCACACTATGAGCAGATTATGTAGGTATCCCTTATACTACAGGAAGGAAGGTGGTAAAATTGGTCAATGATTGGCCAATCGTAATTGAAAGTGTGTAACAGGCTTAATTCCGCTAAGAAAGACAGGAGGGAGAACAAGCAGATGGAGACAGACAGTGATATAGGGGGGGGGGGGGGGGGGGATCAGGGGGGGGGGGGCGCCTTCACGATCTTTGCCTCAGGCAGCAGAAAGTCCAGGACCGGCCCTGTACATTATCTCCACCTCTGGCCTCTCAGTGGACCCAGGGAAGGTTTCTGCTGTCCTGGAGTGGCCTCAGCCTGTTGGACTGAAGGCACTCCAGAGATTTCTGGGGTTTGCCAACTATTACAGAAGGTTCATTAAGGGGTACTCTACCATCATCTCTCCCCTCACCAGTCTCACCAAGAAAGGGGCTGACACTCATCACTGGTCAGCAGCAGAGGCTCATGCAGCCTTTTCCACCCTAAAGAAACTGTTCTGTTCCACACCTATACTGAGACATGTTGATGTCACCTTTCCCTTCATTGTAGAAGTTGATGATTCAGAGGTGGGGGTGGGAGCTGTATTGTCTCAGAGATCAGGCTTGCAGGGCAAGCTCCACCCATGTGCCTACTTTTCTCGTAGATTTTCACCCGCAGAGAAAAACTACGACATAGGCAACCGGGAGCTCTTAGCCATTAAGTTAGCTTTTGAGGAATGGCGACACTGGCTAGAGGGTGCAGAACACACTATCACAGTTTATACAGATCATAAGAATTTGGAGTATATAGAGGGTGCTAAGAGACTTAGCCCTCGTCAGGCCCGGTGGTCCCTCTTCTTTGCAAGATTTAGATTTATAATTACATATACTCCTGGTAGTAAGAACATCAAGGCCGATGCCTTATCCAGGTGTTTCGAACCTGCAGCCTGCAGCCCCTGAGACCATCCTACCTCAGAAGGTAGTTCTGGCAGCCACTGAGACCTGGAAGGATTGGACAGTCCCTTTGAGTCCTTACCAACAAGATGTCCCAGAGGGGAAGCCTGATGGGGTCATGTTTGTGCCACTGCCTTTCCGTTTGCAACTCCTACAACTGTTTCATTCACACAAGAATGCTGGTCATCCTGGGGTCACCAGAACTCAGGATCTACTGGCTAGATGTGCCTGGTGGTGGCCTACCTTGGCAACAGATTGTAAGGAGTTTGTAAGAGAGTGTGCCGTCTGTGCAAGGAGTAAACCCTCTCGTCAGGCCCCCGTGGGCACTTTAAAGTCCTTGCCAGTTCCCAGTGAACCATGGACTCATATCTCCATGGATTTCGTGGGTAAGCTCTTGTCTGAGGGCAAGTCGGTCATTTGGGTGGTAGTGGACAGATTCAGTAAGATGGCTCATTTTGTCCCTCTGAAAGGACTCCCCTCGGCCCAGGAATTGGCTGATCTCTTCATCCAACACATTTTCCGGCTGCATGGCATTCCGGAGAATGTAGTGTCAGATCGGGTCTCGCATTTTCATCAGGCTACCACCCACAGACCAACGGCCAGACCGAGAGAGTTAACCAATCCCTGGAACAGTTCCTCAGGTGTTATGTTGCAGATGCGCAATCCGACTGGGTAAAATTTTTGCCGTTTGTGGAATTTGCGCACAACAACCTAAAAAGCTCCTCTTCTGGGTTTTCCCCATTTCAGGTGGTTTCAGGAAGATCACCCAAGTTTGCTCCCTTGCCGGTCGCATCTACACCCTCTCCGGCTCTGGAGGATTGGCAAAGGGCCCTGAGGGAGATTTGGGGAATAATTAAGAGGAACCTAGGGAAAGCTTTTCAAACCCAGAAAAGACAGGCAGATAAAAGACGGTCTGTAGAGTGGAAATTCTCTCCAGGAGATTTGGTGTGGGTGTCCACTCGTCATTTGGCCCTGAAGCAACTGTCACCCAAGTTGGGCCCTAGATTTATAGGACCTTTTCCAGTGGCCAAGAAAATCAATAATGTCACTTATGCGATTGATCTCCCAGCCAGTATGAGAGGTGTGAGATCATTCCATGTGTCTCTTTTAAAACCAGCAGTACACGTGGATTCCTCTCCCCCCTCCCCTTTCCCCTGTGTTGGTGGATGACCAACCAGGGTATGAGATTGAAAAGATCCTGGATTCTCATCTGGTGCAGAATTCTGTGCAATACCTGGTCCACTGGAAGGGATATATCATAGAGGAGAGACCTTGGGTGCCAGATTGTCGCATGCATGCGGAGGAATTAAAAAAGGAGTTTCATGACTTACATCCTGGGAAGCCTGGTGGAAAGTGTCCGGAGTCCACTCCTCGGGGGGGGGGGGGGGGTAACTGTAATGGATTGCGGAGACACCGCCGCGCGGTCTGACAGTGAAGCGGCTGTTTCCGTTTTCAGACCGGCGATTTTTCCGCAGCAGCATGCGTCTGGTTTGTCTGGACCTAGTAGTGCACACAGATGGAGCGCTGCTAGACAGGCTCTTTATGCCAATAGGAGAGGGGTCAGCTGATCAGAGCGATCAGCTGATCCCAGCGTGGCAGGGGATTGGATGAAGGAAACTGGGCGGCGCTGAGGAGCGCTTTGCTATAAATACTCCTTGCCTGTCAGTTGCTGGTTGTCTGGCATTGCAAATGCTTATGTGTTAGCACTCAGACCATAGTCAGATCTTCAGTGTGGTTGAACCAGGAGGACCTGGGAATCCATACTTAGCCAGATAACTGTGTTACTATTGTGTTATACTTCAGACTAGTTCCAGGGTGTTGAGACCACGGACCTCACACCCAAGACTAGGGATACTGTGTTACTATTGTGTTATACTTCAGACTAGTTCCTGGGTGTTGAGACCACGGACCTCACACCCAAGACTAGGCCTTATTTGATATCTGTTGTGACCTATTGCTTTCCTGACTCTCCTTCTGCTTTCTGATTCGGTACCTGCGCATATCTGATTACCTGTTGCCAATCCTGCCTGTCCCTGGTTACCGAATCAGCCTTCTGTCTCTGTACCTTATCTGCTCGTGTGTTGCCGACCCGATCTGGCCGACCCTTCTGGCTGTCACCCGCCTCCTGGGTGATTCAGTCTAATCTGCAGGGACCCCCTGTCTCTCAGAGGGACCTCTCTGCAAACCAGTCAGGGACTCATTCTCTAGGAGTCCTTTGACTGCAGTAGAGTCTGACTCTCCTTGCTTAGAGTCATCTGCTCCTCAGGTGATTCTACTCTTTACTGTTGCACCAAACACTTACACGTTTTCAGGTGTCCAGAGGTTAGCTATACTTGTATTATCGGTGATTCTGCAGATCATCAATAATCGGGTATATATCTGTGTTGTTGGTGATACTGCAGATCACCAATAATCAGATTCTCTCTGTGTGTTGACACCGATCGTTACAGGGTGCCTTACCATTTATAGCCACTAATCGCTATAAGCTTTTGAACCCTTTTTATCTGCCATGGTTAAAATAGCAATAATGAGCAAAAACAAAGAAAGTAATTCTGAATGTATAGAGGAGCTCTGGCAGCTTTCTAATTTATAGACAAGTGAGTGTCTTGGCAAACAGAAGAAGACCCAGGAGAAAGCCTCTTGCCTCAGGGGCGGAGTGTTCTTTCGGGTTCTGGCTTTCTAATGATACATTAGAAAAGCCGGACTGTTCATGACATCACCATACATTTTTGCATAATTTGATTGGCCCAATTCCAAACTGCATACAATTTGTGGTACATTTGCTTGCATACTAGAATTATTAGAAATGCCATCTTTAATCATTAGCAATACCAAAGATCAGCAGACTAATTTCTCCATGCATCTAAACAGAGGAGACATTTTCATCAGCGTTGGAATATCCACTAAAATGTGACGCTTGGGGCAATTCATAAATAAATAAATAAGTAATGCATGTACGAAGCAATGGAAACCCTTATCTCCATACTAAAATATACAATTTCAAAAGGCTGCAACACACAAATTACAACACAGCATTAATAAACTAAAGTGTGGTCAAATAAAGCCAAGCTCCAACTCCAGGAGTGTTTCGACTGCACGGACTGGAAGGTGGAAGGAAACGCGGAAAGGCCGCCGTCTCTCGAAGTGAGGCGGCTGTTTCCGCGTCCAGCATGGCGTCACAATGCGGAAAAAACGCTGCATGCCGCATAGGCAGTGCGGCGGAATCCGCATTGGTAACAGCGGAATCCGCATTGGTAACGGCGGAATCCGCATCAGAGGCGGCCCCCGCACTAGATACATTGCATGACAGTACTGGTGTGGCACAGAGGCAGAGTTTAAATAGCAGTTAGAAGGGAGTCGGCTGACCAGCTGGGTCAGCTGACAAATTCCACTGCTCTCATTGGACCAGCAATTAGGGAGGTCCTGGAAAGGTCCTAGAGTATATATATTGCTGGTTGTTCACTTGCTCTTTGTCTGGCGTGCGATCACATATGTGGGAGCACCCAGATCCGTAGTCAGATCCGCAAGTGTGCCGGGACCAGCTGGAGCTGTAATCCTACACTTAGCTAGATTCTGTTGATAGCTAAAGTACTAGTTTGATTGTGATTATCTGTTATGACTTTTGCCTGCCTTGACTATCCTCCTGAACTCTGATCTTGTACCTCGATATTTCTGATACTCTGTTGCCGAACCCCGGCTCGTTCCTTGACTCTGCTTCTGCCTCCTGATTTTGTACCCCGATATATCTGATACCCCGTTGCTGAACCCTGCCTGTACTTTGACTCCGCCTTTGCCTCCTGATCTTGTACTTTATCTGTCCGTGTGTGTACGACCTGGCTTTTCCGACCTCGAGAACCGACCTTACTGTTAGAGGCGGTTCCTCGCTCTGTTAGTGATCCTTCCTCCTGAAGGTTACTTTCAGTCTGTCCTTCCTACTGTCAGTCTGACTCCTCCCGTCTTGGAGAGCTCAGGTCTGCGGAAGGAATCTGTGCAGTACTCCTTGCTGCACTGAGGCCTAGTCCTCTAAGTGTTATTGTTGCACCTAACACTACACTCTACTCAGGTGAACAGAGGTTAGCTAGTATATCGGATTATCAGTGATACTGCAGATCACGTATAATCTGGTATACATCTGTATTCCCAGTGATTCTGCAGATCACTGGTAATCAGATGCTCTCTGTGCTTCACCGATCGTTACAGAAGGCACTGGAATCACCCGACCTAGATGTGTGGGCTGATGCTGTTTCATCCTATATCAGCTTCTGCGAGGAATCCTGTGTACCCACCAGGTCCTTCAAGATTTACCCTAACGATAAACCGTGGTTCTCAAATAAGCTGCGTCAACTGCGGAAGCGCAAGGAAGCCGCTCATAAGTCTGGCTCCCTGGAGGACTTCAGGTTGGCAAGGAACTCCCTCAACAGGGAACTACGTGCTGCAAAACGGTCACATGCTGAAAAGATCCAGAACAATCTCCGCTCAAACGACCCTCGGGCTGTCTGGAAGGGCCTGAAGGCTGCCACTAGCTATAAACCCCCACCCCAACAGGCTACTCCTTGCTCCGAGCTAGTCGAGGAACTCAGCAATTTTTACTGCAGGTTTGAGGCCCCAGCTACCCCTGGGGGGCAGTCAACTCCTTCCGCCCCTTCCCCCCCTGCTGGTAGGCGCGCTGAACCTAGCTCGAGCACATGCCCTTCCCTGACAGTATCCGAGACCGACGTCCTTCGCCTTCTGTCTTCCCTGAATGCCAGGAAAGCATCTGGCCCTGATGGCGTGTCACCGGGATGTCTGAAGACCTGCTCACGGCAGCTGGCCCCCGTCCTCACCTCTATCTATGCCAGGTCCCTCGGGGAAGGGAAGGTCCCTACATGTTTCAAGGAATCCACCATCATTCCCGTCCCAAAAAAGCAAGGGGTTTCAGACTTAAACAACTTTAGGCCCGTGGCCCTAACATCAGTGATCATGAAGACCTTTGAAAAAGTGGTCCTGTCTCTGCTCAAGATCACTACTCTAGACTGACTGGACCCTCTCCAGTTCGCATACAGAGCAAACAGGTCCACGGACGATGCTATCAACATCTGCCTGGAATTTATCACTGACCACCTAGACAGGCCGAACTCCTATGCTAGAATCCTTCTCCTGGACTTTAGCTCGGCCTTTAACACTATCTGCCCCCGTATCCTGCATGACAATCTCACGGAGCTGGAAGTGCATCCTACTCTTCGCCTCTGGATCACAGACTTTCTCTCGAACAGGTCCCAGGTTGTGAAGCTGGGCGACATATTCTCCAGACCCAGAGTGACACACACTGGAGCCCCTCAGGGCTGCGTCTTGTCACCATTCCTGTTCCCTCTATACACAAATAACTGCACATCCACTGCGGACTCTGTCAAAATGATCAAATTTGCGGACGATACCACAATTGTTGGCCTTGTTAGTGAGAATGACGAGCAGACCTACCGCCAGGAGGTCGACAGAGTCTGCAATTGGTGTAGAGAGAATAGGCTGGTTCTCAACACAGCCAAAACTGTGGAGATGGTCATTGATTTCAGGAAGTATGCCAGTAATCTCGTCCCCCCCCGATGTACATCGAGGGTACCGAAGTCGCTAGGGTTCCTAGCGTCCGCCTTCTGGGTACGACCATCTCTGATGACCTGACCTGGAAGGCTAATACCACCGCAACTCAGAAGAAGGCTCAGCAAAGACTTTTCTTCCTTCGCCAACTAAAGAAGTTTGGTATTGCCCAAGAACTTCTGAGGTCCTTCTACTCTGCGACGATAGAGTCAGTTCTCTGCTCATCCATCCTGGTCTGGTTTGCTGGCTGCACCACCAGTGACAGATACAAACTTCAGAGGGTCATCAGCTCAGCGGAGAGGATCATCGGGAAACCTCTTCCCCCTCTAGATCTCATCTACAACACCAGGATGCGTAACAGAGCAATGAAAATTGTGGGTGACCACTCACACCCTGGTCACAGTTTTTTCAGGCGACTCAAACTAGGTCAGAGGTTCCAGTCCATCCCTGCAAAAACCAGTAGGCGCATGAACACCTTTTTCCCCACTGCCATTAGACTCTTGAACTCTGCCCGTTCTACTGTCCCCCCCCTCCTCTGTAGCCGTCTGTAGTCTAACATCCGACCTCGGCTGCGGCTGCTTGTTATCTGCCTTGGTTAGGTCATGCCAGTGTTATCTGCTGTCACACGCTGCTGTCCCTGCTGGACCCTACCACAAATGTGTATTCTCATGTCTTGTTGTATTAATCATGTTCTGTTGTACTACTCCTGTCTGTTGTTTTTGACTCTTTCTATGCCATCAATGTGCCAAATCCAATTCTGGGCACGGCCCACCCGTGCTTGGCGAAATAAAGGAATTCTGATTCTGATTCTAAATGTGTTTAAGAAGTCTGAATTCAAAGACACACTGAAAAGTAAAATATATACAGTATGTGGCTAGGCTAGCCCATTTTGTAGAAAATCAAAATTGTATTCAGTAGTTTGTATGGCTGTCATATGCTTCGATACATATCTGTCAAAGTTTGGGCATGCTCCTAATGAGACTATAGAGGGTGTGCAGAGATATCTCCTCTCAGATCCAGATCAGAGCATCACAGAACTCCTGGATAGTCTGAGGTGCAACCTGGAGCAATTGGATAGGCAAAAAAAATAATGCCCTATATGCAATTCACTTCTCCTCCTGAGTTATCTCATAAGAGATTATGTTTCATCATCTCTTCAAAATAACTTTCCAGCACTCTGCAATTTAACCTCCCTGGCGGTCAATTAGAACCGCCAGGGGGCAGCTCAGCACTATTTTTTATTTTAAATCATGTAGCTAGCCTAGCGCTAGCTACATGATAGCCGCTGAGCAGCGGCATCCCCCCAACCTCTCCGATCGCCTCCGGCAATCAGCGGAAGCAGGAAATCCCGTTCAGAACAGGATTTCCTGCTGGGCTTCCCCGGTCGCCATGGCGACGGTCGTCATCGACGTCATCGGGAGTCCCGATCCACCCCTCAGTGCTGCCTGGCGCTGATAGGCCAGGCTGCGCAAGGGGTCGGGGGCGGGGGGGCGGCGTGGCGGATAGCGGCGAATCGGCGCGGAGCGGCGGTGATCGGGAAGTACACTCAGCTAGCAAAGTGCTAGCTGCGTGTACAGAAAACAAATTATGCAAATCGGCCCAGCAGGGCCTGAGAAATCCTCCTGCGTGCGTAGCCCGACCTGAGGTCGGGCTTACCGCCAGGGAGGTTAAGAAGTACCAAAAAGTAGGTTAAAAGGTACTATCAAAATTATTTTAAGGATTTTCTTGCTTGCTAGTGGCTTAAAAGGCATTTTATTAACAAGTTTGAAAATATCACCTAGGAGAAAACTCAGGAGAAAAATTTAATTGCATATGGGGCAATGTCTCAGGGATATTCTACTGAACGTAGGTCAGGTGAGCTTAGGGGTCAGTCAGCAATATGAATTCCTCCATTCCTCCAGCAGAACCGCCTGCTTGCTCTTGCCACATGAGACCCAGCATTGTGCTGCACCAAGAGGAACCCAGGATCCACTGCACCAGCATCAGATATGACAGTGGGGCAGAGGAATCTATCCCTATACCTAACCGCAGTCAAGGTCCCATTATGTAGCCTGTAGAGGTCTATGCATCGCTCCATGGATATGTCCCTTCAGGCCATCACTGACACAACAATAAACAAGACAAATAACATTTATATTGCATTTTTTTCCTTGCAGACTCACTCAAAGCGCTTGAGCTGCAGCCACTAGGGGGTGCTCAGAAAGCAGTAGCAGTGTTAGGGAGCCCAAGGACTCCTTACTGAGTAAGGGCTGGCTAACTGAACAGGAAGAGCCCAGATTTGAACCCAGGTCTACTGTGTCAGAGGCAGAGTCCTTAACCTGCCCTCAGTACGCGATTTAGTCATGTAGAAGAATGTTAAAGATAGCATAATATTCTCCATGGCTTCTCCAGACCCTTTTATGTCTATCAAAGATGCTCAGGCTGCTCTTATCTGTAAATAGCTCAGAATGCCAATGGTGAACCTGACAATTTTGGTTTTCTATTGCAAATGGCAACAAAGCTCCATGGTGCTGGGCAGTGAGCAAAGGTCCCAGTAGAGGATGTCTGGCCATCAAGCCCCCCTCATGAAGTCTATATCTGATTGTTTAGTTAGAAACATTCACCCTAGTGATGTGATGGAAGTCTCTGGCGGTGCTCAATCTGTTCCTCCATGCCTAAAGGAGCAGATACCAGTCCTGCTGATGGGCTAAGGACCACCTACAACCCCATCTAGCTCTCCTAGAGTAACTGTCTTCTGAAATCCTTTCCATGAGACTTTGCTGGGAGACATAGCAAACCTTCTTGCAATAGTATGTTTTGATGTGCCATCCGGGAGATAATAGACTACCTGTTCAGGCTCTGTAGGGTCCAAGTATCACCTCATGCTACCAAAGGCTAAACTAACGAGTCAGAAAAGAAAATGTCAGTGGCCTCCACCTTTTAAACCGTTCCTGTTTTTGTTTCATTATTGCCCCTCTAGTGCACCCGTTGTTAATTTCATTAATTCCAAAGCAGCGTAGACTGATTAACAACCCCTTCTGCTACTTAAAGGAAACCAAAAGCAAATAAAAAAAACAATAATTTAATTTAATTGGGGCTCCTACCAGCCCCCTGCAGCCATCCTGGGCTCCGCTCCGTCATGATGTTACTGTCACCCGCAGCGCCCCTCTTTCAAAGGGATGTGCATCCCGATCCGTGCACCTCCTGATTGAGCGCCCCTCTTTCAAAGCTCTGTGCATGTGCAGTACAGGAAAATCTCTACTGCGCATGCAGAGACCACCTGAGGAAGCCGGCGGTCTGCCAGCGACACATGTGTCAGACCTCCATTCTCAGGGTGGCTGCAGTGTGATTTATGGGCACTGGCGTGGAGCGGCAGAACAGGTAATTGACATAGATGTTGCTATTGGCATAGTTTACTCCTTACCTTAGGCTGGTTATTTCCTATCACTGAACTTTAGGACTGATCGTTTTAGCACTTCTGATATATAGGACTTTTCCCTTATATTATATATTGCACCTTGTGAATTGCACTTATTGCACTAATTATCATTGACTTGGCTGTATATGCCATTTCTACACTTCCATTAAGCTTTTGGATTTGTTATATGGATTTTTTGTATTGCTGTTTGCACTGTTAGTACTTATAATTATCTATTTTGGTTTTAGTGAAGATTTGCACTGGATTATTGCCATAATGAAATTATTATGCTAATCTGCTTCTTTATGAATTATGATGTATGAAATTAATTTATATCTATAAACCCTGATACCTGCTGCTAGCTGCTAACACGCTGGTGCATTTACAATTATATATTTTTCTGCAGCCACTCTACCCTTATTATGGGGTGTTTTTATTACCGTTTTGTCTACCCTGTTGTGTAGTCCTCATGGTGTTGTATTGTGTAGTCTTTTTTGTACTATTAAGAACTAATAAAATTGTGATTTTTAGATTTTTGGCAAAAACGGTGCGTTGTGAGATCTTTTCTTCCTTTGTTTAGAATGCCTTCAGCCACGAAACCGCGATCGAGGACGCACGCGGCCTGGGCCTTCCATGTGCAGTGGCCATTGGCTCTTCAAGGCACCGGGCTGAAAAAGGTGCTTTGCATTGCAGGGTGCTGTTAAAAGCCCCAGATAAGTTAAACTGTTTTTTTATTTGCTTAAAGAGACACTGAAGTGGAAAAAAAATTATGATATTATGATTTGTATGTGTAGTACAGCTAAGAAATAAAACATTAGATCAGATACATCAGTCTAATTGTTTCCAGTGCAGGAAGAGTTGAGAAACTCCAGTTGTTATCTCTATGCAAAAAAGCTATTAAGCTCTCCGACTAAGTTAGTCGTGGAGAGGGCTGTTATCTGACTTATCTCAACTGTAATTGAACTGTTTACTTTTCCTCTGCCAGAGGAGAGTTCATTACTTCACAGACTGCTCTGAAAGACTCATTTTGAATGCTGAGTGTTGTGTAATCTGCACATATTATAGAATGATGCAATGTTAGAAAAAACACTATATACCTGAAAATAAAAGTATGAGAATATTTTCTTTGCTGCTAATCTTCTAGTAATTATTTATAGTACACAACCAATTCATTAGATCATATTTTTTTTTTCGCTTCAGTGTCTCTTTAAAGGGAAGGTTTAGGGACAATAAAAAAAAAAAATACAAATCCACTTACCTCCAGCTTCCTCCAGCTCGTGGCAGGCAGGAGGTGCCCTCGGCGCCGCTCCGCAGGCTCCCGGTGGCCGACCCGACCTGGCCAGGCCGGGCTTCTTCTGCGCTCCATTATGCGTGTCACACAGAACTACTGAGCCTGCGCAGTACAGCCCGGAGGACGTACGATGACACCAGCGCGCCGGCGTGACACGCATAATGGAGTGCAGAAGAAGCCCGACCTGGCCGCCGGCCTGGCCAGGTCGGGTCGGCCACCGGAGACCACCGGGAGCCTGCGGAGCAGTGCCGAGGGCACCTCCTGCCTGCCACAGGCTGGAGGAAGCCCCAGGTAAGTGGATTTGGATTTTTTTTTTTTATTGTCCCTGAACCTTCCCTTCAAGGTTCACTATAATTGACAAGATTCATATCTCAGAAGTTTAATTGACTTGATACTATACTCAAATGGAAAAGTGTTCCTTTAATTTTTTTTCCCATCAGTTTATATATATTAAAACACACAGCAGGTTTCAGTGGAAAAAAAAGCCATCCAATATTCTGCTTTAATTTACAGACTTGTTTATTTTTCCGCAGACTCTTGTTGGACTATTTGTTTGAATAAGTGGGATAATTACACTTTTAGGAAATGACTTTTATTTAATGATTAAGCAACCTGAGAATTTCTTTGTTTAAATACACCAAACGTTTGGAATTGCGGCTCAGAATTACTCCGACTTTCCACATAATTACCGGAAACAATTGTTCGTGGTATTTGTGTGATGTTATCGTTTCACCACGCACATCTTCTTGACTCAAGTCTTATGCATTTTTTTGCTTTGGAAACCTTATTGAAATGTGATAAAACAAAAAGATTGGCTGACATTTCCCAGGCATGACCTCTCATGAGAAATCACATTTAAAGGTTTGCTCCATGAAATAAAATATTCTACACAAAAGTGCTTTTATTTAAAACAATAACGGAAAAGTGGAAACCGGGATGCTATTCCCGGAAAGCCATTGACTTGTTGCCATCTCATGGAAACACATCCCACTGAAAAAAAACAAAACATTCATCTGTATGAGTTTACAAAGCTTTGGGTCAGCCCACACAAGACATGTCATCTTAATATCGTAACCATTTCATAGGAAGAACATTTTTAAAGGAAAAAATTAGCAAATCTCTCCGTTCGACCAAAGATGGCTTCAACTGAACTGCTCTCCTCTGCAATCTATGCCAAGAGAGTGCAATCTCGAATGTGTACGTTGACCTGATTGTCTTCAGGTTCTTGACATGTGTAAAGCCCTGTAACCACTACTAGATGGATTGGGGAACGCTCAGCAACGCAGCCCGATGAGGAGTGTTCTCCAATCCAACTTCTGACCCATGGAAACACGCGACGGCACATGATGGACGCAAACAAGTGTTCAAATGATCGCAGCACTTTGTGCAGGAGTTGTAGGGGAACTTAAAGATTTGAGATGCTGTGACGGTTGTTGTTACTGTGAATGGTGAAAGGTGAATGATGACATTTTAAAAGGTTTTCAGCTTTCACATTAAACTTTCTTTTGTATATCTTACCTGTATTCTGAAGTGTGTTTTAGCTACTGTTTAGAGTCTGGCTAAGCACATGTGCTGTGATTCAAGCCACCACCCCTAGTGGGCAACTAACCACATTGCTGCCTGGTAGTCATCAGGTCACAACCCCTTGGATTGCCTCACCAGTGAATGAGATAATAGATGACACCACTAGGTGGGTGCAGGTGAATAGCAGGCTGACAACTGAAGTGAGAGGTATATCGGGGCTGTCATATTTACTTCCTTTTAAGCAATACTAGTTGCCTGACAGTCCTGCTAATCCTCTATGTCTAATACTATTACCCATAGACCCTGAACAATCATGCAACAGATCAGGTGTTGCTAACATTTTTGGCAAATCTGACAAAATTAGCTGAATGCTTATTTCAGGTGTGATTCAGACACTACTACAGCCAAATAAAAGAGCAAAGCTGCCAGGCAACTGGAATTACTGAAAAGGAAATCAATATGGCAGCCTCCATATATCTCTCACTTCAGTTGTCCTTTAAGTCAGCGTTCAGACTAGCTGAGTTCTGAACACACCAAGCTTATTGGTTTAGTGAATCAGCTCTTATGTTACATGTCCCTTCAGGTACCCTTTCATTTATCCATTCTAGGTTTCCAGGATCACTTTGTTTTTCAACTAGCTTGGGAGAGACTTAGCAGATCAATCCCACTGTGCGTGTTTCACATTGTGAGAGACTATATAGATGGAACAAGAAAATCTGTTGTCTAATCTGCCCTATTCAATTCACTTTTTTGCCTTAGTTTTAGAAAAAAAGGGCCCCTGGAGGGCGCATGCGCGGCGATTTCAAGATGGCCGCTTAGGCTCCGAGCTCCAGCCCACGCCTCTGCTACTACAGGCCGCACACAGCCACCGCTCCAGCAACGCGGGCAGCTCGGGTCCAGCTCCAGGACACATACAGGCACAGATGGCCGCAAAAAATAATCCTAAAGCCCCCCCGCAAACCGGCTCCATGGACCGTTTTGTCCGCCCTCCGCCTTCCCAAGATGGCGCTGGCCGCGCTCCGGATCCCGCCGCTGCACAGCCCTCCTCTCCCCTGCAACAACTGAGGAAAACCCTGCCTCTCCAGATCTTACCCCACTCACCTCAGCAACGCTGGAGATGGCTCTGGAGAGACATTATAGAGCCCTACAGGAATCGCTCCAACAGGTAATCCTTGCAGCGGTGAAGGACCTCAAGGGGGACATAATTACACTAGCAGATCGCACCACCTCCCTGGAGGTGAAAATGGATGCTATGTCCCTTAAACAGCAGGATATAGAAGATGAGCAACGCTTAATCCAATCTGACCTCAAAGCAATAAGATCTACACAGGAGGACTTTGAGAACAGAGAGAGGCGGCAAAATATCCGCATTAAAGGTATGTCCATGTCTGTGACACCTGAAAAACTCCCCCTGCACCTCCTAGAATTATATAAATCAATCGTCCCTGACCTTCCTGACGAAATGTGGAGGATGGACAGAGCACACCGCTCACTAGGTGAGAGGAGACCCACAGCACAGCGCCCTAAAGATGTTATAATTAGGATGCACTATTACGAAGCTAAGGAAGCACTCCTAAGAGCCATCCGTAATACATCCACAATTTCCTTCAAAGGCGACGAACTCTCTATATATAATGACCTCTCCCTTATCACCCTGACCAAGAGAAGAGCTTTCAGACCGATCACCCAACTTCTGAGGGATGCTAAGATCCAATACCAATGGGGATTCCCCTTTCGCTTAATGGTCAGCAGAAATGGTGCGCGCTTCTCAGTCTCAGACCTGGACGATGCACCCATGTTCCTTAAACAACTAGGCCTCCGCCTTCCTCATCCACCCAACTTACAACAAGATCTTTCTCTGTCACCGACATCGCCACCAAGAAAGATTCGCCACATGAATGACAGACCCAGAGGCTCTCTTCGCAGCCTCACCTACCCGGAGACCTCTGAAGACATGGAAGCTCTTCCCACTTGATCAGCAGAATCCTGTCATGGCTTTTTCCTGACCCGGACACACACCATGTCCAGACGCAGATATCACCTTCATTATGTTTATCCCTTTTTTTCTTTTCTTCCCTCCCTACCTGTTTTAGTTTGTTATTTTAATTTTTCAATGATATTTACCGTCTGTGCCTAATTGTTATTGTTACTGTCAATGCTTAATATATGACCCTTTTAACTGTTTTTGGCTATATAGCAGAGGAGATCTGGGCGACCCTCTTGGCTCACCCGCATGTACCTCAGGAGAGCTGCCACACTCTCCCATAGAATTTTTCTGGGACTGTGTCTTTTTTGGCAGTTCTTGTCTCTGCAACTTTTTACAGTTGCCTCAACATTGTGCCACACATTTTACAGTGGCGGTTTTTTTAAAATTGTATATCAACCACTGTCTCATATAACTTATGCCCTATGGTTTCTCACTCTCTCCTCACCTGTACTCCTACCTTTCCCTTCTAGACCACATCGAATACTCTCGGACCTAATCTACACATACATCTATACTATGACAATGATTAATCTCTGTACACTAAACACTAAGGGCCTGAACATTCCGCAGAAAAGGTCATCCTTACTACGAGACCTCAGAAAACTTAATGTAGACCTGGCTTTCCTGCAGGAGACCCACCTAACCTCTAGTGACTCCATACGACTCACAAACAAACATTATCCAACTGCACACTTAGCGTCAGGACCTAAAAAACGTGCTGGTCTAGCTATTTTGTGCCAGAAAGACCTTCCGCTCCAGATCGATAAAACTATAAGCGATCCACGAGGCCACTTCCTGATTCTGGTTGGGTCCCTAGCGGGTAAGCCAGTCACATTGGCCAATGTATACGTACCTAACTCACAGCAAATCACTTTCCTCACAACATTTTTTGTCAAACTTTTTAAGGTACTAAAGGGCACCCTTCTCTTGGGTGGTGACTTCAACTTGGCTTTCTCATCTTCAAAAGACAGAAGTGTCTCTCCCACCCCCTCCTCCCAAGCCTCTCATGATAGAAATTCACGCAAATTTAGAATACTCCTCAGGAAATACAAACTTTTTGATCTATGGCGTATAGCTAATCCTACTATTGTAGAGTACACCTTTTTCTCTCCTCCACATGCATCACATTCTAGGATCGACTACTTTTTTGCTAATACCCCAGTTCTTCCCATCCTCATCTCCTCTAATATTATACCAATGGCCTGGTCTGATCACCACGCTGTCACAATTGAATTAGACTGGCTTTCTACACCTCACAAGCCCTTACATTGGAGGCTAAATGAGTCGCTTTTTAGAGACAAAACATTCCTATCCAAATGTGCAGATGAACTCCAACACTTCTTTTCCACAAATCTGGACTCAGTATCCTCTTTCGGCTTGCTTTGGGAATCCCATAAAGCCTTTATAAGAGGTTTCTTCATTGCCGAGAGTTCAAAACGCAAACGTTTCTCTTCTCATAAGCTGACTCAGCTCAACTCTTCCCTTACTAAGGCCTTCTCCACTTATAAAAGCTCTCCCACCCAAACCCACTTTTCCAACATTCAACGAATTAAATTAGATATTAAATCCCTCCAGACCTCTCAATTAGAAAAAAGTTTAAAGTGGACGAGGCAATTATTTTTTAAAAGAGGGAATAAACCTCACACTATCCTAGCCCGCAAACTAAACCCTAGGAGCTCCTACCAATCTGTCCATTCTTTAAAAGACCCCCAAGGCACCCTGCATCACGACCCCTCAAAGATCGCTCAAATCTTTACATCCTTTTACGAACAATTATATAGCCTCCCAGACCCCTCTTCCTCACCCGATTATGACTCAAAAGTCCTATCATTCCTAACTCCACTTGACCTCCCGAAACTCACAGACCAGGAACGCTCTGCTCTCAACTCTCCTATAACTATAGATGAGATTACAGAAGTACTCAAAACCCTTCCCTCCTCTAAGTCCCCAGGTCCTGATGGCCTCCCTTACTCATACTATAAAAACTTCAGCTCCATCCTTGTCCCACACCTTGTATCCCTAGCTAATAAAATTATGAATGGGGACTCACCCCCTAATTCTATACTTTCCTCACTTCTTACAGTCATTGCAAAGGAAGGAAAGGACCCCCACCTACCACAAAGCTACCGCCCCATCTCCCTTCTTAACTCCGACCTTAAGATAATCACGAAAACTCTAGCCAACCGGCTCAACCCTATCCTCATTAGAATAATTGATAACGATCAAGTTGGTTTTATCATGGGGAGACAAGCAGGAGACAACACTCGTCGAGGTATAAACCTCATATCTATAATGAACAAATCAAACCTCCCCTCTCTGCTCCTTAGCTTGGATGCAGAGAAAGCTTTTGACAGGCTTTATTGGCCTTTTCTATTTCATGTCCTGAATCATCAGGGTTTTTCAGGTCCTTTCCTCTCCATGATAAAATGTATTTATTCATTCCCCTCAGCCTCAATAAAACTCCCCTTTGCCCCTCTTTCCTCATTCCAAATCCACAACGGTACTAGACAGGGTTGCCCACTATCCCCTCTCCTATTTGCCCTAAGCATAGAGCCATTAGCCACAGCCATTAGAAAAAATACTAACATTAAAGGAATCTCTCTTGATAAGCATGAATACAAGATCTCACTGTTCGCTGATGACATACTCCTAACACTTTCTAGCCCTCTTACAACTCTCCCGGCCTTACACGACACCCTAAAAATTTTTGAATCTCTTTCAGGATTTAAACTCAACCAAGATAAAACCGAGGCTCTCCCCATTAAAATTCCCCCTCAACTTCTTGCATCCCTACAAACTTTTTTCCCCTACAGATGGCAAACCCGCTCTTTAAAGTACCTAGGAATCTACCTCACCCTCTCATATAAGTCACTCTACACGTCTAATTTTCCCTCCCTAATCCAAAAAATACTACAAGATTTGCACAAATGGACAGCTTATAAGATCTCTTGGTTAGGTCGCATATATGCCCTTAAGATGAATATTCTCCCCCGTCTCCTATATTTATTCGAGACTCTCCCTGTCCTAGTACCCACCTCACAACTGTCCGCCCTACAATCAGCTTTCTCTAAATTTATCTGGAACCATAGATCCCCGAGAGTCCTACAATCCATCCTTCTTTCGCCTAGGGACCAGGGTGGTCTAGGAGTCCCCCATCTACGATTATATTATCAAGCAGCGCACCTGAGGCAACTAACAGAATGGTCCAATTTAAAAGTATTTACTAAATGGGGCCTTATAGAGGCGACTAGCATCCTCCCTATCTCACTTGCATCACTCTTATGGACGCACCCCTCTCCAAAAATCAATGATCAAAATTTACTACCCACCATCAAATTTACTCTACAAATCTGGAGATCCGGTGTCCATATTGCCAAGTTGAGGTCATCACCCTCCCCTCTTTGCCCAATTTTGGGAAATCCCCATTTTCCCCCCGGTCTCTCCAGACCTTTTATGATTAAATGGCACGGTTTGGGATACTTCAACCTTAATGACTGGCTCAATCCCCTCACAGGGAAAGTACATCATAAATCTCATTTGGAAGAAAAGATTTCCTTTACGCCCCAAACGACTATGCAATTCAATCAAATCTCCCACTTTCTACAATCTCTACTAAAAAACTCAAGCCACACAAAATCTCAATTTGAGAGGATCTGTAGCCAAACTGGACATCAAAAGGGTCTGATATCCCAGATCTATGCCATTCTACATACAAGATCCGGTACACGGATCCCAAATCACCCCTATATGCACAAATGGGCAAACATACTACCATCCCCTATCACATTGGAAGATTGGTCGGAAATATGGAACAATGCCAAGCACTCTTCACAATGTATCCAAATCCGAGAAAATATATACAAGATTATTTTTCATTGGTATCTTACACCTGATAAACTAGCAAAGATCTACCCGGGCTCATCAGACCTCTGCTGGAGAGGCTGTAATAACAAAGGAACCATAGACCACATTTTTTGGTCCTGTCCCTTAATAGTTCCTTTCTGGTCCAAAGTTCAGGACCTTATCAAATCAACAACAGATCTTAGGGTACCTCTTGACCCCCTCCTTATGATCTTGGGTAGACCTTTGAAAAAAACTAATAAATATACTAACCGCCTCATCACCCACATCCTAACCGCTGCCAGACTAGCCATAGCCTCCAACTGGAAAAAAATATCCCCCCCAGATATCTCAGAGGTTATACATAAAACAGATTGGACTAAAAATATGGAACAACTTACAGCTTCCCTTAGAGATACTGAGCTAAACTTTCATAAAATATGGGATGCTTGGCCATATGCTTCACCTACATATCACCCCCCCTGAATAGGCCACATAATACCTCTTCTATGCCCTCTTACCCCTCATCACACAATTGTTCCCCCTATATTTGACATCACCACCCCTTTCCCAAACCTCATGCCATCCCAGGCCCTTGGTGTCATAGTATCATATTTCCCTTTTAACATTTAACAAGGTTCAGAGACGTATCGATGTGGTACCACACCTATAATCTCCTATTTAGGAGATATCTTTATTCCCTTCTATTCTCCTGTCTAATCTATTCTCCCACTATTCCTTTGCTCTTTCCCTGCGTACGCCCACCATCCCTTTCTCTTCTCTCTCCTTTCTGTTCTACAGGGGGCTCCCCCCCTTTCCCTCTTCCCCAGCAGGTACTCCAAGAACGCAACACTGGAAATATATGGACATTTCTCCCTCCAAAATCTCCAGTTCTCTATCCTAGACTTATTTGAATCTATCCCACAAAGAATGGACTCACCCCGATTCTAAACTAAAATGGAGATGCCCAATAAAGCTACCGGTTACTGTTCTGATTTGGACTACACTCTATCCCTCATATACTGTATGTTATGGGTATTTATCTACCTGTCTTCCTTCTATAACCAAAAGTTTGATTGTTCTACTTGACATTATTGTTATATGACTTGTGAGAACTCATTATTTTTCAAAATAAAAACAAGTATAACAAAAAAAGAAAAAAAGGGCCCCTGGGGGATACTTACCTCGGGGGGGGGGGGGGGGGCAAAGTCTCTGGATCTTAATGAGGCTTCCCCCCCTCCTCCGTCCCTTCGTTCCAGCGTTGTCAGCCGCTAAATATCCTGCCGGGTTCCAGGATTAAAACAGTCCTGTGAGAGCCTCATGAAGGTACAGTAGCGACTTTCGTTCTGACTCAGGCGGAACTAGCCAAGCCTGATTGGATCCGCTCCACTGCAAAAGCGCAGACACCGCCTGTGCCTGAGCGAAAGCCGGTACTGCGCCTATGCAAGGCTCACTCAGGATTGTTATGATCCTGGAGCCCAGCGGCGGATTTTCGGCGGATGACATCGCTGGACTGGAGGGACAGAGGAGGACAGGGGAAGCCTCATTAGAATCTAGAGGCTTTCCCCTCATGAGGTAAGTACCCCCCATGGGCTCTTTTTTTTTTTCTTACAGTGTATCCTTAAATGAAAGGTGAAAATGATATCCTAGGAGAAAGCTTAGAAGAAGAAGTGAATTGAATAAGGGCCAGTGTATCTGATGGGCTTGAAGTGAGATGAAAAGCAGAGCTTGCAGAACTAATAAACAAACATGGCTGCTCCCTTTTACATACTTGCATAGCTACAAATTATACCTACAAATATGTGATTTCCTTTTTAAGTGGTTTATGAAATCCTATGTGAAATAGAAGTGAAGCAATATTTAACAAGGCCAATGTCTCCTTCACTGCCCCATAAAATAAGGTCAAATTTGGCTCCTAAACAGCGCAGTTTTACAAAGAACACTAGATTCTAGGTGCAATCCAAAACATCATAACAGGTTTGGCTTTCTCCCTGTGAAATCTCAATGTATTTGTGTTTTTTTTGTAGGAAAGAACTGGCAGATAACTTACATGCATAGTGTTAGAGGATTACTTTAGGCTCAGTGCACCCTGGAAAAGACTTTGGGATGGTCTCCAGTTCTAAAGGAAAATGAATGTGTGATTGTGAATGTAGCCCCCCTGAAGCTTCTCACTAACCTGTACCAAATATTAATCATGTATCTCACCTGGCAATCCACAGTGAGTTGGTTGTTGTGCAAGAAATAATTCACGATGAACTGACCTCAAAAATGTTTTTACATCCACGGACACAGTCTATAAGTTTTATCTAGCTGCAGCCAGTTTAAAGAGAACCTGAACTGAAAATAAAAAAGTCAAAACAACCATACACAGGTCACACTTACCTCCTGTGTAGTCTACTACTCAATCTCTTTCTCCTCTCCTGCATCCCATTTGTCCACTGTGATCAATAGAGTTCTCCATCCTCCATTTTCAAAATGGCCATTACCCCATAACAGCTTCCTGGTCAGCACTGTTAAACTGTAATATCACCCACTTGAGCTATAGGGAAACATAGACATTACCTTGCACATTCAGTTATAACTGACAGCTGCTGATATAAAACTGTCAACAACTGGTGTATTTTAGTTCTGACAAAATATTGTCAGAACTGGAAGGGCATCACTGTAAGAAGAAAATGGTGAGCTTCTGAGAGGAACTGATGGTGAGGTTAGTATGTAATATTCATTTGCAGCTACCGGTACGTCATGTGTTTATTTTAAATAATTTTCCTCACTTCAGGTTCCCTTTAAGCTAATTCATTAGTGCTAAATAATGACTTCAGGACTTGTGGAGACAAGCAGTTCAGCTGAGTTTGAGCCATAGTTTAACTACGAGGTTGTTGTACTAGTTTGTATATGTTGTGTTGTGTTGCATTTCGACAACCATGCATGTCACATTGTGGTATGAAAGTGCATTTGCGCATTGCTTTTGCTGTGTGTTTGTACCACAACTCATGTACACAGGCTCTCATATTAGCGGTAAGTACATTTTTAATATTAACTCTTTAGTCTATCAATTCCAGTAAAGAGACTAATTACTTTCTAGCAGGCCTGGATTTACATCACTGGAGCCTATAGGCACAGATGACCTAGCAACCTAGACTTCACCCTCGATGAACCTACACACCCCAGCTGAACTGCACCACAAGTGTACTGGCTGGCCCAGCTGTCACTTCCCCCTTACTTCCCTTGTCCATCATAGGTAGTTATAGGCTTAGCATTAGGTAGCCAGAGGTACCTTCAGTGTTAAGTAGCTAGTGGTTGGAACTCTGCATAGGTAAGGCAGGAGGGAGGTACTAGGGGAGGGAAGTGAGCCGCCTTTCCATCTCCAGGAGCCTCTAGGCACGTGCCTACAGTGCCTTATGGTAAATCCGGCCCTGCTTTCTAGTAACAAATACTCAAATGCATACCTTGAATATGGCAACATACTTTGAAACAATGTGGGTGATTCACTAAACTCATATGGCTACCTACCTTGAAGGGGCTATCTTTATTCAGGTACTACCAATACTAGGGGACTACTTCATACTGGACAGCACCCCTGGCTACCTATACTGGGAGGTATCCGGAGCTACCTAATACTGGGGTGCTACCTAATACTTTGGGACATCTATGGCTACCTAAAACTGGTGCTGGAGGGTGCCCAAAGGAACCTAACATATATATTTTTGGGGGGGGGGGGGGCAATCAAAATTTTTCATGATTTCTAGCTACGCCCCTGATGGATACTCCAAGGGTTACCTTGAAAGTACAATATTGCGACATACTTTTAAACATTGAGGGTGATTCTCTAAACTCTGTTATTTAAATTATATAAATTGCAGATTTTACACTGTGTTTATGCCTCCATCATAACCTGCGTTGTGCACATGGCACAACTCCCGCCATGTTAACAAAGCATAGTAGTATAAGATGCATTGTGCTATTTGTGCAACACGCATTAAATTAGCATGCATTACATACAACACATGAGCTGCCTTGTGCACAATGCATGTTATGCTGGTGGTATAAGCATTGGTAAAACTGCTGTGTGTGCACAAGGGAATTTTTTATGGAGTAGTGTAACATGCGTTACCTAGGTAACATAGGCTGCGCTCTCTGCTCACAGCAACTTTACCAAACTTTGGCGCATAGTGTACCACCTTGTGTACCCTTGTTGCCTTGTGTACCACCTTGTGTACCCGTGTTCCCTTGTTTACCACCTCGACATAATCATCGGCATAGGGGTGCAATACTTTAAAAATAGGGGTAACAGTGCTTCTACCCTTCTTGTGGGCACATGCCGCTATCCATAGACCTCCCTGGCCCAGTGGGGTGGCCAGTAGCAGCAGCAAAGGTTTACGGTGCCCCCGAATTAGAGTTCTTATATAAGCAGCCCTGCCCAATTAACGTGTACAATGCTCTCCTGAGATCTCTTACATATTTGCCTAAATTGTGCAAAAGTCAATAAGAACACTGTTTATGACAATATTTGGTATCTTCTGTAATTTATAAGGACTCTGCATCCCTGGATATGTGTCTTGACTCACCATTATGACTGCAGCCTGACTCCCTTCTTTGTGATTGAAGTCCTTCTCCAATCTCCATGTTGATTATTAATTTTATAATACCACCAGTATCTACTGTATTGGCTTCTGCCATGTTGCTTGACTGCTTCTCTTCATGTTGCTTGTAGTCTTCATTTTGTGTGAAGAGTTTGTAGAGGAGGCCAGTCCTCTTTGTGCTTTTCTGCTGAACTAACTCCTCTGTCCATCTGAGGCTAGAGGTGGGCTAACACAACTGGTCAGGTTAGCTGAAATTATAGGCGTAGCAATAACCCCGCGACCCCTTCCATCGCAGGGGGGCCCAGAGGCTTTGGGGGCTCCTCCACCTCCCTCTTCCCAACCGCAAGTACTGCCAATTAGCAAAGAAACCTCACCATTCACTCACGTGTGCAGGAGTGTGTGTGTAATAATTTCCTGCTTCAAGAGGCTGCTTCACAGCAGAACACTCTCTGCTGCCATTCGCCGGCTCCCAATTCCAAGGAGTTTGGGGACCAAGGGGCCCCATGCTATTATTTTTGCAGAGGGGACCTATTAAGTCTAGTTACGCCCCTGGCTGCAATAGAAAATTTATATAAGCCTGTTTCATTTCTTTACTACAAATATGTTTTTATTGACTCTAAAATTTATACAATTGGGCAAGGTGCTTATTTTTATTAAAGTAAAACTGAAGAAATGCAAAAAAAGTCTGGTACCTACATATGGAGAGGAAAGGCTCTGGATCCTATTGAGCCTTCTATTTCTCTTCTCCGTCCCCTCATACCTGCATTGTCAACCCTATTGTATGTATCTGACCAACTGGTCGAATGTTCCTTCGGGACCCTTTTAACCTCCCTGGCGGTAAGCCTGACCTAGCCGCCGCAGGGGATCACATCGCCCCGGGAGGATTTTTTAAAATAAAATTTGTTGCTTATTGTTAAGCTAGCACTAGGCTAGCTAACTATGTGCAGCAAGTCCATCCGGTTCCCTCCGCTCACCGCCGTAATACGTACCCCCGAGGGATCCCGCGATGGCGCAGCCTCCCAAACAGCACCCGGCCTCGCTATGGGGAGGATCGGAAATGCGCATAATGTCATGACATCAATGACGTCATGTCCGATCATCGCCATAGAGACAAGTGCAGCTGATTGGTGAAGCTGCAGTTCTCGCGGGATCGCGAACGGGCAAATATAGCCGGCGGCGATTGGGGGGGGGGGGGGTCAGAGAGGTGTCGGGGGACTTGGGGCACATAGTTAGCTAGCCTAGTGCTAGCTAACAAATAAAAAACACTTTTAATTAAAAAAATCCCTCACATGGACGCAGCCGTTGAAACTGTGTACCGCCAGGGAGGTTAAAGGGAAGGTTCAGGGTGAGGCAAAAAAAAAATCTAAATCAAAATCCACTTACCTGGGGCTTCCTCCAGCCCGTGGCAGGCAGGATGTGCCCTCGGCGCCGCTCTGCAGGCTCCCGGTGGTCCCTGGTGGCTGACCCGACCTGGCCAGGCCGGCTGCCAGGTCGGGCTTCTTCTGCGCTCCAATCTGCGTTTCACGCTGGCGCGCTGACGTCATCGGACGTCCTCTGAGCTGTACTGCGCATGCTCAGAACTACTGAGTAACTACGGGAGCAATCGGGGACACAAGTGATCCCAAAACCTTCTGAGAGGTGGCACAATTTCACTGGGGGACAGCGAGAGGACAGCAGGGGAACAAGGGTACTGAGAGAGGATGGGGAAGGCTCAACTGGATCCAGAGTCTACCCTCTCCATAGGGAAGTGCTTTAATGGTGCCAAAGAAGTATTAATGAATCACATGATCTCCTTTCAACATGTCACAAATTTGCTTAATGTGAAAAGTACAAGAATACTACAATACTAGATTTTGTGCATGTATGGAAATTGATGCAGATTTTTTGTGAACAATATTTACAACACTTCAATATAATGGTAATTTGAATTTTTGGCATCATTTAAAATGAAATATGAAGATATAATTTTACACATTCCCATATGCATGGTTTCCAAAACCTGGAAGGGACTTCTGATGCTTGGAAAGAGTTAGAAGCAGCTCTGGAAATGTAAAATATAATAAGTGCCAGAATCGCCAGAACCGAGCAGATCATTTTAAATCCATGCCTGGTAACTTTTCAGCTATCAAGAAAATCTAAAACACCTAGGAAAAGCTTAGAAATTAATGTACTCGTATTTAGATGCAGGAAGTCAATTATTTGATTGGTGACTCAAGATATCCAAGCCCTAGGTAAGGAACTAGACGTTCTTTAATGGAGTATTGTTTAAAGTTGTGTGATCCATCCAAATTTGGGGGGAAAAAATGACAGAAGCTAAATTAAGGCTGTATTTACTAAACTGTGGAAAAATTGCCAAGCACAGGCAGTTTTACTGGTGTCAACGCAAGTAGCATTGTGCATGTTGTAGTATGTACATCACATACTATAACATGCTACACCTATAGCTACACCTGCTATTGCTGGAATTCTGTTTTATCCCCACGTTTATTGCCTGATGAAGTGGGCTCGGCCTGCGAAACGCGTTGCACTTTTGGGGTACTATCTAATAAATGTGATTGCTACTTTTCAGACAGTCTTTCGTGTCTGCTTTATGGAGGTAAGTCCACCACTTCCTCCAAGCAAATTTTAAAGCTTTTATCCACTTTTATTCTGCTGGCGCCTCTGTTTTCCTACTGCAAAATCGTGTCCACCCCTGATGGAGGGGTGATCTACCCCTTTTTCTCATCTACAGAGAGCGACTTCTTAGCCCTGAGTGAGGACAGGTCTAATCTCCTCACCTGCTTATACAGTGGTTGCCTGTGTGGTAACCCACGTTTGTGAATATATTCTTCTCACTGATTTGCCTTACTTCGTTTATGTTTTAACATACTACACTATATTGGGCTCTCGGTTTCTCTACATTTTACGCAAAAAGTGGGTTTTCTTAACCAGTTTATCTCTAGGGTCTTAAATTGTACCTGAGATGGGGAGTAGGGAAAATGTATACATATCTGTGGCTTCCTCCAACCCTCTCCAGGCTAATAACTCCCTCGCCACCCTACTTCGACTCCTGGAACTTCTTAAACTGGATCCAAAAAGTACTCCAGTCGGGACCAGTTGGCACAAGCGCAGTCTGGCCACACACACTTCCCGTCGCGCTTACATGTCCGGGAGCCGCCATAGAGGAGGACTTTCTGTGGACAATTTCAGAAGATCCAGGAAGAGGAGGAGGGCGGCAATGGAGTGATAAGCTTGGAGTGGGCTTAAAGAAGCCCCATTTATGTATAAAACTTGTATTCCCATCTGTCTCAGGTGCTCTTTAAAGTTCCACATCACATGAATATGTACCACAACATATTTCTGGCTTTCAATATGTGGCAGCTTATTTGGGTGTTGCTCTTTTGCTTTGTAGTCTGGGTAGTTGCTGGATAGTGTAATGGCTAAGGGTGCTGCCTCTGGCACAGGGAACCTGGGTTTGAATCTTGGCTCTTCTTGTTCAGTAAGCCAGTACCTATTTAGTAAGTAAACCTTGGGCAATACTCCCTAACACCGCTACTGCCTACTGAGCACGTCGTAGTAGCTGTAGCTCAAGCGCTTTGAGTCCACCAGGAGAAAAGCGCTATATAATTGTTATTTTCCTTGTCTAGTTTGATTATAATATTTATTTAAAAGATAGATAGAACTTTTTTATACCGTATATTAAGGAGCACAGTCTAATGTTTATTAATATAAAATAATTTGTAAATATTATATAAAAAATAATTTTTACAACAATTGCACTAAAATACAAGTAACATTGTGCAAACTTTGTGCAGATAGGGCAGCCTGAATTATGTACACAAAATGCATATTGCTAGTACGACGCACGTTTCACCATTTGTGGTGAAATTATGACAGGGATACCAACTAGAATTAATGGTCCATTTAAATCAATAAAAAGTATTTGAATTTTTATCTTTATTACTTCATTTGAATGGGGTTGTTAGAGTCAGGTATTCTTATCAATAAGATGCCAAAATTGTAAATTCAAAATTCCTGCAAGCCAATGAATGTGACTCATCAACAGTTACTGAAAACATGTATTAGCTGTTACTGCTCATCAAGGGAGCACAGCAGCGGAGCTATATACAAATTTATGAGTTTGGAACGTTTTCCTCAATAACTAAAAGAACTAGCATCATATTTTTGACTTATTTGTTTAATCACATTCTCATTATTTAATTGTAAGACTTACAGGAAAAACAGATGACGCATTAAGGTCTGATACATTAACCTCCTTAGAAGTAACCACGAGTTAGACTCGGGGTGGAAAACCGCAGCTCAGAGCAGTTACCCCGAGCTACACTCATGGTAGCCGCCTGGAGGTCCATGCAGAGCATTGCGAGTAGGGGGCGATTTCACTCACCTCTCAGGCGATCCAGATGCTGGCGGTCATTCCTCTTCCTGTTCACGGAGGCTCTACATCCCCCGGGTGAGATCATCGACTGTCATCCTGACGCCAGCCAGCAATCTCACTATAGAGTTATAGCACCACCCAGAGGACGGAGGGAGAACTGCAGCGATGGATCCCAGGGAGATTAGTAAATCCAGGGGCTGCTCCAGGCTCTCTCGTGGTATGATTTTTTTTTTTGCTTCTAGGGTCTAAAAGCACATGAAAAAATTGTACCACTTTTAGACCCAAAAATCAGGAAGGAATCATACCACCGAGGTTAATAAAGGGCAACGGGGAAATTTGGGCACCATGTAAAGGGGCTACTAGAATATGTGCAATGTTGTCGATATTCTACTACTATTGAGTGCTGGATAATTATAATACATTATTGGTAATTTTACCGATATTGTATTATCGCTTTACCTAACCTTCCTCTTAGTGTAACTGTCCCTCTATTTGCTCCAAAAGGTGGCCACTAACGATACAATTTGCCGAACGATTGTTTATGAACGATTCTTTGTATAAACGATCGGGAATTATTGTTTGGGACCACTAATGGATAAAAAACTTCTAACCAATCCAATCAGATTAATGAGATCGATCACGTCAATGTGATCGGATTGGTTAGAAGATTTTTGTCCATTAGTGATCCCAAATGATAAATTCCAATCATTCACATGAGGAATCGTTCGTAAAAGATTGTTTGGCAAATTATATTTTTAGTGGCCACCTTAACATTAATCTACCTCTGCTATGCATTAAACCTGTTTTATCTGCCATCTGCCTTGAAAGAGCAAGAACTAGATCTGTCTTGAAAATGAATTTTTTTTACATGCCTGTTGACTTTGGTGCATCTGTTTTTTCATGCCTATATATTTTCACAAGTATCTTATCTGTTTCTCATGGCCATGGTTTGGTCAGTAGCATCAAAGGGGAATTCACTATTACCAAATGTTTTAGACCTGTTTTTAGACCTGGTGTAAACCATTTGGTAATTAGGTGGGTAAAGCAAGGGAAATTATCAAAAGATGCAGTTCACAAACACAGTTCACAAACAAGTAGCTTTGACTGACATCCTTCTCATTTGATGAGCTCTCCTCTGCATATATATTAAACTCCTGCATAATTAACTCAAAAGGTTCCATCCTCACATCTAAAATACCTCACAGAATTACTTTACCTACAGAAATCAGCTGGTCTAATCTCTGTCAAAAAAGTGGGCATGGTTACTCCTTGTTTGCCTTTGTGAATTGTGTAATTACTGAATGTTCGACCAAGTCTAAAAACACCTCTAAAACATTACACCAAACCATCAGTAGACTGAAAACCATCTGTAGACTAGTCTAAACTGCTTAGTGAATTGAGGCCATAGTGTTTTCTCATGCCCATAGACTAAATGGACCCGATCCAATTATTTTTTTCTCTTTTCTCCTCAGTGCTATTTTCACACCTTATCAATAAAATGCCCTTTAACCACTTGAGGACCACAGTCTTTTCGCCCCTTAAGGACCAGAGCCTTTTTCTCCATTTAGACCACTGCAGCTTTCACGATTTATTGCTCGGTCATACAACCTACCACCTAAAGGAATTTTACCTCCTTTTCTTGTCACTAATACAGCTTTCTTTTGCTGCTATTTGATTGCTGCTGCGAGTTTTACTTTTTATTATATTCATCAAAAAAGACATGAATTTTGGCAAAAAAACGACTTTTTTAACTTGCTGTGCTGACATTTTTCAAATAAAGTAAAATTTCCTATACATTTGAGCGCGAAAGTTATTCTGCTACATGTCTTTGATAAAAAAAAAACCATTCAGTGTATATTTATTAGATTGGGTAAAAGTTATAGCGTTTACAAACTATGGTGCCAAAAGTGAATTTTCCCATTTTCAAGCATCTCTGACTTTTCTGCGCACCTGTCAGGTTTCATGAGGGGCTAAAATTCCAGGATAGTACAAATACCCCCCAAATGACCCCATTTTGGAAAGAAGACATCCCAAAGTATTCAGTGAGAGGCATGGTGAGTTCATAGAAGATTTTATTTTTTGTCACAAGTTAGCGGAAAATGACACTTTCTGACAAAAAAAAGAAAAAAAAAAGTTTCAATTTCTTCTAACTTGCGACAAAAAAAAAATGAAATCTGCCACAGACTCACTATGCTCCTCTCTGAATACCTTGAAGTGTCTACTTTCCAAAATGGGGTCATTTGTGGGGTGTGTTCACTGTCCTGGCATTTTGGGGGGTGCCTAATTGTAAGCACCCCTGTAAAGCCTAAAGATGCTCATTGGACTTTTGGCCCCTTAGCGCAGTTAGGCTGCAAAAAAGTGCCACACATGTGGTATTGCCGTACTCAGGAGAAGTAGTATAATGTGTTTTGGGGTGTATTTTTACACATACCCATGCTGGGTGGGAGAAATATCTCCGTAAATGACAATTGTTTAATTTTTTTTACACACAATTGTCTATTTATAGAGATATTTCTCCCACTCAGCATGGGTATGTGTAAAAATACACCCCAAAACACATTATACTACTTCTCCTGAGTACGGCGATACCACATGTGTGGCACTTTTTTGCACCCTAACTGCGCTAAGGGGCCCAAAGTTCAATGAGTACCTTTAGGATTTCACAGGTCATTTTGAGAAATTTCGTTTCAAGACTACTCCTCACGGTTTAGGGCCCCTAAAAGGTATTCCGTTAGGAGGATGGTGAGTTCATAGAAGATTTTTTTTTTTTGTCATAAGTTAGCGGAAATTGATTTTAATTGTTTTTTTTCACAAAGTGTCATTTTCCGCTAACTTGTGACAAAAAATAAAATCTTCTATGAACTCACCATACTCCTAACGGAATACCTTGGGGTGTCTTCTTTCTAAAATGGGGTCATTTGTGGGGTTCCTATACTGCCCTGGCATTTTAGGGGCCCTAAACCGTGAGGAGTAGTCTTGAAACCAAATGTCGCAAAATGACCTGTGAAATCCTAAAGGTACTCATTGGACTTTGGGCCTCTTAGCGCACTTAGGGTGCAAAAAAGTGCCACACATGTGGTACCGCCGTACTCAGGAGAAGTAGTATAATGTGTTTTGGGGTGTATTTTTACACATACCCATGCTGGGTGGGAGAAATATCTCTGTAAATGACAATTGTTTGATTTTTTTTACACACAATTGTCCATTTACAGAGAGATTTCTCCCACCCAGCATGGGTATGTGTAAAAATACACCCCAAAACACAATATACTACTTCTTCTGAGTACGGCGATACCACATGTGTGACACTTTTTTGCAACCTAGGTGCGCTAAGGGGCCTAACGTCCTATTCACAGGTCATTTTGAGGCATTTGGATTCTAGACTACTGCTCACGGTTTAGGGCCCCTAAAATGCCAGGGCAGTATAGGAACCCCACAAGTGACCCCATTTTAGAAAGAAGGCACCCCAAGGTATTCTGTTAGGAGTATGGTAAGTTCATAGAAGATTTTTTTTTTGTCACAAGTTAGCGGAAAATGACACTTTGTGAAAAAAAACAACAATACATGTCAATTTCCGCTAACTTGTGACAAAAAATAAAATCTTCTATGAACTCATCATACACCTAACTGAATACCTTGGGTGTCTTCTTTCTAAAATGGGGTCACTTGTGGGGTTCCTATACTGCCCTGGCATTTTAGGGGCCCTAAACCGTGAGGAGTAGTCTTGAACCCAAATGTCTCAAAATGACCTGTGAAATCCTAAAGGTACTCATTGGACTTTGGGCCCCTTAGCACAGTTAGGCTGCAAAAAAGTGTCACACATGTGGTATCGCCGTACTCAGAAGAAGTAGTATAATGTGTTTTGTGGTGTATTTTTACATATAACCATGCTGGGTGGGAGAAATATCTCTGTAAATGACACATTTTTGATTTTTTTTAAACACAATTGTCCATTTACAGAGAGATTTCTCCCACCCAGCATGGGTATGTGTAAAAATACACCACAAAACACATTATACTACTTCTCCTGAGTATGGCGATACCACATGTGTGACACTTTTTTGCAGCCTAGGTGCGCTAAGGGGCCCAACGTCCTATTCACAGGTCATTTTGAGGCATTTGTTTTCTAGACTACTCCTCACGGTTTAGGGCCCCTAAAATGCCAGGGCAGTATAGGAACCCCACAAGTGACCCCATTTTAGAAAGAAGACACCCCAAGGTATTCCGTTAGGGGTATGGTGAGTTCATAGAAGATTTTATTTTTTGTCACAAGTTAGTAAAAAATGACACTTTGTGAAAAAAACAATAAAAATCCAATTTCCGCTAACTTTTGACAAAAAATAAAATCTTCTATGAACTCATCATACACCTAACAGAATACCTTGGGGTATCTTATTTCTAAAATGGGGTCACTTGTGGGGTTCCTATACTGCCCTGGCATTTTACGGGCCCAAAACTGTGAGTAGTCTGGAAACCAAATTTCTCAAAATGACTGTTCAGGGGTATAAGCATCTGCAAATTTTGATGACAGGTGGTCTATGAGGGGGCAAATTTTGTGGAACCGGTCATAAGCAGGGTGGCCTCTTAGATGACAGGATGTTTTGGGCCTGATCTGATGGATAGGAGTGCTAGGGGGGTGACAGGAGGTGATTGATGGGTGTCTCAGGGGGCGGTTAGAGGGGAAAATAGATGCAATCAATGCACTGGGGAGGTGATCGGAAGGGGGTCTGAGGGGGATCTGAGGGTTTGGCCGAGTGATCAGGAGCCCACACAGGGCAAATTAGGGCCTGATCTGATGGGTAGGTGTGCTAGGGGGTGACAGGAGGAGATTGATGGGTGTCTCAAGGTGTGATTAGAGGGGGGAAATAGATGCAAGCAATGCACTAGCGAGGTGATCAGGGCTGGGGTCTGAGGACGTTCTGAGGTGTGGGCGGGTGATTAGGTGCCCGCAAGGGGCAGATTAGGGTCTAATCTGATGGGTAACCGTGACAGGTGGTGATAGGGGGTATTTGATGGGTAATTTGTCGGTGTTTAGAGGAGAGAAGAGATGTAAACACTGCACTTGGGAGGTTGATCTGATGTCGGATCTGCGGGCGATCTATTGGTGTGGGTGGGTGATCAGATTGCCCGCAAGGGGCAGGTTAGGGGCTGATTGATGGGTGGCAGTGACAGGGGGTGATTGATGGGTGGCAGTGACAGGGGGTAATTGATAGGTGATTGACAGGTGATCAGTGGGTTATTACAGGGAATAACAGATGTAAATATTGCACTGGCGAATTGATAAGGGGGGGTCTGAGGGCAATCTGAGCATGTGGGCGGGTGATTGGGTGCCCGCAAGGGGCAGATTAGGGTCTAATCTGATGGGTAACAGTGACAGGTGGTGATAGGGGGTGATTGATGGGTAATTAGTGGGTGTTTAGAGGAGAGAAGAGATGTAAACACTGCACTTGGGAGGTGATCTGATGTCGGATCTGCGGGCGATCTATTGGTGTGGGTGGGTGATCAGATTGCCCGCAAGGGGCAGGTTAGGGGCTGATTGATGGGTGGCAGTGACAGGGGGTGATTGATGGGTGGCAGTGACAGGGGGCGATTGATAGGTGATTGACAGGTGATCAGTGGGTTATTACAGGGAATAATAGATGTAAATATTGCACTGGCGAATTGATAAGGGGGGGGGTCTGAGGGCAATCTGAGCGTGTGGGCGGGTGATTGGGTGCCCGCAAGGGGCAGATTAGGGTCTAATCTGATGGGTAACAGTGACAGGTGGTGATAGGGGGTGATTGATGGGTAATTAGTGGGTGTTTAGAGGAGAGAAGAGATGTATACACTGCACTTGGGAGGTGATCTGATATCAGATCTGCGGGCGATCTATTGGTGTGGGTGGGTGATCAGATTGCCCGCAAGGGGCAGGTTAGGGGCTGATTGATGGGTGGCAGTGACAGGGGGTGATTGATGGGTGGCAGTGACAGGGGGTGATTGATAGGTGATTGACAGGTGATCAGTGGGTTATTACAGGGAATAACAGATGTAAATATTGCACTGGCGAATTGATAAGGGGGGGTCTGAGGGCAATCTGAGCGTGTAGGCGGGTGATTGGGTGCCCGCAAGGGGCAGATTAGAGTCTGATCTGATAGGTAAAAGTGACAGGTGGTGATAGGGGGTGATTGATGGGTGATTGATGGGTAATTAGTGGGTGTTTAGAGGAGAGAATAGATGTAAACAATGGATTTGGGAGGTGATCTGATGTCGGATCTGCGGGCGATCTATTGGTGTGGGGGGGTGATCAGATTGCCCGCAAGGGGCAGGTTAGGGGCTGATTGATGGGTAGCAGTGACAGGGGGTGATTGACGGGTGATTGACGGGTGATTGACAGGTGATTGACAGGTGATCAGGGGGGATAGATGCATATAGTACACGGGGGGGGGGGGTCTGGGGGGGGGGTCTGGGGAGAATCTGAGGGGTGGGGGGGTGATCAGGAGGGGGCAGTGGGCAGGGGGGGGGATAAAAAAAAAAATAGCGTTGACAGATAGTGACAGGGAGTGATTGATGGGTGATTAGGGGGGTGACTGGGTGCAAACAGTGGTCTGGGGGGTGGGCAGGGGGGGGTCTGAGGGGTGCTGTGGGCGATCTGGGGCGGGGGGGGGGAAAATCAGTGTGCTTGGTGCAGACTAGGGTGGCTGCAGCCTGCCCTGGTGGTCCCTCGGACACTGGGACCACCAGGGCAGGAGGCAGCCAGTATAATAGGCTTTGTATACATTACAAAGCCTATTATATATATGTGCAGCGGCGATCCGGGAGCTAGTAACCCGCCGGCGCTTCCGAACGGCCGGCGGGTTACTACGAGCGGTGGGCGGAGCGAGTCCCCGGCGGCTGATCGCGTCACGAATGACGCGATCGCCGCATAGCCACTCCCGCAGCCGCCCCCGCCGATGGGCGTATTGCGGTCGTTTGGGCCCGGACTTTGCCGCCGCCCATCGGCTGGGGGCGGTCCTCAAGTGGTTAAGCCACCAGCAAGCAAGAAAATACTCAGAATAATTTTGACAGTACTTTTTCACCTACTTTTTGGTACTTTTTCAATTGCGGACAGTAATTTTATAACGCAGCTTACCGCACTGCAATGAGAAGTGTATGTAACGTTCACAGTACGACGTTAGAGTTTGATTGTAATGTGTAGCGTTATGGTAACACCCTGCTGCAGTGTGTTACCTCTAAGCGCACATGTTACCAGGTACAGGAAAGATTATTTTTCATTGACTGTATGCTTTACTGTACCTACTTAAAGGACTTCCGAGGCAAACTAAAAAATCATTATTTTAACTCACCTGGGGCTTCTTCCAGCCCCTCACAGCTGTCTCAGTCCCTCGCAGCAGCCCCTGTCCTTCTCAGTGTCCCCGCTGACCAGCCCAACTACGGGGTCAGCTCTTGCTCTCCTGCCCGCGTCATTTGGCACGCACTGCGCCTACGCAATAGTTGTTCACACGTGTAGTATGAGCAAGGTAATGTGGACCCCGCCGGCAGGTCACCATCATTGCGAGTGGCCAGCAGGGACACCGAAGAGGACCCGGGACTGCGGCAAGGGACTGAGACTGGATGAAGCCCCAAGTGAGTAGATTTGAATAGATTTTTAAGTTCACCTCAGGCATTCTTTAATGCAACATTAATGCAGCAATAATCTGTGTTACCACTTGTTTGTTGCGTTGTAATGTTGCGTTGCAATTTTACAACCCCACGTCACACTGTGAACCTATCCTGAAAATAGTAATGTTAATAATTTTCAAAGTTCAAAAACATTTTAATAGGCATAAAGAGCAATTTATTATTCTATAGAGTACCCGATGCAATGACGCATTCTCGAAATTGTATTAATTGCGACAAGATTTTAGCTTGTACTGGTCATTCTTCTTTATGCTACAGTGCTGAAATTAAAATATGATATACAATAAGAATAATTTATCTTCTTAGGATTTATCAAACGTTCCAGGCCAGACTAAAGGTCACTTCACATCTTAGTGCCAGTGATGTTATAAATTCACCACACTCACACTAATAAAATGAGCCTTTTATGTTAGCAGGTTATTGCCCATAAAGCCATGCTTACACATATGGGACTAATCACATAATCAGCCACCAGGTGTGCAAACACAGGAGCTCCCTGTGGAATAAAAGGAATAAAATGAATAAAAAAAAATCAGCTAATTTATATTGTTTAAGTATCATAAATTGTCCACAAATCACAGAATTTAGTAGTTATAAGCCTTATCTCAGGACCGGTTCTAGACTTTCTGCTGCCTGAGGCAAACTTGAGGATGTGCTACTCTGCTTCAGTCAGCAAGGGAGCATATGCAACAACTTGAAACATGACATGCTGCAGCTCAACACAATAGCACGCTGTCTGGCTGAGAGTCTGTGACAAACAAACTGCTCATCCTCAGCCAGTCGGCCATCATCCATTCCTCCTAAGTCAGGACAGCAGTGGCACCTACAACCTTCTGCTGTGCAAGTCAAATGAAACACTGCTGCTCTCCAAACCCATGCTCCTCACCCACAGTCAGACTCCTCACACAGCACAACAAGCTGCTTTTCCCCAATGATGACCTCTTCACCTCACTCACTCTGCTTTTGCTTCTCCTACTACTCTGACTGCATGCTGTAAGTGTAAACACGGTACAAACATGCTGGCCCTGTAATCTCTGCACTTGATGCAAGTGTTTCACCTTGCTTCATGAGAGAACCGGCCCTGCCTTATCTTTGTGTAATTAGAGATGGCCCGAACGGTTCGCCGGCGAACGGTTCCAGGCGAATTTCGGTGGTTCGCGTTCGTCTACGAATGCGAACATTATGGTGGTTCGATTCGCCTCCTATACTACATCATTAGGGTCAACTTTGACCCTCTACATCACAGTCAGCAGGCACATTATAGCCAATCAGGCTACACTCCCTCCTGGAGCCACTCCCCCCTTATAAAAGGCAGGCAGCGTCAGGCATTGGACTCACTTGTGTGCCTGCATTAATTAGAGAAGGGAAAGCTGCTGCAGACTCTCATAGGGAAAGCTTAGTTAGGCTCTTGTAGGCTTCTTAGCTTGCTCCTTGCTGATTCTTATTGCTAAAAAAGCACCCCTCAACAGCTCTTTTGAGAGCTAATCCTTGTTCTTGTGATCCAATTTTTATTTTGTGTGTGTGTGTCCCACTGACAGTTGTGTTGCGTAGACAGCCTTGGTAATTTCTATTGTGTGTGCCACTGCCAGCCAGGCCCAGCACATTCAGTGACTACCTGTGTGTGTGACAGGTGCGCATTGTAATACCCATCACTGCATATACCTACCTGTTGTTCACTTCAGTCAGTGCACCCACCTACCTACGTGAGTGCACGCACTGTCACTGTGCCTGTCCGGTACCTGTCTGTGTGTGACAGGTGCACATTGTAATACCCATCACTGCATATACCTACCTGTTGTTCACTTCAGTCAGTGCACCCACCTACCTACGTGAGCGCACGCAGTGTCACTGTGCCTGTCCGGTACCTGTCTGTGTGTGACAGGTGCACATTGTAATACCCATTACTGCATATACCTACCTGTTGTTCACTTCATTCAGTGCACCCACCTACCTACATGAGCGCACGCAGTGTCACTGTGCCTGTCCGGTACCTGTCTGTGTGTGACAGGTGCACATTGTAATACCCATTACTGCATATACCTACCTGTTGTTCACTTCATTCAGTGCACCCACCTACCTACGTGAGCGCACGCAGTGTCACTGTGCCTGTCCGTTAACTGTCTGTGTGTGACAGGTGCACATTGTAATACCCATCACTGCATATACCTACCTGTTGTTCACTTCATTCAGTGCACCCACCTACTTATGTGAGCGCACGCAGTGTCACTGTGCCTGTCCGGTACCTGTCTGTGTGTGACAGGCAGTGGTGCTCAGCAGAGCTCGAATATTCGAGTAGCTCGAATATTCGAGCTCTTTATCAGCTATTCGAGCTCGGTATTCGAGCTCCGAATAGCTGCAGCTATTCGAATGGGCTATTCGAAAAAACGCGAATAGCCCATTCACTATTCGAGCTATTCGAGCAAACGGCGCTATTCGAGCTCGAATACCGAGCTCGAATAGCGTCATAGCCCAGATTGATGGACCCTGGCCAGCCCCTACCCTATAAATAGCGGCCGCCATGTTCCGTTTCTCCGTCCTTGCCTGAGACTTGCATAGAGAGAGAGTTGCTCCTTTGTGCTTTGGCTTAGCAAGAGCTCTATTGTGGTCATTTACCTAGCGTTTTTGCTCACATACACCTCCTATACACACCTATATTGTTGTTAGTTAGATAGACATTGTATTTTAGTTAGTAGCTTTTGTGTTACATAGAGACAGGCCAGCTGCTGCAGGCAAGCTTACAGCTTTAGGCCTCAGGGCCTGCCTGTGTGGGCAGCTGTCCTCCTGTCCTCTGTTAGTTTATTTCTCATTAGTATTAGACAGTATTAGACAGTATTAGATAGTATTAGACAGTATTTCTGCTGTCCTTTACTACTTAGTGATTGTATTTTGTATTGTAGTTATATACTGTAACTGTGTAAGGCTTGGTGGTGTATTCTCCACAGTCAGCATGCAACGCATGAGCTGACGTGGAGGAGGTACACACACTAGCACACGGAAACAGGCTATCCCTAGTATAGTGGAGGGGAGGACTGACTCCAATAGGAGATTGTGGCGCACAGAGCCGGTGCAGATCCGACAGCCACAAACAATACTTTCGCTATAACGTCTCAGCGCAAAGTAGCGCTGAGCGCTTAAACCAGGACTGAGGAGATCAGGACAGGTAGACAGAATGAACGCTTGCTAGCTAGCCGCTACTTAGTGACAGCAAGCGTCCACAACAAGACAGACTGGAATGAGGCAGCCAATGCGTTTGCAGCGATGGCGTGCCTCACAAAGACAGGACAGGATAGTCAGGAAATAGCAGGATCAAGATAGATGAACGTAACACAGACAAATATACAATAAGTATGTTTTCCTAGCGTATTACAATTACAGCTATCAATGAAACTATTTGTAACGTCTGACTAACATATGTATATATTGGCAATGAACCGATATATGACATAAGCAGGAACACTGACTTAGACTGGAGCAATACAGGGAACAGGACTCAGAAGGATTCGCTATCTCTTCGCAGAGATGAACGCAATCCACAAATGGTAACAGAACAGGATTCAGAAGGATTCGTTATCTCTTTGCAGAGATGAACGCAATCCACAAACGGTAACAGAACAGGATTCAGAAGGATTCGTTATCTCTTCGCAGAGATGAACGCAATCCACAAACAGAACCAGGAGCAGGGTAACTACCTCAGCACGGGTGATCACGGTACGCGCAACCTACCAAAACGTGCTGGAAGCTGACTAACTGCACACAGGATATAAACAGTTTGTGTACGTATACATCAGCGACACTGATGTATCAACGTAACACGAATACAAGGAAAATAATAAACGTGCTGGTATGCATATATATTGGCAATGAACCAATATATGATGCAAAGACCAGCAAAGTATCTTTAGAACAAGAAACACGATCGGGGGCTGAAGCGACAGCAAGGCTGGCTTAAACTGAAGCTATGAAAACCCGAGGAGTCCTGCAGGAAGCAGATCTTTATACTGAGGTCATCCAATGGGAGCAGACATGCAGATTCCCACACAGGTGAATGATAATCAGTCACAAGCTGACAGCAGGGAAAGGCAAACAAAGCTATGCAGCTTGCATGGAAAGAGATCAGAACTGCCTGAGCTGCAGCACTACTACTTCCAGCAATACCTGCTGCAGCAGCGATCATGACAGTACCCCCGCCCTTAAAGGCGGATACCAGACGCCTCTCAAAACTGACCTTCCCAAGGAGACAACCTAACTGATAATTCATGATGACCGGGACAGCCCGGCAAGACCAAATTCCAGAATCAGTCATCACAAGACTGGACCCATCAGAACCAGAACCTACAGAACCATGCCCATCAGTACTACAAGTCTCAGTGTGACACCCATCAGAACCATGATTTCCAGAAGAAAGCCCCCCGAAGCTCTCTGAGCGATACCCACTGCCTTCCAGGGACCGTCCAAAAATGCCAAAGCCTTTGCAATGCCCACCGGAACTGTCTTTACCAACACAAAACCCACTGTTGAACCAGTCCAAGGTACCAGGACAAGCTTCCTCAGAGATCTCCCAGAACATTTTAAAGCTCCAAAGAGATCCCAAAAGGTCAGAACGCCCTTTAGGCTCACATGGAGAACCATCAAGAATCCCCATGGAACCTATGGCAATTCCCGAGTCAGGGTTACAAGGACAAACATCAAGATCAGGGCTTTCAGGGACCAGAACCATCTCTGGGCATGCAGGCAGACTGGCAACATCAGAACATGTCTCCCCTAAGGAAGCATCTGAGTTAGAGATGAGCGTAATGACGTAATTACGATTTCGCAAAATTTCGCGTAATTAGTGTAATTACGATTATGGCCGTAAGTACATAATCGTAATGAAGAAGGATTTCGTGAAATTTTCGCGTAACCGTAATTTTCGCGTAATTTTCGCATTAAATTTGGTGTTACGAAATTAATGCGTATGTCCATGCTCCCAAGCGGAAAAGTTGACGCATGGATCAATGTTAGGTAGCCGCCGACTTTAAGGGTTAATAGCAAAGCCCCCTTAAATGCTAAGAGCCTCAAATTTTTTCAAAAAGACCTTATAGTTTTTGAGAAAATCGATGTTAAAGTTTCAAAGTAAAAATGTATACATTTAAAAACCCGCCGACTTTAACGGTTAATAGCAAAGCCTGCTTAAAGTTTAGGAACACCAAATTCCTAGGGTATATTAAGGGGATCAGTGGGAATAAGAGGAAAAATTTTTTTTTCAAAAAGACCTTATAGTTTTTGAGAAAATCGATTTTAAAGTTTCAAGGGCAAAAATGTCTTTTAAATGCGGAAAATGTCAGGTTTTTTTGCACAGGTAACAATAGTGTATTATTTTCATAGATTCCCCCAAGTGGGAAGAGTTTTACTTACTTCGTTCTGAGTGTGGGAAATATAAAAAAAAACGACGTGGGGTCCCCCCTCCCAGACCTCTTTAACCCCTTGTCCCCCGTGCAGGCTGGGATAGCCAGAATGCGGAGCACCGGCCGCGTGGGGCTCCGCACCCTGACTATACCAGCCCGCATGGTCCATGGATTGGGGGGTCTCGGAAGGGGAGGGGCAGCCAAGCTTTCCCCTCCCCCTCCGAGCCCTTGTCCAATCCAAGGACAAGGGGCTCTTCTCCACCTCCGATGGGCGGTGGAGGTGGAGGCCGCGATTTCCTGGGGGGGGGGGGGTTCATGGTGGAATCTGGGAGTCCCCCAGATGCCCACCCCCCCTCCCAGGAGAAATGAGTATAGAGGTACTTGTACCCCTTACCCATTTCCTTTAAAAGTTAAAAGTAAATAAACACACAAACACATAGAAAAAGTATTTTAATTGAACAAAAAACATAACCACGAAAAAAGTCCTTTAATATTCTTAATTAACCAATAATACTTACCTGTCCCTTTAAATAAATGATCCCACGCAATATCCTCGGAAATGTTCTATCAGTTACAATGTAACAAAGTTATTACAATGTAACAACTTTGTTACATTGTAACTACGCCGCACCCGATGCCACTCGCCGCTCAGCCGCCGCATACGCGTCCGTGCAGGACGCTAAGTCCCCGCAGCTCCCGCTGTCCACCCGCCCACATCTGTCACCCACATGTCACCCACATGTGGGTGACATGTGGGTACCATGTGGGAGAGGCGGGGAGGGCAGCGGTGCCGGCGGGGACTTAGCGTCCTGCACCCGACAGAGCTCTGAGCTATATAGCTAAGCTCAGAGCTCTCTAAGCATCTTTGTATTTGGGCTCCAAGGAGCCCCATTGGTCCTTAGCAGACCAATGGGGTTCCTTCAAATCAGAAGGAACCCCATTGGTCTGCTAAGGACCAATGGGGCTCCTTGGAGCCCAAATACAAAGATGCTTAGAGAGCTCTGAGCTATATAGCTCAGAGCTCTGTCGGTGCAGGACGCGTATGCGGCGGCTGAGCGGCGAGTGACGTCGGGTGCGGCGTAGTTACAATGTAACAAAGTTGTTACATTGTAATAACTTTGTTACATTGTAACTGATAGAACATTTCCGAGGATATTGCGTGGGATCATTTATTTAAAGGGACAGGTAAGTATTATTGGTTAATTAAGAATATTAAAGGACTTTTTTCGTGGTTATGTTTTTTGTTCAATTAAAATACTTTTTCTATGTGTTTGTGTGTTTATTTACTTTTAACTCTTAAAGGAAATGGGTAAGGGGTACAAGTACCTCTATACTCATTTCTCCTGGGAGGGGGGGTGGGCATCTGGGGGACCCCTTTTTAAAGGGGACTCCCAGATTCCACCATGAACCCCCCCCCCAGGAAATTGCGGCCTCCACCTCCACCGCCCATCGGAGGTGGAGAAGAGCCCCTTGTCCTTGGATTGGACAAGGGCTCGGAGGGGGAGGGGAAAGCTTGGCTGCCCCTCCCCTTCCGAGACCCCCCAATCCATGGACCATGCGGGCTGGTATAGTCAGGGTGCGGAGCCCCACGCGGCCGGTGCTCCGCATTCTGGCTATCCCAGCCTGCATGGGGGACAAGGGGTTAAAGAGGTCTGGGAGGGGGGACCCCACGTCGTTTTTTTTTATATTTCCCACACTCAGAACGAAGTAAGTAAAACTCTTCCCACTTGGGGAAATCTATGAAAATAATACACTATTGTTACTTGTGCAAAAAAAACTGACATTTTCCGCATTTAAAAGACATTTTTGCCCTTGAAACTTTAAAATCGATTTTCTCAAAAACTATAAGGTCTTTTTGAAAAAAAAATTTTTCCTCTTATTCCCACTGATCCCCTTAATATACCCTAGGAATTTGGTGTTCCTAAACTTTAAGCAGGCTTTGCTATTAACCGTTAAAGTCGGCGGGTTTTTAAATGTATACATTTTTACTTTGAAACTTTAACATCGATTTTCTCAAAAACTATAAGGTCTTTTTGAAAAAAAAAATTTTCCTTTTATTCCTCCTGATCTCCTTAATATATTCTCCAAATTTGAGGCTCTTAGCATTTAAGGGGGCTTTGCTATTAACCCTTAAAGTCGGCGGCTTTTTTATATTATACGGAGCATTACGGTTTAAAGCGAAATTACGGTAGCGTTTAATGCGAAATTACGGCATGAACGAAACGCGAAATTACGCGTTGAAAATTACGCTTACGGTATTTTCAATTACGATTTTAATGGCAATTACGCTACCGTAATTTCGCATCGTAATCGCAAATTTCGCATGCGTAATTATTGTAATGCGAAATTACAAAAATTTCGGCTCAACTCTAATCTGAGTACGCTAACACCTTAGACACACTTGGGCATTCTGGCACACAAAGCACATCTGGGCACACTGGTACAAGAGAAACTTCTGGGCATGTCAAGGAACTGTGAACCTCAGGGTCAGCCAAGATAGGACCGAAACCAGGACTGGACAAAAATTCATCATGACTAGACTTCACAAGCACTGGACTCTCACTAAAGAATGCAGGAACAGACTTGGATGTCGCTGATTCTAGCAAGGTTGTTAACAAATCAGGTTCAGGGGCATAAACAAGACAGGACAAATCTTCTGATGTATGCACTGAACCAGATAGGGACTCCACAACTACCTCTGGACTGGACAGAGACTCATCTAATACACTGGATTGGAGCTCATGAGGCGCTGCAGAACAAGTCAGTATTGCAGCAGCCCCCACTGGACTAGGCAAAACTGAGGAATTCCCTGGACAGGAAGGGGACTCTGGAACCTCTGCCACAGCGGCCAGAGAACCAGAATCTTTCAGGATACAGGGCTGGGTTTCAGCAACACTCATTAGACCGGACTGAAATTCTGAGATTTCTATTATTTTGACCAGAGAATCAGAATTATCCATGTTACAGGGCAAGACTTTTGAAACATTCAGAGGATAGGGCTGGAGTTCCTCGGCTGTTACAACACTGGAGAGGGACTCAACAACATTGGTTAAATCAGACTGTGTACAGGGCAAGGTATCTAACACACTTGCTGACGAGGACAATATTTCAATGGCTTCTGCTTCGCTGGGCAGAAATTCATCAAGTTTTATTAGAGCAGACTGTAATTCCAAAACAGCTGCTAGACAAGTGAATATTACTGCAACACCAACTGAGGTAAGCAGTGCCTCAGACTCCTCTGCTAGAGGGTTTGAAGTATCCAAAGTACTGGGTGAAGCATAAGACTCTGCAACCACAGCTTCACTGGACAGGATCACTGAACAGTCCATATTGCAGGGCAAAACCATGGAAGCACCTGCTGAACAGCATAATGATTCTGTGACCTGAGTTTCATAGGAGAGATCTACTGCACAATTCATGGTACAGGGCAAATTTACTGGAACATCTTCTGAACAAGATAATAATTCTGCGATTTCAGGTTCACATAGCAGATGCTCTGAGCTATTCACGAAACTAGAGCGAGGTGTAGAAACAGGAAGATCAAGACACAATGTTTGCGCATCTGAATCACCATTCATTTGTAAAATTGGAAAATTCAGATGCTGGGGTTCTGAGGTTTCTAGACACGCTTGCTGGGACTCGGAAACTGATGTAGTGCATCTATTGGTATCTGCTGGATCAGACAGGAGTTGAACTTTATTAACACAGGTAATTTCTGCAGAAGTGTTTGCAGAGGCAGGCAAGATTTTTCTGGTGTCTGTTTCACTGAACAAAGACTCATGAGTACTGGCTAGACTGGACTCGGAAGTCAGCAGGACCTCTGGATTCTCTGCTGAGAAATTTGTGCAGGGCAAGGTTAAGAAAGTATCAGTGGCTTCTGTTTTACTGGGAAGTAACACTGAGTTATCCATGGTACAGGGTGGAATTGCAGGAACTTCAATTTCACACAAAAAGAACTCCGAATCACCTGCTGAATCAGCCAAAGGTGCTGAAGCAGGCTGGTCAGAACGCCACATTTGCGAATTCGGAGTCACATAAAAATCATCCAAAATCAGTTCCCACACATCAATCAATGGAGCCACACAGTCATACCTACACACACCAGTCTCTATTAGGTTATAGGCTGACTTAATGCATGCATTCAATACCATTTCACTTTTTGCACTGTAAAACTGACAAAATGAACTTGAATCATTCTTCCATTCACAGACCAGGGCTTCCATCTCTCCCCTCTCGAATGGAGGATCCCATGCATACTTAACAGCGAAACATTCAGGCTGATTACAGTTTGCAGATATGATTGTGGCAGGCACATGTATAGGGTTAATTAGCAGGTGATTGGCAGATTCCTTATTCTTAAGAATCTCCAATACCTGTAGCAAGTGTTGAACTGTAGTGTATGCAAACTTCCCTTGCTTCACAAATAAGTTGATTTGTTCAATACTCTGTAATATCTCCTCATAATCATACTCAGATAATTCTTTTAAACAAAAATCTTTATTTTCCCTAGCCAGGGAGGAAAGTTCATTAGTAGTTTCATAAGTCCATTTAACTCCCCTGAAAGACAATTGCATTTCATTATCTGTTAATGGCAGAATCTCATTATAGGTCTCAGTCGCTAAGGATAACGACTCTGCAGATCGGACACGTTTCTTAGAACGTTTGCGTTTGGCCTTAGACCCTGCTGCCTTTGATGATTTATTCAAAGCTGCAGGAAAATTATCAGGAACACTCTCTGCTTGCTGATCATTTTTGCAAACAATTGAAGGAGAAGCTGATTGGCCTGCTGCCAGGAGTTCATTTAGAGGAAAAGGCAATGGATCTATGCGCAACCAGTTATGGATCACAAACGCTAGAAATTCCAGCGGTCTCTCTTTCAAATCGGAATGATTGAGAACATCAAATGCCCACTGAAACAATTGCCCTTTAAACAAAATATAAACTAGCTGGAGTGCCCAGGTTGAAACAGGAGTCGATTGGAGATCGGGATTGGCCAGGAACCTGGCACATTCAGAGAAAAACTCATTTTCTGTTTCAGAGTTAAGTTCTTCAAATTTCTTAAAGGAACAGGAACCATAATTAACAGTGTCATACTTTCTGGGAATCCTCCCCACAATGGGGATTGGTAATGGGGTTTTCATAATGTAAGGCTTGGTGGTGTATTCTCCACAGTCAGCATGCAACGCATGAGCTGACGTGGAGAAGGTACACACACTAGCACACGGAAACAGGCTATCCCTAGTATAGTGGAGGGGAGGACTGACTCCAATAGGAGATTGTGGCGCACAGAGCCGGTGCAGATCCGACAGCCACAAACAATACTTTCGCTATAACGTCTCAGCGCAAAGTAGCGCTGAGCGCTTAAACCAGGACTGAGGAGATCAGGACAGGTAGACAGAATGAACGCTTGCTAGCTAGCCGCTACTTAGTGACAGCAAGCGTCCACAACAAGACAGACTGGAATGAGGCAGCCAATGCGTTTGCAGCGATGGCGTGCCTCACAAAGACAGGACAGGATAGTCAGGAAATAGCAGGATCAAGATAGATGAACGTAACACAGACAAATATACAATAAGTATGTTTTCCTAGCGTATTACAATTACAGCTATCAATGAAACTATTTGTAACGTCTGACTAACATATGTATATATTGGCAATGAACCGATATATGACATAAGCAGGAACACTGACTTAGACTGGAGCAATACAGGGAACAGGACTCAGAAGGATTCGCTATCTCTTCGCAGAGATGAACGCAATCCACAAATGGTAACAGAACAGGATTCAGAAGGATTCGTTATCTCTTTGCAGAGATGAACGCAATCCACAAACGGTAACAGAACAGGATTCAGAAGGATTCGTTATCTCTTCGCAGAGATGAACGCAATCCACAAACAGAACCAGGAGCAGGGTAACTACCTCAGCACGGGTGATCACGGTACGCGCAACCTACCAAAACGTGCTGGAAGCTGACTAACTGCACACAGGATATAAACAGTTCGTGTACGTATACATCAGCGACACTGATGTATCAACGTAACACGAATACAAGGAAAATAATAAACGTGCTGGTATGCATATATATTGGCAATGAACCAATATATGATGCAAAGACCAGCAAAGTATCTTTAGAACAAGAAACACGATCGGGGGCTGAAGCGACAGCAAGGCAGGCTTAAACTGAAGCTATGAAAACCCGAGGAGTCCTGCAGGAAGCAGATCTTTATACTGAGGTCATCCAATGGGAGCAGACATGCAGATTCCCACACAGGTGAATGATAATCAGTCACAAGCTGACAGCAGGGAAAGGCAAACAAAGCTATGCAGCTTGCATGGAAAGAGATCAGAACTGCCTGAGCTGCAGCACTACTACTTCCAGCAATACCTGCTGCAGCAGCGATCATGACAGTACCCCCGCCCTTAAAGGCGGATACCAGACGCCTCTCAAAACTGACCTTCCCAAGGAGACAACCTAACTGATAATTCATGATGACCGGGACAGCCCGGCAAGACCAAATTCCAGAATCAGTCATCACAAGACTGGACCCATCAGAACCAGAACCTACAGAACCATGCCCATCAGTACTACAAGTCTCAGTGTGACACCCATCAGAACCATGATTTCCAGAAGAAAGCCCCCCGAAGCTCTCTGAGCGATACCCACTGCCTTCCAGGGACCGTCCAAAAATGCCAAAGCCTTTGCAATGCCCACCGGAACTGTCTTTACCAACACAAAACCCACTGTTGAACCAGTCCAAGGTACCAGGACAAGCTTCCTCAGAGATCTCCCAGAACACTTTAAAGCTCCAAAGAGATCCCAAAAGGTCAGAACGCCCTTTAGGCTCACATGGAGAACCATCAAGAATCCCCATGGAACCTATGGCAATTCCCGAGTCAGGGTTACAAGGACAAACATCAAGATCAGGGCTTTCAGGGACCAGAACCATCTCTGGGCATGCAGGCAGACTGGCAACATCAGAACATGTCTCCCCTAAGGAAGCATCTGAGTACGCTAACACCTTAGACACACTTGGGCATTCTGGCACACAAAGCACATCTGGGCACACTGGTACAAGAGAAACTTCTGGGCATGTCAAGGAACTGTGAACCTCAGGGTCAGCCAAGATAGGACCGAAACCAGGACTGGACAAAAATTCATCATGACTAGACTTCACAAGCACTGGACTCTCACTAAAGAATGCAGGAACAGACTTGGATGTCGCTGATTCTAGCAAGGTTGTTAACAAATCAGGTTCAGGGGCATAAACAAGACAGGACAAATCTTCTGATGTATGCACTGAACCAGATAGGGACTCCACAACTACCTCTGGACTGGACAGAGACTCATCTAATACACTGGATTGGAGCTCATGAGGCGCTGCAGAACAAGTCAGTATTGCAGCAGCCCCCACTGGACTAGGCAAAACTGAGGAATTCCCTGGACAGGAAGGGGACTCTGGAACCTCTGCCACAGCGGCCAGAGAACCAGAATCTTTCAGGATACAGGGCTGGGTTTCAGCAACACTCATTAGACCGGACTGAAATTCTGAGATTTCTATTATTTTGACCAGAGAATCAGAATTATCCATGTTACAGGGCAAGACTTTTGAAACATTCAGAGGATAGGGCTGGAGTTCCTCGGCTGTTACAACACTGGAGAGGGACTCAACAACATTGGTTAAATCAGACTGTGTACAGGGCAAGGTATCTAACACACTTGCTGACGAGGACAATATTTCAATGGCTTCTGCTTCGCTGGGCAGAAATTCATCAAGTTTTATTAGAGCAGACTGTAATTCCAAAACAGCTGCTAGACAAGTGAATATTACTGCAACACCAACTGAGGTAAGCAGTGCCTCAGACTCCTCTGCTAGAGGGTTTGAAGTATCCAAAGTACTGGGTGAAGCATAAGACTCTGCAACCACAGCTTCACTGGACAGGATCACTGAACAGTCCATATTGCAGGGCAAAACCATGGAAGCACCTGCTGAACAGCATAATGATTCTGTGACCTGAGTTTCATAGGAGAGATCTACTGCACAATTCATGGTACAGGGCAAATTTACTGGAACATCTTCTGAACAAGATAATAATTCTGCGATTTCAGGTTCACATAGCAGATGCTCTGAGCTATTCACGAAACTAGAGCGAGGTGTAGAAACAGGAAGATCAAGACACAATGTTTGCGCATCTGAATCACCATTCATTTGTAAAATTGGAAAATTCAGATGCTGGGGTTCTGAGGTTTCTAGACACGCTTGCTGGGACTCGGAAACTGATGTAGTGCATCTATTGGTATCTGCTGGATCAGACAGGAGTTGAACTTTATTAACACAGGTAATTTCTGCAGAAGTGTTTGCAGAGGCAGGCAAGATTTTTCTGGTGTCTGTTTCACTGAACAAAGACTCATGAGTACTGGCTAGACTGGACTCGGAAGTCAGCAGGACCTCTGGATTCTCTGCTGAGAAATTTGTGCAGGGCAAGGTTAAGAAAGTATCAGTGGCTTCTGTTTTACTGGGAAGTAACACTGAGTTATCCATGGTACAGGGTGGAATTGCAGGAACTTCAATTTCACACAAAAAGAACTCCGAATCACCTGCTGAATCAGCCAAAGGTGCTGAAGCAGGCGGGTCAGAACGCCACATTTGCGAATTCGGAGTCACATAAAAATCATCCAAAATCAGTTCCCACACATCAATCAATGGAGCCACACAGTCATACCTACACACACCAGTCTCTATTAGGTTATAGGCTGACTTAATGCATGCATTCAATACCATTTCACTTTTTGCACTGTAAAACTGACAAAATGAACTTGAATCATTCTTCCATTCACAGACCAGGGCTTCCATCTCTCCCCTCTCGAATGGAGGATCCCATGCATACTTAACAGCGAAACATTCAGGCTGATTACAGTTTGCAGATATGATTGTGGCAGGCACATGTATAGGGTTAATTAGCAGGTGATTGGCAGATTCCTTATTCTTAAGAATCTCCAATACCTGTAGCAAGTGTTGAACTGTAGTGTATGCAAACTTCCCTTGCTTCACAAATAAGTTGATTTGTTCAATACTCTGTAATATCTCCTCATAATCATACTCAGATAATTCTTTTAAACAAAAATCTTTATTTTCCCTAGCCAGGGAGGAAAGTTCATTAGTAGTTTCATAAGTCCATTTAACTCCCCTGAAAGACAATTGCATTTCATTATCTGTTAATGGCAGAATCTCATTATAGGTCTCAGTCGCTAAGGATAACGACTCTGCAGATCGGACACGTTTCTTAGAACGTTTGCGTTTGGCCTTAGACCCTGCTGCCTTTGATGATTTATTCAAAGCTGCAGGAAAATTATCAGGAACACTCTCTGCTTGCTGATCATTTTTGCAAACAATTGAAGGAGAAGCTGATTGGCCTGCTGCCAGGAGTTCATTTAGAGGAAAAGGCAATGGATCTATGCGCAACCAGTTATGGATCACAAACGCTAGAAATTCCAGCGGTCTCTCTTTCAAATCGGAATGATTGAGAACATCAAATGCCCACTGAAACAATTGCCCTTTAAACAAAATATAAACTAGCTGGAGTGCCCAGGTTGAAACAGGAGTCGATTGGAGATCGGGATTGGCCAGGAACCTGGCACATTCAGAGAAAAACTCATTTTCTGTTTCAGAGTTAAGTTCTTCAAATTTCTTAAAGGAACAGGAACCATAATTAACAGTGTCATACTTTCTGGGAATCCTCCCCACAATGGGGATTGGTAATGGGGTTTTCATAATGTAAGGCTTGGTGGTGTATTCTCCACAGTCAGCATGCAACGCATGAGCTGACGTGGAGAAGGTACACACACTAGCACACGGAAACAGGCTATCCCTAGTATAGTGGAGGGGAGGACTGACTCCAATAGGAGATTGTGGCGCACAGAGCCGGTGCAGATCCGACAGCCACAAACAATACTTTCGCTATAACGTCTCAGCGCAAAGTAGCGCTGAGCGCTTAAACCAGGACTGAGGAGATCAGGACAGGTAGACAGAATGAACGCTTGCTAGCTAGCCGCTACTTAGTGACAGCAAGCGTCCACAACAAGACAGACTGGAATGAGGCAGCCAATGCGTTTGCAGCGATGGCGTGCCTCACAAAGACAGGACAGGATAGTCAGGAAATAGCAGGATCAAGATAGATGAACGTAACACAGACAAATATACAATAAGTATGTTTTCCTAGCGTATTACAATTACAGCTATCAATGAAACTATTTGTAACGTCTGACTAACATATGTATATATTGGCAATGAACCGATATATGACATAAGCAGGAACACTGACTTAGACTGGAGCAATACAGGGAACAGGACTCAGAAGGATTCGCTATCTCTTCGCAGAGATGAACGCAATCCACAAATGGTAACAGAACAGGATTCAGAAGGATTCGTTATCTCTTTGCAGAGATGAACGCAATCCACAAACGGTAACAGAACAGGATTCAGAAGGATTCGTTATCTCTTCGCAGAGATGAACGCAATCCACAAACAGAACCAGGAGCAGGGTAACTACCTCAGCACGGGTGATCACGGTACGCGCAACCTACCAAAACGTGCTGGAAGCTGACTAACTGCACACAGGATATAAACAGTTCGTGTACGTATACATCAGCGACACTGATGTATCAACGTAACACGAATACAAGGAAAATAATAAACGTGCTGGTATGCATATATATTGGCAATGAACCAATATATGATGCAAAGACCAGCAAAGTATCTTTAGAACAAGAAACACGATCGGGGGCTGAAGCGACAGCAAGGCTGGCTTAAACTGAAGCTATGAAAACCCGAGGAGTCCTGCAGGAAGCAGATCTTTATACTGAGGTCATCCAATGGGAGCAGACATGCAGATTCCCACACAGGTGAATGATAATCAGTCACAAGCTGACAGCAGGGAAAGGCAGACAAAGCTATGCAGCTTGCATGGAAAGAGATCAGAACTGCCTGAGCTGCAGCACTACTACTTCCAGCAATACCTGCTGCAGCAGCGATCATGACAAACTGTACTAGGACACTCACTGTCACTGTTCATAGGCTACTAGCTCCTGCGTGTGCTTGCACTCACTGTCTGTGTACACACACTCTATTTCCTTCTGAATAGTTATATACTGTAACTGTACTAGGACACTCACTGACTGTCACTGTTCATAGGCTAGCTCCTGCGTGTGCTTGCACTCACTGTCTGTGTACACACACTCTATTTCCTTCTGAATAGTTATATACTGTAACTGTACTAGGACACTCACTGTCACTGTTCATAGGCTACTAGCTCCTGCGTGTGCTTGCACTCACTGTCTGTGTACACACACTCTATTTCCTTCTGAATAGTTATATACTGTAACTGGACTAGGACACTCACTGACTGTCACTGTTCATAGGCTAGCTCCTGCGTGTGCTTGCACACTCACTGTCTGTGTACTGTACACACACTCTATTTCCTTCTGAATAGTTATATACTGTAACTGTACTAGGACACTCACTGTCACTGTTCATAGGCTACTAGCTCCTGCGTGTGTGTGTGCACTCACTGTCTGTGTACTGTACACACACTCTATTTCCTTCTGCATAGTTATATACTGTAACTGTACTAGGACACTCACTGACTGTCACTGTTCATAGGCTAGCTCCTGCGTGTGCTTGCACTCACTGTCTGTGTACACACACTCTATTTCCTTCTGAATAGTTATATACTGTAACTGTACTAGGACACTCACTGTCACTGTTCATAGGCTACTAGCTCCTGCGTGTGTGTGTGCACTCACTGTCTGTGTACTGTACACACACTCTATTTCCTTCTGAATAGTTATATACTGTAACTGTACTAGGACACTCACTGACTGTCACTGTTCATAGGCTAGCTCCTGCGTGTGCGTGCACTCACTGTCTGTGTACACACACTCTATTTCCTTCTGAATAGTTATATACTGTAACTGTACTAGGACACTCACTGACTGTCACTGTTCATAGGCTACTAGCTCCTGCGTGTGCGTGCACTCACTCACTGTCTGTGTACTGTACACACACTCTATTTCCTTCTGAATAGTTATATACTGTAACTGTACTAGGACACTCTCTGACTGTCACTGTTCATAGGCTACTAGCTCCTGCGTGTGCGTGCACTCACTCACTGTCTGTGTACTGTACACACACTCTATTTCCTTCTGAATAGTTATATACTGTAACTGTACTAGGACACTCACTGACTGTCACTGTTCATAGGCTACTAGCTCCTGCGTGTGCGTGCACTCACTCACTGTCTGTGTACTGTACACACACTCTATTTCCTTCTGAATAGTTATATACTGTAACTGTACTAGGACACTCACTGACTGTCACTGTTCATAGGCTACTAGCTCCTGCGTGTGCGTGCACTCACTCACTGTCTGTGTACTGTACACACACTCTATTTCCTTCTGAATAGTTATATACTGTAACTGTACTAGGACACTCACTGACTGTCACTGTTCATAGGCTAGCTCCTGCGTGTGCGTGCACTCACTCACTGTCTGTGTACTGTACACACACTCTATTTCCTTCTGAATAGTTATATACTGTAACTGTACTAGGACACTCACTGACTGTCACTGTTCATAGGCTAGCTCCTGCGTGTGCGTGCACTCACTCACTGTCTGTGTACTGTACACACACTCTATTTCCTTCTGAATAGTTATATACTGTAACTGTACTAGGACACTCACTGACTGTCACTGTTCATAGGCTACTAGCTCCTGCGTGTGTGTGTGCACTCACTGTCTGTGTACTGTACACACACTCTATTTCCTTCTGATTACTGATTGATTATTGTAAATTCTACTTCCTGACAGTTACTACTTACTTACTGTAGTAGGGACACTCACTCAGTCACTGTTCATAGGCTAGCTCCTGCACGTGTTTGCGCGTGCGTGCACTCACTGTCTGTAGTGTACACACACTCTATTTCCTTGTGATTACTACTGATTATTGTAACTTCTAGTTGTACTTCCTGACTGTTACTACTTACTTACTGTACTAGGGACACTCACTCACTCTCTGTTCATAGGCCAGCTCCTGCGCGTGTTTGCGCGTGCGTGCACTCACTGTCTGTAGTGTACACACACTCTATTTCCTTGTGATTACTACTGATTATTGTAACTTCTAGTTGTACTTCCTGACTGTTACTACTTACTTACTGTACTAGGGACACTCACTCAGTCTCTGTTCATAGGCCAGCTCCTGCGCGTGTTTGCGCGTGCGTGCACTCACTGTCTGTAGTGTACACACACTCTATTTCCTTGTGATTACTACTGATTATTGTAACTTCTAGTTGTACTTCCTGACTGTTACTACTTACTTACTGTACTAGGGACACTCACTCAGTCTCTGTTCATAGGCCAGCTCCTGCGCGTGTTTGCGCGTGCGTGCACTCACTGTCTGTAGTGTACACACACTCTATTTCCTTGTGATTACTACTGATTATTGTAACTTCTAGTTGTACTTCCTGACTGTTACTACTTACTTACTGTACTAGGGACACTCACTCAGTCTCTGTTCATAGGCCAGCTCCTGCGCGTGTTTGCGCGTGCGTGCACTCACTGTCTGTAGTGTACACACACTCTATTTCCTTGTGATTACTACTGATTATTGTAACTTCTAGTTGTACTTCCTGACTGTTACTACTTACTTACTGTACTAGGGACACTCACTCAGTCTTTGTTCATAGGCCAGCTCCTGCGCGTGTTTGCGCGTGCGTGCACTCACTGTCTGTAGTGTACACACACTCTATTTCCTTGTGATTACTACTGATTATTGTAACTGCTAATTGTACTTCCTGACTGTTACTACTTACTTACTGTACTAGGGACACTCACTCACTCTCTGTTCATAGGCCAGCTCCTGCGCGTGTTTGCGCGTGCGTGCACTCACTGTCTGTAGTGTACACACACTCTATTTCCTTGTGATTACTACTGATTATTGTAACTTCTAGTTGTACTTCCTGACTGTTACTACTTACTTACTGTACTAGGGACACTCACTCAGTCTCTGTTCATAGGCCAGCTCCTGCGCGTGTTTGCGCGTGCGTGCACTCACTGTCTGTAGTGTACACACACTCTATTTCCTTGTGATTACTACTGATTATTGTAACTTCTAGTTGTACTTCCTGACTGTTACTACTTACTTACTGTACTAGGGACACTCACTCAGTCTCTGTTCATAGGCCAGCTCCTGCGCGTGTTTGCGCGTGCGTGCACTCACTGTCTGTAGTGTACACACACTCTATTTCCTTGTGATTACTACTGATTATTGTAACTTCTAGTTGTACTTCCTGACTGTTACTACTTAGTTACTGTACTAGGGACACTCACTCACTCTCTGTTCATAGGCCAGCTCCTGCGCGTGTTTGCGCGTGCGTGCACTCACTGTCTGTAGTGTACACACACTCTATTTCCTTGTGATTACTACTGATTATTGTAACTTCTAGTTGTACTTCCTGACTGTTACTACTTACTTACTGTACTAGGGACACTCACTCAGTCTCTGTTCATAGGCCAGCTCCTGCGCGTGTTTGCGCGTGCGTGCACTCACTGTCTGTAGTGTACACACACTCTATTTCCTTGTGATTACTACTGATTATTGTAACTTCTAGTTGTACTTCCTGACTGTTACTACTTAGTTACTGTACTAGGGACACTCACTCAGTCTCTGTTCATAGGCCAGCTCCTGCGCGTGTTTGCGCGTGCGTGCACTCACTGTCTGTAGTGTACACACACTCTATTTCCTTGTGATTACTACTGATTATTGTAACTTCTAGTTGTACTTCCTGACTGTTACTACTTACTTACTGTACTAGGGACACTCACTCACTCTCTGTTCATAGGCCAGCTCCTGCGCGTGTTTGCGCGTGCGTGCACTCACTGTCTGTAGTGTACACACACTCTATTTCCTTGTGATTACTACTGATTATTGTAACTGCTAATTGTACTTCCTGACTGTTACTACTTACTTACTGTACTAGGGACACTCACTCAGTCTCTGTTCATAGGCCAGCTCCTGCGCGTGTTTGCGCGTGCGTGCACTCACTGTCTGTAGCGTACACACACTCTATTTCCTTGTGATTACTACTGATTATTGTAACTTCTAGTTGTACTTCCTGACTGTTACTACTTACTTACTGTACTAGGGACACTCACTCAGTCTCTGTTCATAGGCCAGCTCCTGCGCGTGTTTGCGCGTGCGTGCACTCACTGTCTGTAGTGTACACACACTCTATTTCCTTGTGATTATTGTAACTGCTAGTTGTACTTCCTGACTGTTACTACTTACTTACTGTACTAGGGAGTCGGGACACTCACTCAGTCACCTCACCCGCCCTTTTCAAAAACTTTTGTGTTTACGCCCAAAACATCGAAGATGTCTGGAAGTGGCAGCCAGCGCGGTTTGGGCAAGGGGAAGGGCAGCAAGGGAATCAGGAGGAGAGGGAGAAGCATTGTGGCAAGCCGCGGGCGTGGCCGCGCCACCATGCACAGTTCCGCAGCAGCAGCGTCAGTGGCTAACATTCCTCCCATAGCCACTGGCCGTGGACGCCTTGGGCGCCGCCCAGCAGGAGCATCTGCAACTCACGCTGCAGAGACACAGCAGCAGCAGCGTGTAGCACCTGCTCCGATTTTCCTCCAGCCGGGTCGGAAACGTCCCATTGAGGAAAAGGATGCAGACACTGTGGTGCAACTGATGACGGAGGATGAGCAGCCCGCCATCAGCTCTGCATCCGAGGCCTCCACCCTCACCACCACCACCACCACCCCTGTTCGCAGCAGCCGCCCAGCAGGGCCTGGGGAGGAGGCCAGTTCACCGTCAGTCGCCGACCTGTCACTCAGCAGTCTTTTTACCCCAGGCACCATCAGGGTATTTTCTGCTGTTGGTGGCGATCTTGAGGAGGAGATGCTGATGGGCACTTTGGGGGATGAGGGATTGGACAGCAAGACTGTGGCGACAGTCAAGCAGCCCATCCATGCATCAGGAGAGGAGTTTGGGGGGTCATCATCCCAGCAGGACATGTTTCAGGAGGGGGAGGATGATGATGACACGGTGACAGACAGAGACTGGGTGCCACCACCTCCAGGGGATGTCGTCATCAGCAGCTCTGAGGAAGAGGAGGAGGATGCGCTTGTGGGCCTTGCAAGGAGGCGCATCATTGCAAGCATTGGCAGCAGTAGGCAGGTCCCACAGCCTGCTGGTGTCTCAGGCTCAGCAGCAGCAGCAGCAGCATCTGCCAGTACCACCACCAGCCGCACCCAAGCCCCCCCCCCAACCACCACAGGGAGACAGGCAGCAGCGGTTCCATGCCGTAGGGGGTTGTTTTTGTCACCAATCTGGCGCTTTTTCACCATGCCCACAGTGTACAGCAAGTACGCCACTTGCAACCACTGTCAGCGGAAGTTGAGCAGAGGTGCAGACCCCTTAAAGTTCAGCACCAGCTCGCTCATCAACCACATTGCTGCGAAACATTTCCACCAGCATGAGGAGTTCCAGAGGCTGAAGGCATCTGGTGCTGGCAGTGGCACCACACCCATCACTGCACAGCCTTCAGCAGCAGCAGCAACAGCAGCCACCCGCCCTCCTGCTCCTCCAGCAGCACCAGCAGGAGTGCGGAAACGCACTGCTCCTCCCCCCTCTGCAACTCCTGCCGTCGACACTGAGGCCTGTTCTGGCAGCCAGTCCTCAGTGGCCTCCTCTGCTGTGTCTGCTGATTCCCGTGCCAGCAAAAGGCCACGCCAGAGCCTTTTGAGCGAGTCCTTCCAGGGGGTGGTTAGGGCTCTGCCTCCCAGCAGCCGTCGCGTGCGGCAGCTGAACGGCTTGCTGGCACGGGCCATGTGCTCCCAACTCCTGCCGTACACGCTCGTGCAGGAGGGGAGCAACATGCGTGCGCTGCTTGCTTGTGCAGCCCCAGACTGGCAGCTCCCCAGCAGACACTTTTTCGCCCGCAAGGCCATTCCTGCACTGCACCGCTTTGTGATGGCCAATGTGGAGCGAGGGCTGGAGCACGCGGTTGGTGAAAGGGTCCACGTCACCATGGACTCCTGGAGCAGCCGCTTCGGGACAGGCCGCTACCTGTCTTTCACTGTCCACTGGGTCAGCTTGGTGGAAGGGGGTGAGGATGGGAGAGCAGCAGCGGGCACAGCAGCAGCAACACAGTGGGTGGTGCCCCCCCGCAGGGTCAGGGGAACTGCAGCAGGTTCCTCCGATCCTCTGCCATCCTCCGGCACACCTGGCCAAACCCCCCGCCTCAGCAGCAGCGTGAAGGCCCGCCACTGCCAAGCGCTGCTGCAGTTGGTCAGCCTTGGGAAGACCAAGCTGACGGCAACCCATGTGTTGGCCAAACTCCAGGAGCAGGAGAGGATTTGGCTGACCCCCAGAGGCCTCAGAGTCGGAGAGGTGGTGGCCGACAATGGGGCCAATCTGGTTGCCGCAATAGACAGGGGAAACCTGACCCACATCCCCTGTCTTGCCCACGTGCTGAACCTGGTGGTGCAAAAGTTCTTGCGCACCTTGCCAGGGGATGGGCGAACTGCTGGAAACGGCAAGGAACGTTGTGCGTCACTTCCGGCGCTCGGCTGCAGCCTGTGCGAGCCTGGAAGACGTGCAAAAGGAGCTGGAGCTGCCACGCCATCGGCTGATCCTTGACGTTCCGACTCGCTGGAACTCCACCCTGGCGATGTTGGAGCGTCTGGTTGAACAGAAGCACGCTGTCAACCAGTACTTTGCCCTGGCCACTGTTTCCGCCGCTCAGAGAAGGGACAAGACCAGCAACATCCCGTCCATCGTCCCCGATGATGACTGGAGGCACATGCAGCAGGTGTGCTTAGTGCTGGCTCCCTTTCTGCAGGCCACTAACATGGTGAGCAGGGACCATGCTATGGTCTGCGAGTGGGTGCCCCTGGTTTGTCTGCTGAACAGGGCCCTCGATGCTTTGCTGGAACAGGGAGCGGCAGCCTTGGACCAGCAGGAGCGGCAAGCAGCTGCACAGTCCACCTCTGAGGGGGAGGAGGAGGAGGACTTGGTGGAGGTCCCTGACCTTGCTGCTGATGAGGGGGAGCAGCACAGTGCAGCTGAGTTGGTGCGGGGGTGGAGAGAGGATGAGGCTGACGAGGCAGAGGAGGAGGATGAGGACAGCACTGCCATCGATGTGCCAGCACACGTGGCCCGCCTCTTCCCAATGGCAGCGCACATGCTGGCGTGCCTGCGCAAGGACCCCAGGGTGATCCAGATGAAGCAGAGGGAGGACATCTGGATCAGCATGATGTTGGACCCACGCCTCAAGGGGAAGTTGAGCCAGTTCCTGCCGCCTGCAGGAGGAGACCCAGCGCAACAAATAAGGAGCTTGCAGCAGGCCCTTGTTGAGCGCTTGGAGGAAGCCTTCCCCCAGCCTTCCACCCCCACTGTCCAGCAGCCAGCACAGAGGCAGCAGCAGGTGCCTGCATCCAGCAGCAAGCGCCCCACAGACCTGCTGTCTCTCAGCCACGAGCTCTACAGGACTGTAAAGGCTCCGGCAGCAGTGACTAGAGAGGAGGTGCATGCAGCAGCATCCTCCTCCGGTCACAGCCAGCGCCTGACCCGCATGGTGGCTGACTACATGGGGTCCTACAGCGGGCTTGACAGCGATGCCCCTGTTGATCCCATGGAGTATTGGGTCAAGCGCCTGGAGATCTGGAGCGAGCTGGCGCAGTACGCCCTGGAAGTGCTGTCCTGCCCCCCTTCCAGCGTGCTGTCCGAGCGCTGCTTCAGTGCAGCTGGTGGCGTGGTCACCGAGAAACGCTCACGTCTGTCTCACAAGTCTGTGGACAGACTGACGTTTCTCAAGATGAACCAGGCGTGGGTGGAAGGCGAGTTCCTGGCCCCTGTTGTCGGCGAGAGGGGGACATGAACTGGCTAAGAACCATCGTTAATGTGCCTTACCACCCTTTACCACCTCCTGGCTCCTGCTCACTACGCCAGCCTGGTTCAGTTTGACTATTACGTCGCCTGCAGCCACACATTTTACACCTACAGTGGGCTGCTGTGTACTGCCCTTCTGCTGTCGGTCTGTGTTTCCCACTGCCAGGGTACACAGAATTACATTCTGCTGCCACTCTGCCACCAGCTATTACGTCAAACAATAGCTATATATCTGTGTAATTGGTTTTACAAACAAAACCAAAAAACCATTAAAAAAAAAAAAAAGGTTTAATTTTTCTGAGGTGCCCAGGTTGAAAACTGTGTTGTCCCAGTTGTGTATTGGACACGATGTGGGCTGCACGACCGCTGTCTGGGACCTCCTGTTGTGTTTATTTACAGCCCTGGTATCACCGCTAGGTACCAGGGCTATTATGTCACGCTGCCTGCCTGCTGCCACACTCACACTACTCCTCCATTCCTCCTGCTGCTGCTGCTGTCTGTCTGTGTTTCCCACTGCCAGGGTACACAGAATTACCTTCTGCTGCCACACTGCCACCAGCTATTACGTCAAACAATAGCTGCTCACATTACTCCTCCATTCCTCCTGCTGCTGCTGCTGTCGGTCTGTGTTTCCCACTGCCAGGGTACACAGAATTACATTCTGCTGCCACTCTGCCACCAGCTATTACGTCAAACAATAGCTATATATTTGTGTAATTGGTTTTACAAACAAAACCAAAAAACCATTAAAAAAAAAAAAAAAGGTTTAATTTTTCTGAGGTGCCCGGGTTGAAAACTGTGTTGTCCCAGTTGTGTATTGGACACGATGTGGGCTGCACGACCGCTGTCTGGGACCTCTTGCCTGCTGTGTTTATTTACAGCCCTGGTATCACCGCTAGGTACCAGGGCTATTATGTCACGCTGCCTGCCTCATTGACTGCCTGCTGCCACACACTCATCCTCCTCCTCCTGCTGCTGAATTTACCTCCTGCTGTCTGTGTGTTTCCACTGCCAGGGAGCACATACAATGGCGCTTCCAACATGCGTGCGCCACCAGCTATTTGTTACGCTCAAAAATAGCTGCATTTCTTTAAAAAAAAAAATTGAAAAGAGAAATAAGTGAAGAAGAAGACGATATAGAAGAAGATGAAGAAGAAGAAGATGAAGAAGAAGAAGATGATGAAGAAGAAGAAGAAGAAGAAGAAGAAGGAGAAGAAGAAGAAGATGAAGAAGAAGAAAATGAAGAAGAAGATGAAGAAGATGAAGAAGAAGAAGAAGAAGAAGGAGAAGAAGAAGAAGATGAAGAAGAAGAAGAAGAAGAAGAAGATGAAGAAGATGAAGAAGATGAAGAAGAAGATGAAGAAGATGAAGAAGAAGAAGATGAAGAAGATGAAGAAGAAGATGAAGAAGAAGAAGATGAAGAAGAAGAAGATGAAGAAGATGAAGAAGATGAAGAAGAAGAAGATGAAGAAGAAGAAGAAGAAGATGATGATGAAGAAGATGAAGAAGATGATGATGAAGAAGATGAAGAAGATGAAGAAGAAGAAGAAGATGAAGAAGAAGAAGAAGAAGAAGACAATATAGAAGAAGAAGAAGAAGATATAGAAGAAGATATAGAAGAAGAAGATATAGAAGAAGATATAGAAGAAGAAGAAGAAGAAGATATAGAAGATAAAGAAGAAGAAGAAGAAGTATATACAGTACTGAACAAAATTCTGGACACAACTTCTCTTTCCACCTTTTTTTTTTTAAAGGAACATCCCCACAAAATCACTTGCTGTTGTTACTTGGAAAAAAAGATGTTTCTTGCATCATTCACCCTCAAAACAAGTGTTGGGAGCTATTTAAGGCCAATTCGAATAGTCAGCTCGAATAATGAGCTCGAATACCGACTCGAATAGTGAGCTCGAAGTCCGAGGTCGAATCGAATAGTAAAAATTATTCGACTCGAATATTCGACTGACCTCGAATAATTTACTATTCGAATTCGACCAAACTCGAATTTTAAAAAGGGGTATTTGAGCACCACTGGTGACAGGTGCACATTGTAATACCCATCACTGCATATACCTACCTGTTGTTCACTTCATTCAGTGCACCCACCTACTTATGTGAGCGCACGCAGTGTCACTGTGCCTGTCTGTGTGTGACAGGTGCACGTTTGTAATACCAGTCATTGCATAATTGTTCACACTACCTGTGTGACCACACGCTGTGTAATATACCAATCCGAGCATACCTGTTAACTGCACCTGTGTGACAGCTGCCCATTGTATCGTAATACCAGTCACTGCATACCTTTCACTGCACCTGTGTGACTGCACATTGTATTAGTCAAGTCAGTGCATACCTTACACTTCATCCCCCCTGATATGGACAAAACAGGTAGAGGCAGAGGTAGGGGCAGACCAAGAGGAAGGCCACCTGGGAAAGTTCTGTTCGAGGTCTTGCTGAAATGATTTAGTGCGGCCCTGGCCCAAAGTACAGTGCTCAGAAGAAGGCACGTCCCATCAACTCCCAAGATTGTCAGGACGTGGTTGACTAATTAACACAGAACACCTCATCTTCCTCAGCCACCAGCGCTACTACTAGCACCACTTTCGCTGCATTGGACACTTCGCAGGAATTATTTGGTGGGGAAATCACTGATGCACAGCCATTGTTGTTACAGCAAGATGAAGGCGCTAAGCAAGTTACACCACCTCAAAGGTCTGAGTTAGGCAAAACTATGGCTGTAGGGTGTGAGGAGGAGGATGATGAAGAAGTACCTGCTGTTGGTGCAGTTATGAGGTGTCTGAGGCAAGCGAAGCTGTGGAGGATGATTATGAAGATTATGATGATACGGATGCCACGTGGGCTCCTAAGAGACATGATGACCAGGGGGACAGCTCAGAGGGGGAGTCAGAGAGGAGTAGGAGGAGATGAGTTCATGAAAGATGCATGGGGAGCTTGTCATCAGAAACAGCTAGTGGCAGTGTCCGGCACCATGTATTGCCACGTATGGACAGCCAGCCAACATGCTCTTTAAGGTCAGCTGCTGACGCCACCATAGTGCCCACACCCTAGGGTGGCTCAGCGGTGTGGAAATTTATTAGTGTGTATGCCAAAGATCAGAGCACTGCCATCTGTACTCTCTGCCACCAAAAATTGAGCCATGGAAAGGCCAACACCCACGTAGGGACAACTGCCTTATGAAGGCACCTGCAGAAAAAGCACAAACTGCAATGGGAATAGCACCTGAGGAAAAGCAGCAAACAAAAGCAAAGCCACCCTCCTTCTCCTCCTTCAGGTGCATCATCTTCTTCAGCTGCTTTCTCCCTTGCACCTTCACAATCACAGCCTCCCTCCTCCACTTCACCTCTCACCTTGAGCGGTTCCTGCTCCTCTGCCCACAGCAGCAGCCAGGTGTCCGTGAGGCAGTGGCGTACCTAGGGCATTTGACACCCGGTGCTGGGTATTATAAGACACCCCCCCCCCAAAAAAAAAAAGGTAAAGGGGCAAAAAATGGGTGGCGCTATAACATGCGGCGCGCCGCGGCAAAAAAATGGGCGTGGCCATGACCGGATGAGGGCGGAGCTAACTGTAATTTGACGTGAACCCGGGTGAAAATACACGTAATGTGTGCAGATTTGCCCAGAGAATACGTTCAATCATGTCTGCAGATTTGCCCAGAGAATACGTTCAATCATGTCTGCAGATTTGCCCAGAGGATACGTTCAATCATGTCGGCAGATTTGCCCAGAAAATACATGCAATCATGCCGGCAGATTTGCCCAGAAAATACATGCAATCATATCGGCAGATTTGCCCAGAAAATACATGCAATCATGTCGGCAGATTTGCCCAGAGAATACGTTCAATCATGTCGGCAGATTTGCCCAGAGAATACGTTCAATCATGTCGGCAGATTTGCCCAGAGAATACGTTCAATCATGTCGGCAGATTTGCCCAGAGAATACGTTCAATCATGTCGGCAGATTTGCCCAGAGAATACGTTCAATCATGTCGGCAGATTTGCCCAGAAAATACATGCAATCATGTCGGCAGATTTGCCCAGAGAATACGTTCAATCATGTCGGCAGATTTGCCCAGAAAATACATGCAATCGTGTGGCAGACCTGTCCAGAAAACACTTCAATCGTGTAGCAGACCTGGCCAGAACATAAATGCTACCCCTGGCTGCTAATATAAATTAAAAAGAAAAAAAAAAACATTTACTCACCTGCAGCAGAGCTCCTGTTCCGGCCTCCATCCAGTGCGCAGCTCCCACGATCCTCTGCAGCCAGCAACTCCCAAAGTCTCCAGAGCAGGGCTTCGGACATTTTACTATAGCCCTGCTCTGGCGCTGCGGTGAACTGATACGGCGTCTATTAGATGCCGAAAGTCAGTTCACGCTGGGGGGTGCTTGGAGAATTTAAAGGGGTGCTTCAGCACCCAAAGCACCCCCCCCCCCCCCCCGTGCCGCCACTGCCCACAGTATAGGTAGCTAGCAGTTGCCCCCAGTATAGGTAGCTAGTTGCCCCCAGTGAAGGTAGTATAGTTGCCCCAATATAGCTAGTATAGTTGCCCCCAGGATAGGCAGCATAGCTGCTGCCCCCAATGTAGGTAGTGTTGCTGCCCCCAGTGTAGTTTGTATAGTGGCCCCCGTAGAGCTGCCCTCCAGTATAGCTAGTATAGTGGCCCCCATAGTTGCCCCAGTATAGCTAGTATAGTGGCCCACAGTTTAGATAGTATAGTCGCCTCCATTGTAGCTGGTATGGTGCCCCCCCCCCCCCCCCAGTATAGGTAATATAGTGGCCCCCATAGATGCCCCCAGTGTAGCTAGTATAGTGCCCTGTGCCCCCCCCCCCCCCCCCCCCGTTTAGCTGCCTCCAGTATAGTGGCCCCCAGCTGCCAGCTAGTATAGTGGCCCCCAGTTTAGGTAGTATAGTTCCCCCCCCCCCCCCCCCCCGTGTAGCTAGAAGGAGGGGTGACAGCAGGGAGGAGGCGCAGAAGAGGCACGTGACGGTGACGCAGCGTTCCAGGCTGATACGCGGAAGTAACGTGAGTATACTCCGCGCTCGCCTGCTCGCTGCCCACTGCCACCGGCCCGCTGCCCGCATTTTTGGGGGGAGAAGAGAGGCAGAAGGAGGGGACCCAGGTGAGGGAGGGGGGGATATTTCCCCCTCCCCGCCGCTATCCCTGCTGTCACCCCTCCTCCTAGCGCTGCTCTTCCCCTCCTTAGTCAGGTGTAGGGGGGTCGTGGCGACACCCCCCTGGCTGACTGGTACCCGGTGCGCCCCGCCCCCCTGCGCCCTTAGGTAGGAACGCCACTGCCGTAAGGGAAATCTTTGAGCGGAAGAAGTCAATGTCTGCCAGTCACCCCCTTGCCCGGCGTCTGACAGCTGGCTTGGCGGAACTGTTAGCTTGCCAGCTGTTACCATACCGGCTGGTGGACTCTGAGACCTTCCGAAAATTTGTGGCCATTGGGACACCGCAGTGGAAGATACCAGGCCGCAATTATTTCTCCAAAAAGGCGATACCCAAACTGTACTGTGAAGTTGAGAGGCTAGTGGTGTCATCTCTGGCACACAGCGTTGGGTCAAGGGTCCACCTGATCACGGATGCCTGGTCTGCCAAGCACGGTCAGGGCAGGTACAATACTTACACAGCCCATTGGGTCAACCTGGTGACCGATGGCAAGCAGGGAGTACGTGGCTGTGCAGCGGACCAACTTGTGACACTTCCACGGCTTGCAGGCAGGCCTCCTGCCACCTCCTCTACTCCTGCTACATCCTCTTCACTGTTGTCCTCCTCCTTGGCTGAGTGGCAGTTCAACTCTACTGGTGCTGCCATCTCCTCTCCAGCTACATAGCCCCAGCTCCCCAGGGCCTATGCTGCATGCCAGGTATGACGGTGTCACACCATATTAGACATGTCTTGCCTCAAAGTGGAGAGTCACACTGGAGCAGCTCTCCTGGCTGCTCTTAACAAACAGGTGGATCAGTGGCTGACCCCGCACCAGCTGGAGATCGGCAACGTGGTGTGTGACAACGGCAGCAATCTCATTTCCGCTTTGAATTTGGGAAAGCTGACACATGTACCCTGCATGGCACATGTGCTGAATCTAGTTATTCAAAGATTTGTGTCAAAGTACCCAGACTTAGAGGATGTCCTGAAGCAGGCCAGGATGTTATGTGGGCATTTCAGGCGGTCTTACACGGCCATGGCACACTTTGCCGAGAGTCAGCGGAGAAACAAGTTGCCGGGGAGACACCTCATTTGCGATAGCCCAACTCACTGGAATTCGACCCTCCTTATGTTCTCTTGCCTGCTAGAATAGGAGAAAGCTGTCAGCCAGTACCTCTACAATTACAGTAGAAGGACACACTCTGGGGAGATGGAGATGTTCTGGCCCAACAACTGGACACTCATGCAAAATGCATGCAGGCTCATGCAGCTGTTTGAGGAGGTGACCAACCTGGTGAGTCGCAGTGAAGGCACCATCAGCGACTTGATCCCGTACGCTTACTTCCTGGAGCGTGCCGTGCATAGAGTGGTGGATCAAGCTGTGGAGGTGTGTGAACAGGAACAGTTACAGGAGGAAACGTTGTTCTCATCAGAACCAGATGTTTCCTCAACACCTGTGGCAGCACAGAGGGGGAGGAGGAAGAAGAGTCATGTGGGAAAGAGGAGTTAGACTCGGATGATGAGGAAGGGGTTTCTTTGGAGGAGGAGGAGGAGGCGGCGGCATAAGAACAACCGCAGCCGGCGTCACAGGGGGCTTGTGCTGCTCAACGTTCCCGTGGTATTGTTCGTGGCTGGGGGGGGAAGAGGACTTACCTGATGTCACTGAGGAAGAGCAAGAGGAGATGGATAGTACATCTGGATCCAACTTTGTGCAGATGGCGTCTTTCATGCTGTCCAGCCTGTTGAGGGACCCCTGTATAAAAAAAACTCAAGGGGAATGAGCTGTATTGGGTTTCCACGCTACTAGACCCTCGGTATAGGCACAAAGTGGCGGAGATATTACCAACTCACCTGAAGGCAGAAAGGATGCAGCACTTGCAGAACAAGCTGGCAACTATGCTTTACAATGCATTTAAAGAGACTCCGTAACAAAATTTTCAGCCTTAGTTCTTCTATCCTATAAGTTCCTTTGCCTGTTCTAATGTGCTCTGGCTTACTGCAGCTTTTCCTAATTGCACAGTGGCTGTGTTATCTCTGTTATATGATCTAATCTGTTTCCTTCTGTCGGCACAGTCGGGCTAAAGCTGGAATGTGTGGAATGTGCAGGGCTGCTTGTGATTAGTAGAAGCTATACACACCCCCTCCAGGCCCCCTGCAGGCTCTGTTTGACTCACACACTCTGCTTATGTGAGCCTATCAGAAGCTGGTTAGTTTGTTTGTAAACACTGCCTAAAACTGTTAATTACAAGCCAGGTTTGCAGCAGAGAGTGGCAGAAACAGCACAGAGGGGCCCAGGAGAACATAATGAATAGAATGGTATGCTTTTTGCTGTAAAAATGTTAGAGTACAGATTCTCTTTAAGGGTGATGTCACAGCACAACACAATAAAGGTACCACTGCCAGTAATCCTCCTCCCATGTCCACGCAGGCAAGGACAGGACGCTCCAGCAATCTAGTGATGATGTCGGACATGCGGATATTCTTTAGTCCAACGCCTCGCCTTCGCCCTTCCGGATCCACCCTCCACCAACGCCTGGACTGGCAGGTAGCCGACTACCTGGCCTTAAGTGTGGATGTAGACACTGTGAGCAGCGATGAACCCTTGGACTACTGGATGCGCAGGCTTGACCTGTGGCCAGAGCTGTCCCAATTTGCCATCCAACTTTTGTCTTGCCCTGCCTCAAGCGTCCTGTCAGAAAGGACCTTCAGCACAGCTGGAGGTATTGTCACTGAGAAGAGAAGTCGCCTAAGTCACAAAAGTGTTCAGTACCTAACCTTTATCAAAATGAATGAGGCATGGATCCCGGAGGGCTACTGCCCGCCCAAAGACTAAGGCCGTCCCCACACACAGCATCTCTGCCTGCACACCGTGTGACTGCCTGCCCCAAGACTTAGTCGGTCCCTACACAGCACCTCTGCTCGCAGGCCGCTTGACTGCCTTTCTCCGCCACCACCAACAGGGTCCAGGACTCCAGGTGGATTCCTGAATTTTTAAGGCTATGCTGATTTTTCTGGTGCGTGTACATGCCTGCCGAATTTTTCTCGCTGCACTGCAGCTGCAACAACAAAACAAAAGGCATATAAATGTGCCAATTCCCCTTCGTGATCATTACCTTGCCACGGTGAAGGGGTTTGCGTATCACAACGAAGCAATGACCGCCGGCTATATGAGTGTCTCGGGGGGGGGGGGCACACCCAAAATAATAAGGTCGTTGCTTCATTGTGGACAGACCAAATTTGATCAGCTGGACAGTCAGTGTTGTACTATCATTGAGCTACCACAGCCCGGCGACCATATGGGCTTGAAAACTGCCACTGCCTGCACTCTCGCCATGGTGTGCACCAGTCAAGCACGGCCGTCACTACGCAAACAGCTGTTTGCAGTGCGTTACACAGTGCGTTTGGTGTGTCAGTGTGAAGCAGTACTCTAATTACACTCCCTGATTGATGTACTGTATACACATGCAAGATGTTTGAAAGCACATTAGGCCTGCAATTTAGCATTCAATGTGATTTCTGCCCTTAAAGCGCTGCTTTGCGTCCAATCCTGATATTTCCCCGGGACTTTTGGCTTGTATCTCACTCCGCCATGCCCCCCTCCAGGTGTTAGACCCCTTGAAACACCTTTTCCATCACTTTTGTGGCCAGCATAAATGTTTCTAATTTTCAAAGTTCACCTCCCCATTGAAGTCTATTGCGGTTTGCGAAAGTTCGCACGAATCAAACTTTCACGGAAGTTCGCGTTCGCGGTTCGCGAACCGAAAATCAGGGGTTTGGGCCATCTCTATGTGTAATACCCTCAGCATGTAGCAATAGGGGATCTACAGGCTGTGACTACATTTGGGCTCCTAGACTAGAGGACCCGAGAGGACCCTCCTTCATTGAAAGTGTAAAAAGGGTACTAGCCCTTATACCGAATTTGGGCACTGCCATAGATGGCCATTGTGTATATAATTTAGGCAAGTTCAGCAATAATGTAACCAAATTCTGCCAGAGGACCAGAGCAGTGATGAGTGAAAGCGCCGATATTCTTTTCGCATTCATTTTCGCGAAAATGTTAAATTTGACTTTCAAGCAAAAATGCCATTGAAAATCATTTTGTATTAAGTTTGTGATTTTTCACAATTTTGTGAATTTTTGCTTTAAAAATAAACGACTTTTTCATGTTTTTGTGGTAAAAAAATCATGATTTTTTGCGTTATCACTGTAAAAATAATGATTTTTGCACTTTCGCTAATTTATGCCATATTGCAAAAATACAATGTATTTTCACAAAAAAATTCTCGAAATCCAAAATGCCATTTTCCAAGTGCAAATGTATTTGGAGAAAATTCACCAGCAACATTGGTCCAGAGTGTGGGGTAGGAATGAACATCGGTGCCAGAGATTAGCTGCGGTATAACTGAACTCTGGATCTAGACGGTGCACTTAGAGTTGAATAACGGTATTGGCCATATATAGCCGACTACTTCATTGTCTAAAAAGGAGAGGTATCAGTGTGGCTCTCAAGGATACTGTTAGGCATAGGTGGGGGATTTAGTGTTAGTTTAGGTAAGTTAATGTTTAGATAATGTTAGGAGTACTGCATTAGTTTTTTAGTGGTTCTTTAGTAGTAATGAGCAGTACATCTACATGTGTTTTGAATAGTGATAATCATTAATAGTGATAATCATTAATAGTGATAATCATTAACAAATTGCACACACTGTGGCTTTCCTTGTCAAGCAGATTTGCTGATAAATTATATCATTAACCATTTCAGGACCAAGGCATTTTTCACATATCAGCACTGCTCCCATTCATTCACCAATAACTTTATTGCTACTAATCACACCTAAATAATCTATATATTGTTTTTTTTTCAGGACAAATTAGGCTTTTAGTGTGTGATAATTTTGTTTAGTAGTTACCTTATTTTCAATGCATTTTAAAGGGAAAAGGAGGGAAAAAATTGAAAAAACACACTATTTCTCTATTTACATCCATTATAGCTTTACAATAAACAGTGCTAACTATAAGTTGAACCCACAAATTTTATTTGCTTATCTATCCTGGTTATAACAATGTTTCAATTATGTTCCCAGCACAATGTATGGTGACAATATTGTGTGTGGAAATAAAGGTGTATGTTTTCTGTTTTGCGTTTTTTGCTTTCACATTGTACACTACTGATGATTCCAATTCCTTATTTGCAAAAATAATAGTAATATACCCTTATGGCATACATATTTAAAAAGCCAAGTTCCTAAGGTAATAATGTAGGTTTCTTCTTTCATATTCTGTTACTTTGTTTTCATTTTAAAAGTCTTTTATTTTGGTACAGAATATGCAAAAATGTAACTGCCTTCGATTCAGTTTGTGACTAAAAAGAATACACAGGACATGGGCCTCAACCCTAAAACTTTCTAAACTCTATTCTACTACTTATCAGGGTTAAAATGTTACCACATATGTCTCTTGTAGTTTTGCTAAAATTTTCCCAAGGTTGATCATAATTTTGAAAATGACTTTTTTATGTTTGATTGAGTTTGTCCCTACCTATTTTTTATGTGACGTGCGCTTAAGATTTAAGACCCACCAAAATGTATTCTACAACTCGTCACAATTAAAATGATACCACATGTGCCTCATTTAGTAACAAACTGGTGGTGCACTCTCCAAAAATACAAGGTCAGTATATATACGTCCTATTGTCATTAACTTAAGCATTAACGTTAGTTATACAGAGTTGTGTATGATGGTCACAACATGTTCCTTAGGGAAGGCCCCTGCAAAACAAGAAAAAAACCTTGCATATTATGGCAAGTAAAAGCAAATGCAAATTTGCATGAGCAATGCCTCTTGTTTCACCACTTGACGACCCCAGTGCTAACCCCTCCTAAAGACCAGGCCATTTTTTGCAGTACTGGGCTGTGCAGGCTTTTCAGCCTCCTGCACAGCCCAGCTATGGAGCCCAGTGATCGGACTCACCTCCTTTTTTTGTCCCTAAGGGGACATGCCGCCGGAGGGGTCCGATCGCTGCGCCCGTTTGTTTAATTTTTTTTCCCAGCCTCTATGAGGCTCTATCTCCCTCCCTCCCCTTCCCTCCTCCCCTCTGTCATCAGAATTGGAACAGGACGGTGATCCATCCTGTTCCGCCTCTCATAGGCATCAGCCTATGAGAGGACGGCGCTCCCCGGCCAATCAGAGGCCGGGGATCGCTGATCTCGTACAGCGCTGCCGGGGACCGCAGCACTATACAGCTGTAAACAAAGGGGATTTCTTTCCCCTTTCGTTTACAAACAGCCTGCTAGCCGCGATCGGCGGCTAGCAGGCTAATCACGGAACTCTGTTCCGTGAAGTGGCAGGGAACGATTGCGCACGCGCGCAGCCGTTCCCTGGGAAACTGCAGCCCCAGGACTTGACGCCAATTGGCGTTAGGCGGTCCTGGGGCTGCCGCCGTGGTCACGCCCATTGGTCTTGAAGTAGTTAAGCCAATTAGGCCAAGTTTGCAAAGCCAAATATATCAGGTTTCACTTGGTGCTTGATGCACACACTCTCCTGTTGTGAAATGTTCCATCTATAAGTTTGCCTGTGTTCATAGTTAGAAGATTTTTTACAGTGCTGGCCCACTGACGTTGTGACCAACTTTCTACCTGGAGGACCGAGAACTTTGGTATCAGGCTGTTCAATTCCTAGAATGTTGTCTTCATCTTGGCTCTTGAATGCACTCTAGCTCATTATATTAGAACTTCTCACATAGACTACTGTATGCCACTGACAACCTAGCTCCTCATCCACCACCTCACTTGATACTCATCGTGCTGTCAGTGTAAACCATCCTGCCAAGCCAAAACCTATATTACCCCTCAGAATGCCTGGGCAGTGCCACCACTGCTGATGGCTGTAAATCACTTTAGGCCCCATTCACAGTGGTGCATTGAGGTGCGGTATAATGGCCTCTTTGTAACGTGGCTTACCACACTGCAAGGCACCACCTTTGCAGCGTTCATGTGTGCAAAAAAAAAAAGAGGGCGCAGTGAAAAAAGCACTGGATAACGAAATGGCGCCAATGGATAACGAAATCTGATAACGATAAACATCATTGTCAAACTTGGTTAACGATAAATACCGTTGTAAAAACAGACGTGAAATAATAATGAAACTATATTAACGTTAAAAATTGTTACATAATTGAACAATACAGCTTAACCCAACCCTACTCTCACACAGAACCCTGCCCTGGTGGTGCCTAAAACTCACAACTCCCCTGGTGGAGCCTAACCCTAACCACCCCCATGGTGTTGCCTAAAACTAACCGCCACCCAAGTGGTGCCTAACCCTAACCACTACCTTAGTGTTGCCTAGCCCTAACCACTACCCTGGTGTTGCCTAGCCCTAACCACTACCCTGGTGGTGCTTAGCCCTAACCACTACCCTGGTGGTGCCTAACCCTAACCACTACCCTGGTGTTGCCTAGCCCTAACCACTACCCTGGTGGTGCCTAACCCTAACCACTACCCTGGTGTTGCCTAGCCCTAACCACTACCCAGGTGGTGCCTAACACTAACCACTACCTCTGCAGAAACACCCTTTTTACACATAGAATAGATAATATCTTTGATAACGTAAAATCTGTACATACAAATGAAATAATATAATAAAAACTATACCATTGCAAGCTTCTAAAACAATAACATACTTCAAAAACTTTAATGTATAATGTTGTTAACGATATTTATTGCAGAAATGTATCTCTTTTTCTGCTTTTTTCCCCCATATTAACGATAATTGCATTAGAGCCTATGGCGGCACCCTTTTCATCCACCCTCAGCCTTCCTTTTTTTCCTGGCGCGTTCACAGTGTGGCGGTAGTGTTGCAGTAAAATGGGTTGCTGTATGGTAATGCATTGTATGCAGTGCATTACTGTGCTTCGCCGTATGTGCTCTATGACTTTTCATTGACTGTATGCTGTGCTGCTTCGCCTTAATGTGCACTATGACTTTTTCTATTCTAAATTTCCATTTCTAACATTTATATTTACATCACCCCTTTGCCACGTTCTTGCGAAATAGAGTCATCTACGTTGCAATTAATAAAGTATAAAGCGATGAGAGTCTGCTTTTTTTCCAGTTACCAACTTAATGTGGCCAACAGTTTTCTGGCACAGCACAACATATTTGATAAATACCACAATCCCTCAAATCAAGCAACACTGGCTAATAATTGATGTTTGAGAATACAGATATACAAAGCAAAAGGCAGCAGGACGAGCTGGCGACCTGCAAATGAAGAGGACAAACAAACAGAGAAGAAGTATTAACATACTGAAGAGCAACAGGGAACACTGAGTACTGGAACGTCACCAGAAGACTTACATCTCTATTACCTAGCTGGTAATCACAGCTGGTGAGAGAGAAATCTACTTGTAAATATATACACAGTATATATGCTTGTTATTATTAAGTCAAAAATGTAGAGTCTTACCTCATGTGTTTTTGACGGTATTAAATGAATACTGGTGGGATTTTACATATTTTATTGGCTTACAGATTGTTTTTGTGTAAATATGTAATTTCCTTTGTGAATCATGCCCCAGATGTACAGAAACGTTTGATTCAAAACATTTTACGACTCTATAACAATACCAGTACTTCATTATTAAATTATAACATACAATGCTGGGCCAAATTAAAGGTCACACAGTCCAAGACCGAAGCTGATTAACCAGTTCACCCCCAAGGGTTTTTACCCTAACAGACCAGAGCAATTTTCACCTATCAGTGCTCCTCCCTTTAATTCCCTAATAACTAGGCATGGGCTTAAATTCGGATTCGGGTGATCCGGATAGTTACTATCCGGATTTCACCAAGTAATGCTGGGAGGGCTGGGTGGGGGGGTCAAGCTTGCCTATCTGACGTCTTCTTCGCTCGTCCCTCGGCGCCTCCCACGATGCGTTCCAATGCGCCGTCACGTGATTATAAACACTTCCTCCTTCAACACGGAAGGAGGAAGTTTTTGTAGTCACGTGATGGCGGATTGGAAAGCATCGTGGGAGGCGCCGAGGGACGAACGAAGAAGACGTCAGATAGGTAAGATTGAGCCCCCCAGCCCGCCCAGCATTACTGGGTGAAATCCGGATAGTAACTATCCGGATCACCCAAATCCGAATTTAAGCCCATGCCTGCTAATAACTTTATTACTACTTATGATCTATACCTCGTTTTTTGCCACCAATTAGGCTTTCTGTGGGTAGTACATTTTGCTAAGAATTTTTTTATTCTAAATGCGTTTTAACAGGAAAAATAAGGAAATAATGGAAAAAATTCATTATTTCTCAGTTTTCGTCATTATAGTTTTAAAATTAAATGTGGATAAAACCGACACATTTTATTTGCCCAGTTGTCTCGATTATTAAACTGTTTAAATTATGTCCCTATCACAATGCATGGCGACAATATATTATTTGGAAATATAGGTGTTATTTTTCTGTGTTGTTTTTTTTTGTCCAGTCCATAATTACAAGTCCCTATGTACTAAAGTAAAAGTAATTTTCCCTCATAAAATATAGATTAAAAAAGATGAGTCCCTAAGGCAACTATTTATGTATTTTTTTTAAACTGATTATTTTTACAAGTGTATTTATTTGGGGTGGGAGGAGGGGCGCTTTGGAAGTGTAAGTTATTAATTTTATTAATATTGTGTATGTATGTATGTGTAATTTTACTTTTTGGCCACAAGATGGTGCTAGTGAATACTCTCCCGTTATATAGGAAGTGTTCACTTTTTTTTTTCATTTAACTACACTTTTACTGTTTCCTTTTTTATGAATGGACGTGGCCGCTGATCGCTGTCACGTCAATTCATTCCAGGCATTGCGATTGGGTAGAGGACTGCTCAGTCCTCTTCCCCAATCCCAGATCATGGTGACTCGGCGGTAAACGGCGGTGGGAGCGGTGCGCACACGTGCAGAGCGTCAGGGGGGAATGAGTGACTTAAAACGTCCTGTTGCCGTTAACAGGCTCAAACAAGACGTTTAAAGAGACTCCGTAACAAAAATTGCATCCTGTTTTTTATCATCCTACAAGTTCCAAAAGCTATTCTAATGTGTTCTGGCTTACTGCAGCACTTTCTACTATCACTGTCTCTGTAATAAATCAATGTATCTTTCCCCTGTCAGACTTGTCAGCCTGTGTCTGGAAGCCTGCCAAGTTCTTCAGTGTTGTGGTTCTGCTATGAACTCCCCCTTCCAGGCCCCTCTATGCACACTGCCTGTGTGTTATTTAGATTAGAGCAGCTTCTCTCTTCTCTCTTATCTTTTACAAGCTGGATAAATCCTCCTCTGAGCTGGCTGGGCTTTCACATACTGAAGAATTACAGACAAGGGCAAAGCTGTTTGAAGGAGAAAAATGAGCAGCCTGAAACTTCAGTGTATGAGAACTGCAGGGGGAAAGAAACACACAAATGATCTCTTGAGATTCAAAAGGAAGGGTGTATACAGCCTGCTTGTGTATGGATGTATTTTCTATGTGTGGACATACTGTACATCAACCTACTTCCTGTTTTGGTGGCCATTTTGTTTGTTTATAAACAAACTTTTTAAAACTGTTTTTAACCACTTTTAATGCGGCGAGGAGCAGCGAAATTGTGACAGAGGGTAATAGGAGATGTCCCCTAATGCACTGGTATGTTTACTTTTGTGCGATTTTAACAATACAGATTCTCTTTAATAAGTTAGATTGTCATTAACTGGTTAAATGAGATACTCCACATGCTCATTGCTCAATTCATCCCTAGTTTATTGTGAACAAACACGCACTAGTGCGTCCAATACTCGGGACACACTATATGTTTTTAGTTTGTAGTTAAACAGATAGCGCTGGGAATAGTAGGTAATAAATTATAAAATGTCTTTATTAAATCTCTTAAAAAGTATATATATGCGCATAAAAACAATGATAAAAATCAAGATTGTGTCAGCATTACTATGAATAGTTCATAGTAATGCATTTTGTCGAGTAGAATGAGATTATTAGTATGTATAAAAATTTATGCTGACACAATCTTGATTTGTATCATTGTATTTATGCGCATATATATACTTTTTAAGAGATTTAAAAAATACATTTTATAATGTATTACCTACTATTCCCAGTGCTACCTGTTTAACTACAAACTTTACTACTATTTGTATTGGGGGGAGTGGGATCCCTAATATACTGGTGAGCAGCGGTCGAGAACTATTTACTACTATCCTCCCCTTTGCTTTACACTATATGTTTTTACCTGTTTAGACCAATATATATATATATATATATATATATATATATATATATAAATATATATATATATATATATATGTGTATATATATATATACATTTGTGTTCAAAATTATTCAACCCCCACTGAAATTGAGTGTTTTGGCCAGTTTGGCATTGATCGCGCTGCACCTAAAAATGGGTGTGGCCATGACATTGTATGGGCGGAGCTAATGTAATTATGTAACAGCGAGGCATAAGAAGGCAGTGTTTCCGCCATGATGTGGTGAAACGAGGATTCGCATCATGGGTGTGCGGAAACTGTGTGATGCTATTTATTAGTATACCTGCCGTAACCCCAAAGCAGCAAATATAGCAAACTATGACCATTAAATAATAAATGCAGCAACAGTTACCCCAGCCACCAGAAAATAAACGCAATGCGGGCATCATTTCAGCAGAAAATAACGCAATGTTGGTAACATTTCAGCAGAAAATCTCGCAATGTGGGCCACATTTCACCAGAAAATAATGCAATGTGGGAAAAATTTCACCAGAAAATAAATGCAGTGGGCCACATTTCTCCAGAAAATAAACGCAGTGGGCCACATTTCACCAGAAAATAATGCAATGTGGGCAAGCGTAGGGAGGTAGATGTAGGGAGCGTAGGGAGGTAGATAAGGTAGTTGCAGCTGGGGGGAAGGATAGGTGGGGATGTTAAGTAGTTGCGGCTTGGGAAAAACAGTGGAAGTAATGAGGGAGGGTAGGTAGAGGGATTAGGTGTATGCTGCAGGACAGGAGGGAGTGTAAGCAGGTAAGGTAGTTGTAGCTGGGCAGTAGGTAGGTAGCTGCAGCAGCAACACAGTAGGGAGAATAGGTAGCTGTTGCTGGGCAGGCTGTATAGAAAGGTACGTAGTTAGGATTTGGGTGGAAGGGACTGCACTTAGGTAGCTGCACCTGGGTGGGCTGTAGTAATGGTAGGTAGATATGGCTGGGCAGGCATATGTAGGATAGGTAGCTGCTGCAGGCAGGAGGTAGGGTAGTGACTGAGGGTAGGTACATGCTGCTGGGTGGGCATGCAAATGGCAGGGAGGGTAGGTACTGTAGGTACATGCTGTGGCTGGGCAGGCATAGGAAGAGGGGAGGGGGAGTGAGTGAGAGACAAAGAGAGAGAGAGCTGGGTTGTAAGAGACAGTGGGGGTAATGAGAGAGAGGAGGGTATTGAGAGGAAAAGAATTGTAAGAAGGGAGAGAGCGTTAAAAATAAAATGAGAGAGAAGCATGCAGTCAGACTTTTTTTTAGCTACAGACTGCTAGGGAACATTATAAAACACTGAATCACTCACTCCACAGTAAAAAGACAGGTCCTCTTCCTCTGACCAACCTTTCCCTGAGCCAGGACGTCATAAAGATCCTGCAGGGAGATAAACAAGTCCCCTCTGCATCAGTGTGAGTGTAGGGGGCGGGGATGAATGCGCAGTGAGGAGGCAGGTGAAATAGTCCTCTTTCAGCTGCCTGCCTCTCTGCGCTGTACAATATTTTAGGTTTCCAGAGGGGAGAAGTAAAAGAGGAAATGATTTTCTTTAATAATGAAGATAAAGAAAACCAACAAATCTTTAATATATCAATGGTGGCAGGCAGCAGCGTGCGTGCCCACAGAGAGGGCTCAGAGTGCCACTTCCGGCACACGTGCCATAGGTTAGCCATCGCTGGTCTAGAAGGAGCCGAGTATCACAGTAATTTTAAATCTGCCGAATTGGTGCTTATTATGCTTTATTGCTGCTCGTTAACATCCACAGGTGTTTTCAATACCTGATCGAAAACACTTGAATGAACCTCTGTTCTTAAGAGTGGTAGACTTTAAGGGGTTGAATAATTGTGTCAATGAAGAAATTACACACAAAAACATTTAATACTGTATTACAAAAACAATTGATGTCATTTTAGTTGCATTTGGTTCTTTAAAAAGTCCTTGTAAGATTTCATTTTGAACACAATTACAAATGTACACTAAATTCCCTAAAACCCTTTACAGCATTGGGGGTTGAATAATTTTGAACACAACTGTGTGTGTGTATATATATATATAATATATATATATATATATATATATATATATATATATATATATATATATATATATATATATATATATATATATATATATATATATATATACAGTATATATTGTTGCTCGTGAATAATATTGTTTTTATTCATATCAAATAAAAGTTATGTTTTAGTGCTGTTAGGGGCCTATCCCTTTCTTTAGGGAATACGTATTGTATTTTTTTAAATAATACTCCTCTCAAGAAACTAATAAAATTAACTAATAAAATTGCAAAAAATAAAATGAATTCAGTATATAGTCCGAAGAGACACCTGAATACCGCCTCCACTTTCAAGTAAGTAGGATTGGCACCAAATATTCAAGGTCCAGCTGGTATGTACAGTGGTGTGAAAAACTATTTGCCCCCTCCCTGATTTCTTATTCTTTTGCATGTTTGTCACACTTAAATGTTTCTGCTCATCAAAAAACGTTAACTATTAGTCAAAGATAACATAATTGAACACAAAATGCAGTTTTAAATGATGGTTTTTATTATTTAGTGAGAAAAAAAACTCAAAACCTACATGGAGCTGTGTGAAAAAAAAATTGCCCCCTGAACCTAATAACTGGTTGGGCCACCCTTAGCAGCAATAACTGCAATCAAGCGTTTGCGATAACTTGCAAGGAGTCTTTTACAGCGCTCTGGAGGAATTTTGGCCCACTCATCTTTGCAGAATTGTTGTAATTCAGCTTTATCTGAGGGTTTTCTAGCATGAACCACCTTTTTAAGGTCATGCCACAACATCTCAATAGGATTCAGGTCAGGACTTTGACTAGGCCACTCCAAAGTCTTCATTTTGTTTTTCTTCAGCCATTCAGAGGTGGATTTGCTGGTGTGTTTTGGGTCATTGTCCTGCTGCAGCACCCAAGATCGCTTCAGCTTGAGTTGACGAACAGATGGCCGGACATTCTCCTTCAGGATTTTTTGGTAGACAGTAGAATTCATGGTTCCTTCTATCACAGCAAGCCTTCCAGGTACTGAAGCAGCAAAACAACCCCAGACCATCACACTACCACCACCATATTTTACTGTTGGTATGATGTTCTTTTGCTGAAATGCTGTGTTACTTCTACGCCAGATGTAACGGGACACGCACCTTCCAAAAAGTTCAACTTATGTCTCGTCGGTCCATAAGGTATTTTCCCAAAAGTCTTGGCAATCATTGAGATGTTTTTTTAGCAAAATTGAGATGAGCCTTAATGTTCTTTTTGCTTAAAAGTGGTTTACGCCTTGGATATCTGCCATGCAGGCCGTTTTTGCCCAGTCTCTTTCTTATGGTGGAGTCGTGAACACTGACCTTAAATGAGGCAAGTGAGGCCTGAAGTTCTTTAGATGTTGTCCTGGGGTCTTTTGTGGCCTCCCGGATGAGTTTTCTCTGCGCTCTTGGGGTAATATTGGTCGGCCGGCCGGCCGGCCACTCCTGGGAAGGTTCATCACTGTTCCATGTTTTTGCCATTTGTGGATAATGGCTCTCACTGTGGTTCGCTGGAGTCCCAAAGCTTTAGAAATGGCTTTATAACCTTTACCAGACTGATAGATCTCAATTACAGTACTTTTGTTCTCATTTGTTCCTGAATTTTTTTGGATCTTGGCATGATGTCTAGCTTTTGAGGTGCTTTTGGTCTACTTCTCTGTGTCAGATAGCTCCTATTTAAGTTATTTCTTGATTGAAACAGGTGTGGCAGTAATCAGGCCTGGGGGTGACTACAGAAATTGAACTCAGATGTGATAAACCACAGTTAAGTTATTTTTTAACAAGGGGGGCAATCACTTTTTCACATAGGGCCATGTAGATTTGGAGTTTTTTTTTCTCACTAAATAATAAAAAGCATCATTTAAAACTGCATTTTGTGTTCAATTATGTTATCTTTGACTAATAGTTAACGGTTTTTGATGAGCAGAAACATTTAAGTGTGACAAACATGCAAAAGAATAAGAAATCAGGAAGGGGGCAAATAGTTTTTCACACCACTGTATTTAATCATTGCAAATTATATGTTTAATCAGTAATGGGATGGAAATCCAATTTATTGTTTCAGATGTCTTCATTAATTCACAGAGCATGTGAAAACTGCAATAACAGACCAGAATGAATCTACCAAGTACAACCAGATCCACTATAGGGGGACAATCCCAACTGAAAACATGGATCTGGAAATGTATTAGTGCAACCGTCTATTTACGAAAAAAGTGCTTTTCTCCCATAAGATACAAAGCGCATAGATATGTCTCAGATTAATACATGGCTGCAGGCTGAACTGTGTTACAGAGGAAATAGTCAGGTATTCATAAATACCAGACTAAAGATGTGGGATTTCAGTTTAGACTTAAATGCTCCCAGGGATGAAGATATTCTGATTGAGAGTGGCAGGGAGTTCCAAAGTTTAGGGGCAGCATGACAGAAGGCTCTTTCTCCAAAGGTTTTGGGGTAGAATCTGGGGGTGACCAAGTTATTAGATCCATTTGATCTAAGATTGTGGTGTGATGTAGTTGAAGTTGGGGGTGTGATGTAGTTGCAGTTGCTACAAGTCCTTCAGGTATCGGAGGCCCATACTGTGCAAGGATTTTAATGTCAATAAGCCATCTTACACAGAATTCTCCATTTTATCCTTAGCAAGTGGAGTGGGCGAAGGGTTGATGTTATGTGGCAATGGCAGGTTGGCTTGTTAACAGACTTACAACAGAAATCTGTAGTAATTGCAAGCGGTGCAGGTCTTTGTTTGGGAGGCCTGTATGGAGAACATTGCAGCAGTCTAACCGTGATATGATGAAGGCATGACCTAGGGTTGGAAGATCTGCTGGAGGTGTAAGGGCTTAATTTTTGCAACGTTCCTTAGGTGAAAGAAGGAATGTTTCACAACAGCTGAGATTTGGCTCCTGAAGCTTGATTACCCATCAATCAGCAAACTCAGGCTGTGCACAAAATCTAAGTTGTTCAGGTCTGTGCTCCCAATCCTTAGTGGAGCTTGCTGAGACTGGAGCTGCTTTGCTGTTGTCTGATCAGCCTCATGGTCAGTAGACCAACAACAAACTGTATTGAGACGCAACATTAACACACAGCTAGAATGCAGTATCACAGTGGTTTGTACCATTTGAACTCAGCATTGGCAGACAAACAGGCAAGCAAACCCTCTGCCAGCTAGACTGTGGGGCCACCTGCAACCTTATGGCATACAAAGACTATTGCAAACTTACTAAAGAAATCAATCCCACTTCAGACACCATGTCTGATCAGCCTCATGGTCAGTAGAACAACAACAAACTTTATTGAGACACAACATTAACACACAGAGAATGCAGTACTTAGAATGCAGTACTCTTATTTCCCTGTAGGTGGAGCAGACAAATGAATATCAACATCCTAACAGCTGTTGAGGGCTGACCTCCGATAACAAGAACCTCAGTTTTGTCAGTATTCAGTTTTAGCCTGTTATCATTCATCCACTCCCGAAACTCAACTAAGCATGCATTTTATTTGTGGGGCAAGGTCTGTTACAACAAGTTTGAATGCTAAATATAGCTGGGTGTCATCAGCATAGCAATGATATGTCAGGTCATGTTTTTGGACAATTTTTCCAAGAGCCTTATGTCTATGGTGAACAGCATAGTTGACCAGGAGCATAGTGCAAAATATATATTGTTTTGTGTGACAGTTGTCCTTCATAAGGACATTATTCATTAGCAACACCTAGTGGTGAAGTACAGTAAGGGTGGTCCCTCTATGACAGCAAAATTGGAATGTCATGTTAACCAGTCATATCTGTCTAATGAGCAGATATGCATAAGACAAGGTCACAAAATGCACCATACAGTGCTAAATTCATTGGCGTGTATTACTTTTGAAAATGGTCCACGTAAATGGCCTATTATGTTATGTAATATAGGGAACATGATAGAACATGAAAGTGTTGATTTTGGATTTGTCATTCTGGCTCAGCTTTCAATAATGAAACACTGTGTTTTTTGGTAGACTGGCCCAGCAAACACTGTAGCATTGCACCGTATCATATATACACAGCAGAATGGACCATGTAACCTAAAATTGGCAGGAAAAAAATGGCAGAGCAGATGTGGGCTTTTGAATGGAAACGACTGTTTAAATCGCTACAACATTAATAAATAAAACTGTCTACAAATTGTCATATAATATTAAAGCGGTTTTGTCACTGAAAGTAATTTGTTGACTGATTGGCTCATATAGGAAGAAGAAATCGGGATGAAAACAGGAAACCCAACAAAACACTGAAGGCATAAGATAAATAAATGTTCTGATTTATGTCACGGAGAGGCAATTGGCACGTTTTGCATGTGACAAATATGGAAACAGTTCAAAGTAAAATAATATTTACTTGTTGTAAAGTGCATAAGAAAGATTGGCAAGAAGGACGATCTCTTGGCAGAGTGTTCCCAAAGGCAGAACGAGAAACACATGGCTAATGCGCTTCCAAACTTGGCTGGTTATGATCTAGCCTTTTTTTTTTTTACCTTTCAGTTTAAAGAAGTGTGTTTCTTTTTCAAAGCATTTTATGTATGCATTGTTGTGGCTTTACTCACGCGGCAATTTGTTTGATTAATGCGCCCTGCTCCCCCTTTTGTCTGATCTCATTTGATTATACAGAACAGCATTTTGGATTCTGACAGGTTCATCTTGTTTTTAGTGAGATCCAAGACCTGGGATAACGCAAATATAAATATTATCATCATTACAAAAGCACTTAACCCACGTCTTAAGCTTGATGGCGTATGACAGGAAAATGGAGTCATGGCTGTCAAGGACATGCAGCCATGTTTTTTTTTCAAGTCTGCCTTGAAAATTAGTTTTCTGAAAGTCATTTATATAAAATATAATGTCTTCAATATTTATAAAATACCAATGTATGTTATGTATGCCACAGTGGTGCGGTAACTTAAGTTATTACAGCTGTTTCAAATCAAAAAAGAAAAAAAGTTCAGTATGGAGAAAAATTCTAACAAAGAGGAAAACTCTGAAGTCGCCTCATTCCTGTAATCCTGGGCAGCCATAAGGCACTGATTTATAAAACTGGTTAAGCAGCATTTTCTCCAGTATTCCGACAGGTAACTTACCACTACAGGTATGCAGTAGTTCAGGAATGTCCAACTCCATTCCATGATGGACATATCCATGCCAGTGTTTAGGATAGATTGAGAAATTGAGAAATATGTTCTACTTGGTAAACCACATCTTTCCTGATTCAGTCTCATCAATTAATTTGGGCTGTGGCAAAAATGTGTGAGGACCTCAGACCTTGAGGATTAGATTTGGACATCTCCACAGTGGGTGAAGAAGTGAATATGTTTTAGTGGATTAAGTGGGGAGGTACTTGAGTTCAAGCAGGAGCAGGAGTCACAAAGGTCAGTATATTTAAGAAATATCTCAAAATGTATTTGAAATTCCCATATTTTACATGTAAAAAGCAATAAACAAGAACTAATTGGCAAAACTTGGAAATCAGGGCAAGGATGTATAGTGAGAGTTTTGACAGGCAAAGTAGAGGTAAAGCTACAGGCAGACAATGTTCCTTGTGGTCTACAGAGTGTTTTTCTGAGAGAACAAACTAAAATGTTGTCTCACTCAACAAAGCTAATAACCTGGATGTGAGGAGACCACAAGACAGGACAATCAATGACACAATTTAAAATTACCCTGGCTGAACTCACATCAGGCCAGTAGTATTATCTCTATACGCATATCATATAGTGGAAGTCTCAATATGAAAATCGTAGGGAAATTCATATAATGGTAATTCGAAGTCTTAATACAAAAATCATATACTGAAAGCCTTGTGCCCAAATTTCCCTGTAATGCTGCTAATCACGGCCTTGTGAGAGTTGGGATGTGGGGGTTGGGATGGGGGGGTCGCTATAGGAAGGGTTAAGAGTTAGGCATTGGTAGAGGGAGGGTTAAGGGTTAGGCATCGCTAGAGATGGGTTCTGTGTGAAAGTATGGTTAGGTTAGGTCATAGTAACATATCGGAATTACTGTAAGTAGTAGAATATCAGTCATTTTACAGATATTCTACTAACAGCAATATCTTCCATTATCAATATCTACCATTTTTGTAGGGGCCCTTATTACATGTACACCATGAAGTTACTCATTGGGCTGGAGACAGCCAATAGGCACAATACCTGAAGAAACAGGAAAACATATTGGCCTCAATTCTGATAGTTATGTGCGGTAAAATACCTCATGTACTATTTCCCTCTTTTTTTTAACAATTCTGAAATACTTTTCTGCATTTCCAAACATGCAGTAAAACATGCATTAAAACATGTAGGAAAAAGTGCGGTTAGCATGCGGTAAATAATAATAACAGTATTTAATTGTCTTCCATAACTTAGGATAGTCTTTGCAAGGTGTTTTTTGAGGGGGGAAGGTGTATTTGATTATGTAGCAACCTATGGAAAGTAGGTTTAATTGGCCCAATAGGCTGCCTGTCACTTGACAGGAAACTTGACAGGCAGCCTATTGGGCCAATCAAAGTAAGGGATAATGTCCTTTAAAGTGATTGGACCTGCAGGGACTCAGGGCAGGATGAGTGGAGCTCTCGTCATTGCCAATTAGCAGGCATAAGTTGTTAGTTAACTCTGATAAGGAACGCTATTTGTCAATGTACTTTAATGCTAGTATATTTTTCATCAGTCTCTTTTTTTTTTAGAAATAAAGTATTGCTTTAATATTATCCTTTTTGTTGTTTCTTTTTAAACCTAAGACACTGTTTTAGCAAATGGGTGGGATTTAGTTTAAACATGAGTAGGACATGAATAATAGAAGTAAAGGCTTTAGTGGTTAGCAAATGAACTGACTACTAGATGAGTAATATATACACACCCAATCCATTAGTAAGCAGTAATAGAATTCTATGCCAACAGAAAGACGGAAGTGCCAGAACTTATGCCCAGGGTTTCCTGTGTCTCTGTACACCTGCTACACCATGGAATACTGGCAAAGTGACAAACAACAGGAAAAGAGCAATGAAATCATAATGCTGGTCATGTTGGTAAGGATAGAATATCTAAGAGATGTTGCATTGCTCTTCATTAGAGATGGTTAATGGCTTACTTGCAAATGTCATGCAGATTTTAAGGAACCTTAAAGAGACACTGTACACAATGTGGCAGATTCAATGTGTCTCTGAGACACAGCCTGGATGCATTACAAATGTGCTGATTCCCACATGGCCAGAGGAGATCTGCACAGCCAACTTTAGTCATGTGTGTGTACAAGGCTTTATTGGATTCTCTAGCACAGAATGCAATGTATGGGATCTGTATGGGATCTAGTCCTCTCTGTAACACAAACACTGAAAGCACATGCTCTTTGCTCTTGCATGGGGAGAGCATGGCTTTGTGGGGGTGCCCTCACAATGTTAGCTTCAGGCAGCAAAAAGTCTAGTATCTGCCTTGTTGGCAGTAGGGTTGGTTGTTAGGCGGGGTGTGTGTGGTTTGGGTCTTTAGGCATTGGTAGGAGATTGGTTAGAGATTGGAGGGGGGGTGGTTAGGACTAGGCATTGGTAGAGGGAGGGTTATATGTGAGAATAGGGTTAGGTTGAGCTATAGTAAAATATCGGCAACATTTACCGATATCTTACTTTTGGAATTAGCAAATCACAATAGCAGAGCATTGGTAATTTTAACAATATTCTACTAGCAGTTTTCCTTTGCCCAAATTTCCCACCACCTTTTTTTCATGTATGCCTTTCCTGCATCGGTGACTGGGCCACAAAGAACAGAAAGTGAATCGAGATATTTCCAAAAAGCCAGCCTGAAAACCCTGACACTTCCCCAGTGTTATCCAAAAGAAACATTAAAAATTTGTGTCACTTTAATAAGAGAATCCCCCCCTCCACTCCCGCAATAAACTCCTCTGTATTGTTGTAGTATGAAGCTGAAGGACGGGTCGTAAAAATAGAGGGCATCTGGGTAGTAACAAATCCAGTTTTGAGCAACTGAGGTAACTCAGAATCAAATTCAAATTAAAATGAATTTCCAACCCCAAAAGTGACACGACTGTTTGCTTTAATTAAGCAGGGGAGTTTATAGTTGTGTACGATGTCTTTGCAATTCAACTCCGCTCACTTAATTAATCCACTTGAGCTTATGAAGCCATAGAACCACTGGCATCAGTTTAGCCTGACACGTAATTATGCTCTCTGTGTATTAACATCCCTTCGATATGCCCTTTGCTGAGAACACTCGAGGACTGTGTAGCCCATCGAACACGGCTGGCTCTGGTTTATGTTAAGCTACTTTTGAAACTCCATCCAAACAACACAATGACAAATTCAAATAAATAAAAGAAGTGCATGTTGCTAATAAGTCAAGGAATATTAAAATCACAATTTCAATTTAAAGGGAAATACACTTAAAAAGAACATTCTGCACGATAAAATGTTCTGTTATAATTTAATATAATACAAGCAACTGGGTGTAGTGATAGCTTTTATAATATTGCTGGCATTCTGCTGCCTCTCCTGGGGAATAATGGTCTTGTGGGTGCTAGCAAGAGGACGGGGCCGGGCATATGTGTAGGGGCTGGTTTACACTCAGGGCACTGACCGGCGTTCAACAAAGCAATGTTACCAATGTATCCTAATGGGATCTTTCTTACTGCAGCGTTTGCATAAATCGCAAACGGGCTGCATGCAGCATTTTGGAGGTGATTGCAATTTGATTCTCATTCTAATAAATGTGAATCACAAATGCAAAACGTGGCACAATTGCATAATTTTGTAATTTGCATAATTTTGTGTTCCAAGTGTGAACCAGCTCTCACCATGGACATCCCAGTTTGGGGGCTCTGTATAGAAATGTAAATGAGGCATATATATGCGGATACCTCCTCCTAGGGTTAATTGGTGGCAGGCCAGTAGTGCATCACTATCGGCATTCGATTTGATGAGCGATGAAGCTACTCTGACCTGTCCACTGTGCTGGTCCGGTCCCTTCTGCTTCTTCAGCTGCTCTTTTCTCTTTTCACCTCTTTTCACCTTAGAGTTCCGGCACCTGTGTGGCATCCCAACTACTAGAGCACCTCTATTGATCATGTAAGGTACGTGCCATGCTGCCCCTACTGTTTGACTTCTGCAGCATATGTCATACAAGTGCCGTGGGACCTGGGAGTGAAGAGAGAGGAAGGAGCAACTGGAGGGGAGAGAAGAGGCCAAGACCGTGAGAGCAGGTGAGGTCAAGCTATGACTACACCGCACGGCCAGGGGGTGTTTCGGTTGGACTGGGAAACCCAGCAGGCACACTCAGATTTGTAAAAAATGTCATGCTGTGTGTAGTGTGTGGAGGGATTCAAGCAGATAGATAGCTCTCTTATCAGATAATGATCAGTGAGGAATCTATCTGTTGGCCATATCGATCAGTATATGGCCACCTTAAAGGTGCCCATATACCTCTCAATCTGCCACCAGATCGCCCATCAGATAGACCTCTCTCTGATTGAACCTGATCAGCGAGGGATCCATTGCTGCCCACACACTTCAGACATATTTCCAATAGATTACAACATGAAACAACACAATTTGTTAGTGTTTGCGTAAAAAATTATATATATATATATATATATATATATATATATATATATATATATATATATTTACGATATGCGTGCGCACACATGCATGCACATATAACCTAGATGATATGCTTTATTAGAAGAAAATGAGATTAAACAGTCTTTATTTAAGCAGAACTTGATGAAATATTGAGTAAGACAAGGAATGCATCTGGTATACATCAGGTGCCATAAAGAAAGATTACCTAACTCAAATTGTCTTTTTGTTCATAAATTTTACAGCATCAGTTTGCAGAAAACTCATAACCCTTAAATGATCCTTAGCTATACAGTTTAAGAAAAATGAAAGTGACTCCCATATTAAACCTTATGCAGCGTCTACGCCTTCTAATATTTTCAATGTAAACTGCCTTTTTATAGTTTGAGTTTATAAACAGCAATATAATGTAAGGCATTTCATAGGAGTTGCCTATACAGAAAACATAAGCAACGTAAGAGCAGGGTTTGCTCGCCAGAGATTGTGAATTCAAATTTACCCGTGATCACGGGTAGATGTTCATGATTGCCGAACTCGAATTCGAAGAGTGATACTGCTCCCGAATTCGAAGTCGAATGTACCCGAATAGTCACGGGTGTTAATGCGTGATCACAAATTCGGCTTCGGTATCCAGGGGATGATGTAATTAGGCCAATCAGAAGGCCTCCAGCTGAGGCCCTAGCAACCAATCAGAGGAGGGGAGCCTGGCCCTCCCCTCCTCTATATAAGGCAGTGGCCATCTTAGGGAGCCCGTCCTTGTTTGTGACTCTGCAGTACTGAGAGCATCTCCAGTGCTGTCTTATCAAGTGCTTTTCAACTGTTAAACCCAGCGTTTTACCTCCTGAACACATTCTATACACATTGATTATATTGTTTTACTAGCTGGTGGCCCGGCGTTGCCCGGGTATGTATTTGGCAAGTGTTGGCTCTGCCCACTTTTCCTAACCCTAACACACAATTACTTAATTACCAAGTATGTGAGCTTTGCGGTCTTTGGCATCAATAATTTGCAATAAAATAAAATTAATCTGATTGGATGTGGCTCCACCCCTTTTCTGAATTTGAACCCCAATCACCCAATGGCCAACTGTACCAGATACAGGTGATTAACAGTGCAAGAATGGCAGCAATTAAATATTCTCCTTAAAAATCAATAGGTGGATTTTGAGTGGCTTTTATAGGCTCCACCCGCTTTTCTGAATATTAATCCCAGTCACCTAGTGACCAACTGTGCAACGTTTGAGAACCCTACCATTAACAGTGTAAGAATGGCTGCAGTTTACATTTGCGCAATGAAATTTGTATTTTTCTCCACCCACTTATTTCCTAACATTCTTCAGGTATGTATTTGGCTGGTGTTGGCTCCACCTACTATTTCTAACCCTAACACACAATTACTCAATAACCAAGTTTGTGAGCTTTGCGGTCTTTGGCATCAATAATTTGCATTGAGATTAAACAAATCTGATTGGCTGTTTGTGGCTCCACCCCTTTGTCTGAATTTGAACCCCAGTCACGCAATGACCAACTGTACCAGGTTTAAGGCTTGTGCCATTAACAGTGCTAGAATGGTAGCAATTACATATTCCCCTTGAAAATCAATAGGTGAATTTTGATTGGCTTTTATAGACTTCACCCACCTTTCTGAATATTAATCCCAGTCACCCAACGACCAACTGTGCAAAGTTTGAGAACCCTACCATTAAAAGTGTAAGAATTGCTGCAGTTAACATTTTCTCAGTGAAATTTGCATTTGTCTCTGCCTACTGATGACCTGGCATTGCCTGATTATGTATTTTGCAGGTGTTGGCTGCGCCCACTTTTCCTAACCCTAACACAAAATTAATCGATTACTCAATGACCAAGTTTGTGAGCTTTGTGGTCTTTGGCATCAATAACCTGCATTAAAATGAAACAAATCATATTGGCTGTGTGTGGCTCCACCCTGTTTTATGAATGTAAACCCCAGTCACGCAATGATCAACTGTACCAGGTTTGAGGCTTGTGCCATTAACAGTGCAAGAATGGCAGCAATGAAATATTCCCCTGAAAAATCAATAGGTAATTTTTGATTGCCTTTTGTAGGCTCCACCCACTTTTCTGAATATTAATCCCAGTCACCCAGTAACCAACTGTGCAAAGTTTGAGAACCCTACCATTAACAGTGTAAGAATGGCTGCTGTTTACATTTTCCAAGTAAAATTTGTATTTGTCTCCGCCCACTTATGACACAGCGTTGGCCTGCTTATGTATTTGGCTGGTGTTGGCTGTGCCTACTTTTCTAACCTTAACACACAATTAATCAATTACCAAGTTTGTGATCTTTGCGGTGTTAGGCATCAATAATTTGCATTGAAATGAAACAAATCTAATTGGCTGTTTGTGGCTCCACCCCCTTTCTGAAATTGAACCCTAGTCACCCAATGATCAACTGTACCAGGTTTGAGTCTTGTGCCATTAACAGTGCAAGAATGGCAGCAATGTAAATATTCCCCTTGAAAATCAATAGGTTAATTTTGATTGGCTTTTATAGACTCCACCCACCTTTCTGAATATTAATCCCAGTCACCCAACGACCAACTGTGCAAAGTTTGAGAACCCTACCATTAACAGTGTAAGAATGGCTGCAGTTTACATTTTCCAAGTGAAATTTGTATTTGTCTCCACCCCCTTTTTGGTTATGGGAATAAAAAGTATCCTTTATTCTCGGTAATGTACTATGTGTGTGCCAAATTTCATTTAAATCCGTTCAGCCATGTTTGCGTGATTGTGTAACAAACATCCAAACATCCAAACATCCGAACTTTCCCATTTATTATATTAGTAGGATAGTTAGTTAGTGATTTGATTGTTATAGTTCAGTCAGCTAGTGTAGTGTACTGTATACTGTGCTAGGCTAGTGTTAGGTCTGTGTGCAGGCTAGGGCCTGCTAGCCTAGGTAGCCTTAGCCTACTAGCTTAGGTAGGTTACGGATTATAGTTAGTTGTGTACTAGTACTAGTTTACTTAATTTGTACTGTTAGTCTGTGAGTTTATTAGCTTCAGTACTGTGTTAGTTACTTTACAGGCCAGCATCTGTTGTGATCTGTGACTGTCATCTGCCCGACCCTATTGATTGCATCTGTGTGTGACAGACTTTTATTGTCACTCACTGTCTGTCACACGAGTTAGTTATCGACTACTGTATACACTACTGCAAGGGATTATAGTTAGTAGTAGTTGTTACCTATGTACTAGTGTACTTCATTTGTACTGCTATAGTCTGTGAGCTTATTTAGTGCCGCAGGCTTCACTATCACTACTACTGTGTAATAGTAACTTCACAGTCTACTAGGCCAGGCCAGCATCTGTTGTGATCTGTGAATGTCATCTGCCCGACCCTATTGATTGCGTGCGTGTGTGACAGACTTTTATTGTCACTGTCTGTCACACGAGTTAGTTATCGACTACTGTATACACTACTGCTAGGGATTATAGCAGTGGCGGACATACGGCCGTGCAGGCCGTGCCGCCGCACGAGGGCCCCTGAAGTTCCGCTGCTTCAGGGGCCCATTAAGTATTGCTGTTTTTTTTTTTTTAATTTTACTTTTTATTTTTTTTAACCTGGGGGGCCCCGACTCCTGTCCTCCCCCCTCACCTCGGGCCCCCCCCCCCCCCCTCATGCGGCGGGAGAGCGGAAAATACAGGAAGTCTCCGGGGCTGCAACAGACGCTAGAGGCAGCTGCCGCTTGGTCTCCCCTGTCTTCAACTCTGTATCTCTGCTCGCTACTAAACCAGGAAGTAGCGAGCAGTATACAGAGTTGGAGACATATCAGAGACCAAGCGGCAGCTGCCTCTAGCGTCTGCTGCAGCCCCGGAGACTTCCTGTATTTTCTGCTCTGAGTCTCCCGCCGCGCATACCGGGAGGGGGGCCCCCGAGGTGAGGGAGGGAGGGAGGATAGGAGTCGGTCCCCTTACCCGGATAGCTACCCACCCACCCGGCTACCTTACCCACCCGGCTACCTACCCGGCTACCTAACCACCCACCCGGCTACCTACCCGGCTACCTAACCACCCTGCCGGCTACCTAACCACCCGGCTACCTACCCGGCTACCTACCTACCCGGCTACCTACCCACCCGGCTACCTACCCGGCTACCTACCCACCCACCCGGCTACCTACCCACCCGGATACCTACACACCCACCCGGCTACCTACCCACCCGGCTACCTAACCACCCACCCGGCTACCCACCCACCCGGCTACCTACCCGGCTACCCAAACCACCCACCCACCCGGCTACCTAACCACCCACCAGGCTAACTACCCACCCAGCTACCTAACCACCCACCCGGCTACCTACCTACCCTGCTACCTAACCACCCTGCCGGCTACCTACCCACCCGGCTACCTACCCGGCTACCTAACCACCCACCCAGCTACCTACCCACCCGACTACCCACCCAGCTACCCACCCAACCGGCTACCCAACCACCCACCCGGCTACCTACCCGGCTACCTAACCACCCACCCGGCTACCTACCCGGCTACCTAACCACCCACCCGGCTACCTACACACCCACCCGGCTACCTACCCACCCACCATGCTACCTACCTAAAGACCCACCAGGCGACCTACCTACCCACCCACCCAGCTACCTACCCACCCACCTACCCAGCCACCCACCAGGCTACCCACCCGGCTACCCAGCCACCCACCAGGCTATCTACCCACCCGGCTAAGGGCTACCTGCCTACCCACCAGGCTACCTACCCACCAGGCTACCTACCCACTCACCCACCAGGCTACCTATTCACCCAACCACCCATGGGAGGATGGAGGCTGGGACAGGAGGTCTGCTGCTGCAGGTGAGTAAATGTTTTTTTTTTATTATTTATTTTAGCAGGTGTATGTTCTGGGCAGGTCTGCCACATGATTGCGTGTATGTTCTGGGCAGGTCTGCCACATGATTGCATGTATGTTCTGGGCAGGTCTGCCACATGATTGCATGTATGTTCTGGGCAAATTTGCTACATGATTGCACGTGTTTTCTGGGCAAATCTGCCGACATGATTGCACGTATTTTCTGGGCATATCTGCCGACATGATTGCACGTATTTTCTGGGCATATCTGCCTACATGATTGCACGTATTTTCTGGGCATATCTGCCGACATCATTGCACGTATTTTCTGGGCATATCTGCCGACATCATTGCACGTATTTTCTGGGCATATCTGCCGACATGATTGCATGTGTTTTCTGGGCAAATCTGCCGACATGATTGAATGTATTTTCTGGGCATATCTGTCGACATCATTGCATGTGTTTTCTGGGCAAATCTGTCGACATGATTGCACGTATTTTCTGGGCATATCTGCCGACATCATTGCACGTATTTTCTGGGCATATCTGCCGACATCATTGCACGTATTTTCTGGGCATATCTGCCGACCTCATTGCACGTATTTTCTGGGCATATCTGCCGACCTCATTGCACGTATTTTCTGGGCATATCTGCCGACATCATTGCACGTATTTTCTGGGCATATCTGCCGACATCATTGCACGTATTTTCTGGGCATATCTGCCGACATGATTGAATGTATTTTCTGGGCATATCTGCCTACATGATTGCATGTATTTTCTGGGCAAATCTGCTCACATTATGTGTATTTTCTTGAGAAAACCTGCACAATTATGTGAATTTTCTGGGGAAAGGGTCACCAAAACTTGGGCCCACTGTCTTTGCGTTGCACTTTTCAAGGGAACCTGAGGTGAGAATAATATTGAGGCTGCCATATTTCTCTCCTTTTAAGCAATACCAGTTGCCTGGTTGCCGTTCTGGTCCTCTGCCTCTTATTCTTTCAACCATAGACCCTGAACAAGCATGCAGCAGGTCAGGGGTTTCTGACAATATTGTCAGGACTGAGAAGATTAAGCTGCATGCTTCTTGCTGGTGTAATTCAGTTTATTACTGCAGCCAAATAGATCAGCAGGGCCGCCAGGCAACTAGTATTGTTTAAAAGGAAATAAATATGGCAGCCTCCATATCACTCTCACCCCGGGATCACTTTAAATTACAGTTAGATCCGCCCTTATCTGGTCATTGCCACGCCCATTTTTTGCCGCGGCGCTATGCACCGCAGGTTATAGCCACGCCCATTTTTTGCCGCGGCGCGCTTGGGGGGCCCACAATTTATATTTTCCACAGGGGCCCACTGCTAGCTGTGTCCGCCACTGGATTATAGTTAGTAGTAGTTGTTACCTACGTACTAGTGTACTTAATCTGTACTGCTATAGTCTGTGAGTTTATTTAGTGCAGCAGGCTTCACTATCACTACTACTGTGTAATAGTTACTTCACAGGCCACTAGGCCAGGCCAGCATCTGTTGTGATCTGTGACTGTCATCTGCCCAACCCTATTGATTGCGTCCGTGTGTGACAGACTTTTATTGTCACTGGCTGTCACACGAGTTAGTTATCGACTATTACACTACTACTAGGGATTATAGTTAGTTGTTACCTACGTACTAGTGTAAATAATTTGTACTGCTATGGTCTGTGAGTTTTAGTGCCGCAGGCTTCACTACTGTGTAATAGTTACTTCACAGGCCAGTGGCCACTAGGCCAGGCCAGCATCTGTTGTGATCTGTGACTGTCATCTGCCCGACCCTATTGATGCATGTGTGTATGTGTGACAGACGTTTATTGTCACTCACTGTCTATTACACGAGTTAGTTATCGACTACTACACTACTACTAGGGGTTATAGTTAGTTGTTACTTACGTACTAGTTTACTTAATTTGTACTGCTATAGTCTATGAGTTTATTTACTGCCACAGGCTTCACTACTACTGTGTAATAGTTACTTCACAGGCCACTAGGCCAGGCCAGCATCTGTTGTGATCTGTGACTGTCATCTGTCTGACCCTATTGATTGCGTGCGTGTGACAGATTTTTATTGTCACTCACTGTCTGTCACATGAGTCAGTTATCGACCTCTACACTACTACTAGGGGTTACAGTTAGTTGTTACCTACGTACTAGTTTACTTAATTTGTACTGCTATAGTCTGTGAGTTTATTTAGTGCCGCAGACTTCACTACTACTGTGTAATAGTTACTTCACAGGCCACTAGGCCAGGCCAGCATCTGTTGTGATCTGTGACTGTCATCTGCCCGAGCCTATTGATTGCATCCGTGTGTGACAGACTTTTATTTGTCACTGTCTGACTGTCACACGAGTTAGTTATCGACTACTGTACACTACAGTACTGTTACCTTTCTTTTTTTTTGTCACCCCCAACCCAGACTCTTTATTAAAGTTTACATCCTTTCCCGCCCTTTACATATATATTTTTTGTTTTACTTATTGTGTTTGTATATTATTGCACAATGACTGGCAGAGGTAGAGGGCGAGGCACCACCAGGAGAGGCAGCACCATTGCTGCAGCCACTGGCAGCACCAGCAGGTCTGTGACTGGTCCGCCGCCAGCCACTGACCGCAGAGTTGTGGAGGAGGGAGCAGAGGCGCAACAGCAGCATGTTGCGCCCATCTTTGCCGTGGGTCGTCTCCCCCGGCCCATTGCGGAGGGTCAGGCACAGGCTGTCGTGGAAATGATGGTGGAGCAGCAAGCCACCGTTTCCAGCCAGACCTCCAGCACTAGCGAGACCAGTGCCACCACCACCAGCTCTCCGGTCCGTAGCAGGCCTCCACCACTGCTTGAGGTCACGTCGACCCCAGCGACCAGCCTGCCCTCACTGAGCTCGCTCTTCACCCCAGGGACCGCAAGCATTTTCAGGGATGTTGTGGAACAGTTTGAGGAGAAGATGATGGGGGCATGCAAGGAGGAGGAAGAGGAGTATGAGGTGGAGGAGTTTGTTGTTGGCGCACAACAACCAAAATTTCATGAGGAGGAGGAGGGGACTGATGTAGGGGATGTTGGGGCAGAGGAGTTGGTTGAGGGCTCAGAGGAGATGTTTGGGGATGATGATGATGATGATGAGGTGGGGGATCGTCCCTATGTGCCACCACCAGCACAGCTGGTTGAAGGCAGCTCGTCATCGGAGGAAGAGGCGTCTCTGGCACAGAGGCGCAGCAGCAGCATGGCGGCCAGCACAGGGCATGGAAGGCAGGAGCCACAGCCTGCTGCTTCAGCCGCTACCACCACCCGCACCAAAGCTCCTCCAGGCAAAGGGAAAAAAACTCAGCCCTCCAAAGGCAAAAAACCTCCTCAGCCCTCAAGCTCGAAGGGCAAGTTGAAATCCCCAGTCTGGTGGTACTTCACTGTGTGCGTTGACGACAAGACCCGTGCCATTTGCCACATTTACGGTGCCAGCCTGAGCAGAGGTCGCGATCTGAACAAGTTGGGTACCTCCAGGGCCGGCCTTAGGTTTCACAGCGCCCTGAGCGAAATCTGATTTTTGTGCCCCCCCCCTTCATCTACTTCGTGCGTGCTCTGCTCAGATCTCTGTGACTCATCACATATGTATAATAGAAAAAAAATATATTAATAACCACAAAATGGATGGAAAGAGTGCATTATCCTGAATAAACTTAAAAAATGAAGGCTAAAACCTTTCAGGAATATTAATAAAAACAATCAGTGGGACAGTTAGCCCCCCCGATTTGGAATGATAGCACAGCACCGATAATTAGCACAACACGTTATGGCCCCAGCGCCCCCCCCAAAAAAAAATGCCATCAGACTCCGTATAGGTAGGTAGCCAGGTATAGGTGGCCCCAGTATAGGATCTCATGTGTAAGGTTCCCTCAATATAGGTAGCCAAGCATAGGTTCCCCCAGTATAGAAAGTCAATTGTAGGTCTCCCCCCATAGGTAGCTAGGCTTAGGTGCCTCCAGTATAGGTAGCTAGGTGTTGGTGCCTTCAGTATAGGTAGCCAGGAGTAGATGCACTCCCTTAGTATAGGTAGCCAGCTATAGGTGCCCCCAATATAGGAAGTCAGGTGTAGGTGCTCTCAGTATAGTTAGCCAGCTATAGGTGACCCCCTTGGAAGCCGGCGCCCTGAGCGACCGCTCCGGTTGCTCATATCAAAGGCCGGCTATGGGTACCTCGTGCCTGCAGACCCACTTGGAGACCAAACATTTTGAAGACTACAGTGAGTTTCTGAAGCTGAAGGACAGTGGCACAGGCAGTGGTCAGAGCCAGACAGCCACTGCACAGACTTCAGCAGCAGGAGCAGCAGCATCCCACCCTCCTGCTCATCCAGTATCAGCAGCAGGAGCACAGAAACTCACTGCTTCCCCCTCCCCGGCAACCAATCCTCAGTGGCCTCATCTGCTCCCTCCACGGTCGCCTCCTCATCCTCCCGTGCAGGCAAACGCCGCCAAACCCTGCTCAGTGAGTCCTTTCCCGGTGTGACCAAGTTCTTGCCTCCCACCAACAGGCGCATCCGGGTGCTGAACAGGTTGCTTGCCCTTGCCATGTGCTCCCAGCTCCTGCCATACTCCTTTGTGCAGGAGGGGAGTGACATGAGAACGCTCCTACAGTACGGGATCCCGGAGTGGCAAATCCCAAGCTGCCACTACTTCTCCCACACGGCGATCCCAGCACTGCACCGCTTTGCTATGGCGAACATGGGCCGCTCGCTCGATCACGCCGTGAGTGAGCGGATCCACGTCACCATGGATTCATGGAGCAGCCGTTTTGGGACAGACCGCTACCTGTCCTTCACGGCCCACTGGGTCAGCCTGGTGGAATGCACCAGCGAGGAAGCAGCAGGTCCATCCTCAGGCGCATCAGCAGCACCACCAGTAGTCCACTATGTGGTGCCACCACGCGGGGTCAGGGGAGAAGCAGCACCTCCCGCCGCCAAGCGACCCTGCCTCAACAGCAGCGTGAAGGCCCACCATTGCCAAGCGCTGCTGGAGATGAGAAGCCTGGGGAAGAACAGTTTGACGGCAGCCAACGTGCTCCGCTACCTGAGGAAGCAGGAGAAGACGTGGCTGACCCCCAGAGGCCTCAGAGTCGGATTGGTGGTGTCCGGCAATGCGGCCAACCTGTTGGCTGCCATCAGCAGGGGACACTTGACTCACGTCCCCTGCTTGGCCCACGTCCTGAACCTGGTGGTGCAGAGGTTCCTGCGCACCTACCAGGGGATGAACAATCTGTTGGAAGCAGCTCGGAAAATTGTGCGCACTTTCCGCTGCTCAGCTGCTGCCACAGCAAACCTGGCCAACATGCAGCAGCTTGAGGGCCTGCCACGACACCGCCTTGTCATCGATGTGCCAACTCACTGGAATTCCTGCTGCGGTGCCTGCGCACAGACCCCAGGGTGAAGCAGATGCGTGCTCGGGAGGACGCCTGCATCAGCATGATCCTGGACCCATGGCTGAAGGGGAAGGTGGCTCAGTTCCTGCCTGCTGGAGACACTGAGCAGCGAACAATTGGATGAAGCCTTCCCCCAGCCTTCCACCTCCCTGTTCAGCCAGCACAGCAGCCGGTGCCTGCAGCCAGCAGCAGCATCAGGCGCCCAGGAGACCTGCTGTCCTTGACTAAGGCACTCTACATGACGGTAGAGCAGCCGAGAGAGGAGGTGTGTGCAGCAGCATCCTCCTCTCAAAGTCACAGCCAGCGCCTGACCCGGATGGTGGCCAACTACATGAGGTCCTTCAGTGGGCTTGACACTGGCGAGAAGCCTGTGGACCCCTTGGAGTACTGGGTCGAGTGGTTGCAGATCTGGAGTGAGCTGGCGCAGTACGCCTTGGAAGCCCTGTCTTGCCCCCCCGTCCAAGAGGTGCTTCAGTGCGGCTGGAGGCATGGCCATGGAGAAGCGCACTCGTCTGTCCACAGAGTCCGTGGACAGACTCACATTTTTGAGGATCAACCAGGCCTGAATTGAAGGCACATTCCAGGCATCTGTTGTCAGCGAGAGGAGGATATGAGGTGCCTGCCTAGTTTTTCTGTAGGTGCTGTGGTACCACCGCTAGGGACCATGGCCCGTTACATTGCCTGCTGCCACACGTCACTCCTCCTCCTCCTGCTGCTGCTGTATTTAACCTCCTGCTGTCTGTGTTCCCACCTCCAGGGTCCACAGAATTATGAGCTGCTGACATGCGCCACTAGCTATTACGCCACTACAATAGCTACATTTTTTGTTTAAAAAAAAATATCTTTCTGAGATGTCTGGGTTGAAAACTGTGCTGTCCAAGTTGTGTATTGGACACAATGTGGGCTTCACGACTGCTGTCTGGAACCTTCTGCTGTTGGTGTTTATTTACAGCTGTGGTACCAATGCTAGGTGCCATGGCCCGTTACATTGCCTGCTGCCGCACGTCACTCCTCCTCCTCCTGCTGCTGCTGTATTTAACCTCCTGCTGCCTGTGTTCCCACCGCCAGGGTCCACAGAGTTATGCGCCACTAGCTATTACGCCACTACAATAGTTATATTTTTTTGCAAAAACATTTTTAAAAAATTCTGAGGTGTCTGGGTTGAAAACTGTGCTGTCCCAGTTGTGTATTGGACACAATGTGGGCTTTACGACTGCTGTCTGGAACCTCCTGCTGTTGGTGTTTATTATTACAGCCGTGGTACCAACGCTAGGTGCCATAGCCTGTTACATTGCCTGCTGCCACATGTCACTACTCCTCCTGCTGCTGCATTTAACATCCTGCTGTCTGTTTTCCAACCGCCAGGGTCCACAGAATTTTGCACTGCTGCCATGCGCCACTAGCTATTACGCCACAAATTTAGCTAAGCTGTTGAAGAACAACAGTTGAGTTATGTAAGGGAAGAAGAAGAAGAAGAAGGAGATAACCTTAAATAACTCCCCCCCTTTTTCAAGCATAACCACAAAACTCTCCCCTGTCTAAACCTATCTGCCCATACCGGTTGTCAGGGCCGCCCACTATGCAAACTGCAGCTATAAATAGCAGGCACAAAGCCTCAGGCACCTTTTTAAATGATAATAGCTGTCATAGTCTTTAACCTTCTGGGGACTGGCTGCGTAACCCCACTCAAGGACCAGGGCATTTTAAAGTGCGGGGGAGGGGGGGCACTTTTAGATAGCCAGGCAGCCGTATCCCTAGTAAATAAATAGCTAGGCATCGTGTCCCCAGTATACAAAGGTGTCCCCAGTATAGTCAGCAGATCGCTGGGGGAACATTAGGAAGGTGAGACCAAGTCCTCTTCTTGCCCTCTGACTGCCGCTGATTTCACTGATCACTGCTATAGGCCGGCGATGATGTGATCGCCATGGCTCCTGATCAGTGAGGGGAGATGTCAGCTGCCATATGACAGCTTAATCTCCCCTGTCAGGTGCACAGAATTGCGGCGGGAGCGGTTAAAGCAGGTGGCGTAAATCGTACACCACATCAGAGTTAAGCAGCCACAAGGATTTACTCTCAGCGGCCCCCAGAAGGATAATGTTAATGTTTTTGAAGACCCAGCCTCTCTGTGCCAATAGGATTCTAAGAACCCACCTTGGATTCTCTTTAATATTTACCCTGGTAATGACTTGAGGCATGTGCCATAAACGAATAACCCAATGACCAGAGCCGGGACAAGGTACTCCAGCACCCAAGGCTGAGACACCAAAGTGCGCCCCTCCATCCCTCCCACCCCAGCTGTCACACATTGATTGCTAAAAGACTGAGAGACACCTCAGGGCTTCCAACACCTTAATCTCTAGTTATCTGTCTAGCAGTCACTGTATTGTATCCCCTTTTATTATTTCTCTCTGCTTCAAACACAATTGGGGAATGATAGCTGAGTGAGTTGTGCGCCCTCCTACACTGCGCCCTGAGGCTGGAGCCTCTCTCGCCTCTGCCTCAGCCCGGCCCTGCCAATGACATAACTGGTGGGTTGTTTCTAAATTCTGATTTACTAGGTATTCCAATTATTTGCATATGCCCTAATTATCATGTCATCCATGGCTTTCTTTTAGAGTTTATAAAATAAAATAAAAAATCATTAACATGAACATTTTTTTTCTTTTTTAACAAAATGTTTCCTGCAGTAGTAGTACTAAATTTCACTTACAAAATTAGCTATGTAGTTTATTCAGACAATAGCTGATTCATCAAAAATTATCACTGAAGCAAGGTAATGGAATATATCTATTTAACTATAATAAGGTTAGTTTAGCCTGTGTTTAGTATTGATGTAACTTTCATTTGTTTCTGTACATCACAGAGATTGGCGTTGCACAGTTGGTGATCCATTAAAGTAAGTGACATTCTGTAGGCAGAATAAACTCAATGAATAATTTCCCACATGCAGGGAATGAGGAAAGCCCTGGAGCTAACATGAAAACTTGGTTATTTTTTTCAATATGTGGAGAAGTGAGCTACAGGAATGAAGTTGACTTGTGGATTGGCACTGAAGGTATGCAGTATAAACAGACTATGATGTGGGCTTCCTGACTTCCATACGATGTGGATGTATAATAACTTGAAACAGGCGACATGGCCACATTTCACTTTATTATTACTACTATCATTCTCCTTATATTTTAGCTTCACCAAAAGTTTGTATGACTTCAGTTATACAGTGGCTTGCAAAAGTATTCGGCCCCCTGGAAGTTTTCCACATTTTGTCACATTACTGCCACAAACCAATACAAAGTGGTGTACACTAGAGATGTCGCGAACCTCCGATTTTCGGTTCGCGAACCCTGTTCGCGAACCTCCGCGAAAGGTTCGGTTCGCGAAAAAGTTCGCGAACCGCAATAGACTTCAATGGGGAGGCGAACTTTGAAAATTTTAAAAAATTCTACTGGCTGGAAAAATAATAGAAAACATGTTTCAAGAGCTCTAATACCTGGAGGCACACCTGATTGAGTGAAATACACATCACTGCTTGAGGCCCGCCCTCCCTCCTCCAAGCTAGGTCCTTATACCATTTGACTCAGTTGTCTGCCTACACTAATTAGTTATGGGAAAGCTGCTACACACTCTGCTAGGGAGATTTTAATTAGCCTCTTGTGGGTCTCCTCCCTCCTCCCTTCTACCCTTCTACCTATTCCCTCCTACCGGAGGGAGGAGGGTCTCTTCTGCCAGGGAATTATACTATTTTAAAAACCAGTATACATCATACCATGGCTAAGAATTGAACACAGATCTCACTGTGTGGTGGGCAAGTCACCCTAACCACTGTACCACTACAGTAGTAAGTGAAGCTAGCCTAAAATGTACCATTTATGCTCAATGCAATAGAAACATTAGGTTGCTTAAAGGAGAACTGTAGTGAGAGGTATATGGAGGCTGCCATATTGATTTCCTTTTAAGCTATACCAGTTGCCTGGCAGCCCTGCTGATCTATTTGGCTGCAGTAGTGTGAATCACACCAGAAACAAGCATGCAGCTAATCTTGTCAGATCTTACAAAAATGTCAAACACAAGATCTGCTGCATGCTTGTTCAGGGTCTAGGGCTAAAAGTATTGGAGGCAGAGGATCTGCAGGATAGCCAGGTAACTGGTATTGCTTAAAAGGAAATCAATATGGTAGCCTCCATATACCTTTCACTACAGTTCTCCTTTAAAGGGAACCTTAACTGAGAGTGATATGGATGTTTCCTGTAAACAATACCAGTTGCCTGGCAGTCCAGCTGATCTTTGTGACTGCAATAGTGGCTGAATCACACCCTGAAACAAGCATGCAGCTAATCCAGTCTGACTTCAGTCAGAGCACCTGATCTGCATGCTTGTTCGGGGGCTGTGGCTAAAAGTATTAGAGACACAGGATCAGCAGGCAATTCAGGCAACTGGTATTATTTTAAAAGGAAAAATCCATATCCTTCTCCGTTTAGGTTCCCTTTAAGGATTTATAGCATAAAAGCCAACTCACATTGGCTGGGATTTGAACCTGGGTCTCACTGTGTGGTGGGCAAGCACTCTAACCACTGTACCAACTGAAGCTGGCCTAAAATTTACCATTTATGCTCAATACAACAGAAAAAGTAGACAAGACAAATAACATTTATATCACACTTTTCTCCTGCCGGACTCAAAGTTCACAAAAGCGAGCACAACTCTCACATTTTTGTAAATATTTTATTATATCCTGTTATGGGACAACACTGAAAGTATGGCACTTTGGTATAATGTTATGTGGTCAGTGTACGGCTTGTATAGCGGTGTAAATTTGCTGTCCTATTAAAATAGCTCAACACTCAGCCATTAACCCCCTTGGCATTCTGATTCTTTCCGGATTTTAGGGTCTAAAAGCGGTGCAATTTTTTTGCACCCTTTCAGACCCTAAAACCTGGAAAAAAATCATGCTGTCAGGGAGATCTGCAGCAGCCCAGCAATTACTCACCTCCCTGGCTCCAGCGCTGCAGTTAAGCCTCATCCTCCGGGTGACGCTGCAACTCTAAAGTGAAATTGCCGGCTGTCGTCATGACGACAGCCGGCGATCTCACCAGCAGGAAGCAGAGCCCCGAAGGAGAGGAAGAAGAATGCCGGCCGACGTCTGAATCCCTGGGAGGTATGTAGAAATGCTCTCGCTGCGCGCATTGCTCTGCATTCAGCCTCCGGCGGCTACCACGAGCACGAGCAGAGGTCGGGATCACCGCTCTTAGCTGCGGTTTTCCACCCCGACCCTAGCTCGGGATAACCGCCAAGGAGGTTAATGTCTAAACCGCTGGCAACAAAGGCAAGTACACCCCTAAGTAAAGAATATCAAAACTGTTCCCAATTAGAGATTTTCCCTCCCTGGGGTCATGTTACTCGTTGGTGTTACAATAATTCAGGTGTGAACAGGGAGCAGGTGTGTTAAATTTGGTGTTCTCGCCCTCACAATTTCTTATACTGGTCACAGGAAATTCAATAGGGCACTTCATGGCAACTCTCTGAGGATCTTAAAAAATGAAGATTGCCTACACCCTAAAACTAAGCTGCAGCATGGGGGATAAGATCTTACACAGGTTTATCAGGACAGGATCCACACAGAACAGGCCTCCCCATGGTTGACCAAAGAAGATAATATCCAGATGTTGTCTTTTTCAAACAGATTTATAAGTGCTAGCACTATTGATAAAGAGGTTGATGTGGTAGGGGGTCAGCCAATCAGTGCTTAGGCTTAGACCATACCCAGCATACTGTATCAAATTGATATGCATGGCTGTCATCCAAGAAGGATACACAAGGAAAGACTGCAGAAGACAAGCAGACTAAGGTCACGTATTACTGGAACCACAACTTGTGGTCTGATGAGACCAAGAAAAATGTATTTAGTTCAGATCGTGTCAAGCGGGTGTGGCAGCAACTAGTTCAGGAGTACAAAGACAAGTGTGTCTTGCCTACAGTCAACCATGGTGGTGGGAGTGTTATTGTTTTGAGCTGCATGAGTGCTGCCAGCACTAGGCAGCTACAGTTCATTAAGGGAACCATGAGAGCAAATATATACTGTAACATACTAAAGCAGAGCATGAATAATCCCCTCCCAGACCTAAACCCTACTGAACATCTGTGGGGCTTCCTCAAACTGAGGTGAAAGAGCGCAAGGTCTCTAACATCCACCATCTTTGTGATGTCGTCATGCAGGAGTGTAAGAGGATTGCAGTGTCAACCTATATATAACATAAAAATCAATTTCCTATATCATTTCAAATTAATTTTAAGGTTGAAAAGGCAACAACATATCAGTGGGTAATGCGTAGAGAAAAATACAGCCTGATGCAAATGAATCACTATCTATTGATTTTAAATGAATGCGCTCATTGAATGATGGTGAACTGCAGAACATTAACATGATGCTCAGCTTCCTGAAATTTATGGTTTCTAATTCACTCGGTTGGGTGGAACATCTCTGTACTGTATTTATGACTTAATACTTGAACTGTGAGTAATGTGACAAGTAGTTTTATGGTACTGCTCTTATACAACTTTCCCGACAGTGAACCATTGTTTGATTGTTCTATCTCCCAAGTCCCGCACACACAATGCCTTTAGTAAAAGGCCTTTGCATTCATTCTTTACTTACTTTGCTTGTGTTTTAGTCATTTCAATTAACATTTTAACCACATGGATTCCATGTCCTGTACGTTTAACATGAGGGACAAACCACAAGGTCAGAGGATGCCTATGGAAAAAAGCCTACATAGCATGCAAACTTTAATATGGGAAATTTAAACATTGCTGCATCTCTATTTAATTTAGAATTAGAACATTTATTTCAGCAGTTAGTCTTGAAGAATTTTTATATATAGTACATATAGTATAGAGAGGTCCAGGTGCACAAGCACCCGTTCCATGTTCCGTCATTACTATAGATACATTTCCAAAATATATCCTTGGAATAAAAAGCTTCGATTGACTTTGGGTTTCTGTAGGCTTAGCTTAATGCAGCTAAGAAATGAAAATGAAGGCTGTTATATGGCCATAAATTCATAAGTAGGGCACTGTCCAGATATGACTGACACATACAATATAAGTAGCCAATTTTATTTTACTGCTGCGTTGTAAAAGCCTCCAGAGAGGCCTTTGTCCCAGGTGAGGATAAACTTTCTGTGGCTTTCCAAAATAAATATTTTTATTTCAGGCTTGGATTAGTGATAGAAAGTAAAGTTAGTTAATTTGTTGGCTTACAGTTTATAAATTGGAAGTGAATGTTATTTTGAGAGCGCCGAAGTTGCAATAGACATTTTTTTTCCAGCAAAAAGAAAAGAAAAAAGATACAATTCTAGTATAAGTTTTGTAACGATCGGTGTCAACACGCAGAGAGAATCTGATTATTGGTGGGCTGCAGATAGAGATGAGCGTAATGACGTAATTACGATTAGAAATGAGTATAGAGGTACTTGTACCCCTTACCCATTTCCTTTAAGAGTTAAAAGTAAATAAACACACCGCCGCACCCGACGCCACTCGCCGCTCAGCCGCCGCATACGCGTCCGTGCAGGACGCTAAGTCTCCGCAGCTCCCGCTGTCCACCCGCCCACATCTGTCACCCACATGTCACCCACATGTGGGTGACATGTGGGTGACATGTGGGAGAGGCGGGGAGGGCAGCGGTGCCGGCGGGGACTTAGCGTCCTGCACCCGACAGAGCTCTGAGCTATATAGCTCAGAGCTCTCTAAGCATCTTTGTATTTGGGCTCCAAGGAGCCCCATTGGTCCTTAGCAGACCAATGGGGTTCCTTCAAATCAGAAGGAACCCCATTGGTCTGCTAAGGACCAATGGGGCTCCTTGGAGCCCAAATACAAAGATGCTTAGAGAGCTCTGAGCTATATAGCTCAGAGCTCTGTCGGTGCAGGACGCGTATGCGGCGGCTGAGCGGCGAGTGACGTCGGGTGCGGCGTAGTTACAATGTAACAAAGTTGTTACATTGTAATAACTTTGTTACATTGTAACTGATAGAACATTTCCGAGGATATTGCGTGGGATCATTTATTTAAAGGGACAGGTAAGTATTATTGGTTAATTAAGAATATTAAAGGACTTTTTTCGTGGTTATGTTTTTTGTTCAATTAAAATACTTTTTCTATGTGTTTGTGTGTTTATTTACTTTTAACTCTTAAAGGAAATGGGTAAGGGGTACAAGTACCTCTATACTCATTTCTCCTGGGAGGGGGGGTGGGCATCTGGGGGACCCCTTTTTAAAGGGGACTCCCAGATTCCACCATGAACCCCCCCCCCCAGGAAATTGCGGCCTCCACCTCCACCGCCCATCGGAGGTGGAGAAGAGCCCCTTGTCCTTGGATTGGACAAGGGCTCGGAGGGGGAGGGGAAAGCTTGGCTGCCCCTCCCCTTCCGAGACCCCCCAATCCATGGACCATGCGGGCTGGTATAGTCAGGGTGCGGAGCCCCACGCGGCCGGTGCTCCGCATTCTGGCTATCCCAGCCTGCATGGGGGACAAGGGGTTAAAGAGGTCTGGGAGGGGGGACCCCACGTCGTTTTTTTTTATATTTCCCACACTCAGAACGAAGTAAGTAAAACTCTTCCCACTTGGGGGAATCTATGAAAATAATACACTATTGTTACTTGTGCAAAAAAAACTGACATTTTCCGCATTTAAAAGACATTTTTGCCCTTGAAACTTTAAAATCGATTTTCTCAAAAACTATAAGGTCTTTTTGAAAAAAAAAATTTTCCTCTTATTCCCACTGATCCCCTTAATATACCCTAGGAATTTGGTGTTCCTAAACTTTAAGCAGGCTTTGCTATTAACCGTTAAAGTCGGCGGGTTTTTAAATGTATACATTTTTACTTTGAAACTTTAACATCGATTTTCTCAAAAACTATAAGGTCTTTTTGAAAAAAAAAATTTTCCTTTTATTCCTCCTGATCTCCTTAATATATTCTCCAAATTTGAGGCTCTTAGCATTTAAGGGGGCTTTGCTATTAACCCTTAAAGTCGGCGGCTTTTTTATATTATACGGAGCATTACGGTTTAACGCGAAATTACGGTAGCGTTTAATGCGAAATTACGGCATGAACGAAACGCGAAATTACGCGTTGAAAATTACGCTTACGGTATTTTCAATTACGATTTTAATGGCAATTACGCTACCGTAATTTCGCATCGTAATCGCAAATTTCGCATGCGTAATTATTGTAATGCGAAATTACAAAAATTTCGGCTCAACTCTAGCTGCAGACTCACCAATAATGCAGATATACACCGGATTATGAATGATCTGCAGAATCACTAATAATCCAGGTATGTCTAACCTCTGGACACCTGAGACGTGAGTGTACAGGATAACGGTAATACTTTGAGAGAGAACTGCCAGGAAGACTGAAGGCAGTGAGGAGCAAGAAATTCACCCCTAGCCGTGGGTGAATTCCTTTAGGCCTAAGGCTCCCTAGGAGAGGGACCTAGGCCTGGTGGCAGGAAGCCCTGCTGCGAATATGAACGGATTAGTTCTACCTGGCTGTGGGATCCTATCTCCCTACAGCCTAGTGGCGAATCAAGGTAGTACAGGTGTACCGTGCTAGTCTTGGGTGTGTGGAGCGTAGTTACAACACCCTGGAACTAGCCTAAAGCATAACATATAACTGACACAGTATCCTAGTCTTGGGTGTGAGGTCCGTAGTCACAACACCCCGGAACTGGTCTAAAGCATAACATGTAACTGACACAGTATCCTAGTCTTGGGTGTGAGGTCCGTAGTCACAACACCCTGGAACTGGTCTAAAGCATAACATGTAACTGACACAGTATCCTAGTCTTGGGTGTGAGGTCCGTAGTCACAACACCCTGGAACTGGTCTAAAGCATAACATATAACTGACACAGTATCCTAGTCTTGGGTGTGAGGTCCGTAGTCACAACACCCTGGAACTGGTCTAAAGCATAACATGTAACTGACACAGTATCCTAGTCTTGGGTGTGAGGTCCGTAGTCACAACACCCTGGAACTGGTCTAAAGCATAACATGTAACTGACACAGTATCCTAGTCTTGGGTGTGAGGTCCGTAGTCACAACACCCTGGAACTGGTCTAAAGCATAACATATAACTGACATAAGAGAAGGTAATCTAGCTCAGTGTGGATTCCCAGGTCCGTCCTGGTTCAACCACACTGTAGGATCTGACTGAGGTCTGTGTGCTAACACGTTAAGCATTTGCAACGGCAGACAATGTGAGACTGAGGGACAAGTGATTATATGGTGCAGCGCTGGCCAGCGCCGCCCAGTCCCTTCCAGCCAATCCACATCCATCCTCAGTACAGAGGTGCTAAATTCACTGCACATTGATTGCTGTGTTTGTTGTCCCCGTTTTATTGCCTGAAGAAGTGGGTCTGCTCCCACGAAACGCGTTGCAGATTTTGGGGTACTATTGAATAAATGTATTTGTTTGATTCGATGACAGACCTTGGTGTCTAATTATTGAGGGGAAGTCCACCATTTTCCCTCCCGGCAATTCTTAACAATTTTATATTAATTTTATTCTGCTGGCGCCTCTGATCACCTACCAGTACACATCCATCCTTGGATCAGCTGACCGGCGTGGTCAGCTGATCCCTCTCTGCTTCCCATAAAGCTTCTGTCTAGCCGCGCGCGCGCGTGTATTCCGCAGCCTATGTGAACAGGAAGGCTGTATAACATCAGACACATGTCGCCGCGTGTAAACCGCCGGAGCGGACACGGAAACAGCCGCCACGCCGCCAGAGCACGCGGCTGCCATTCCGCAATCCTTCACAAGTTTGTTCTATATATTAAAGTAGAGGATTTTTTATGCAAATCAAAAATGCTTTCTTCAGAAATTCGTTGAGCAAGTAATTGTCTGGTCCAACTTTAAATGCCACTGTAAGTTAAAAAAGTAACATCAGGTTTTTGAAAAGCAGGGTTTTTTACCTTTAGAATACATTGATACAGCAGTCTAATAGACCCATTATTGGTGCACTAGGAGGTGACATGACGAATGAGCATTCCCTGAGCCATCTTCCTACCATGGGAACACACAACAACACATGACAGGCACAAGCAAAAGTTTAAAAGATTGCGCCACTTTGCGCAGGAGTCATCGAGGAGCTTAAAGATCCAATCTGCTGTGACGGACGTAATCGTCGTGCGTCTCAAAACAATTAATCGCACATACATATCCACATTGCTAAATTGTGGAAATGATCGCTTGTCATGCGAAAAATAGCCGGTGACCGGAAAAATCATGTGAAGAGTAGCGTCATGGGTATGTGCCTTAAAGTGAACCTTAAGTCAGGAAAAAAATGAGTTTTACTCACCTAGGGCTTTTACCAGCCCCCTGCAGCAGTCCTGTGCCCTCGCAGCCACTCACTAATCCTCTGGTCCCCCGCTGCCAGCTAGTTTCGTTTTTGCCGACAGGCCCGTCAGGACTGGCCACGCGTAGCTTTTTCCTCATTCCCGACTGTAATTAGCGCTATTGCGGGCCGCAACGCGTGCAAAAATACGCGTTGCCGCATATCTATGCGTTCGTAATGCGGCAACGCGTATTTTTTTATGCGTTGCGGCCCGCAATAGTGCTAATTACAGTCGGGAATGCGGAAAAAGCTACGCGTGGCCAGTCCTGACGGGCCTGTCGGCAAAAACGAAACTAGCTGGCAGCGGGGGACCAGAGGATTAGTGAGTGGCTGTGAGGGCACAGGACTGCTGCAGGGGGCTGGTAGAAGCCCCAGGTGAGTAAAACTCATTTTTTTTTCCTGACTTAAGTGTCTCTTTAAGGGAACCAAGCATCACTTTTTTTTCTAGCTGCCCATTATTTATCCATTGGAAGTTGTGAAGATAGCATCTTGAAGTACAATGTTCAGTCTACACCCCCCGATGAAAGTTTTTTGTTGTCTTGTGCTAATGTTGAAATAAGATATTTACATCAGTCCTTATCTGCCTTAAAGAGACACTGAAGCGAACTTCTTTTGCACATGTTACCTTATAAGTCGCTTCAGTGCTCTCATAACAAGTAATCCGCCGTGTCCCCGCCGCTAAACGAGGGCTGCAGAGCCCCCAAATCCCCCGGGGGCAATCTAGCCGGCATTTCCTGGAAGGGGCAGAGCTTTCAGCTTCAGCTCTGCCCCTCCTAATGTCAATTGCGGTGCATCACCGCCTCTCCCCGCCCCTCTCACTCTTCCTTCACAGAGAGGGGCGGGGAGAGGCGGCGATCCTCGCGGCGATTGACGTCAGGAGGGGCAGAGCTACAGCTGGAAGCTCTGCCTCTCAGCGCAGCAAAATCCACGACCAAGTTGGTCGTGGATATTTGCAGAGGGATTTGTGGGCTCTGCAGCCCTCGTTTAGCGGCAGGGACACGGCGGATTACTTGTTATAAGAGCACTGAAGCGACTTATCCTACTAATATAATAAATGGGAAAGTTTGGATGTTTGGATGTTTGGATGTTTGGATGTTTGGATGTTTGTTACTCGATCACGCAAAAACGGCTTAACGGATTTGAATGAAATTTGGCACACACATAGTACATTACCTGGAATAAAGTATAGGATACTTTTTATTCCCATAACCAAAAAGAGACAAATACAAATTTCACTGGAAAATGTAAACTGCAGCCATACACTGTTACACTGGAGGTGTGTTTAGCTTCTAAGGGTAGAATGGTTAATTTGCATATATTCAGCAGTGATGCACTGGGAGACATCTCAAGCTCACTCCAACCTGAATTATCGCAAATTCTTTCTGTTTTAAGAAAGCAAACGTTTGTTTTTTTCTTAACATCTTAGTAAGGGGGCTTTTAGGACCATTGTAGTCCCTTACACACTCCAATGAGTTCTGGGTCACCATGAGCTTGCTGGGTAGTCTGTACCTCTCGGTGTTACAAGCCTTACTGCATAGAGCCAAATTCATCTATGCCATGCACTGATAAGGATTATACAATCCAAAACAGTCTGTATGTTGGATTATTATGGCTCTGTACAATTTAACAAGCTGACACATCATTGCATTTCAGCGGTTCTGGAGGTGTGTTTAGCTTCTAAGGGTAACAATGATTATTTTGCATATTTTCAGCAGTGATGCACTGGGAGACATCTCAAGCTCACTCCAACCTGAATTATTGCAAATTCTTTCTGTTTTAAGAAAGCAAACGTTTGTTTTTCTTAACATCTTAGTAAGGGGGCTTTTAGGACCATTGTAGTCCCTTACACACTCCAATGAGTTCTGGGACACCATGAGCTTGCTGGGTAGTCTGTACCTCTCGGTGTTACAAGCCCTACTGCATAGAGCCAAATTCATCTATGCCATCCTACTAATATAATAAATGGGAAAGTTCGTATGTTTGGATGTTTGTTACTCGATCACGCAAAAACGGCTGAACAGATTTGAATGAAATTTGGCACACACATAGTACATTACCTGGAATAAAGTATAGAATACTTTTTATTCCCATAACCAACAAGAGACAAATACAAATTTCACTGGAAAATGTAAACTGCAGACATTCTTACACTGTTACACTGGAGGTGTGTTTAGCTTCTAAGGGTAGAATGGTTAATTTGCATATATTCAGCAGTGATGCACTGGGAGACATCTCAAGCTCACTCCAACCTGAATTATTGCAAATTCTTTCTGTTTTAGCAAACGTTTGTTTTTCTTAACATCTTAGTAAGGGGGCTTTTAGGACCATTGTAGTCCCTTACACACTCCGATGAGTTCTGGGTCACCATGAGCTTGCTGGGTGGTCTGTACCTCTCGGTGTTACAAGCCCTACTGCATAGAGCCAAATTCATCTATGCCATGCACTGATAAGGATCAAATAATCCAAAACAGTCTGTATGCATGTTGGATTATTATGGCTCTATACAATTTAACAAGCTGACACATCATTGCATTCCAGCGGTTCAGGAGGTGTGTTTAGCTTCTAAGGGTAACAATGATTATTTTACATATTTTCAGCAGTGATGCACTGGGAGACATTTCAAGCTCACTCCAACCTGAATTATTGCAAATTCTTTCTGTTTTAAAAAAGCAAACTTTTGTTTTTCTTACACTGTTAATGGTAAGGTTCTCAAACTTTGCACAGTTGGTCATTGAGTGACTAGGGTTATTATTCAGAAAAGTGGTTGGAGCCTATAAAAGCCAATCACAATTCACCTAATGATATTCAAGGGGAATATTTACATTTCTGCCATTCTTGCACTGTTAATGGCACAAGCCTCAAACCTGGTATAGTTGATCATTGGTTGACTGGGGTTCAATTTCAGAAAGGGGGTGGAGCCACAAATAGCCAATCAGATTTGTTTCATTCCAATGCAAATTGTTGTTGCCAAACACCGCAAAGCTCACAAACTTGGTAATTGAGTAATTGATTAATTGTGTGTTAGGGTTAGGAAAGTGGGCACAGCCAACACCAGCCAAATACATAAGCGGGCAACGCAGGGTCATAAGTGGGCGGAGACAAATACAAATTTTACTGGGAAAATGTAAACAGCAACCATTCTTACACTGTTAATGGTAGGGTTCTCAAACTGTGCACAGCTGGTTACTAGGTGGCTGGAATTAATATTCAGAAAAGTGGGTGGAGCCTACAAAAACAATCAAAAATTACCTATTGATTTTTCAGGGGAATATTTCGTTGCTGCCATTCTTGCACTGTTAATGGCACAAGCCTCAAACCTGGTACAGTTGATCATTGCGTGATTGGGGTTTTAATTTATATAAGGGGGTGGAGCCCCAAACAGCCAATCTGATTTGTTTCATTTTAATGCAGGTTATTGATGCCAAAGACCGCAAAGCTCACAAACTTGGTCATTGAGTAATTGAGTAATTGTGTGTTAGGGTTAGGAAAAGTGGGCGCAGCCAACACCAGCCAAATACATAATCGGGCAATGCTGGGTCATCAGTAGGCGGAGACAAATACAAATTTCACTGAGAAAATTTAAACTGCAGCAATTCTTACACTATTAATGGTAGGGTTCTCAAACTTTGCACAGTTGGTCACTGGGTGACTGAGATTAATATTCAGAAAAGTGGGTGGAGCCTACAAAAGCCAATCAAAATCCACCTATTAATCTTTAAGGGGAATATTTAATTGATGCCATTCTTGCACTGTTAATGGCACAAGCCTCTTGCACTGTTAATCACCTGTACCTGGTACAGTTGGCCATTGGGTGATTGGGGTTCAAATTCAGAAAAGGGGTGGAGCCACAGCTAATCAGATTTATTTTATTTCAATGCAAATTATTGATGCCAAAGACCACAAAGCTCACAAACTTGGTCATTAAGTAATTTTGTGTTAGGGTTAGAAAAAGTGGGCGGAGCCAGCACCAGCCAAATACATACCTGGGCAATGCAGAGTCTTCAGTGGGCGGAGACAAACACAAATTTCACTGGGAAATTGTAAACTGCAGCCATACTTACACTATTAATTGTAGGGTTCTAAAACTTTGCACAGTTGGTCACTGGGTGACTGGGATTAATATTCAGAAAAGTGGGTGGAGCCTACAAAAACCAATCACAATTCACCTATTGATTTTCAAGGCAAATATTTAATTGCTGCCATTTTTGCACTGTTAATGGCACAAGCCTCAAACCTGGTACAGTTGATCATTGGGTGACTGGGGTTAAATATTTAGAAAAGGGGTGGGGCCACAAACAGCGAATCAGATGTGTTTCATTTCAATGAAAATTATTCATGCCAAAGACCACAAATTTCACAAACTTGGTCATTGACTGTTGACAATTGTGTGTTAGGGTTAGAAAAAGTGGCCACATCCAACAGCAGCCAAATACATACCCGGGAAACATCAGGACATCAGTGGGTGGAGAAAAATACAAATTTAACTGCCAGAATGTAAACTGCAGCCATTCTTACACTGTCTGTCAATGGCAGGGTTCTTAAACTTTGCACAGTGGGTGACTGGGATTAATATTCAGAAAAATAGGTGGAGCCTACAAAAGCTAATCAAAATTCACCTATTGATTTTCAAAGGAGTGGAGCCACAGCCAATTATTGATGCCAAAGACCGCAAAGCTCACAAACTAGGTCATCATTGAGTAATTGTGTGTTAGGATTAGAAAAAGTGGACAGAGCTAACACTAGCCAATTACATACCCGGGCAACGCCGGGTGACCAGCTGTTAAGGTAATATGTGCAAAATAAGTTTGCTTCAGTGTCTCTTTAATCTTCTGTTAAACTTCTGCAGTCGGGCAGGCTTTGATAGTAGGCTAATAAAACCCTTTGCTAAACTTTGAAATGTAAACGCAGGTAACATTTAAACAGGTAAAATTGAAACAGGTAAAACATTGTTGTAATGCATATGAAATATGCTATTGAGATGCCCAGGGTGCTGAAAATGGTGCTTGGTTCACTTTAAGAAAATAAGTCTCAAATGGAGCAATGCTTTTCTATCTTAAAAGGATTGTTCCACATTCAGATATATTTTATTTGTTTTTATAATTACAGCTATGGTTGAGGAAGAGCAACCATATCATCACAGCAGACCAACCAGCAAACGAAGAGCCATATGCAATTATTTTTTTTCCTAAGTTTTCTCCTTGGTGATATTTTCACATTTATCGATAAAATGCCATTTAAGTCACCAGGAAGCAAGAAAATACCCTGAATTATTTTGACTGTACTTTTCCCTTTTTCAGTTTTAGAGTGCTGGAAAATTTTAAAGGACACCTGAAGCGAAAATAAACGAATGAAACAAACGATTGTATCTATCTTCCTTCTACTAAAAATGACTTTTTAAAGATATTCCACAGTTTTATTTTATGTTTGAATCTACTTTTTAAAGGGACACTTAAGTCAAACAAAAAAAATGAGTTTTACTCACCTGGGGCTTCCAATAGCCCCCTGCAGCTGTCCGGTGCCCTCGCCGTCTCCCTCCGATCCTCCTGGCCCCGCCGGCAGCCACTTCCTGTTTCGGTGACAGGAGCTGACAGGCTGGGGACGCGAGTGATTCTTCGCGTTCCTGGCCACAATAGCACCATCTATGCTGCTATAGCATATATCATATACCATATAGCAGCATAGAGGGTGCTAATGTGTCTGGGAACGTGAAGAATCACTCGCGTCCCCAGCCTGTCAGCTCCTGTCACTGAAACAGGAAGTGGCTGCCGGCGGGGCCAGGAGGATCGGAGGGAGACGGCGAGGGCACCGGACAGCTGCAAAGGGCTATTGGAAGCCCTAGGTGAGTAAAACTCATTTTTTTTGTTTGACTTAAGTGTCCCTTTAAGTTTGAACTGTTTTATTGTTTTTACTCAATGACACATTCATTGAACTATGGCAGAGCTTAAACGTATGAACTATTGTCCCTTTTTATCTCTTTCCTGCTCTCAGAAGCCCTTTTCTCCTAGGAAAGTGTTTTATAGTTAGAATTTCTTATCAGTGAGGGTCACACTGTAGTCACTTATATACCTGATATTTAACTCTTTCAGGCAGAGAAAGAAAAAAAGGAACACAGCATAGTTATTTGTGTGCTTGGCACTTTACATACACATGTCTATCTCATTTTGTCACACGTCACTTCGGGTATCCTTTAAACAGAAGATGACAAATTATCTCCTAGGAGAAAACTTAGGAGAAAAAGTGAATGTCCACTATCTTGTCTCCAAGGACGTGATTGGTCACCTTGCTATAATGATACAGAGCTAACTCAATCATGCTGTCAATATAAAAAAACAGGGCTGATAAAGGAAGTGATCTTGCAAACAGACCTAAAGTCTTGACGGAGCCTGTCCAAATAACTCAAACTATCTGACAGCTCGGCAATTAATAGCAAATAGTACCAAACCACACATGTTCACAGAAGGGCAGTATGGTGGCGTAGTGGTTAGCACTCTCATCTTGCAGCGATGTGTCTCTGGTTCAAATCCCAGCAAGGGCACTATCTGCATGGAGTTTGTACGTCCTCCCAGTGTCTGTGTGGGTTTCCTCCGGCACTCTTGTTCCCTCCCACATCACCAAAACATACCGATAAGTTAAATGGCTTCCCCCTAGATTGGCTGTAGACTATAATACAAACATAGACATATGACTATGGTAGGGATTAGTTCGTGAGCCCCTCTGAAGGATAGTCAAGTGACAAGACTATAAATGTTGTACAGCACTGCGAAAGATGTCAGCGCTATATAAATACTAAATAATAATAAATAATAACAAACAGAAGGCAATATGACTAAAATGTAAACACAGTCAGTGCATATGCATGTCTCGTGTGGTAGGATGGGCAATTATCTGGCCTCAGAGCCAGATCATCCAAAAGGCTTCTAAGGAAGGTGCCTAGGGTCTGATGGGCGGATAGGGTCCTGGCTGCCACCTTTACTGACTAACCTCACTCATCTTATCTTACCAAAGAAGCCAGATCACCAACAGTGGGGCCCAAATTTGGCATCTTGCCTAGGGCCCCATTACAAATTAATTCTTCTCTGCCTGGCCTTTACTTTATCTTACTTTTTACAAGCTCCCCAAATATATCAGAGTTTAGTAGTTGTTATGGTAGGTTGGAAAACCTGCACAGAATTGTAGTGTATATGACAAGGTATTTGAACCATTTGAAGACCATTAGTAGTGAAGGCTGTATTCTGACTATTGGTCTACTTTATAGGCTATTATAATGCACTAGTAAGTAAGTAAGTAAGTAAGTAAGGTAAAGCTATTTATTAGACTCTAGTCTATTAGTATGGGTTTTAGAACTCATTTCTGTGGTTTTAAAATAAGAAACCTCTATAATAAAACCCTACTGTGTCTGCGTCCCATGTCCCTGTGTGTGTCCCGCATGCGCTCTGCACATGTGCAGGGACTCAGAGACATTGAGGGAGAGCGACGTGCGGCGAGCGATGACAGGTGAAGGGGCGGGCGGGCCGACGGGCATGCGCAGGTGGGCGGGCATGTCATGCACATGCACGGCGGGCGCGCGCAGCGGAAATGTGCAGGCGCATGCGCAGTGACAGACCTAGCCCATTTTTAAACGGGCTTAGGTTCACTAGTTGTTATAATAAATAGTTTGAACATTTGAGTGCATTCCGAGATGCAGGAGTTTGGGAGGATAAGGGGGTGTCTCAATTGAAACACATTTTTGCCCAGGGTGTTTTTGGAGAATTTGTAGTCCTTAAGCAGAGCTTTAACCTACCACAGCCCTTTTTCTATCAATATCTTCAACTGAGGCAATGTGTGAGGACTCAATTTTCAGGTCTCACTCTTGAGATTTCTAAACATCCACTGATAGGGGTACTGAGGACACAAGGTATGCAAGGTTTGATTTCCTCATTGTACCTGTATATGATACAGAGTTTATCGCAAACACATGCTGAATGCTGATAAGCTTAAAAGGAAGTGGGATGTACACATTTTAGATATAAATGATGAAGAATAGGAGGATGCTTTAATATCCCCTTCGCAAGCTTCTCCTGCTGCCCAAAATAAGCTCATTCAATTTTATATCTTACAACAAGCATACCTAGCTCCGAAAACAATAGCTAAATTCAATAGACAATCCTCATCCTTCTGCCTGAGATGTAATGCCCGGAATGCTGATTTCTTGCATTTGATATGGGAGAGCCCCCCAGTGCAACAGTTTTGGATTTAAATTACAATGCTCTTGTTGGACATTGTGGGATTGCAAGTTTGTGCCGTACCTAAGATATATTTATTGAGTTTGATGGAAGAAGGATATGGTGACAAGTTTTAGAAAACTCTGCTTAGGGAGTCTCTGTTCATAGCTAGGAAGATTGTGGTGATGAATTGGATGGCGTCCTCCAGTCCATCAGTACAAAGTTGGTGGGGTTTGGTTAACGATGCTCTACTGTTTCATAAACTTATATACCTGTATAGGGGATGTTCTCAGAAGTTCTTGGCAGCATGGAATGTTTGGATTAACTCACGATTGACTAATGGCTCTTTGTAAAATGCAGGATTGACAATATCATAGTGGTAAGTGGTATTGGGTGGATGGAAGGTGGGGGGGTTTGATGCATAGGGGGAGTGATATGATATGTTTCTCTTTCTAGGTTATGTTTACTTTTCTTTTTTACCGGTTATTCTTGCTGGACATATTAGTCCGGGTGATATTAGTGATCTCTGATATGTCATGATAGCTATGATATTACCATTGATCTAGACTTGCTTCATATAATTTAGCTTCATATAATTTTGATTTATTTGACACCTAATTGTAATAATCCTTTTAATTTTGATGACAAGATGTTGTATTGTTGTACACTCTGAATGTTATTGTCTTGTATTGCATTGTTATCATGTTTATTACCTGACTCAATAAACGTGTTTTTTTAACAAACTAAGAATTGTTTTGAACCTGTTAAAAATCAGGAAATATGTTTCTGCTTCCATGTAAAAGGGTTTGCATGTAATGGGATCTTGGGCAATTAAGTGGATAAGTGCAATACAAATATGGAGATAAGAAATACTCAGCAGATAGCCTGAATAATTACTTACACGTAAGATTTTTCCATTTATCTGGAGCCTAACATTGTACATAGGTTGCAATAATAATAGGTCAATATTATTGCAGTAAAGAAGACAAATGTCACAGTAAATGCACAGTAAATATTTTTCTGTAGTGCTACAAAATATTTAGTTAGGATTAAGATCCAGAATGGTAAACGGATAGCTCAAGGCTTAATTACGAGCCGGGCAAAATGAGCCAAGATTCCAGTTGCATTCTTAATGCCAGGAGATTTTCTGCAAATAAAGAATTGCATATTTTGACTGCTCCAAGTTTATTTCAAAAGCATGAACAGACATAAAAAATGTTGCTTCAAATATGGGTAACTATAATGAAAAAAAAATGTAAAATAGCACACAAATGAACAAACACCCACCATGTGATACTTGTGATGCTTATACTATCATTCTCATCCTACACATAGCGTTTCCTGCTCAATGGACAGCAATTTACAGTAGGCAACCACTGTGAAGGCAGGTGGGGAGAACAAGCCTGTCCCCGCTCAGGATTAAGAAGCAGGGTTGCTCGGGTAGAACTTTTTAATACCGGCCCGGATCCGGATTCGGGTACCCAGATACCCGGATCCGGGTACCCGGATCCAACCTTGCGGGTATCCGAGTGAATTCGGATATCTGACCAAATTACCCACGGGTACCCGACCTATTCGGGTACCCGGATAGAAAAACCGGAAGTGCCCTTTAAATAGCTTTAAAAAGGGTTTTTAGGGTAAATGATGCATGTAGCATCATGTTTTTTTTAAAGGGAAACACTAATTTATTATTTTGTTAACATAAATTGAAAAAAAATAAAAAGGGCCTGTAAATTATTAACATCAGGATAGGTTCCGCACAGCGGTCGACGGTCGTGCACATTGTGTCCAAAGTCCAACCGCACAACTGGGACATGACAGTTTTCAGCCCAGACACCTCCAAAAAATGACACCGCAATTGTGTTTTGGGTTGAATATAGGTGGTGGTATCAGCAGCAGTGGCCTGTGACGAGGTGGGAGCCAGCGCCAGCTTGCTTCAGCCACTTGAACTCCTCATGCTCATCCCTCCTGAAAACCCAAAACATCCTCCTCAAACTCCTTGCGGCTAACAGCCCTGAGTTTAATTGTGGAGCCTGGAGCGAAAAGCTCGCTGACTGAGTGTAGGCTGCCCGCTGGGGTCGACACTGACACGGCAGACCTTCTGAGGGTGGCCGTAATGTTGCTCCCTGTCCTCTTGCCCTTGCTGCTCCTCCCCCGGCTGCCGGTGCCAGCAGACATAGTACAACTTATACGTGATGATGTCACCAGATGATGTGGGGTACTTTTACTTTAATAAAATCGGGGTTGGACTTTAAATCTAATCAGCATGGAGTGACAGACCGCAGAGTAGAGGACAGACAGTGCACACTATCTGTCTAATGGTGGGTACACACAGTGCGTTCCCGCACTCGATTTCGCGCTCGATTCCCGTCGACTCGATTATTTCCGACATGTCTGATTTGCATTTCGATGGATCATTAGGTCAGTTTGGCATACTTTACATGCGAATCGACCTAACGATCCATCTAAACGCAAATCGGACATGTCAGAATTAATCGAGTCGACGGGAATCGAGCGGGAAATCGAGTCCGGGAACGCACCGTGTGTACCCACCATAACAACTAACTGCAGTACTAACCACAATACAATAACACAGTAATCCTCCTATTCCCTATACTGTCCTGCTGGCCTGCACAGCACACACAGACACAGACAGACATAACTGAGTGAATGAAATCAAACAATTTCAAGCTAGCTAGCTAAAAAAAAAACAATAGAACAATAGTGTAGTGAAGGTGTTTAGCACTCAAAGCTTTAGGTTTATCACTGTATACAGCACTCGCTAAGCCAACAGCACTGGAGAAAGTCTGTCAGTGAGCAGCCAGCCAGCCACACAAGCAAGGACGATCTGTCTCATCATGCCAGCCCTCCTTATTACACAGGGGGGCTGGCCAGGGTTCCCTTCTGTGATTGGGTGCCAGGGCTTAGACTGGGAGGCCTTTGATTGGCTTAATGAGGTCAGGTGGGGCTGGCCAGGGTTCCCCTGTGATTGGTTGCTAGGGCTTCTGCTGGGAGCCCACTGATTGGCTCAATGACATCATCTCCTTACTTTCTCTACCCGGATATCCGCAGGTACCCGCGGGTACCCAAGTTATGCGGCCAGATATCTGCAGATAGCTATCCGGATCTGGGCCCAGGTATCCGGATCCGGATCCGACCCGGATAGCAGAAAAATGGTCGGATACCCGGGTTTACCCGGGTACCTGGATCCGGATGAGCATCCCTGTTAAGAAGTCGCTCTCTGTAGTTTGGAAGAAATATGAACATTTCCGCCCTTCCACCCAGGGTGGAACAGTGTAACATCAAGGTTATCAGAGGCGCCAAAAGTATAAAATCAAATAAAATCTTTAAAACATTCTTTGTGGAGTGTATTAATAAAAATTGTTGTGTTATAACCTAACACGTATCTTTACTGTGTCCCTTGGAGTGGAAAAGGGCCCACCCCCACCACCTCCATGTTTTAAAGATTTTATTTGATTTCATATTTTTGGCGCCTCTGATAACCTTGATGCTTAAAGTGTAACAGAGCTGAGGATATATGAAAAATCGATTTTTACCAGCCCTGGCACTGTTACCAGGGCTGATCGCAGCTGAACGGCAGACCGCCAGAGGACCGCGAGGGACTCACACATGATTGTGGGGCTGAAGGAAGTCACGGGTAAGTATCGATTTTTCATATGACGTCAACTCTTGTTTACTTTAAATACTAGTAAACTGAAGTGAATCATCACTGAGGCAAGGTCAGCTGAGTCAGTGAACCCTTAATATGTACAGGTAGGTAGCCACCACCACATTTTTCAAAGGAACAGGCATCACTTGCAGCAACCACTAGCTGCAAGTCTGACCTTAAGGGCCCTTTTCCACTTGCAATCGCTAGCGTTAGCCCTAAATGCTAGCGATTGCGATTCAGCAAAATTTTTTTTTTTCCCGCTGATAGCATTTGCGATTTTGCTATGCCCTGCAGGGCATAGCAAAATCGCTGCAATAATCGCTCTGCCGCACAATCGCGTTTGTGTAAAAATCGAATCGCGGTAGTGGAAATAACCTACCGCGATTCCTATGTTATTTAGCAAACCCTAGCAATTTTAAAATCGCTAGTGATTTGCGCTTTTGCGATTCAGCAAACGCAATCGCGCTAGTGGAAAAGGGCCCTAAAGGAGTATTTATTATCACTATCATGCCTGGACAAAAATGTCGCAGAGTTTACAGTGCAGTACCCTCTTCTGAGACACTGTGGACCTCCTTAATCTCTTCTTAGAGCAAACAGAGATTCACCTTAAAGGTTGGACATTTTTGTTAATAGATTAAAAGAAAACAGCAGAAAAATGTACACATGAAAATTATTATACAAAAAGAAAGGAATAAAAATGGGTAGCACAGTGGTGTAGCAGTTAGCACTCTCGCTTTGCAGCGCTGGGTCCCTGGTTTGAATCCCAACCAGGGTACTATCTACATGGAGTTTGTGTGTTCTCCCCGTGCCTGTGTGAGTTTCCTCTAGGCACTCTGGTTTCCTTCCACATCCCCAAAAACAAACAGATAAATTGGCTTACCCCGCAAATTGGCCCTAGACTGCGATACATAAACTACACCAGGGGTGCCCACACTGGGTGCCTCCAGTACAGTGTTGCCAACCTTTCACGTTATTTTTTACTGACAAATACCTAAAAATTTACTGACAAAAGATTTTTTTTACTGACAAAACCCCCTGCTTACGCGCGGTGCGCTGAAAAAAATGGGCGTGGTCACGCAACAGAATGTGGGCGTGGTCATGGGTGGAGCCAAATATACATGATTTTAATATTGCTGTGAAAGGTCTGCCAGGGAAGTTTGAGCTCTGCCATAGTGTTTCCCCCCCTTCCCCCAAAATACATGTAATCTTACAGCATTTCACCAAAAATCCACGTAATCTGGCAGAGGTTCTTCCAAAATACAGATAATATGGCAGTGGTTCCCAAAAAATAGATGTAATCTGGCAGCAGCGATTCCCCCAACATACACATAATCTGGCAGCAGTTCCCCAAAATACATTTAATCTGACAGCAGTAGTTCCCCAAAAATAGGTAGCCCTAGGTCTATAGGTGTCCCCAGAATAGGTGGCCAGGGGTATAGATGTCCCCAGAACAGGAAGCCAGGGGAAGAGATGTCCCCAGAACAGGTAGCCAGGGGTATATGTGCCCAGTATATGTAGGCAGGGGTACAGGGCTCTAGACTGGCACATATGAGGGGGCAGTCAAATGGGTAGGGGGCAACATGTTCGAGGAAATTTGCGGCGACTAAAGTGGGCATGGCAAGTAAATACACATAATGAGAGACAGCGTTTCACCAGTAAATGCACGTAATGACAGACAGCTTTTCACCAGTAAATGCACATAAGAGACCGCCTTTCACCAGTAAATGCACGTAATGACAGACAGCTTTTCACCAGTGAATGCACATAATGAGAGACAGCTTTTCACCAGTAAATGCACGTAATGAGAGACAGCTTTTCACCAGTAAATGAACATAAGAGACAGCTTTTCAACAGGAAATGCACATAATAAGAGACAGCTTTGCACCAGTAAATGCACATAAGAGACAGCATTTCACCAGTAAATGCACATAATAAGAGACAGCTTTTCACCAGTAAATGCACATAATGGCAAACAGCCAGTGTCCTCAGTATATGTAGCCAGCAGATATATGTGCCCAGTATATGTAGCCAGAGGTATATTTCCCCAGTATATGTAGGCAGGGGTATATGTGCACAGTATATGTAGCCAGGGTTATATGTGCCCAGTAGATGTAGCCAGGGTTATATGTGCCCAGTAGATGTAGCCAGGGTTATATGTGCCCAGTAGATGTAGCCAGAGGTATATGTGCCCAGTAGATGTAGCCAGGGTTATATGTGCCCAGTAGATGTAGCCAGGGTTATATGTGCCCAGTAGATGTAGCCAGGGTTATATGTGCCCAGTAGATGTAGCCAGATGTATATGTGCCCAGTAGATGTAGCCAGATGTATATGTGCCCAGTAGATGTAGCCAGAGGTATATATGTGCCCAGTAGATGTAGCCAGAGGTATATGTCCCCAGTAGATGTAGCCAGAGGTATATGTCCCCAGTAGATGTAGCCAATATAGCCAGAGGTATATGTGCCCAGTAGATGTAGCCAGAGGTATATATGTGCCCAGTAGATGTAGCCAGAGGTATATGTCCCCAGTAGATGTAGCCAGGGTTATATGTGCCCAGTAGATGTAGCCAGGGTTATATGTGCCCAGTAGATGTAGCCAGAGGTATATGTCCCCAGTAGATGTAGCCAATATAGCCAGAGGTATATGTGCCCAGTAGATGTAGCCAGAGGTATATATGTGCCCAGTAGATGTAGCCAGAGGTATATGTCCCCAGTAAATGTAGCCAGGGTTATATGTGCCCAGTAGATGTAGCCAGGGTTATATGTGCCCAGTAGATGTAGCCAGAGGTATATGTCCCCAGTAGATGTAGCCAATATAGCCAGAGGTATATGTGCCCAGTAGATGTAGCCAGAGGTATATATGTGCCCAGTAGATGTAGCCAGAGGTATATGTCCCCAGTAGATGTAGCCAGGGTTATATGTGCCCAGTAGATGTAGCCAGGGTTATATGTGCCCAGTAGATGTAGCCAGAGGTATATGTCCCCAGTAGATGTAGCCAGGGTTATATGTGCCCAGTAGATGTAGCCAGGGTTATATGTGCCCAGTAGATGTAGCCAGAGGTATATGTCCCCAGTAGATGTAGCCAATATAGCCAGAGGTATATGTCCCCAGTAGATGTAGCCAGAGGTATATATGTGCCCAGTAGATGTAGCCAGAGGTATATGTCCCCAGTAGATGTAGCCAGGGTTATATGTGCCCAGTAGATGTAGCCAGGGTTATATGTGCCCAGTAGATGTAGCCAGAGGTATATGTCCCCAGTAGATGTAGCCAGAGGTATATGTCCCCAGTAGATGTAGCCAATATAGCCAGAGGTATATGTGCCCAGTAGATGTAGCCAGAGGTATATATGTGCCCAGTAGATGTATCCAGAGGTATATGTCCCCAGTAGATATAGCCAGGGTTATATGTGCCCAGTAGATGTAGCCAGGGTTATATGTGCCCAGTAGATGTAGCCAGGGTTATATGTGCCCAGTAGATGTAGCCAGATGTATATGTGCCCAGTAGATGTAGCCAGATGTATATGTCCCCAGTAGATGTAGCCAGATGTATATGTCCCCAGTAGATGTAGCCAGAGGTATATATGTGCCCAGTAGATGTAGCCAGAGGTATATGTCCCCAGTAGATGTAGCCAGATGTATATGTCCCCAGTAGATGTAGCCAGAGGTATATATGTGCCCAGTAGATGTAGCCAGAGGTATATGTCCCCAGTAGATGTAGCCAGAGGTATATGTCCCCAGTAGATGTAGCCAGAGGTATATATGTGCCCAGTAGATGTAGCCAGAGGTATATGTCCCCAGTAGATGTAGCCAGATGTATATGTCCCCAGTAGATGTAGCCAGAGGTATATATGTGCCCAGTAGATGTAGCCAGAGGTATATGTCCCCAGTAGATGTAGCGCAGTGGCAGGCGGCAGCGAGTGGAACTTACCTGCGTCTTCTCTCGTCGCCGGCGCGGGATGATCTGCCGCTACTCTGGTCTGGTCCAGACCAGAGCAGCAGAACTTCCGGCGCAGGAGCGAGACGGAAGGTAAGTCCCGCCCGCTGCCAAGCGCCACTCTGCACATAGGAGGGGGACAGTCAGCGAGGGAGGGAGAGCACTAAAGGTGAGAGAAGGGGGGGGAGATTGCCCCCCTTCTCCACCGCTGCCCACAGCTCTTCCTCCACTGCGCCGCTGTCCTCCTGAAACAGGGCGGGCGGCCAATCGGCCGCCCTTTTACGGACGCTGCTGAATTCCTTACGGAATTCATGGGCAGCTTAATTTGCATAAAAAATTACGGGCTGCCCGTAAATTTACGGGCGGTTGGCAACACTGCTCCAGTATAGGCAGCTAAGTGTACGCGCCTCCAGTATAGGTAGCCATGTATAGATGCCTCCAGTATAGGTAGCCAGGTATAGGTGCCTCCAGTATACTGTAGGTAGCTAAGTATAGGATGAGCAGATGAGCAAGCTGGCAGCTGAGGGAACGCTCCGGCGGGCAGCATGCATGTATGTGGGCGGGAGTGTTGTGCCCGCCACCGCCCCCAGCCATGACGCTGCATCATGGCAAAACCGCCCCTGGCCTCTCCACTTCATTTGTGACCTCTCTCCTCCCCTGCCTTTCCTGATTGGTCGCAATCTACCAGTAGGTCACGATCAACCTTTTGGGCACCCTTGCACTACATGATACATACATAGACATAGGACTATGGTAGGAATTACATTGTGAACCCCTCTAAGGGACAGTTAAGGGACAAGACAATATACTCTGTACATTGCTGTGGAAGATGTTGGTGCTTTGTAAATTCTAAATAATAATAATAAAAAGTGAATGGATACTTATGTAAAATTTCCCGTGGTCTTAACATAGTCAGTATCCTAATTACATGAAATGAAAGCCAGCTTTATATTCCATATATTCTCAATGGTGACTCTCAGTTATTCGTTATCGAGTTTTTTGGTAAGCAGCGAGATGTCTGAAGCTGCATACTCAATTACTATAACTGTTACCTAAAAATAAAAATGTCATTGCTTCTTCTGTCCATCGGGTAAAATTCCCTCCCCCTTCCAGCACCAAAGATACTACAGAATGTGAGAACAAATCTCTCCAAATGGATTGGACATCCACTGGCAGGTTTATTCCAAACTCCTGCAAACAAGCATAACATTTTAAAATTAATTTCATTTTCTGTCCAATCCCCATGCTATACAAGACTATAAATAAAGTTTAACCTTACTTCAAGTTTTACTCCATCATGCAGCCGTACAGAACACAGTACCACAATATAAGAGATGCTGTATATCATTTGGAAAAACTTGATCAAAGCAAGCTGTCCAAACCCAGGAAGAACACAGCTGAACAGTTTGTAGACAGTTTTGTATTTTGTTCCGTTGGTGTTCTCCTTAAAGTTGCTTGTGTGTTGTAAAATAATTGGTGAAGATAATGAGTAACTATGTCATACTTGTACCTGACTTGGGCTTCCTCAGGAGAATGGGTGTGGAGAAATGAACAGCACCTGGCTAATCCCCATCATTTTCAATGAAAAATAACTTCCAAATGTTACTTCCAAATGTTCTACTGGAAATGTAGTATTTCATAGAAATGCAGCTGTTCTCCTATTTTTTTTATTTTAAAAAGTTTTGTTTTGATTGCTTACTTGGTAAAACACTGTAAAAAAGAATAGATAACTCAGATGTATACAATATACACATCTTATCCACACATACTTGTACCATAGTCCTGGATGATGAGAACCAACTTTGTTGAGGGTTTGTCAAGATCCAATTTCTTCTGTCTCTTGTTGGGGTTGAGAACCATTAAAGCATAATTAAAAAAAAAAAAAAAATTTAGAATGTTTCTGCCTCATCCCCTTTAATTGGTATGAAACTTATTATTTCATCTCAGCTCTAAAAGAAGGATTAATAACTCAAAGCTCTACTTCACTAGGCAGATAATTGATAAACTTACCATACAAAATTATCAGATTGTCTTGTGTTATTTTCTGCAGATCAAATAAAGCAGATGAGGCCCTGTTGTAAAAAGTGAGGATGTAACGAAGCTTTGTTTGTCTGCAAACAGTAACTCAAAACAACCTGATCAATTTAGCAACAGAAATCTTATCAATTTTATTTATTAACACTTCCAGTAACTTACTACCTGTATTTCATCTTTCCTTATGCTGTGTTTAATCTTTCAGAGCAGAGATTCAATTTTTAGTTTCATACTAGTTTAACTGAGAGAGGATTCCCATAAACCAGCCTCTCTCTCAACTCTCTCTCAACTATGAACATCCACAACTTTGGAGATCACATAATCCCCCTTTGAACAGATTATTTCTTATTCTGTTTCAGCTTCTTGTACCTGGATCCTGTTTCTTGCAGAAGAGACAAAAAAAGGAACACTGAGAGCCGCCAATACTGTAGTAGGTTAAAATAATAGTAAATTATGTTGAATATTAAATGATACTCACAAACAAGGGTTACTGCTAAGGCAACCACTGAAAGAATGGGTGGGGAGATTAGACCTTACCTCACTCAGGTTAAGATATTGCTTGCTGTAGATATGAAAAAGGGGATAACACCCCTCCACCAGGGTTGGATTGAAAACAAGTAAGAAACACTTGAACAGAGGCGCCAATCATAGAGTAAGATACATTAAAACAGTTTAAAAATGGAGGTAGAGGTGGACTTACCTTCCCAAAGAAGTCTGTATTTTGCAGAATTTCAGTTTCTTGCCCACCAAGACACACTTGCCTACATAGCCAGGCCACACTTTCTTACAGAGCACCCACTGAAGGGAGCTTCTGCAGGCCAACTCTGACCTTTCCCACAACGCCATACAATGCAAGCTAGAGCACTCTTTTCTATCTCGCACAATATTGCAACTCAAAAGTGTCCCCACATGTTTTAGTCATACTCCTCCATTGGGAACAATTGGAAAGTAAATTCCATGTTAAAAAATCTTTAACTGTGCTCCAGATGCATGTAAATAACTAAAGCTGTAGCTATAGGTGCCAAAACAGGTCGATTTTCAGATCACGTTGCCCCAAGTAACCCTATATTGTGTTGCGCTCTGTACACACACTAGACCTTGGTTGTTGGAAAAGAATGATAACAAATGGTTGGACAAGAATCATTTTAAAAAAAGTGTACCAACAGTGGAAAAAGACAGTGATTATCGTCTATGTAGATTGACCCGTCCTGAAGCATCGGTTCGGGTAGTAATCGGTCTCAGTTGTTCATACTGAACGATAATAAGCGATTGATCCATTCAAACTATTCATGTGTTGCAAATCTCGCACTTCTGGGTCCTCATTCTCACATTTCCAGTAAGGATCTGATCAGAAGACTAGTTTTTCCAACACTGAATTCAACCGTGCGTTGATGTCTTTTTTCCGACAACCGCGGCCTGACATATGTACAAGCTTTGCTTTCACAGATCCAACCCACAGATCAAATCTACATATAGAGAAATTTAAATGGATAATTGTAGAGTACAAAATCTTAGTACAGAAGACTGCGCTGTAAAATCAAGATTCAGATGTCAATGCTCTTGTTTCTCCACATAGGCCTCAGTTCACTCTCCCCTATACATCCCCTCACTAGTCCCCAGATACCAACCGAATCGCAATCTCAGATCTGCACATGAGCTTCTTTTGTCCTCCTCCAGAATTACCCCCTCACATTCACGTATACAATATACAAGACTTCTCACGTGTTTCATCTCTCCTCTGGAATGCCCTTCCACAACACATCCGTCACTCTTTGACATCTTTAAATGTTCCCTCAAGAATCACTTTTTCCGACAAGCATACGCTCTACCTTAGGCCATTCCCACTTTGACCTCAGGCCAAGTTGCCCTCCGACTGGATATCCTAAAAACACACTGCCTTTAGGTATGATTATTGTACACTACCCCACTTTTTGTCGCCCCACCCCCCATTCCTTTAGATTATAAGCTCGCAAGGGTGGGGCTCAATCACCCTTCTGTATTTTGGAATTAATACACATTTTACTCATCAAGTTACTTTTGTCACTGTCATTACCAATTCTGTATTTCGTACCAATTCTGTATTTTGTACCAGTTCTGTATTTTGTATATTGGTGTATACCATTGTCTGCATTATTATGCACCCCATGTTGTTCATTTCTTACTTTGTTCAGCACCACTGAATATGTTAGCGCTTTATAAATAAAAAATAGTAATCATAATAATTCATCGTATTTTAAATAACTAATTTAATGGAAACAAAGCAGGGAATGTGGCATATTCTGCTGTTAAAAGTAATGTAATTCAACCAAGTGTAAAATGAATAGCCCCTTGTATTCAGTCTTATCAGAGGCAGTTTGGAAGGCATGGCTAGTTTACCCTGGCTGCCCTCCGCCACAAGCAGTCCACTTGGGGGAGTCCCAGACCAGACTTCTCAGCCCAGTGGCTCCTGCAGGGATGTGTCTTTGGCATATTCTAAAAACAAAGAAGCAGCAAGGAGCACCCAATGGATCCAGTGGTGTGCTAGACCCCTACCCCAGCAACTCAAGGGGTATACTCCAGGATTCCACACAAATGGGTCAGCACCACCGTAGGTAAATTAAAGCTCTTTTATTGATATGGCAGCAATTACAGACTGCTGTTTTGGGCAAGCCTGCCCTTTTTCAAATTGCAAGTATAGCCGTGACAGGTAAAATGCATACAATGAATCTTTACATAGTCTATAACCAATGTCCTAAATCTACCTACATTTGTAATGAACCATGGACTTCCAACATACAAGAAATATTTTCTGCTTTCGATAAGTCACTGAAACAAATTCAGAACAGAGGAGCATCCAGGAGTTCACCACAGTTTATGTTCTTTTTTCATGCTGAGATTTTGGTGTTTCAAAACCTGCAAGCTCCACAGTCAACTTTCCTTCAAACACTATTTCTATGTGACAGACCATGGAGACATTCCAAGTTAGAAAGCATCCAAATCTTTCTGCTGCTGCTGCTGGTTAACATTTTATGTTGTCGGCAATATCAGCTCCACCTCTGTTCCTTACTTGGAGACTACATATACCGATTCATTACATGTATTTGTATGGCACCAACATGTTACTCAGTGCTCTACAGCCTAGGTTCTCAACACATGGTACGTGTACCCCTGGGGGTACTTGGGATGGTTTCAGGGATTACTTTAATTTGTCATAATCAATCCATTACAGGTAGTTTGGGGATGAAAATCATGAAAAAAGAATCCTATATAAATAAGCTTAATTAAGCATTTTAGTTAACTGAAAGCATAAAGGGATGTCTGTAAATAATGTATACACACACCTATCAAATATATGCATGTCGAGGAGTACTTGAGATTATTATTTAGTATTTATATAGCGCCACCATCTTCCGCACCGCTGTGCAGAGTCTCAGGGACTCATCACTTAACTGTCCCTCAGAGGAGCTCACAATCTAATCCCTACCATAGTCATATACGGTATCTATGTTTGTATCGTGTTGCGTATGTAATGTAGTCTAGGGCCAGTTTTAGGGGGAAGCCAATTAACATTCAGAGTGGGTTACCTCCGGGCACTCTGGTTTCCTCCCACATCCCAAAATGTTTTTTGGGATATGGTAGGAAACCAGAGTGCCCGGAGGAAACTCATGCAGACACGGGAAGAACATACAAACTCAATGCAGATAATGCGCTGGCTAGGATTCAGACCAGGGGCCCAGCACTGCAAGGTGAGAGTGTGAACCACTACGCCACCATGCTGGCCTCCTACGCCGCCATGCTGCCCTCCTACGCCACCATGCTGCCCTCCTACGCCGCCATGCTGCCCTCCTACGCCACCGTGCAGCCCTCCTACGCCGCCATGCTGCCCTCCTACGCCACCGTGCAGCCCTCCTACGCCGCCATGCTGCCCTCCTACGCCACCATGCTGCCCTCCTACGCCGCTGTGCCTCCCTCCTAGGTACCATGCTGCCCTCCTACGCCGCCATGTTGCCCACCTACGCCACCATGCTGCCCTCCTAGGTACCATGCTGCCCTCCTATGCCGCCATGCTGCCCTCCTATGCCGCCATGCTGCCCTCCTACGCCGCCATGCTGCCCTCCTACGCCACCATGCTGCCCTACTACGCCACCGTGCAGCCCTCCTATGCCACCATGCTGCCCTCCTACGCCGCCATGCTGCCCTCCTAGGCACCATGCTGCCCTCCTACACCACCATGCTGCCCTCCTACGCCACCATGCTGCCCTCCTACACCGCCATGCTGCCCTCCTACGCCACCATGCTGCCCTACTACGCCACCATGCTGCCCTCCTACACCGCCATGCTGCCCTCCTACGCCACCATGCTGCCCTCCTACGCCACAATGCAGCCCTCCTACGCCACCATGCTGCCCTCCTACGCCACCGTGCCTCCCTCCTAGGTACCATGCTGCCCTCCTACGCCGCTGTGCCTCCCTCCTAGGTACCATGCTGCCCTCCTACGCCGCCATGTTGCCCACCTACGCCACCATGCTGCCCTCCTAGGTACCATGCTGCCCTCCTATGCCGCCATGCTGCCCTCCTATGCCGCCATGCTGCCCTCCTACGCCGCCATGCTGCCCTCCTACGCCACCATGCTGCCCTACTACGCCACCGTACAGCCCTCCTATGCCACCATGCTGCCCTCCTAGGCACCATGCTGCCCTCCTACACCACCATGCTGCCCTCCTACGCCACCATGCTGCCCTCCTACACCGCCATGCTGCCCTCCTACGCCACCATGCTGCCCTACTACGCCACCATGCTGCCCTCCTACACCGCCATGCTGCCCTCCTACGCCACCATGCTGCCCTCCTACGCCACCATGCAGCCCTCCTACGCCACCATGCTGCCCTCCTACGCCACCGTGCAGCCCTCCTACGCCGCCATGCTGCCCTCCTATGCCACCATGCTGCCCTCCTACGCCACCATGCAGCCCTCCTACGCCACCATGCTGCCCTCCTACGCCACCGTGCAGCCCTAAGATGATTTTATTTACAATAGGGGGTACTTGGAAAGCACCATCTTCCATGAAGAGGTACATGCTGTGTCCCTCTAATGTTGATAGACACTGCTGTAAAGAACACACTAAATAATTCACAAGTTACACGTTTCTACCACATTCTTTGGCCAAATTGTGAAAAACAATTATATTTTTGGGCTGTATGAGGAAGCCAGAGAGCTAAGAGAAAACATACAGACAAAGAGAGAACATATAAGCTCCTTGCAGACACTGTTTCTGGTGTCAATAAAACCCAAGTCTTAAAAGGCATGATGCTATCCATTTTAGCCTCTGTGACATGCAAGCAATCATAGAAATGCATTGATGCAATCACATAATGCAGGCGGCCCCACAGAGGCATATATGGTTATTTTTTGGCCTATTTTGCTTTTAGAACAGAATGAATATGTATAAAAGCCAGCTCACTAGAGATGATCAATGAAGTGCTTTTAGGCTGCTTCCACACAGGGACGTTACAGGCGCACGTTAGTGCGCCTGTAACGCTCCCCCAACGCACAGCAATGTAACACAAGTGGGCTGTTCACACAGCCCACGTTGCGTTACATGTAACGCTGCACGTTGTCCGGAAAGTGCAGCATGCTACGGCGTTAGAGCGGCTATAGTCGCGTTAGACTGTTTGCACATGCTCAGTGGGGGGCGGAGAGGAGGCAGGGAGAGCCAGCTACAGTAGCCGCGCACATGGCTACTTAATATTGACTGCACTGGCGGGCGCTGATTGGCCGGCGGGACCACGTGATGCGGAGTGTCTCGCTCCGCATCACGTGGTCCCGCCGGCCAATCAGCGCCACTCTGGGAGATCTTATAGGGATAGAGCCGCCTAACGCGGCTCACTCTACCGTCCTCTCTTGCAGCACCATACGTTGTGTTAGGTGCACGTTATGCGACCTTAACGTGGCACCTAACGCAACGTCTTGGTGTGCAAGAAGCCTTAATTCTTAGACCTGCATGCTCTCTCTGGGAGTCGTGTGGATGCTGTGGAAGCCATTGGAATAAACTATTGTGGCTTCCAAAGCCTCACAGGTAGAAAAGGAACAGATGTGACACAAAACCCACCAGTAATCATCCTAATATTGTAAGTAATCTTAAAACACAATGTTTAAACATTATTTTTTATTATATGCAAACTGTAGTTTTTATTTGCGTCAGGAGGAACGATAGAAACTATAACACAAATATAACACAAAATCAAAAAAAGAGACTCCTATGCACATTGTGTAAACATTAGATGCTGTATGTGGACAGAGGAGGAGTAGAAGGCAGCAGAGGCTTGCATTGGCTTGGAATGGCACAAACACCAAGAGTAGGGTAACTCCACTGCAAATAATGGTTTATTTACAACCCAGGAGTAAATCAGGCCCCTCACTGTGCTCCTCATCAGCTTCAGTGTGCCACTGCCTCCTTCGGAAAGATGTGCTAGTCGTGGTTAGTCGTACATGCTTGGCTCCAGCAGTTTGTAGACTTAAAGTGCGCATGCGCAGAACACTCTTATCCGCGGAAGCAAGATTGGGGCCATGCATGCGCGACTAACCACAACTAGAGAATCTTTTGGAGAGGCAGCGGCCCACTGGAGTGGATGGGAAGCACAGCGAGGGAACTAATAGACTGATATGGGGGGATGGTGGGGGCTGGAAGCCCCAGGTACGTAGATCTCACCTTTTCCCCTCACCTTGAGTATCTTTTAAAGGGAACTTGAGGTAAGAGAGATATGGAGGCTGTCATATTAATTTCCTTTACTTCCTCTTAAACACTGTTATTTGCCTGGCTATCCTGCTTATCCTCTTGAAAACATTTAGCCTTAGACAATAAACAAGCATGCAAATCACACTGGTGGGGGGCTGGAAGAAGACACAGGTAAATATATTTCAACTTTTTTCCCCTGCCTTGAGTTTTCTTTAAATTTTTGTAAGGATTTTAAAGAGATGAAATGGGGTGCAGGTCATTTGAGTTGCTCTGGTCTGGTTGCCCTTTGGGCCATGGGATGGACCTTGCCCATCAGTTCGCAACCTACAGTATATACTGTATTTTTCAGACTATAATATGCTCCTGACCATAAGATGCACCTAGGTTTAGAGGACAAAAACCTGGGGAAAAAATATATATACTAAACCTATCGCATCCATGCTGAAGTGCCGTCCTGTGGATTATATTTGTGTAAATGAGAAGACCAAAAAACATATCCTCAATGGTGCGCCGCTACACCAATTATTCACCAGTATAAATACAAGGATAGATGCATGAAAAATCCTTTGAATAGACTCCAAAAAGTTTTTAAAGGACACATCCCCAAAAAAAATCTACTTACCCAGGGCTTCCTCCAGCCCGTTGTAGACTTCCTGTGCCCTCGCCGCAGCTCCGCTCCTCACCGGTGGCCCGGGGTCCTCTCCGGCAAAAGATGCCCACTGCACCTGCGCAAGCAGCTCTCAGAGTCGCACTGACATCATCCGGACTGTACTGCGCAGGTGCAGTAGTTCTGCGCCTGCGCAGTACAGCCTGGATGACGTCAGTGCGACTCTGTGAGGCGCAACACTGGAGCGCAGTAAGATGCTGACCTGGCAAGGTCGGCATCTGCACTGGAGAGGACCAGGAGCCACTGGAGCTGCAGCAAGGGCACAGGACGGCTCTCAGGGGCTGGAGGAAGCCCCAGGTAAGTAGATTTTTGATTTGTAAGCACCTTGGACCTTCCCTTTAAAGATGAGCTTAAATAATTAATATACCAAAACGTGCAAAAAATTGATTCACAAATCTTCAACAAGATTAGGAGGTTGGTATTGGCAGGCATTCACAAGTCAGGAACTCCCTGCATTTGGACTCTAAGCGGCAGTGACTTTTTCCCCCACTTTTGGGGGAGAAAATGTGAGTCTTATAGTCCAGAAAATACAGTAGGTGCCTCTTCCCCCAACATATACACATGCTTTTTAAATATGAAATATTCACATATAATATTCAAGTTGGCCTGCCAAAAATATTTATCTCAGAGCTTTGAAAATTCAATGTAAAAGCAGCATATATCCGCCTTCACAGGGGGCACAGTCTATAAATGACGTACAACATTCTCCGCACAAGTAATGCACATAATAGCACAATGACGCTCTAGACAAGTGGCTGTTCAGTGTAAACGAGTCCTTCCTGTTTACCGCTCAGCTGTGTATGTTTGTAGGTTGCGATATTTATAAAAATAAAAACCTCAATGAAAGAAACAATTTTAATAGTCTTGCTAGCGTACAGTTTGAGTCCTGTAGGAGAATTCATCCTCTGTTTATTGACTTATTGTAATCCTGTATGATTAATCCTACATCTGTTTTCCATGAAGTTGTTTATTTCCCTGCAGTAGCATTGCAGACGGCTGTATTCCCCCCTGTTCCCATGCCGTTCCCTCCCTTTAATTATCTAGTTAGATCTGACCATGTGTTCCTAGGTTGACGGTGTATTCGAACGGGATAAATTTAGAAATGACATCATCGCTTTATTGAGAGTGTAAGGCAACCTTGGCCTTCACAAAGAACAGCGTTCTTTATTTATTAAGGGGAAAATGCCACAGCCCTCGCAGTGAAACCAGAAACATTACATGAGCCAGGTGCTGTCATTAAAGAGACTTGTATATACAATGATGCTTTGCTTTCAATTGCCTTGATGCCGTGCCTTCAATTTGTATACACAAAGAATAACAGGCTAATTTAATAGGCGAGAAACAAAGTCATGCCATGGGAATGGATTTCAATGTTTCCTTTAACTATCCCCATTAAGAGATTGGCCATTATACTGATCAGTTTGTACGTAAAAAGCAGAAACGATTTATACGTTTTTCCACTTAGATAGTGGAAAACCTGTCCCCCTCTATGCCTCCTTCTCTTTCTCCACGGCTGAAAGCATTGGAACAAGTGCATTTTCCAGGAAGGATGGAGTCATGCCACAAAAAAAAAACCCAGAACTGATTAGCTCTTAATGATGTGGCATGCTTGTATCTCAGACATCTGATTGGTGGAGCAACAATTAGATCATCTTCAAGGATATGAGCAGAGCCACAGCCCTTCTCCACTAGTTGTCAGCAGGAACTTTTTAACTGAAAGAGAACAAGCAATTCAGCCTGTGAATCTGAATACATGATGTAATCCTACTAATATAATAAATGGGAAAGTTCGGCTGTTTGGATGTTTGGATGTTTGGATATTTGGATGTTTGGATGTTTGGATGTTTGTTACTCGATCACGCAAAAACGGCTGAACGGATTTGAATGAAATTTGGCACACACATAGTACATTACCTGGAATAAAGTATAGGATACTTTTTATTCCCATAACCAAAAAGAGACAAATACAAATTTCACTGGAAAATGTAAACTGCAGCCATACACTGTTACACTGGAGGTGTGTTTAGCTTCTAAGGGTAGAATGGTTAATTTGCATATATTCAGCAGTGATGCACTGGGAGACATCTCAAGCTCACTCCAACCTGAATTATCGCAAATTCTTTCTGTTTTAAGAAAGCAAACGTTGTTTTTTTCTTAACGTCTTAGTAAGGGGACTTTTAGGACCATTGTAGTCCCTTACACACTCCAATGAGCTTGCTGGGTAGTCTGTACCTCTCGGTGTTAAAAGCCTTACTGCATAGAGCCAAATTCATCTATGCCATGCACTGATAAGGATTATACAATCCAAAACAGTCTGTATGCATGTTGGATTATTATGGCTCTGTACAATTTAACAAGCTGACACATCATTGCATTCCAGCGGTTCTGGAGGTGTGTTTAGCTTCTAAGGGTAACAATGATTATTTTGCATATTTTCAGCAGTGATGCACTGGGAGACATCTCAAGCTCACTTCAACCTGAATTATTGCAAATTCTTTCTGTTTTAAGAAAGCAAACGTTTGTTTTTCTTAACATCTTAGTAAGGGGGCTTTTAGGACCATTGTAGTCCCTTACACACTCCAATGAGTTCTGCGTCACCATGAGCTTGCTGGGTAGTCTGTACCTCTCGGTGTTACAAGCCCTACTGCATAGAGCCAAATTCATCTATGCCATCCTACTAATATAATAAATGGGAAAGTTTGGATGTTTGGATGTTTGTTACTCGATCACGCAAAAATGGTTGAACAGATTTGAATGAAATTTGGCACACACATAGTACATTACCTGGAATAAAGTATAGGATACTTTTTATTCCCATAACCAAAAAGAGACAAATACAAATTTCACTGGAAAATGTAAACTGCAGACATTCTTACACTGTTACACTGGAGGTGTGTTTAGCTTCTAAGGGTAGAATGGTTAATTTGCATATATTCAGCAGTGATGCACTGGGAGACATCTCAAGCTCACTCCAACCTGAATTATCGCAAATTCTTTCTGTTTTAAGAAAGCAAACGTTTGTTTTTTTCTTAACATCTTAGTAAGGGGGCTTTTAGGACCATTGTAGTCCCTTACACACTCCAATGAGTTCTGGGTCACCATGAGCTTGCTGGGTAGTCTGTACCTCTCGGTGTTACAAGCCCTACTGCATAGAGCCAAATTCATCTATGCCATGCACTGATAAGGATCAAACAATCCAAAACAGTCTGTATGCATGTTGGATTATTATGGCTTTGTACAATTTAACAAGCTGACACATCATTGCATTCCAGCGGTTCTGGAGGTGTGTTTAGCTTCTAAGGGTAACAATGATTATTTTGCAAATTTTCAGCAGTGATGCACTGGGAGACATCTCAAGCTCACTCCAACCTGAATTATTGCAAATTCTTTCTGTTTTAAGAAAACAATAATGATGGGTCGTTCGCGAGCGAGCCGGCTCTAAGAGCCGTCTCTTTGAAGTGAATCAGAGAAGCCGATGCTCACTCTGAGAAGAGCCGATGCCTCAGCCGCCCCTTTTAGCTCTGCTTTGCTCCGTAATAAAGGGCACTGAGGCATTCTGGGAGATGTAGTCCTCCTCTTGCAGCTTTGTAGGAGTGTTTGGGGCGGAGCAGAGCAGTAGCAGGAGGGATTGCCCCAGTCAGAGAAGCAGTCTGGAGTTGGCGTGGAGACGGGGGCGGGGCTTTTAATCCGATTCTGAGTGGTGTCTAGTGATATTTAATGAAGAGCCGATTCAGAGCCGTAAGAGCCGGCTCTTTAATGGGAGCCGATTCAGAAGAGCCGATTCTCCGAGAAGAGCCGGAATTCCCATCACTAGAAAGCAAACGTTTGTTTTTCTTAACATCTTAGTAAGGGGGCTTTTAGGACCATTGTAGTCCCTTTCACACTCTGATGAGTTCTGGGTCACCATGAGCTAGCTGGGTAGTCTGTACCTCTCGGTGTTACAAGCCCTACTGCATAGAGCCAAATTCATCTATGCCATGCACTGATAAGGATCAAACAATCCAAAACAGTCTGTATGCATGTTGGATTATTATGGCTCTGTACAATTTAACAAGCTGACACATCATTGCATTCCAGCGGTTCAGGAGGTGTGTTTAGCTTCTAAGGGTAACAATGATTATTTTGCATATTTTCAGCAGTGATGCACGGGGAGACATTTCAAGCTCACTCCAACCTGAATTATTGCAAATTCTTTCTGTTTTAAGAAAGCAAACTTTTGTTTTTCTTACACTGTTAATGGTAAGGTTCTCAAACTTTGCACAGTTGGTCATTGGGTGACTAGGGTTATTATTCAGAAAAGTGGTTGGAGCCTATAAAAGCAATCACAATTCACCTAATGATTTTCAAGGGGAATATTTACATTTCTGCCATTCTTGCACTGTTAATGGCACAAGCCTCAAACCTGGTATAGTTGATCATTGGTTGACTGGGGTTCAATTTCAGAAAGGGGGTGGAGCCACAAATAGCCAATCAGATTTGTTTCATTCCAATGCAAATTGTTGTTGCCAAACACCGCAAAGCTCACAAACTTGGTAATTGAGTAATTGATTAATTGTGTGTTAGGGTTAGGAAAGTGGGCACAGCCAACACCAGCCAAATACATAAGCGGGCAACGCAGGGTCATAAGTGGGCGGAGACAAATACAAATTTTACTGGGAAAATGTAAACAGCAACCATTCTTACACTGTTAATGGTAGGGTTCTCAAACTGTGCACAGTTGGTTACTAGGTGACTGGGGTTAATATTCAGAAAAGTGGGTGGAGCCTACAAAAAACAATCAAAAATTACCTATTGATTTTTCAGGGGAATATTTCGTTGCTGCCATTCTTGCACTGTTAATGGCACAAGCCTCAAACCTGGTACAGTTGATCATTGCGTGATTGGGGTTTAAATTTATATAAGGGGGTGGAGCCCCAAACAGCCAATCTGATTTGTTTCATTTGAATGCAGGTTATTGATGCCAAAGACCGCAAAGCTCACAAACTTGGTCATTGAGTAATTGTGTGTTAGGGTTAGGAAAAGTAAGCGCAGCCAACACCAGCCAAATACATAATCGGGCAATGCTGGGTCATCAGTAGGCGGAGACAAATACAAATTTCACTGAGAAAATTTAAACTGCAGCAATTCTTACACTATTAATGGTAGGGTTCTCAAACTTTGCACAGTTGGTCACTGGGTGATTGAGATTAATATTCAGAAAAGTGGGTGGAGCCTACAAAAGCCAATCAAAATCCACCTATTAATCTTTAAGGGGAATGTTTAATTGATGCCATTCTTGCACTGTTAATGGCACAAGCCTCTTGCACTGTTAATCACCTGTACCTGGTACAGTTGGCCATTGGGTGATTGGGGTTCAAATTCAGAAAAGGGGTGGAGCCACAGCCAATCAGATTTATTTTATTTCAATGCAAATTATTGATGCCAAAGACCACAAAGCTCACAAACTTGGTCATTAAGTAATTTTGTGTTAGGGTTAGAAAAAGTGGGCGGAGCCAGCACCAGCCAAATACATACCTGGGCAATGCCGAGTCTTCAGTGGGCGGAGACAAACACAAATTTCACTGGGAAAATGTAAACTGCAGCCATACTTACACTATTAATTGTAGGGTTCTAAAACTTTGCACAGTTGGTCACTGGGTGACTGGGATTAATATTCAGAAAAGTGGGTGGAGCCTACAAAAACCAATCACAATTCACCTATTGATTTTCAAGGCAAATATTTAATTGCTGCCATTTTTGCACTGTTAATGGCACAAGCCTCAAACCTGGTACAGTTGATCATTGGGTGACTGGGGTTAAATATTTAGAAAAGGGGTGGGGCCACAAACAGCGAATCAGATGTGTTTCATTTCAATGAAAATTATTCATGCCAAAGACCACAAATTTCACAAACTTGGTCATTGACTATTGACAATTGTGTGTTAGGGTTAGAAAAAGTGGCCACATCCAACAGCAGCCAAATACATACCCGGGAAACATCAGGACATCAGTGGGTGGAGAAAAATACAAATTTAACTGCCAGAATGTAAACTGCAGCTATTCTTACACTGTCTGTCAATGGCAGGGTTCTTAAACTTTGCACAGTGGGTGACTGGGATTAATATTCAGAAAAGTAGGTGGAGCCCACAAAAGCTAATCAAAATTCACCTATTGATTTTCAAAGGAGTGGAGCCACAGCCAATTATTGATGCCAAAGACCGCAAAGCTCACAAACTAGGTCATCATTGAGTAGTAATTGTGTGTTAGGATTAGAAAAAGTGGACAGAGCTAACACTAGCCAAAGCCAATTACATACCCGGGCAACGCCAGGCGACCAGCTAGTAGAAAATAAAAAAGAGAAAAACAAACTCTTCTTCAATAAACAAAAGAAATACAATTCAAGCCCCTTTCACACTGGCGCATTTCGGTACCCTGTTTTGCCGCAGGGTACCGCTATGCCAATGAAAGTCTATGGGGCATTTCATACCTGGCGAGGTGCAATGCGGAAGTGCGATAGGGGCCAGCATGCGCAGTGATGTGCGGTGACCGGAAGTCATATAAGTCTATGGCGACGCAGCTTTTGTAAACTGTTCGGAGTTCACGTTGCTGTGGGCTCAAGTTTTAACAATCCGGTTTTCCAGGACACTTCCTTGCAATACTTATTTCCGACACAGGAAGTGAGCACTAGAAAGCTTCTTTCAGGCTTTCATTAGAGATGGTGGCTAACAGCTCGCCAGCGTACATCTAAGGGCAGCCTGGCTGAGTACTACTTCCAGGTTGCAATATCCTGCAGTAGTATGCATGCCCATGTCCATTAGTACGCATTCCCAGGCCCGGCAGTGAGCGTCCTTGATTGCATGCCTGCGGCCGGGTACGTTTTGTGACGTCACACACATGCGCAAAGCGTTCCCGGCCACAGGTGCACAATCAAGGACGTGCACTGCCGGGCCTGGGCATGCATACTAATGGATGTGTGCTGACACAGGCATGCATACTACTACGGGATATTGCCACAAGGAAGTAGTACACGGTCAGGCTGCCCATAGCTATACGCAGCAAACAGCTTGCCTATGAGGCGAGCTGTTCGCCAACATCACTAGCTCTCATTAGCACACATGAATCCCTACTGCGCATAAGCGCAGATATTTGGGAAGGCCTTTTTGGCGTTGCGGCGCAATGCAAACATCCAATCACGCCACACCAAAAACGTTGGTTCGTAGTGTGAAACCGGCCTCAAGCTTCCTGAAACCATGGATAAAATAGGTTCATTTGTAAATTGCTTACTATATTTTAGCAATGTTTTACAACGAACACCGAAAATGTAACAAAGCTAAAATCTCACTGAGGCTCAGCTAATGGCCATAGCACAGTGAACGGCTAATTTTGATGTGGAAAATTAACCTATCAGTTTTTGTATTGTGGGAGGAAACTGGAGCACTAAAAGAGTCTTAAAGAGGGATTGTCAGCCACAAAATCAAATTCCATTTAATCACTACAATGTGTTTGTAATGCTGCCAGGAATCTCTCCCTGCAGTGCAAGCTCTCCAATCTATTCAGAAATCTTTCTGCTGTAATAAACCTTATCTGTCAGCCTGGCTCTATTCTCTGCCATCGCTGTTGGAGAAAGATTGTCATCTCCCCTCCCACATTCCTGCTTCTCACTGATTGGTCTGAGCGCACTTCAGTGTTATAGGCTGAGGCTGCAACATGATCCTGTGATCACATGTGTTTACAAACAAGTAGATTGGAAGAGAAAAGAAAAAAACTTAAGGGAGGAAATTACATCAGAATTTAGCTTCACACTATGGGAAAAAGACATGGCCTCTGCCGGGAACAGAATTCTCTTCATTTACTATATAAAATTCACTGAAATATGGACAGGACAATACATCTGTTTTGTAAGTAGATCAAGTATTTAACTACTTAAATATGTATTTTTTTCCTGGCATAGTATGGCTGTCCCCCCTGCTTTAAAGAGTAACTGTTAGCCCCCAAAGTGAAATTTAAATCTCTACAGCAATGTTTTATTTAGTATTAAAGTGCAGAACTTAAAAATCAATATAATTTTGTTACTATGTAGCCTTTTGCCCAAGCTAATGACGCAAAGCCGCATATCTGATACTGATGAGCATGCAGAGCATGCCTATGTCTGCCCGACCCCCCTCTCCCCCCTCTCCCCCCCAGTACCAGGTGCCGATCTATTCGCACCACAAACAGCTGACCGCTCTGACAGGGAGAGAGAGCGGCAGCACTTCCAGCGCAGCCACGGCAGAGCATCCGCCACCGTGCATCTCTCTCACATGTCTCACATGTGACTCGGTGGCGGCTGCTCTGCGTGGCTGCGCTGGAAGTGCTGCCGCTCTCTCTCCCTGTCAGAGCGGTCAGCTGTTTGTGGTGCGAATAGATCGGCACCTGGTACTGGGGGGGAGAGGGGGGAGAGGGGGGTCGGGCAGACATAGGCATGCTCTGCATGCTCATCAGTATCAGATATGCGGCTTTGCGTCATTAGCTTGGGCAAAAGGCTACATAGTAACAAAATTATATTGATTTTTAAGTTCTGCATTGGATTTTTGGACCACTTTAATACTAAATAAAACATTGCTGTAGAGATTTAAATTTCACTTTGGGGGCTAACAGTTGCTCTTTAACAGGGGATCAATATACCTGCAAATCCCTTTACTGCCACTAGAGGCTAATGATAAGATTATATTAACATGGAAGGTGGAAAGTAAACTTGGAGAGATCATACAAACTCTGTACAGATCAGTGATGTAGTTAAGGAGCTTTAGGCCCCAGTGAAAGTTTTACATTGCACCCCCCCCTCCTCTCCTAAGCCCTCTATACACAACAATTGATATGGTGCACCAAAACCTTCCAAGGACCTCCACACAGTATTAGAGGTGTAAGCAGGGGATCGGGAACAATTTGTTAATGATTACTACCATTTTATTAAATTATGCACTGCTGCGCTCTCTATAAGGAGAGCGCAGCAGTGCATAATTTAATGATTTGAAGAGTGGACTACCTGCAGCGACCCCATTGGAAGGCATATTGTTTGGTGACATTGACATTGTATATAGAACTGTGGCGCAGATTTAAAGTATATAATATCGATTACTACCATTTAAAGCATCCGTAGAAGTGATTATTACCAGCACAGGACCAATAAATAGCTAATACTGCTGTTGAGGGAGGGCCCTTCGAGGGCCCTGGTGTGGTCGCAAATCTTGCATCTCCTTTTGCTACACCACTGGTGCAGATAGTGTCCGGGCTGGTATACAAGCTTGAGACTCTAGGGTTTCAAGGTGAGAAAGCTAAACACTTTGCTGTTTCAGCTTCGAAAATCGGCATCCAATATTTCCTCCCTCCACTAAAAGCTTCTCATTTTCTATTGCTGAACACCCAAGCAGTGGCATCCAATCTTGTAGGCAAACTGCTATGCCTAGGATTGTGTTTACCACTCTTTTAGGCCTAGTTCATACTACAAATCGCAATCTCAAGCACTAAGAATGTTTGAGAGTGAAGTTCTTGAAGCGATTACCAGTGTTTTTTTGTGTAATTTGCATTTTTTGCAAGCAATTTTGTAAGCATTTTTGTTTTGCGACTTGTGATTTTCTTTGTGCAGACAAACAGGAAGTGCGCTCTTTGACTTGGAACTGGATGTCTTTTAACCCATTCGCGTTCCGTCGTTTTCACTTGAGAAATGTTCACCTCCCATTCATTAGCCTATAACTTTATCACTACTTATCACAATGAACTGATCTATATCTTGTTTTTTCCGCCACCAATTAGGCTTTCTTTGGGGGGTACATTTTGCTAAGAGCCACTTTACTGTAAACGCATTTTAACAGGAAGAATAAGAAAAAAATGGGAAAAAATCATTATTTCTCAGTTTTCAGCCATTATAGTTTTAAAATAATACATGCCTCCATAATTAAAACTCACGTATTGTATTTGCCCATGTGTCCTGGTTATTACACCATTAAAATTATGTCCCTATCACAATGTATGGCGACAATATTTTATTTGGAAATAAAGGTGCATTTTTTCCATTTTGCATCTATCACTATTTACAAGTTTAAAATAAAAAAATATAGAAATATTTAATCTTTACATTGATATTTAAAACGTTTAGACCCTTAGGTAAATATTTACATGTTGTTTTTTTTTATTGTAATGTTTTTTTTTTTTTTTATATTAACCACTTGCCGACCGCACACTCATAACGTGCGTCGGCAAAGTGGCAGCTGCAGGACCAGCGACGCACATCTGCGTCGCCGGCTGCAGCCTAATTAATCAGGAAGCAGCCGCTCGTACGAGCGGCTGCTTCCTGTCAAATCACGGCGGGGGGCTCCGTGATTAGCCTGCGGGCCGCCGATGGCGGCTCGCAGGCTAGATGTAAACACAAGCGGAAATAATCCGCTTTGTTTACATTTGTACGGCGCTGCTGCGCAGCAGCGCCGTAAGGCAGATCGGCGATCCCCGGCCAATCAGCGGCCGGGGATCGCCGCCATGTGACAGGGGACGTCCTGTCACTGGCTGCACAGGACGGATAGCGTCCTGTGCAGCCCAGATCTCCCGGGGAAGCAGGTAGGAGAGGGAGGGGGGAGAATGTCGCCGCGGAGGGGGGCTTTGAGGTGCCCCCCCCCCGCCACCCACAGCAGGCAGGAGAGATCAGACCCCCCCAGCACATCATCCCCATAGGGGGGGAAAAAGGGGGGCAATCTGATCTCCCTGCCTGCACCCTGATCTGTGCTGGGGGCTGCAGAGCCCACCCAGCACAGATCAATCAAACCAGCGCTGGTCCTTAAGGGGGGGTAAAGGGTGGGTCCTCAAGTGGTTAAACATTTTATTTGGGTAGTTTTGGGAGGGTGGGATGAAAACAATTGGTTTATAATGTAAATGTGTGTTGATTTTAATTTTTTTTCACTTTTAGTTGTAGTATTACTTTTTGGCCACAAGATGGCGGCCATGAGTTTGTTTACATGACGTCACTCTAAGCGTAACATACGCTTAGAGAGACGCATGGGGGAGGTAACAGCCAGAAAAGGCGCAGCTTCCGAGAGAAGCTGTCGCTTTTTCAGCGGGGGAGAGGAATCAGTGATCGGGCACCATAGCCCGATTCACTGATTGCCTGGCTAACGAACCGTGGGCCGGGAGTAGTGTTGGGCGAACACCTCGATGTTCGTGTTCGGGTCCGTTCGGCCGAACATGGGCCAGATGCTCGGCATGTTCGGGCCGAACCCCGAACTCCCCTGAACATGCCGCTTTTGGGGGCCCTATGGGGTCGCAGGCATAAGGGGAGAGCATGCCCCGATCGCGGGGGGGGGGTCGGAAATTCCCCCCACCCCCTCCGCTAGCGCTCCCCCCTCTGCCCGCTTCCCCATAAAAAAAGTTTGATGAAAGTTAAATAGTACCGGTGGCTGACAGTGAGTGAGGAGGAGCCCGACTAGGAGAGTGACGCGTTGAGGCCGGGCAGCGGGCGGTTCAGCGGTAGTACCCTTGTGGTACTTCCGCCCTTTCTCTGACCTCACGTCCTCTACGTGATGACGCAAACGAGGGTACGCGTGACGCATACCCTCGTATGCAGAGGACGTGAGGTCAGAGAAAGGGCGGAAGTACCACAAGGGTACTACCGCTGAACCGCCCGCTGCCCGGCCTCAACGCGTCACTCTCCTAGTCGGACTCCTCCTCCTCATTCACTCCACTGTCAGCCACCGGTACTATTTAACTTTCATCAAACTTTTTTTATGGGGAAGCGGGCAGAGGGGGGAGCGCTAGCGGAGGGGGTGGGGAGAATTTCCGCCCCCCCCTCCCCCCCCCCCCGCGATCAGGGCATGCTCCCCCCTTATGCCTGCGACCCCATAGGGGGGCCGTATTCGGCCGAACAGGGGCCCTGTTCGGCCGGGCATTGAGTAGTTCGGGCGAACCCGAACGGTTTGGCCGAACACCATCAGGTGTTCGGCCGAACTCGAACATCACCCGAACAGGGTGATGTTCTGCAGAACCCGAACAGTGGCGAACACTGTTCGCCCAACACTAGCCGGGAGCACGCGGGAGCGCGCATGGTTCCTGGACGTAGTTTCTACGTCCAGGAACTAAAATAGGTTAAAGCGAGTATGCTTGAAAATCGCTCTCACTGTTCCAAATGCTTTTAAAGCGATTTGCAATATTATTATACCTTGAATTGAAGCGCAAACACTCAGAAAATGGTGCAGGACCCAGATTTGCAATTGGAAAGTAAGCTCATCGCTCATGTGAGAACACTCACATTGGATTTCATTACACAAGCACTTTAATCTCCCTGGCGTTCTGGACGAGCTAGGCTCGTCCAGAGATGCTGGAGGTCACCGCTCAGGCCCCGCTGGGCCGATTTGAATAATTTTTTTTTTTAACACGCAGCAACCATTTTGCTTGCTGTGTGTCCTACCTGATTGCTGCCGCTTGCCGCCCATCCGCCGCTTCCCGCTGCGATACAGGCCCCCCCCCCTGAGATCCCGTGCGCTGCCTGGCCAGTTAGGGCCAGGCAGCGCTGAGGGGTGGATCGGGACTTCCTGTGATGTCACGACGTCGATGTCGTCGATGACGTCACGACGTTCGTCGCCATGGCGATGGGGGAAGCCCTTAAGGAAATCCCGTTCAGAACGGGATTTCCGGACGGGTCTTTGCGTCATCGGCGATCGAAGGGCAGGGAGGGACGCCGCAGGGAGGGGGGAATCATGTAGCTAGCGCTAGGCTAGCTACATGATAAAAAAAAAAATGTGCAAAAAACGTTCCCAGAACGCCAGGCAGGTTAAGGGATCAGACCCACGAGAAGCCTTTTCTAAGGGCTAGAAGCCACTAGAGTGATTTTTTTTAGCATTTAGGGAGCGATTCAAAATGCTAGCAATTTCCCTAAATGCTCAGCTAATGTTAATAGATGGGCCAAATTCCACCAGAGCGATTGCGATTAGCAAAATGCTATCACAGGACATGCAGCATTTTGGTGGCGTTAGCGTTTCTGCAACGTAAAGTATATAAACGCTGGCTTAATCACTCATGAATCACTACACATAGCATCTTGAGAGTGATTTTAAATTACTGTAAATTGTAAAAAAAAAATGATGATACATTGAAAGGACCAATCAGAATTAAAATTGTCAAACACAAATCGCTACACAATTGCTGGCAAAAAGCTTACATTTTTTAAAATAGCTACCAAAATCGCCAGAAAACGCTCAAGAAATCGCCTACAAAACGCGCATTAAAAACGCTAGCGATTGCGATTTGTAGTAGGTTCCAGGCCTTAGCGCAGCTAATGCAATGCTATGGGGGATTTTTATAAAATCACACTGCTCAAGTGGGATCACACCCATAGCATTACATTAGCAAGAGCTTTTCAAATCACAAAGCACTCAGAAAACGCTCCTAGTGGGTTCCAGGCCAAAGGGCTATTTTACTATGGGAGAAATATACATTTATACCTATGTGTTTTACAATTTTCACAACTGAAGTGAGAGGGATATGGAGGCTGCCATATTTATTTATTTCTAAGCAATGCCAGTTGCATGGCTGTTCTGCTGATCCTCTACTTCTAATACTTTCAGCCATAGACCCTGAACAAGCATGCAGTAGATCAGGTGTTTCTGACATAGTTGTCAGATCTGAGAAGATTAGCTGCATTCTTGTTTCTGGTGTTATTCAGACACTACTGAAGCCAAATAGACCAGCAGGACGCCAGGCAACTGGTATTGTTTAAAAGAAAATAAATATGGCAGCCTCCATATTCTTCTCACTTCAGTTGTCCTTTAAAGGGAAGATCCGACGTCCAGCAGTGAAGAAGCCTCGCCAGGTCGGCTTCCGGGTCGGCTTCATGTGCGCTCCACGGCGCGGGTCACGTGTGTAAGTGACGTCATCTGGTCTCTACTGCGCAGGCGCAGACCCGATGACGCCCCTACAACATGTGACTCCCCGCCGTGGAGCGCACAGAAGCTGACCTGGAAGTCGACTCACCTCTGGACGCCGGGGGGGGGGAGAGGAGCTGCGGCGAGGGCACTGATCGACTGCCAGGGGCTGGAAGAAGCCCCAGTTAAGTGCAGTTTGTTTTTTATAGTCTGCACGAACCTTCCCTTTAAGTTAAGTTGGGTTGTTCATGCCAAAATAAATAGATCTCTTTGTCTTTATAGTAAACTATCATATTCTGTATGATAAGCAGGAATACATTGTAATAAGAAGAAATACCAGGAAAGGACAGGTTACATTTCACTTAAACTTACTCTGAAAGCTCATTAGTCAGTCAGACTGAAAGGCAAATGTCCAGGACTAAATCAAAAGAATTCTTTGCAAATAGATTGTTTATCAGCTACCACAATTCGTATACAAAAACACACTTGTTGGATTTGGTGTTTCTCTACCTTTTTCTTTTGTTAGTTGTACATCAAAATGAAAAAGTCCAATAAATGTTTTTGTAAACAAATGGTTCTTTTTAAGTGGACTTGATTTTTTGTTTGTATATTATCCATTTTCCCAGGAAACATTATCCATCATCAGTAATAAAGTAGTTTGTTCCTTTTCTGAAAACAGCTCCGTTACATAGGTTTATTTTCTCTTGTGTGACCAAGGAGTGACCACATATTCTCTGAATGGCTGCAGATGTTAGAAACCTGAGAATTTGATTAAAAAATGTGGTAATTTTTAAATCTCTCAGGCATTCAAACCATGTTCTGATATTACCATTAATTAAAAGATGTCTGCACTGCAGCTCTCACATACAGTAGTATGTGAGAGCTGCAGACTTTTTTTATTTAATGGCAAGAAGTTATTAAACAAAAAATGGCACAGGTGGGCTTAGTCACTTATTTCCTCCATGTTTTTATGTGTGGGCTTTGGATGCTTTCTTTGTTTTTCTGTTCTTTTTATCCTTCTGGTTGAACTTTTTTTTGCGGACATGGCAGTTTGGCCCTTGGGCTTTTTGCTGTAGGGTGAGTTGAATGACGGCTCATCCTGCTGTCGCATAAATTCAGGGGGTTGCTAAATACTATCCCCCCTCCAAGTGGTCGCAATTCGGAGGGAGAAGTAATTTGGCGTCCGGCATTTGCCGGATTCCTAAATTACCTGTAAGTGGGGTGCGGACTCGGCCGGTTCAAGTAACAATTGGGCCCTAGGGCAAAATTAGCCTGGGGGCCCCCCAACAGACACCCCCTGACCAAAAAGCGTCATTAGAGGCCCTTTGTTGCAGCCAAACTTCCCTCCTGTGCCCCTGAGCTGGCTGCTGACCCTCCCCCAATCACCTCCCAACTTAACAGACTCTGCAGAGTCCCTGGGGAGCAACAGTTAAGATGGGGGAGGGACAACTTGGGGCCCCTACAAGCTCTGGGGCCCTGGGGCAATTGCCCAATTTTTTCCTATGGTAGCTCCAGCCCTGTGCGGACTATAGCCGTGCCAAGATTTGGTGCTACGCGCCAAAAAGCCCTGCTTCGCTTTTTTCAACCAAACTATGTTACTGTGTTTAGTAACTCCAGTGTCTTTATAGTCAAATCCTCCCATGCTCTACAAGCTGCTCAGATAACACTAAAACCACCTACAGATATCAAATGATAATTTCCTGCACAGGCCATAGAACAGTTGGATGTCTGTTGGCCCCTTCCTTGGCCTCCGGTTATCCATCTTTCCCAGACCCATTCAGCAGTAAGTAATCATATGTGTTCGATTTTCCTAGAAATGTGCTTTTAGAGAGTACTGTAACTATGGAGCTGGTTTGAAGATATAACATTTATACAGGTACAGTGCCAGCATTTCCCCAGCAAGAGCGGAGCTCCCAACTGTTATTTTCTATACCCTGGCGAATGATGAAATGACGGTTGCTACAGCAATAATCCCATAGTTGTTGTGGTCATGCATATGTCACAGAGCAGTTGTAGATGATGTAAATGCTTTGTTTGGACGCCTGGTCATTTGAACTTTGGTTATATTGGAGAATAAATGCATAACCAATCATTGGTAGCTCATTACACCCATTTCAATTCATTGGCAATGATGCTTTTTAAAACATCACTCCAACCTTGAGTAAATATAATAATATCGAAATATTTGTTATTTAAAAAAATGGCAGAGACCCCACCTTTAGAAGGTTTGCAAGAGTACAACCGAAACCTATGCCTTAAAGAGAAACTCCAACCAAGAATTGAACTTTTTCCCAATCAGTAGCTGATACCCCATTTTACATGAGAAAGACAATGATTTTCACAAACAGACCATCAGGGGGCGCTGTGTGACTGATTTTGTGCTGAAACCCCTCCCACAAGAGGCTCTGGTACCGTACGGTACTGCTGGCAAACTGCCACAATGTAACAATGTTCAGAGACAGGAAATAGCTGTTATTAGCTGTCTAACAGACAGAGCAGCTAGAAACAGCTAAATAACCTGCCCACAGTAACAATGTCACCATGTAATAAATGTCAGAATGTGAATCTGGGAGAGGAAAGATTTTACAATGAGCAAACACTGACTAAATCATTTATACATAATTATGGTAAAAAATGAAGCACTTTTTTTACTACATTATTTTCACTGGAGTTCCTCTTTAACCAACCTGCATTCTGCATGGGCGTGGCATCTTACATAGAGAAATACTACCCCTCAAGCTTCCTGGGGCCAGTGCTGAGGGACAAGAGTCTCTTACCCACCTCTATGTGACCCAGAGAAATAGAATGGGGGCTTATCGTGATATCTGCTGGTTACCCCTTAATATGGACCAAACACCTACATCCAGGTGAATACATATAAGCCATTTTATGAGCTCTTATGTATATATACAAAAAGCTTTTGTTTAGTAAAATTATAATAAGGTAGAACACATATTTTTTTTTTTAATGTATTTTATTAAATTCCAGCACCATAAAAAGAAACAAGCAAATATCTGTATTACTTTGATACTGTTAGATTGTAAGCTCACAGGGGCAGGGCTCTCTCCAGGAACAGATTTCTGGAAAGGCCACAAAGTCCCGGGCCTTGGGTGGCAGCTGGCTGAGGGGCGGCTGGACATTGAAGAGGGATTGCTGCAAATGGAATACAGACATTGCAAATAAGGAGCAACAGATAGAAATAAGTAGCTGCAGCCCAAGGGATTTGTATATAATTAAAGGGGGCTGCAGTACATGAATGTTAGACATGGAAGAGGGGTCTGCTCAGGGAATAAAAAGGGGGTGCTGCACATGGGAGGCAAGCTGCAAGAGAGTTGGCCTTGGGGGAGCAAAAAGTATAAACCTGGTCTTGGCTCTCTCCCTCTACCAATTCTGTATTTTGTACCAGTTTCCATATTTGATGTATACCATTGTCTGCATTATTATGTACCCCTTGTTTTTTTTTTCTTCCTTTGTACAGGCCAGAGAATATTTTTGGCGCTTTATGAATGAATAATAATAATAATAACATTAATAATACTGTAAATCCCCTTAGATTGTAAGCCTATTTGGAAGGGTTCTCTTCCCAGTGTGCTTTTTCCTCCACCATTTAACTCAGTGGCTCAACTGCTATATTTATCTCTACCTAGTTTACTGTTACACCACTATTTTGTGTACCATTCTTTAACTGCTTGCCGACCTCGTCACGCTGATGGGCGTGGCCGCGGCGGCAGCCCCAGGACCGCCTAACGCCGATCAGCGTAAAAGTCCTGGGGCAGCAGTTTGCAGGAAATTGCACGCAGGTTGCACGCGCATCTCCTGCTCGGGGGGGCGGAGATCCGCCCCGCCTTCAGTCTTCAAACGGCGATGGCCGATCGGGAGACTTAGTCTTTACTGTTAGTACATTACTGCGATCAGCACTGTACTGGGGACAGCCCTGAGGGACAAGAGAACGATCGGCTGTTAGTACATCGCTGCGATCAGCTCTGTACTGGGGACTCCCCCTGAGGGACAAGAGAGCGATCGGCTGTCATAGGCAGAAGCCTATGACAGCCGATCGCCATGATTGGCCGGCTGGGGGAAGGGTTGCTTAAAAAAAAAAAATAAACAAAAAAAATTGTAAAAAATATAAAAAAACAACAACACATAAATATTTATAAAAAAATAAATAAACACTAGGTGGGGATCAGACCCCACCAACAGACAGCTCTGTTGGTGGGGAGAAAAGGGGGTGGGATCACTTTTGTGCTGTGTTGTGCGGCCCTGCAGCTTGGCCTTAAAGCTGCAGTGGCCAATTTTACAAAAAAAGGCCTGGTCGTTTGAAGGGTTTAATACTGTGGTCCTCAAGTGGTTAAAGGACCGCTATTGAGAAAAAAAATAGGCAGTTAAAATCTGACAGAACCGACAGGTTTTCGGTCAGTCCATCTCCTCATAGGGGATTCTCAGGGTTTTTTTTGTTTTCCACAGCATTTCCTGAACAAAGCCTAACTGACAAAATAGTGTGCAAGGGAGTAGGGAGACTGGCTGGTATCTTACTATTTTGTCAGTTAAACTACTGTTCAGGAAATGCTGTTGATAACAAAGAAAACACTGAAAATCCTCCATGAGAAGATGGACTGGCCCAAAACGTGTCGGTTCAGTCAGATTTTAACTGCCTATTTTTTTCGCGATAGTGGTCCTTTAACGCTGTAATGCCCCGGTGTAACATTGATTAATGTTCTAATGTCTCCCCTATCTATTGTACAGCGATACGTGATATGTTAGTGCTTTATAAATAACGTTTAACAATAACCCAGAGTGTCTGTGCATAGTTAGAGCATGTACCACTTTGTGAAAGATGGTGTGTGTTATCCAATTACCCCCTACAGTGGTAAACATCTTTCCAAATAGCTCTTGACACAACAATTGTTCCTAGCGCTACATAATTGTGTGTGAAAAGTCTCCATACATTCCATTATGCTACCAATTAACTAAGATATGTGTTTTTTAAATAATTTATCACTTTTAATCTGAAAACTTACAATAATGAATTGACTGCACCAAGTTCAAGTACCCCTGAACTCCATTAAAGTACCCCATGGGGCTCGGGTACCATGTGCTGAGATCCTACGTAATACCATGTCTCCTTTAAAAACTGTTTAAAAAAAAATCCTGTTTAACCAGGAATCACTTAATTGCATTTTACGGCAATTACTGAAAACATACAGATGACCTGTCTATGGTGGTTGCTAAAGAGAAAATATTAAGGCGACCCCAAAACAAAATAGTCATGGGCTTGTGTACATTTGCCTCTGATGATTAGTCTCCAATATCAGTGATGAGGGAAAATGACGATATTCTTTGGCATACATTTTCATGAAAATAATGTAAAATTCGACTTTGGAGCGAAAATGCCATTGAAAATAATTTTTCAATAAGTTTCACATTTTTGCAAATTTTCACGCCAAACTAAATCATTCTTGCAGTAAAAATAATGTTTTTGTGTGTTTTAAGCAAATTTTTGCATCACAAAAAAACATTCTTATTCTTTCACCATATTGTGAAAATACAATGTATTTTGGCAAATGTTTTCTCAAAATCAAAAATAGCATTTTCAAAGTGAAAATTACTTTGGTGAAAATTCACAAGTAACACTGTCCAATATTTCTAAAACAAAAAATAGGTGCACCCTGGCACACTCTCCCCATGGGGCGTACATATTACAACATCGCTGGGCAGTTGGGCGCAGGGTGAGCTGAATGGATGGCTCACCTGACTGTCGCTGAAATTTCCAGCTGCATTAAATACTATTCTCCCTCCAAGTCATAGAAACTAGAAGCTAGGGACCTAAAGGACTACAGGGAGCTGAAAGAAGCCCCAGGTAAGTTAACTGAACTTCTCTCCCTCACTTAACATACAGGATTTAGTCTGATGAAGGCACAATAGCCGAAGGCTTAAAGTGACCTCCAGACTAAAAATCTACTCAACAGAACTGAAAAGGCTTGGTGTTTCTTTAACAGTTTCACAGCAGCAGAACTTTGTTTTTCTTACCAAAGCATAATTTTTAGCTGCATTTTTGGCTAAGCTCCGCCCAATCAAAGAAAACTGCCCGGGCATTTTTCCCCTGATGCTGTGCAAAGCATGATGGGATTTCTGATGTTGTTGTTCTCGTTGTCTAGCAACTAGGAGGGGTGATCAGGACACAGGACAGTTGGAACTGTGTCTCATGCTCCCTGTCACCTTCTTTCAACCAAAAAGATGGCTGCCCTCATGAAATCACAAACATTTGCCTTTTCTTTTCAAACAGGGTGGGTAAGAGATTAGATTACTTATCTATTTTAATTAACATAACTAATGTAACTTAACCACTTCACCACTGAGGGTTTTTACCCCTTGAACACCAGAGCAATTTTCACCTTTCAGCGCTCCTTCCATTCATTCGTCTATAACTTTATTATTACTTATCGCAATGAAATGAACTATATCTTGTTTTTTTCGCCACCAATTAAGCTTTCTTTAGGTGGGACATTATGCCAAGAATTATTTTATTCTAAATGTGTTTTAATGGAAAAATAGGAACAAATGTGTGAAAAAATTCTTATTTTTCAGTTTTCGGCCATTATAGTTTTTAAATAATGCATGCTACTGTAATTAAAACCCATGAAATGTATTTGCCCATTTGTCCCGGTTATAAAACCGTTTAAATTATGTCCCTATCACAATGTTTGGAGCCAATATTTTATTTGGAAATAAAGGTGCATTTTTTTCAGTTTTGCATCCATCCCTAATTACAAGACTGTAGTTTATAAAGTAACAGTGTTATACCCTCTTGACATAAATATTTAAAAAGTTCAGTCCCTAAGGTAACTATTTATGTGTTTTTTTATTGTATTTTTTTTTTTTTTATTACAAAAAAAAATAATTGGGGAGTGTGGGAGGTAATGAGTTAATTTATTGTGTAAAAGTAATGTATTTGTATATGTAAAATGCTTTAGGGTGTAGTTTTACTATTTGGCCACAAGATGGCCACAGTGAGTATGTTTACATGCGATCTGTAAGCGTCCAGTAGGGCGCTTACAGGAAGCACTACGAGGCTGGCAAAATCACAATGATCGCACTGTTTCTCAAAGAAGCAGCAGATCATTGCGGGGGCTTAGATCAACGAACGGGAATGGATTTTCCCGTTCATTGATCTCCGGGCGAGCGGGCGGCGGCGTGCACGAGCGGCGGGAGTGCGCGCATGAGCAGCGGGAGCGCGGACAGCGGCGGCAGCGCGGAAGGTACGGATTTCTCCTTCCCTTGGTTTTTTAGGGGGGAAAAAAGGGAGAGAGAAATTCGTACCGCGGGGGGTAAAGTGGTTAATGACAGTGTGTTTGTTTAGGCTGAAGTCCCTTTTTAAAGAGGCACTTAAGTAAAAAAAAAAGGAAGGCCGCAATAGCAGCATAGGGTGAGATATTGAGGCTGGGAACGCGAAGAATCACTGGCGTTGCCAGCCTGTCGGGTCCTGACGGCAAAACCGGAAGTAGCCGCCGGCGGGGACGGGAGGATCGGAGAGACATGGCGAAAGCACCGCTCAGCTGCAGGGGGCTGAGGGTAGCCCCAGGTGAGTAAACCTCATTTTTTTTTACACTTAAGGTTCACTTTAAGCTAGCCCTACATCTAGTGATGATAGGCTGAATCGACTAAGTGACCAAGTTCGAATCTGATTAGAGAGAGATCTGTCGGCTGCCCATACAATGCAGGCCAATCACTGATCAATTACACGCTGCCCTGTGTGCCGCCTTGCCATCTTCCCTAATGTGTGTGTTGACCCCCCCTTGCCCCATGCTATATACATTACCTGTCCACTGGTTGTCCTCCACTTGCTCCGTTCTCCCTGCATGTCCATACACGTGTCCCACATGATTACCTAGTAATGTGGGTGCATGTGTGACATTGCACACATGCCCCATTACCCCAGCAACCACATGAGGCGTGTGTATAGAGCAAGGAGTACGTCTGGAGCAAGCGGAGGACTAACGGCGGCCACAGACAAGTAACATATATTGCACTGGGCACCGAGGGGTCACATTACATATTAGGGGGGACAGCGTCGAGGTTCTCCTCGTGTTTGAAATTGGTCGCACTGTCGGGCAAGCACTTGGCGGCATTGATTTTCATTCGATTCCAATTATATTAATCGAATCAGATGGTCGATTGGCCGCCAAGTTGCCTGATGTATGGCCACTTTTACTCTTATATTTTGTACGTTAGCCAATAAATGGTATCATCCTGATTCAAAACTTTTTCTTTTAACAGTTCCTTAAAGTTTCCAAAATTCTCTAACATTTTTTTTCCACCTAAAATACTTGTTTTGTATTAGTTTACCCAGCCTTTCATTTTTTCCTAATAATAAGTAAACTGTTGCTGGCTTTGTACATTATGCAGTAATTCAGGCTATCACATGGTAGATGTGGACCACACACATGGACCGCTGCTGCTGCTGCTATAATCTGCTTTCTAGGAAGGTGAGAATGAATGGAATCTATAATATGAGCGTTGAGCAGTGATTGCATTGTGCCTGGTGGAGCTAAAGAGCGAAGCTGATGTTTGCCGAGGGGCTTCCAGGCTTGTAAAGGTATAAATCGTACAGCCCCATATGTTGCTATGTTGTCAGTGCACATGTGTCCATGACAGGAGCAATAAAACAACACAAAGGCTTCCATTTCTTTAAAGCAGACTCCTTGTACATCTGTAGAGGGTGTGAAATTATATCATGTGATGTGAATAACATTCTTCATTGCTGTAAAATGAACTACAGTCGGAGACAGGAAATTGGAAACATTTTTTCTTTACTTTCAAATTACCAATCCAAATGTAAACAAAGATTAAAAAGGTAATCGAATTAAAAACTATTCACAGCAATTGTGTGGGATATCTGCATGGTCTTTCTGTACTTGGGAATTAGTAATGGATATTTTTCCCATTACCGGCGCTTGATCTTATTACTAATTAAGCATCTACCATACAGAAGTCTTATCCCCCTTCAGTCAGGACAGCTCCGTCCCTCGAGGTGTGTCTGAAAGCCCACCTGTTCTGTCTGCCATTTACAGACCTGTAGCTCTATCCTCTGTGACAAAACACATCCTGCCACTAATAATTGAACCGAGACATGCTGTGTGCTTTGAGTCCTACAAGAGGAAAGAACTTTAGAAATGTCACTGTTGTTGTTCTTGTTATCTAAATTTGATTATGCTTAGTTACAGTACTTTGTGGAAGTATTGTGGTTCTTTGCCAAAAGCCTTCCTCTGAAATCTCTATGACAGTTCTTTTGTATTCTGTTCACGGTATATCCAAGGGAAAATACGTTTTACAGGGCACTATACATGTTTTGGGAGACATTTAGTTGCTATCACAAGCACCTTTTTCAGTTTAACTCCTTCACCCCACAAGCTATTTTATCCTTTCCACCAAGAGCCATTTTCCCCTGTCAAAACTCTCCTCATTCATTTGGCCATAACTTTATCACTGCTTATCAGACTATCTAAATCTTTTTTTTTTGCCACAAATTAGTTTTTTGGGTTTTTTTGTGTGGGAAATACTTGTTTTCAGTAGTTACTTTATTTTCTATGCATTTTATAGGGAAAAAGAAGGTGAAAATAAAAAAATATTCTATTTCTAAAATTCCATTACCATAGTTTTAAAATAAACAATGCTACTATAGATAAAACCTACACATTTTATGTGCTTATTTATCCTGGCTATCACATTTAAATTATGTTCCTAATACAATGTATGGTGACAATATATTATTTGGAAATGAAGGTGTATTTTTTCTGTGTTTTGTACCCTATTGTGATAGCACCCTCCAATTCCTTTTCCCTTTGTCACAGATTACCATTCAGCCCTCACTCACTCTGGGTATTTTGAAGGGATTCAAGACTGCAGACAAAGTAACCTTTTGCATTGGTTGGTGTGTCCACACACAATAGAATTTTGACTGCATGTACAATCAATACAATCTGCAATCTTGTATATACATTAGACCAGGTAAGCTGCTATGACTTCGCATTAGCATGCAAAAATACGCAATTCTAACTATAGCTAGTCCTGTAGAAAAAAATTGAGTTATTATAACAACCTTGCTAGATATAACAATATATATTAATACAAACAGTTATGGAAACATTCTCTCCTTAAGGCAGGATTCTTTGCAGAGGGTATTCAGAACCAACACTTAGACAAATGATTTTTAATTGTTTATTTTGTAACAAAATAGTGCATAAAATGAATACAGAAAAAGAACAAAAATTAGGTATCAGAATGAGATTGGATATTGTAAAATAATAGGAATAAAACAATGAAATGAACGTTTGGAAATTGTAAGTCCAAGAATGTTGATAAATAGTTGGTAAAAGTCCAAAAAGCAAAGGAGTTGAGTCCAATTGGCTAGCAGATGTATCCAGGGATGTGAACCTGCAGCACAGACTTTTAACCTCTCTCTGCTGGGTGTAGATTGTAATGAGAGATGGGCAGTACTGGCCCACATGATCCAGTTCTGCCCCCCTCATTGAAGCAGAAAGAGATATGAAATGTCTGTAAATATCATATCTCTGTGGCAAGCCATCAGGCAGTGTCAATTTGAATAATTATTGATTCATCAGGTTCTCTGGTTATCAAATGTATCAAACACAGTGTGGTTATCATTGTTCATGACAGATAATCCTCATGTGTCTCTGGCAGAATGTGCTAGAAGGGCATATTCATGTTGGGTCCAGCGACAATACCACAATTTTTCATATGGCTGGCGTTAATTGAAGTATGGAAATATAATAGGAATGTATATTATTTATTCTTACGTTGATTAAAGTTGTCATCAAATTCCCTCTCCCTCTGCCCCCCTTTGGCATCTGTTTGCTACTCTCTTTGAAGTTGCTTGAGGGAGATTTATAGCTTTGGTCTGGATTCTAGCTTATGAGAAATCCTCATGTGATGTCCTTTTCAGAGAGCCTTCTAGGCTCCGCTATGTCACTGCAGCTATGTACCCATGTCGCGATTTTACCAATGATTTTCCCTAAAACCGGTTATTTTTTTCAGCGCTCATCACTATTCGCAAATTCGAATTTACCAGTGATCACAGGTTGTTTTTCATGAATCCAGACTCAAATTCAAATTCAAAGATCGATACCGATCCTGAATTCGAATGTATCCGGATAGTGACGCTCAAATTCATCTGAATTCGACCGTCATCACCGTGATGACGAATCCGGATTGCGGTATCCAGGAGATGACATCATCTGGCCAATCAGAAGCCCCCCAGCCGAGGCCCTAGCAACCAATCAGAGGAGGGGAGCCTGGCCCTCTCCTCCTCTATTTAAGGCAGCGGCCATCTTAAGGAGCCCGTCCTTGCTTGTGACTCTGCGGTACTGAGAGCAACTCCAGTGCTGCTGTTGGTCTTAGCAAGTGCTTTCCTATTGTTAAACCCAGCGTTTTACATTGTATTCACCTCAAACACATATATTATATTGATTTATAGATAGATAGTGATTTGATTGTTATAGTTCAGTCAGCTAGTGTACTGTATATACTGTATACTGTGCTAGGCTAGTGTTAGGTCTGTGTGCAGGCTAGGGCCTGCTAGCCTAGGTAGCCTCAGCCTACTAGCTTAGGTAGGTTAAGGATTATAGTTAGTTGTTGTGTACTACTAGTTTAGTTAATTTGTACTGCTAGTCTGTGAGTTTATCTAATGACGCAGCTGCAGTAGTGTGTTAGTTACTTTACAGGCCAGCATCTGTTGTGATCTGTGACCGCATCTGCCTGACCCTATTGATTGCGTCCGTGTGTGACAGACTTTTACTGTCACTGTCTGCCACACTAGTTAACGACTACTGTCTGTAGACTTGGGGATTATAGTTAGTAGTAGCTGTGTTACCTACGTACTAGTTTACTTAATTTGTACTGCTAGTCTGTCAGTTTATTTAGTGCCACAGCTTCACTACTGTGTAATAGTTACTTTACAGGCCAGCATCTGTTGTGATCTGTGACTGGCATCTGCCTGACCCTATTGATTGCGTCCGTGTGTGACAGACTTTGATTGTCACTGTCTATCACACTAGTTAGTTATCGACTACTGTAGACTACACTACTTGTAGTAGTACTACTACTATTTAAAAAAAAAAAAAAAAACTTTCATTTTTTTTGTCACTCACTCACCAACCCACACTATTTAATAAAGTTTACAGCCTTTCCCGCCCTTTATATATATATATATATTTTATATATATATATATATATATATATATATATATATATATATATATATATATATATATATATATATTTTATGTATTTTTTTTATTTTTTTTTTTATTTATTTTTTTTTCTTATTGTCTTTCTATATTATTGCACAATGACTGGCAGAGGTAGAGGACGAGGCACCACCAGGAGAGGCAGCGCCATTGCTGCAGCCACTGCCAGCACCAGCAGGTCTGTGACTGGTCTGCCGCCAGCCACTGACCACAGAGTTATGGAGGAGGGAGCAGAGGTGCAACAGCAATGTGTTGCGCCCATCTTTGAGACGGGTCGTCGCCCCCGGCCCATTGTACAGAGTGAGGTGCAGGCTGTGGTGGAAATGATGGCGGAGCAGCAAGCCACCGTTTCCAGCCAGACCTCCAGCACCAGCAAGACCAGTGCCCCCACCACCAGCACTCTGGTCCACAGCAGGCCTCCACCACCGCTTGAGGTCACGTCGACCCCAGCGACCAGCCTGCCCTCACTAAGCTCGCTCTTCACCCCAGGGACCGCAAACGTTTTGAGGGATGTTGTGGAACAGTTTTGAGGAGGAGAAGGAGATGATGGGGGCATGCAAGGAGGAGGAGGAGGTGTATGAGGTGGAGGAGTTTGTTGTTGGCGCACAACAACCAAAATTTCATGAGGAGGAGGAGAGGCCTTATGCAGGGGATGTTGGGGCAGAAGATTTGGTTGGGGGCTCAGAGGAGATGTTTGGGGATGATGATGATGATGTGGGGGACCATCCCTATGTGCCACCACCACAGTTGAGTGAAGGCAGCTCGTCATCGGAGGAGCAGGCGTCTCAGGCACAGAGGCACGGCAGCAGCATGGCGGCCGGCACAGGGCATGGAAGGCTGGAGCCACAGCCTGCTGCTTCAGCCGCTACCACCCGCACCAAACCTCCTCCAAGCAAAGGGAAAAAAACAGCCCTTCAAGTCCAAAGGCAAAAAACCTCCTCAGCCCTCAAGCAAGAAGGGCAAGTTAAAATCCCAAGTCTGGCAGTACTTCACTGTGTGCAATGACGATGAGACCCATGCCATTTGCCACAGTTGCGGTGTCAGCCTGAGCCGAGGTCGCGATCTGAACAAGTTGGGTACCTCGTGCCTGCAGACCCACTTGCAGAGCAAACATTTCGAGGCCTACACTGAGTTTGTGAGGCTGAGGGACAGGGGCGCAGGCAGTGGTCAGAGCCAGACAGCCAATGCCCAGCCTTCTGCAGCAGCAGCACCCCACCCTCCTGCTCATCCAGCATCAGCAGCAGGAGCACAGAAACTCACTGCTGCCCCCCTCCCCCCCCCCCCCCCAGGCAGCCAGTCCTCAGTGGCCTTATCTGCTCCCTCCACAGTTACCTCCTCATCCTCCCGTGCAGGCAAATGCCGCCAGACCCTGCTCAGCGAGTCATTCCCCGGTGTGCCCAAAGTTCTGCCTCCCACCAACAGGCGCATCTGGGTACTGAACGGGTTGCTTGCCCGGGCCATGTGCTCCCAGCTCCTACCATACTCCTTTGTGCAGGAGGGAAGTGACATGAGAGCGCTCCTACAGTACGGGATCCCAGAGTGGCAAATCCCAAGCCGCCACTACTTCTCCCGCACGGCGATCCCAGCACTGCACTGCTTTGCTATGTCGAACGTGGACCGCTAGCTCAATCACACCATGAGTGAGTGGATCCACGTCACCATGGATTCATGGAGCAGCCATTTTGGGACAGACTGCTGCCTGTCCTTCACGGCCCACTGGGTCAGCGTGGTGGAATGCGCCAGCGAGGAAGCAGCAGGTCCATCCTCGAGCGCATCAGCGGCACCAGTAGCCCACTATGTGGTGCCACTACGCGGGGTCAGGGGGGAGGCAGGAGCTCCCGCCGCTAAGCGACCCCGCCTCAACAGCATCATGAAGGCCCGCCACTGCCAAGCGCTGCTGGAACTGGTCAGTCAGGGGAAAAACAGCTTGACTGCCGCCAACGTGCTCCGCTACATGAGGGAGCAGGATAAGACGTGGCTGAACCCCAGAGGCCTCAGAGTCAGATTGGTGGTGTCCGACAATGCGGCCAACCTGCTGGCTGCCATCACCAGGGGACACTTGGCCCCCGTCCTGAACCTGGTGGTGCAGAAGTTCCTGCGCACCTACCAGGGGATGGACAATCTGTTGGAAGCGGCTCGGAAATTTGTGCGCACTTTCCGCTGCTCAGCCGCTGCCACAGCAAACCTGGCTGACATGCAGCAGAGCGAGGGCCTGCCACGACACCGGCTTGTCATCGATGTGCCAACTCGCTGGAACTCCACCCTGGCGATGTTGGAGCGGCTGGCTGAGCAGAGGAGGGCTGTCAACCGCCACATCATTGAGGCCACTCTTGCCGCCACCATCAAACTCCAGCTCCTCTCAAACGCACAGTGGGGGCAAATGCAGCAGGTCTGCTTGGTGTTGGCTCCCTTCCTGCAGGGAACCAACCTGGTGAGCCAGGAACGGGCATCCCTCTGCCAGTGGACAGGGCACTGTGTGATCTGCTGGATGTGGGAGAGGAGGCCCTGACCCAGCTGTAAAAGCAGCCGCCTGTGCAGTCCACTTCTGCGCAGGATTTTGAGTTGTTGGAGGAGGAGGAGGAGTTGGAGGTCCTGGGCATTGCTGTGGAGGGGGAACAGCGGAGCGCAGCTGCAGTGGTGCGAGGGTGGAGAGAGGAGGAAGAGGCTCGAGGGCCAGAGGAGGAGGACAGCATTGTGGCCACTGACCCTGATGTCTCTGCTGGACGGACCACCCTGTTCTCCATCGCAGCGCACATGCTGCTGTGCCTGCGCACAGACCCCAGGGTGAAGCAGATGCAAGCTCGGGAGGACGCCTGCATCAGCATGATCCTGGACCCACGGCTGAAGGGGAAGGTGGGTCAGTTCCTGCTTGCTGGAGACACTGAGCATTGAACAACGGAGTTGCAGCAGATCCTTGTTCGGCGATTGGAGGAAGCCTTCCCCCAGCCTTCCACCCCCTCTGTCCCTGTCCAGCGTGCACAGCAGCCGGTGCCTGCAGCCAGCAGCAGCAGCATCAGGCTCCCAGGAGACCTGCAGTCCTTGACTAAGGCACTCTACATGATGGTAGAGCAGCCGAGAGAGGAGGTGCGTGCAGCAGCATCCTCCTCTCAAAGTCACAGCCAGCGCCTGACCCGGATGGTGGCCAACTACATGAGGTCCTTCAGCGGGCTTGACACCGGCGAGGGGCCTGTGGACCCCTTGGAGTACTGGAGCAAGCACTTACAGATCTGGAGTGAGCTGGCGCAGTACGCTCTGGAAGTCCTGTGTTGCCCCTCTTCCAGCGTGCTGTCAGAGAGGTGCTTCAGTGTGGCCGGTGGCGTGGTCACGGAGAAGCGCTCTTGTCTGTCCCCAGAGTCCATGGACAGACTCACATTTTTGAAGATCAACCAGGCCTGGATTGAAGACACGTTCCAGGCACCTGTTGTCGGAGGAGGACATGCCTGGGAATTATTTTTTCACAACATCAACCTTCAGTCCCCTGCTAATGTGGCCTGGTTTTTCGGTAGGTGCTGTGGTACCACCGCTAGGTGCCATGGCCCATTGCATTGCCTGCTGCCAAAGGTCACTCCTCCTCCTGCTGCTGCTGCTGTATTTAACCTCCTGCTGTCTGTGTTCCCACCAACAGGGTCCACAGAATTATACGCTGCTGCCATGTGCCACTAGCTATTACGCCACTACAATAGCTACATTTTTTGTGGGGAAAAATTAATTCTGAGGTGTCTGGGTTGTAAACTGTGCTGTCCCAGTTGTGTATTAGACACAATGTGGGCTTCATGACTGCTGTCTGGAACCTCCTGTTGTATGGTGTTTATTACAGCCATGGTACCAACGCTAAGTACCATGGCCCGTTACATTGCCTGCTGCCACACGTCACTCCTCCTCCTCCTGCTGTATTGAGCCTCCGGTTGTCTGCGTTCCCACCGCCAGGGTCCATAGAATTATGCGCTGCTTCCATGTGCCAGTAGCTATTACGCCACTACAAAAGCTACATTTTTGTGTAAAAAAAATTATTCTGAAGTATCTGGGTTGAAAACTGTGCTGTCCCAGTTGTGTATTGGACACAATGTGGGCTTCACGACTGCTGTCAGGAACCTCCTGCTGTATGGGGTTTATTACAGCCATGGTACCAACGCTAGGTACCATGGCCCGTTACATTGCCTGCTGCCAAACATCACTCCTCCTCCTCCTGCTGCTGCTGTATTTAACCTCCTGCTGTCTGTGTTCCCACTGCCAGGGTCCACAGAATTATGTACTGCAGTCATCTGCCACTAGCTATTACGCCACTACAATAGCTACATTTTTTGGTCAAAAAAAAAATATTCTGAGGTGTCTGGGTTCAAAACTGTGCTGTCCCAGTTGTGTATTGGACACAATGTAAGCTTCACGACTGTTGTCTGGAACCTCCTGCTGTATGGTGTTTATTACAGCTGTGGTACCAACGCTAGGTACCATGGCCTGTTACAATGCCTGCTGCCACTCGTCATTCCTCCTCCTCCTGCTGTATTTAACCTCCTGCTGTCTGTGTTCCCACCACCAGGGTCCCCAGAATTATGCGCTGCTGCCATGCGCCACTAGCTATTACGCCACTACAATAGCTACATTTTTTTCTGGAAAAAAAAATTCTGAGGTGTCTGGGTTAATAACTGTGCTGTCTCAGTTGTGTATTGGACACAATGTGGGCTTCACGACTGCTGTCTGGAACCTTCTGCTGTATGGTGTTTATTACAGCCGTGGTACAAACACTAGGTACCATGGCCTGTTACATTGCCTGCTGCCACACGTCACTCCTCTTCCTCCTGCTGTATTTAACTTCCTGCTGTCTCTGTTTCCACCACCAGGGTCCACAGAATTATGCACTGCTGCCATGCGCCACTAGCTATTATGCCACTACAATAGCTACATTTTTTGTGGAAAAAGAATTCTGAGGTGTCTGGGTTGAAAACTGTGCTGTCCCAGTTGTGTATTGGACACAATGTGGGCTTCATGACTGCTGTCTGGAACCTCCTGCTGTATGGTGTTTATTACAGCCGTGGTGCCAATGCTAGGTACCATGGCCTGTTACATTTCCTGCTGCCACATGTCACTCCTCCTCCTCCTGCTGTATTTAACCTCCTGCTGTCTATGTTCCCACTGCCAGGGTCCACAGAATTATGTGCTGCTGCCATGCGCCACTAGCTATTATGCCACTACAATAGCTACATTTTTTTGTGGAGAAAAAAAATTCTGAGGTGTCTGGGTTGAAAACTGTGCTGTCCCAGTTGTGTATTGGACACAATGTGGGCTTCACGACTCCTGTCTGGAACCTCCTGCTGCTGTATTTAACCTGGAACCTGGAACCTCCTGCTGTATGGTGTTTATTACAGCCATGGTACCAACGCTAGGTACCATGGCCTGTTACATTGCCTGCTGCCACACATCACTCCTCTTCCTCCTGCTGTATTTAACTTCCTGCTGTCTGTGTTCCGACCGCCAGGGTCCACAGGATTATGCGCTGCTGCCATGCGCCACTAGCTTTTACGCCACTACAATAGCTACATTTTTTTGTGGGGAAGAAGAAGAAGAAAAACCAGGTGAAGAAGAAGATGAAAAACCAAGTGAAGATGAACCAGAAGAAAAAGAAGAGGAACCAGGTTAAGAAGAAGAAGAAGAACCAGGTGCCAGTGAAGAAGAAGATGATGAAGATGATGGTTGGTGAGAAAAAATATGGTGAAAAAGAAAAATAAGACGGTAAGAAAAAGATGGAGAGAAGAAAAAGAAGAAGGTGAAGACAGTGAAGAAGAATAAACAAACAGATACAGAAAAAAAAAGTTTTCCATCAATTTTTTTTTAATTACACCTCCACATATATGTGGTTGCCCTTTCAAAAAAACAAAATACTTTAAGGCCATTCGAATTCGTGATCACGACTCATTATCAGAATTCAATTTGTGATCATGGCTCGAATTCTATGGTCGTAATCACGGCCGAATCTGGATTTGACCCGGACCCCGATTCAAATGTACTCGAATCGAATTTGGGTACATTCGAGCAACCCTGGCGCTGATTGCTCGTTTCTGGCGATGTGGGTATAGGTGCACGACTACGCGAACATCACTTAGCATTGCGCGGAATAGCAACAATCAGGGTGGATCAAATATTTAAGATCCCTGACGGCTCCCACACAAAGTACTGCGTCCACTTGAAGTCTCATTTTCACCCGACATGCAACGTCGCATGATGTTGTGCATACCCGCCGGCAGAAAGAGGCATTGCTGAATGACCTTCGTCAAGGGGATGTCGCTGAACCCATCGGGGGGTGAGTACGGAGCTTTAGTTGGCTCTGGTAGAAAGTTTTTTTATGGCTTCATTGTCACCTCGCTGGTAAACTCCATGTTTCCTGTAGAAAGCTCTGAATTGTCATTCCTGACACCTGACAGAAACACAAAACTAAAACTTTAGGGGAATTCCAGAGCATGCCTTTGTATACGTACTTTCGTGCAAATGGCGAATCTGCAAATGGAGAATATGTCACTTTTATCAATAATTACAAGCCCTTATTTGCTAACATAACAGTAAAATACCCTAATGACATATATTAAAAACTGAGTCCCTAAGGTATACACCACAAAACAAAAATTCCACTGCGCTCCACCTAGAACCTCCACAGGATCTGTGGTTAATCACTTAGGAATGCTGCTCCTGGGTTACTCGGGACCAGTAAATGGCTGATAAGCAGAAAGAAGGGTGGGGAAGAAAAGGAGCGCTCTCTAGTGCATTAACTGTTTTAATTTGGCTTCATACGCAAAAGGATAAAAATAAAACTCACAATGCAGTCAATAAAACATCACATATCTCACAATGAGTGTGTCATCACCGATTCCTGCAGATAGAAAAACCGACTCTGGTCGCCTCAATACTGTGGCCAGCAGTGATTGGAATCCGGAGTTCCGGTAGCGCCAGCGGGAGGAGGAACACGGCGGTATCTCAGCAGCTGCCTGCGCCTATTGCGTCATTACGCGTTTCGGCGTTCAACGCCTTCGTCAGATCAGATGAGTCCCTAAGGTAACTGTTAAAAAAAACCTGTCAATTTCCAGTTCAAAGTTCCTGTCAAAGTTCCAATCCACAAAAGCAGTATGTCATTGATACATCTTATCCAGAGGGCTGCTTCTTTAAAAAAGGTGAAAAAGGAGTACCAAAACCTGGACAGTGGTGTGGCTGTATGTCATCGATAAATCTTATCCAGAGGACTCCTTCCCAGAACCCTAGGTGCAGATTTGCATAGGCAGGAACACCGGCAGCCCCATTGGCTGTCAAAAGAGAAGCAGTTGAAGCTCAGAATAAATTGTTACAATTCAAATAAAATCATTGTGACAATTATATTCTGGGTATCAGTGGTGTAGCTAAGGAGCTATGGGCCCTCGTACGAGTTTTACATGGGCCCCCCCAAGCACTCTATACATAACAATTTATACAGTGCACCAAACCCTGCCAAGGATTTCCACAGTGTCAGAGGTGCAAGTAGGGGATGGGAAACAGTTTTTTAATGATTACTACTATTTAAAGCATCTATGGAAGTGATTATTAACAGCACAGAACCAATAGAGAGCTAATATTGTGCTTGAGGGAGGGCCCCTAGGGGCCCCTCTGACCAAAGGGCCCCAATGTGGTCGCTACCTCTGCAATCCCCATTGCTACGCCACTGCTGGGTATGCATCTTGTGGGAAGAACCAGGTGGCTCCAACCCCATTCTCATGCAGAATCAACATGTGCAACGATTCCACGAGAAGGGAGCCAGGGACACCACCACCTCATCAATAACTCACATAACTCTCTAGCCAATTGACACTTCTTTTGGAGATGTTAACTGTTTAACTTGCCTAGCCAAAGTTGGGCACTGGAGTCTTTAAACATGTGGGTAAAAAAAGCATTGTATGTTGATAACTTTTGCTGCTGAAGGTTCTCTTCCCTTGTCTAAGATGGCTGTTTTGGTAAGACATTTATTGCATCTATCATCCCTCTTGTAAACCAGTTTTTGTCTCTATGCAAAATTTGCCCCTCTCCACTCACCTGTCTATGAGTCTTACTCTGCTCCATTGCAAAGAGTGGAGTATGGTCAGGTGGGCAAGCAATGCTTGTGGCTACAGTCCAGGCCTGGAATTACATCACAGGAGCCTATAGACACAGATGTCCTGGAACCCTAGACTTCACCCTCCTTGAAACCTATAAATGCCTGCTAGTGTGCTGGCTGTCACTTCTCCCTTACTTCCCTTGCCTGTCATAGGTAGCTACAGGTTCCCCTTAGTATTATGTAGCCAGAGCTATCCCGACTGAAGGGAGATCTGATCAGTGGAATGTCGAGATTAGGGTGAGTAACCTCTCATTTTCACTTTGTTTGGGACTCTGCATAAATAGGGCAGAAGGGGAGTACTTGGGGAAGGGAGTGAGTCGCCTTTCCATCATTAGGTGCCTGTAGGCATGTGCCTACAGTGCCTTATGGTAAATCCGGCCCGGGATCGGTTGAAAAGGGCGCCCGAGCTGCCTGTATAAAAAGGGCGCCGCCATAGACATCAATGTTATTTCTGGAAATATGGGCTACAAGGTGTAGAAAAGGGCGCCCGAGTTTTGATATAGGCTACAAGCGAGCTCCCCTTTGTAGCCCATATTTTTTCGGCTACAAGGTTTTCGGCTACAGTAGGGCTCCCCTTTGCAGCCCATATTTTTTTCGGCTACAAGGTTTTCGGCTACAGCAAGGTGCCCCTTTGTAGCCCATATTATTGCCTTTTTTTTTTTGTAGCCTATGTTTTTATATGGGCTACAAGTGCTGGAAGCCGAATTATTTCATTCCCCCCTATCCATGGCGGCCTGGAGGGGGAATAGTAATTTACACATCCCGGAGTTTTTTTGTAGCCTATGTTTTTATATGGGCTACAAGTGCTGGAAGCAGAATTATTTCATTCCCCCACTATCCATGGCGGCCTGGAGGGGGAATAGTAATTTACACATCCCGGAGTTTTTTTGTAGCCTATGTTTTTATATGGGCTACAAGTGCTGGAAGCAGAATTATTTCATTCCCCCACTATCCATGGCGGCCTGGAGGGGGAATAGTAATTTACACATCCCGGAGTTTTTTTGTAGCCGAAGTTTTTATATGGGCTACAAGCACTGTAAGCCGAATTATTTCATTCCCCCACTATCCATGGCGCCCTGGAGGGGGAATAGTAATTTACACATCCCGGAGTTTTTTTGTAGCCGAAGTTTTTATATGGGCTACACCAGGCGCCTTTTTTTGTAGCCAAAGTTTTTATATGGGCTACACCAGGCGCCTTTTTTGTAGCCGAAGTTTATATGGGCTACACCAGGCGCCTTTTTTGTAGCCGAAGTTGGTATATATGGGCTCCACCAGGCGCCCTTTTTTACCGGCGCCCTTTTCATGTAGACCCTACGGCCCTGCTGCAGTCACTGTAATCTAAGTTCAATACCAGGATGCCCTGGTGCAGCAGGATCCTACAAGGCTATCTGCATTCTTAAACAAGAACTCCAGAGAGATTGATAAGGTTATAGAGTACGCAGCCCTATGGAACAGCATTCATAGTTAAGTGAATGCTCACTGCCACCCCAAAAGTGCAGACCATTTACAAACCTCCCTTATGAGGAGGTTTCTTTGATGGGTTTCTTGAACTTAAAACTCAGGTGTTCAGTTTACTTTAAAAATGTCACAGCTGTGCCTAGTGTGAGATCCTTTCAAAACCCGTAAGTGTCTTTAGTTATATTTGAACTATATCTACCAGTTTTCCTGGTAACAGTATCTATTTTAATCATCACTAGTATAATATTCAGATTTTTGGTATCCTCCTTATTAATATTAATTATCCCCATTCTTTAGGAGGCAGGGCTAAATATCACAGCTGAATAAAAGCATGTAATACTGTACTCCTAACAACAGTTTGGCAAGACCACATATGCTTGACAGGATCTAGAATAGATCTCTAAAGTCTGAATAAAAGGAAGTAAAGCATGAGCTCACACGTAAGTTGCAGATTAGTGTTTGAAGAAAGGAGGAAAGATCCGCTCAGCTGGTCGATAAAAGTTCCAATTTTTATTCAAACATGAAAAACTGGGCAAGGCAATTCAGATCACGCGTTTTGGAGCCTGTAGTCATACCTAAAAAATCTCTCGCAGGAGCAACAATTTGTATTTATTTATAAGTATGGTCACACCCACTAAAGATGTTCCTACAATTACATATGCAAGTTCACAAATATCTTAAAGACACAGAGTACAAAAATAAAAAAGTGAAAACATATGTGCAGAAAGTGCTCTATTAAGAACCAAACTTAACCTTATGACCTATACGTAAGTCAGCTGGTGCAAAACCGATGGGGAAGATAACTACAGAGAAACAAATGGAAAGAATGCAAAAGAATTACAAATCGCAAAAAAGGCTGACATCCCATTTGGTATTCAGACCTTCGGGGACCCGGGTCGCCAGATCTAGTATGTCTCACGCTTTAAAATGTTTCTTTGGTTATCCCCAGCCCTAAATGGTTTGCCTAACTCTCTCAACTCCTTGAAATCTAAATGATGTGAGGTCTCCTCCATGACAGGTCACAAAATGTTTAGAGACCTCGGAGCCCCAATAGTTCTCCTTAGATGTACCCCGATAGCCCTCAGGCGCTGTGTCTCTGAGTGGGCGAGTTGTGCAACCCACGTATTGAACTGAGCATAGATGACAAGAAATGACATATATAACGTTAGTGGTAGCACAGTTAATGAAACCCGAAATCGGAAAAGATTGTCTTTTATCATATAAATATATTTCTCTACCAGCTTGGAGACAAGCGCAATAAAAACATGTGGAATAACCACATCTATACGGGCCCGTCGTTGAAAGCCATGTTCCCCACGTCATGGAGCAAAGGCCGAGTTATAAATACTTGAGGACAGAATAGATCCAAGAGTGTTACTTCTCCGTGAAGAGAAGGAACACCCCTTGTTGAGAATCAGGTCCATATTCAAGATTGGTAAATATTTTTTTAATAGCTTTTGTTACCCTGTCATAATCTAGACTATATGTTGTTACAGAAGACGCCTGTCCCAAATCATGGTCCAGTCGAGGGCAATCTTTCAAAAGATCCTGTTTATTTCTACGATTCCCCATACCACGAGCCCTCCTCATCTACCATGTCTTATAACCTCTTTCAATAAGTCTATCCTCTACAACCTGTAGCTCAGTGTTCAGGTAGGCAGGATCAGAGCAATTTACGTTTAGCTCTGGTCATCTCGCCCAATGGAACAGCCTTAATTGTATGACTCGGGTGGCAACTGGAATCTATAAGTACCAAGTTGCCAGAGCATTGCTTCCTGTAAGTTTGTGTTTAAATAAGACAAGTGCATATTAGTGTTGTTGACTAACTAAACAGCTATATAGTGGAACCAAAACACTGTATAATGACATACAATTCATCCATTGATTTTTCATTTTTGACGTTAGTTGAGCGTTAAGTTGCCATATCCTTAGAAGAGAAGAAGTACATTAAAAAAGAAGAGAAAATTGTGGGTTACATCCATGCTACTGGGCTGTCTATAACCCAGACCGGTAGAAAAGTAAGGATATGTAGGAAGCTAAGTCTTAATGATGGGACATTATGTTACATACAATACATCCCAGTGCAGTTTTTAACAAGAAGAACTGCTCATATACTCTGACAATGCTAGTTCTCACTGTATGCTTCTCTTCACTTTAGGAAAAATAATTCAGGCATGAGCATAGCTTAGGCAATGCATATTCTTTTCATTGTCACCTGCAGTTTTGATAAGCATTGACTGACTAAAGAAGTTTTCTTTTATAGAGATTTGGTTAATCTCGTTAAGTACAAATTCTTGGAATGCTCTGAGCTTGTGGAGAGGTACCCCAAGTACTCTGTACCTCCAAAATAATCCTTTTTGCCTTATCTCCTTATCTCCAAACTGGGCATTTTGCCACCACAAGGCATTCACATCTAGCCCTTACCCCTCAAATTACTTTAGGCCTGATTTACTGCAATGAAGTTCTAGGAATTTTGTCCGTCTGTTTTCATCTCTACTTGCTTTATGTGAGTTTAGTGAGCTTAAAAAACTGGATGGAAAAATGGCAAAGTCAAGTGCTGAAGTCAGTTGCTGAAATGACTGTACACGGATGAAACGAAAATGATGGAAGTAGCAGTGTATTTCAATGACACAGTAACAACTATCAAATTGGAAAGAGACTTTGTATTTTGTATATGTATGCTTATCAGAAACAAAAATTGAGATAGCTTTGCATTCAGGATTTTCTGTGGAGGTTAAAGGCTCCAAATCTCACCCAGGCTATAATGAGACCCTTTATAATAATGTGACCCTATATAAGACCCTTAGTCGTGGCTGGATAGTGTACTTCGGAGACCTGGGTTCAAATTTCGGCTCTTCCTTTTCAGTAAACCAGTACCTATTCAATAGGGAGAGCTTGGTCAAGACTCCTTAACCTAGCTACTGCCAACGGAGTGCTGCAGCTCTCAAGTGCTTTGAGTCTGACTGGAGAAAAGTGCTATACAATTGTTGGAATGATTTATCCCTCAGGGCCCCAAGTAGTTTTTGATACAGTTTTAGATGAAGCTTCGGAAATTGCCATGATTCATCTGTGTTGTGCTATCTAACCTGTGCTATCACTATGGTGCACCTGTGCATTTCCAGGTGCAGCCCCTCGTCCACTTTACATTGTGCACATACATGACGTGATTAATGTGTCGTGCGCATGACTGATGGTTTGCTGCATGGATGATTGCCCATGCACAAGAGCAGGGATTGTGCAGGGATTTATGCACAGCCAAATCCTTAAAGAGAGCCGGGTGGACTGAGCGAATGAGGTAGCCTTCAAAACCGCCGCTCTCCACCGCTGCTGTGGGCCGCACTGGCCCACTTTCCCTTTCGTGGCCTCTAGGTCATGACGCTGAAAGGAGAGATTTATTCTCTTTTTCAGCGTGCAGGGAGGCAGAGGAGTGGCAGGGAGCACTGCCAGGGAGAGAGAGCTGCCCAATGGCAGCTCAGGAAAAACTGCAGGAACACCCTGGTGGGCGTTTTGAACAGGAAATCCCTCTCATGTTTTTACTCTCCGAGATAGCGACAAATATTGAATCACATGTCGGTGGGGGCCAGAGAGCGGCGGTGTGGGGACACAGAGGCATGTCATGAGGCAGAGAACACTCCTCTGTGTCCGATCTGCCTCCCAAGGGACCGCCTCGGGTTCTCTTTAAAGGTTAGATCCTGCCAGCAAAATTTTGCAATATCCTTTGCAGCACCTTAGTGTGTTAGAGTCTCACCTATTGTTCTGCCGGTTCTGTACTATTGTAGTTACTAGTTCTGATCTTGGCTTCCTTTGACCTCTACCTACCCTGGACTGAGAGGCGTTCCATACCTGGCTCTGATACAGCTCTGGCACTTAATTTGGCCTGAGGAGGAGGGCACAGACCCATGAAACATGTTGTCCATGCTTACTAAAATTCATATTTATTGAACTTGTCGTTATTGAGGTAAGTCACATTTATTTTTATGTTTTAATTGTTTTTAACTATACTTCTAACTCTACTTTTAACTTAGTTTTATCTAATTCTGGGCACCTCTTATCCCCTTTGTGCTTTTCACCCTACTTTGGGAGAGGTAGGTATATGTTGGTACTTAGTAGCTTTGCCATCGATAGGACCTTTTGTTGTTTTTCGCCAAAGTGCTCTGCATCCAGCTCCAGCCGGATACCCGAGTGGTGTCGGGTGTATAAATCTCTACTCTCTCTTTTTGTGACATGCTGCACCATTTTGTCTCCCATTGGGCTTGATTCAGAAAACCGTGATAACTCATATCACGGCCGTGCTAGCGTTTTCGCATGCAAATGCGAATTTTCACCCACAATCACACATTATTGCCCACAAAAATTCGCAATTGCGCACGAAAATTTGCGTTTGCTAGCGTGCCCGTGATATGAGTTATCACAGTTTAGTGAATCAAGCCCATGGTCTCTGTGTTCTTCTTGTTTAGGGTGTGTGGTCATCCTACCTTGCACTTCCCTGGACTTGGCCTGAATATAGATTGAAAAAAAATGACAACATCTGTTTCCACAAGCCTTGGTCTTCAGCCTGTCCCTGACAACATCTGCTTTGCACCAAAACATTGGACTGCTCACTTGTATAAACAATGCAGTGCTGTGTGGCCTTCACAGGTGCATGTAATCTTCTCTCCCCACAATCCACTTTTGAAACCCTTCTGCAATATAGGCCAATCTCCTGTACATGCACTCTCAGTGCAAAAAGCAAAACAGAATGGGACCTTCTTAGTGGTATTGCAAAGTGCATATGCTTTATTCCAATGTGAACAATAAAAGGTAAAAAGGTGCAGTCACTTACCACCAGTGTGGTACTCTAATCCCCTTACACCAACTGGAATCAGCAATGTTGCCTGCTCTTATCCTGACTAGTTTTGGCTACTGCTGTCTTCAGGGGACCCCCGTAGATGAAGGTAGCCGAAACCTGCACCATTTTACCTTTTATTGTTCGTATTGGAATAAAGCATATGCACTTTGCAATACCACTAAGAAGGTCCCATTCTTTCTTGTCTTTTGCACTACAAGTGCATGTACAGGAGATTGGCCTATATTGCAGAAGGGCTTCATAAGTGGTCTGTGGAGAGAGAAGATTGCATGCACTTGTGAAAGCTACACAACGCCACAGTGTTTATACATATTGGATTGAATAAATAAATCCAGCTATGGCAGCAGTGGTAGTTTGGGCTTGAACCTATATGCCTTAGGTGGTAACATTGGGCCACCTCTGCTGGGCCGGTGCTACCAAAGAGGCAAAAGGGGCAATCGCCCCAGGGCCCCTGAGTACTGCAGAGCCACTAGGTCTTCCCCTGACTTTTGCCCACTTGGGCCCTGCACCAATTTATCAGAATAGCAACTCACCTATCCCAGCACGCTGCGCCATTCATTCTCCCTGTCTTCATCCCTGCTGGCTGCCTCTTCTCCATGACCAGTCATTATGCAATAACAAGCACAGAATCGTGGAGAAGAGGCAGCCAGCAGGGCTGAAGACAGAAAGCATGGATGGAGCAGCGCACTGGAATAGGTGAGTTTCTATTCTGACAGAAACAGTGCAGGGGCTCTGTGGGACACAGTAAAGTTGTAGATCTGGTGGGCACAGCTCAGGTGTCCTCGGAGGTGACTATGCTGAGGGAGGGGGAAGTGGAGCCTCCCCCAGGTTAATTTTGCCCTAGGGCCCCATTGTGGCTTGAACTGGCCCTGCACCTCTGGCTCCTTGTTTAATTGCACTGCTCACTGTCCATTTGTCCAGAACAACACTTTGCTTTTCTCCAGATTATCCCAGCAGTATTTGTGTATCAAAAGCATGCGTGCCCTCAGTATAGCCAGGTATAGGTGCCAGTGCCCCAGTATAGCCAGGCATTGATGACCCCAGTATAGCCAGGAATGGGTGCCCCAGGGTTGCAGCGCATGAGGGGAGAGCATTAGCCCCCACATTGGCGGGGAGGGGGGCCACTCCCCACCTCCCTCACCTCTGGTCTCTCTAAGTGCCTCACGCTACTACCTGGATAAACCGGAAGTAGCGTCAGATGCTTAGAGAGAGGAACCTCCAGTGGTGGAACACATGGAGGTATGTCAGTGTCCCTGCCTGCTGCTGCTGCACTGACTAATGCTGGAGGGGGGAGCTCTGAGGGAAGAGCCCAAGGTGAGGGAGGGGGAATTGGCCCCAATCCCCGCCGATATGGGGGACAATGCTCTCTCCTCATGCACCGCGACACCTCCTGCCCCCAAAAAATTTCCCTAGATTAGTGCCAAACCCCCTGTGGCTGCAGAGGCTGCAGCCCCTATTGTTACGCCACTGCCTGTAATATTTTCTCTTAGAAGAACAATGCAGATTCCTGGAGATTGCATCCAAGTGGCATGCAAGGTTTGATTGTATTTCTGTTGTGATTGACTGTTGACCAGGCACCTGCAGGGGGGGGGGGGGGGGTGAGCTCTAGGAGCCCAAGCACCCCCTCTTTAAATTCCCAGAAAAACGCCCCTTTGGCTGTAAAAATTAAGCTCTACCTCCGGCCGAAATAAGCTCTACCCCTTCACGTGGGAAGACCCGACCACACCCACAGGAAGCTCCTCCCCATCTGGGGCACTTTGGAGTAAAGAGGTGCCACACTGGAATCCTAGTGTAACCATCCCCACAGCTGTGTGGGAGCAGGTAAGATAGTGTCTCTCTGACAGCAGTGATCTCTCCCTTCGCAGCATCCACAGTGACCTCTCCCTCAACCTTGCACCCACAGGGACCTCTCCCTCCACCTAGGACCCATACTGACCTCACCCTCCCCAGAATTAGCACTGCAGTGATCCTGCCTCCCCCAGCACCCACACTGACCCCTCCCTCCCCCAGCACCTACATTGACTTTTCCCTCCCCCAGCAGCACCCTTCCTGTCCCCAGCAGTACCCTTACTGTCACCAGCAGCACCCATAGTGATCTCCTCCAGCACCTAAACTGACCTCTCCCTCCCCCAGCATCCCCAATGACTTCTCCTTCCTGCAGCACCCACACTGACCTCTACTTCTCCCAACATCCACCCCTTCCCCCCAAAGCTGGCACCCAGTACTCATGCTCACATGACCTCAAGTACCTGCACCCGGGCCTGACATTGCACCCAAAACTCATGCCTGCACAAAGCCTCCCCATGGTCCCCACTATCTGCACCAAGCACCCACTTAACTAGTGCCTGCACCCAAAGTATCTGCAATCAAAACCCAAGTGACATCCAAAGCCCACCTATAGCCAGCACCCAGTACAGGCATGGCTCCAAATATTCGCACTCACGTCAAACCCAGTTCCTGCACCCAGCACCCATATGACATCCAGTACATGCACCCAGATCTTACAGGGCACTAAGTACTTGCAATCATCAACACCCGCATGACACTTAATACCCACCCATAGCCAAAACCCACATGACACTCTGTACTCACACCCAGAACCATCATGGCACCCAGCATCTGCATTCAGCACCCACATGACAACCATTACCCCCTAGCCAGAAACAGGGGCATTGCGAAGCCCCTTTTTCAAATTTGAGCACCTCCCACTTAAGGACCCTCTGCACGGCTAGCACCAGTGTAGGCAAAGGCTTTCCCAATGCATGAAATCTACTTGGCCACTGGTCATCACCAGAGTGTCCCACAAGGTTCGATGGTCTGTTGAAGCTGGCCAACCAACAGATCTCTTTTATGCCTGTATGGGTAGGTGCACAGTAACAGGTAGGTAAACAGAGCTACAGAATGAGGTTCTTGAATTTGAAAAGTTCCATTCCAAAGGTAATATTTATATTTTATTTGAATTAACTTGGCTGCATTGAGAATTTGCTCTGTTTAAATTTTGGTTTAGTTGGACCTAACGTACTTTCAGTGTTCATTGATGGCTCTGTATTTTGGAATATGATGCTACAGTACAAATAAAGGGTGCAGTTCTGTAAAGTTCAGTAATGATGTAATAAATTATTGCAAATTTTTGAGTGCACTGGAAGTTGGGCTTGACCTTTATATAGTGATATTTTTGTAATAGATACACCAATGTTTCACCTGTTGAGTCAGAGCAGTAATAAAATTATAATTCTCGTAGGAGCTGCCTTGCAGACTGTGTTTGGCAAACTTTAAATCAAGAGCTCATTTTTACAAGGCTCTAACCAAACATGCATGTCTAAGCAGTATTTTCCACTGCCAGTTCTCTTCTATAGGCTCCAGACCCCTGTAACATAATATCAGCTCAGCATTTCCACAGCACAGCAAACTAGAACGCTTTAAATATGTACTGTGAACTATTTTCATTAATAGCTGCTTAAAAAAACACCAATAACTACTAGTTTATACTGAATTAAAATAAAGTTGAGTTTTAAAGCCATCTGTGCCAAATAAAGACCTTTCAATCTTCTATAGTAACCAATGGATTTGACTATCCTCGTATTTCTTTAATACTCCATTGGTAAAGTTTCCATGCAATACAACCATGGTGGAAGTCTGTTGCAGCTCCTGATTGTAGTGGGTATTGTACCTATCAGCAATGACCTGCAAAAAAGTGTGAGCACTGTTGTCAATATGCCACAATTTTTGTGAAACCCATCAAAGAGCTTCTGCTTATTTCCACATATTATAGGTTTCTTGATGAATTGCTAATACATGGTCTGGGTCCGAGGAACTGCTCTTGGAGAAGATGCCAATTCCACTATCAAATTAATTGAGTCAGTCAATTTCCTCAATGTCACAATCACGAAAGAGACTTGGAAATTCAGAACAAGACTCTTTCATAAACCTACCACCAACAATCTGTTGTGGCATGACAGTTGCAAACAAGCCGAAGGGTGGTGCAGGTAATCATAATCAAACACATATGTCTGTCAAGACTTAACCTTGTATATACCAAATCGCGATCAGATAAATTGCCTTGTGCCAGTCCGGTCACTGGTTCTGTACCTCACTAGACACATGTACGTATACAAAAGTGCTGGGTGTGAATTGCAACACCATAAAACGTAAGGAATCTACACATCCTATGAGCTACAGGGAATACCATATACAGTGAGAGGTCTTTGCTGATCCCCTCCAGCAAGATATACACCTATGATTGTTCGGTGTCTTGTGGAGTGTAGCTATCCCCACTGCAATGGTGAGCTCAGGTGTGCTAATTACCTAGAAGTGCAGCACAACAGGTATCATTAATGGGTATATGCAGGTGTGAGAGCGCACATTATCATGCGGAAGGCATAAAGTCAGTGTGACTATAACGCCAGTGATGCCTCATACTCAGCCAGTCAGTTATACCCCTAATATAACACCTTCATAGAAGGTAAATTGGTTGCTGAAGTTAAGAAGATAAGGTGTGAAGTGACCAGATAAATGTTGAGCTATATACACATATATAAAGTGACATTTCAACTAGTGGTAGTTTCGCTCTTAAAACAGAGCTTCCTCAGCTCTGTCTTGGGCTGTTTTGTTGCTGGGGGATTTGGTGGTTGGGGGGATTACTATATCCTATATCTTTTTTATACCTGTGTCACTTTTCCTGATGAAGCTCTGTTTTAAGAGTGAAACTAGCACTGGTCGAAATGTCACGGTTCCAAAAATCAATGCCATGGTTCCAAAAACCAATCAAGGGGCAATCAGCACAAATTGTATTTAATTTTGCTAGTTCCGCCCCCTAGCAATCTCAAGAATGGTGACATGGCCCATGGTCTAAAAAGTTTGGACAACCCTGACCTAAGCAAAGGACTTTATCAGCATGTTCTATTACACCTATGTATGAAGTTTGTTGTATGAAAGAAAGATCTCCTTTCGTCTGTATGAAGCAAAATTCATACATGCAAGTGCTTTATAATGACTCTACCATATGAGTATCTATTTTCCAGGCACCCATCTATGTAACTATTCTTTTGAGCAGTTATTAGTTCCACCAAATTCATGCCATCTGTCCTCTTGTATTATTCCAAGCCTTTACCTTTTGAACTACAGTATACAATATTTTTGGCTAACTTTCTTCAGCTTCTTTTCCAAAATATGCTTGCGACTGTGGTTAATAAATCCCTGCCTGTATCACATTAGACTCCCATTTTTTTTAAATGTTGTTTTAATTTTACTGATTTATTCCACAAAGATTATTTTTGTAAGTTTAAAATAAATAAAAAAGATGATTTAAGGGGCAATCGGGTTTTAGTCCGCAGAGGTCATGTTATTTATGGTGACATATTTCTTGACAAAAAAAAGCACTTTCTGGAGGACTAAATGTAATTTTCGTTGATTTCTCAGCCTTCTCAAATGTTTTGTATAGATGCGCCTGAGAAATGTTGATGCCTTTCTGACATTTGATACTTTAAGCCAACTTATATTGCTTTTTCCAGGAGAATAAGAAACATGGGGGCATATTCACTAAACACCAATAAAATGACCATGTGCATACAGTGCAATGCAATTTTACCGGTATTTGCACAACTGATCAGAGACGTAACTAGAGGGGATCAGCTCTTGCGATCGTAAGGTGGACCAAAGCTGTGGAGGGTTCCATTTACTAACCTTCCCTTTCTCTGATACATTGGATTATACTTTAGATCAGGTGTTTTTGTGGCTACACTTGTTATTGGTGTGAAGATTATGATGACCACACTTGTTTTATAACACTTGTGAGATGAGCCCCAAGGCTGTGGAGGGCACCAAGGCAGGTAAGGGAAGGGTTTTGAACACTGGGCGAGGGGGCCAGCAAAGTTTTGCTGGGGCCCCAAGAATTGTAAGTACATCACTGCAAATGATGTAGAGTTTGTTGTGCAAGTAGCACATATCAGATTACCTAGGCCAGAGGTCCTCAAACTAAGGCCCGCGGGCTGAATGTATTACTTATAGATACGGTCAGCTACATCTTTAAATATTGGTGGTCTGCATATAGAATAGCAATGCTGGCACCACCCATCCACATGGAAGCCAGAAAGCAGAAATTCGCTGGTTTCCAATCAAATTCCACATCAGGTGACAATGCTGTCCAATTGGACTTCAGGTTGTCACCTAAGTATGCTTCACTGTCTGGCCCGCAAAGAGATAATTTTATGTATACTCTGGCCCCCCAGCAGTCTAAAATATGTTGACCCGGCCCTCGACCCAAAAAGTTTGGGGTGACCTGACCTAGGCAATGCATCAAGCTGGAACTCTAGTAGTGATACAAACAACAAAGTTGCTAAATTGTATTTGTTGGAAAAAAATGAAGGATCTTAGCTTTCGAAATAGAGTGGACTGCAGTGATTTTGTACTGTATTGATTTTGTTCTTTTAAGTTAACCAAATAATAGTATTATTCTGATTCAAAACTTCTTGCCTGGACCAATTCACCAGCATTGACGTTCACTCTTTTAGTATTCCCTTGCTTGCTGACAAGTATAGTACAGTAGAAACCTATCCTAAGATGGAAACTTCAGCACTGGTGAATTGACCCAGTAAAAAGAAAAGTCACTGCAGTCAATTTTGGAAGCTAAGATCCTGCATTTTTGCAACTGAATACAATTTTGCAACCTATTTGTTTTTATTGCTACAGTCTACAAAAGATACTTTCAGAAAATTTCTGCTGTGGTAAAGAAAAGGGTAATGACAACAATCCTGATTTGATGCACACTTATCTGGAATGTTTTTGATACATAAAAATTATTCATGAGATTATTTTTGAAACAATTTAAATAAGCGCCTAAGTCCTCTGAATACTGTATATTCTGGTGTATAAGACTGCTTTTTAAACCTTGAAAATCTTCTGAAAAGTCAGGGGTCATCTTATACGCCAGGTGTCATTGATACAGGGTGATACGCCCTATCCTGTTACCGCCTCTCAGATCTCGCTGCTGAGGACTGTAGTGAAGAGGCTGCAAGATCTGAGAGGCAGAGAAGGCAGTAAGTAGGATACAAGGGTGGGCCAGAAGGGTGAAAGAGGCGTGTTTTATGGGCACAGTGCGATCTATTCTTCCATACCACTCTGATAAACAGGTAGACAAGGAGAGCCCAATCAACTTAGGGAGAGGGAGAGTTGACCAATACAACCACACAATCGCCTGTATAGTGTTATATACTGGGTACCACATACAGTACAGCACCAGTATCTGTTCATACATAGCACCAGTATATGGTTTTTTGTTTTTGTTTTTTTTATTTGGTGTGCGTTGGAAGAGGGGTAGTCTTATACGGCGAGTATATACCAAACTCTATATTTCAACTCGAAAAAGTTGGGGGGGTCTTTTATAGCCCAGTCATCTTATACGCCGGAATATACGGTAGTAGTGTGTGTATTTTTTCCATTTACATCTCTTGTAAGGTTTTTATTTTTTTCATTCTTTTTGTGAGTTCTTCACCAGCTGTATCCATTTTTGACATTTCACAATTTACTATAGCTTTTATTAGGTAGGCAAGTTATTGTTTTGAGGATAATCGTAGATTGTGTGTTTCAGTTTCAATTCAGGTTTTTCTATGTTTATGCATTTTTATAACTATAACTGTAATTTTGCATTTAATAATTTGCTTTAGTTTTTAATTGTCAGACGTCATTTTAAGGGGCATAGTGGCATTTGTTTAAGTTAACATTTCTGTGATGTTTGTGGTGTTTTTTTTATTTTTTGTTGTTGATACAGATTTTCTCATTAACTGCACCCGTTATTTGTCATGTAATACTTTGATTTAGCTTTAATAAATAGACAAGATTGTTTTGAAAGATAACATGGACATGCTTTGGACATCTCCAGAAAATTTATTTTTTTCAAATACAATGTGTTTTAACAGCTGTATCTTTTATTTGACATTAAGTATTTTAGTATTTCTAGATATAATAATAATAATAATAATAATAATAATAATAATAATAATAATAATAATCATAATAATAATAATAATACTAATACAAATTATTATTATTATTATTATATCCCTTTTGCCTGTGATATCATTTGAACATTTTAGACAAAATCATCAAACATAGCCAATTTAGAATCAGAATTTTTCTTTCTTAATTAGAATTTAAAAAAATCTGGAATTTGCCACTAAAAATATAATTCTGACTTTTTTACATTTAATCTATTGCAAAAATATTGTAATTGTAAAGCCCCCGAACATGCCATACACTGGAGGTGTGGGGCACTCATGATAACATGCCATGGTATTAAAAAAAACCTTTAACCATTTCAGCCCACGGGGATTTTTCACCTTATGCAACAGAGCAATTTTCACCTCCCATTCATTTGCTAATAACTTTATCACTAATTATCACAATGAATTGATCTATATCTTGTTTTTTCCGCCACCAATTAGGCTTTCTTTGGGTGGTACATTTTGCTAAGAATTATTTTTTTTCTAAATACATTTTCACAGGAATATTAAAAAAAAAATTGAAAAAAATCATGATTTCTCATTTTTTTGGCCATTATAGCTTTAAAATAATACATGCTACCAAAATTAAAACCTATGTATTTTATTTGCCCATTTGTCCCGGGGATTACACCATTTAAATTTTGTCCCTATCACAATGTATGGCGCCAATATTTTATTTGGAAATAAAGGTGCATTTTTTCAGTTTTGCGCCCATCACTATTTACAAGCTTATAATTGTAAAAATGTTAGTAATATACCCTCTACACGTGCATATTTAAAAATTCATAACTATTTATGGTTTTTTTTATTGTCATTTTTTTTCCATTAAAAGTTTTATTTGGGTAATTTTTGGTGTGGGAAATAAACAGTTAATTTCAAATGTAATAATTTGTGCTTATTGTAATGAAAAAAATGTATGGAGATGGAGTTTTACTATTTGGCCACAAGATGGCCACATTGAGATTTTTTTTTTGATCCTTCTTGCTTCCAGAAAGCGAGAAGAGGACGGGAAACTTTTTTTTTTCAGAAAGACTGTGGCCTCTGATAAGAGACCCTCGGTTTTTCTGTTGGGGACTTAGATCAATGAACGGGAACCATGTTCCCGCTCATTGATCCCCGAGCTACCGGGGAGGAGCGGGGGTGCACGGGATAGATGTCAATAACTACATTAAAAACTAAGTTTTGGTAGTTATTGACAACATGTATGTTAAAGTTTTGTAGTCAAGGTAAAGAGGATTTTGACATGGGATCACGAATAGAAGATAAATCCTTATTGTTGTTGACCAAAGTTTTGGTATGCTAAAGGGGGGGGGGGGGGGGGGGGAAAGTCCAAAATTCCACCCTACATCAGGTTTAAAATCTATTTTCCTGCTAAAATGTTACCATTGATTTTCCCAAAAACTACAAATATTGTTTTTATTGACCAGGCGACTAGTATTATTGTTCAATTTTGAGATATAGGATGTAACGAATGGTGTCAGCACACAGAGAATATCTGATTATTGGTGATCTGCAGTATCACCAATAATACAGATGCTATAACTGATTATATGGTGATCTGCAGAATCACCAATAATACACGTATAGCTTGACACAGGACACCTAATGTAGTGTAAGTGTTTGGTGCAACAGTAAGAAGTGATCTCCCGAGGAGCGGGAGATACAGACACCACTGCAGCCGAGAATTCCCTGAAGAGCAGGGAATTGGACTGCACTGCAGCCAGTGGACACCTGAGGAGCAGGTGGCCTCTGACTATGTCGAAACTAACCTCTTAAAGAGGAAGAGATGGATTTGGGAATCAGACTGTACTGCAGCCAGTGGACTCCTATGGGTTAGAGCCCTCTGACTGGACCCAGGAGGTCTTCCTGTGGAGCAGGTAGCCTTTACAGTAAATGGACACCTAGAGGGTTGGTGTCTTAGGGAGTACAGTGAGGCTGCTCACCCAAGGGACGAGTGACAGCCAGAAGGGTCATACAGGCCGAGTCGGCAACACACGAGCAGATAAAGTACATAAACAGAAGACTGATACGGTATCCGGGTTCAGGCAAGATTGGCAACGGGTAGACAGAAAGGCAAGGTACCGAATCAGTAGGCAGGAGAGTGGTCAGCCAAGCCAGGGATCATAACAGGTAAGCGCAGATAGAAAAACCGACTCTGGTCGCCTCAATACTGTGGCCAGCAGTGATTGGAATCCGGAGTTCCGGTAGCGCCAGCGGGAGGAGGAACACGGCGGTATCTCAGCAGCTGCCTGCGCCTATTGCGTCATTACGCGTTTCGGCGTTCAACGCCTTCGTCAGATCAGATGAGTCCCTAAGGTAACTGTTAAAAAAAACCTGTCAATTTCCAGTTCAAAGTTCCTGTCAAAGTTCCAATCCACAAAAGCAGTATGTCATTGATACATCTTATCCAGAGGGCTGCTTCTTTAAAAAAGGTGAAAAAGGAGTACCAAAACCTGGACAGTGGTGTGGCTGTATGTCATCGATAAATCTTATCCAGAGGACTCCTTCCCAGAACCCTAGGTGCAGATTTGCATAGGCAGGAACACCGGCAGCCCCATTGGCTGTCAAAAGAGAAGCAGTTGAAGCTCAGAATAAATTGTTACAATTCAAATAAAATCATTGTGACAATTATATTCTGGGTATCAGTGGTGTAGCTAAGGAGCTATGGGCCCTCGTACGAGTTTTACATGGGCCCCCCCAAGCACTCTATACATAACAATTTATACAGTGCACCAAACCCTGCCAAGGATTTCCACAGTGTCAGAGGTGCAAGTAGGGGATGGGAAACAGTTTTTTAATGATTACTACTATTTAAAGCATCTATGGAAGTGATTATTAACAGCACAGAACCAATAGAGAGCTAATATTGTGCTTGAGGGAGGGCCCCTAGGGGCCCCTCTGACCAAAGGGCCCCAATGTGGTCGCTACCTCTGCAATCCCCATTGCTACGCCACTGCTGGGTATGCATCTTGTGGGAAGAACCAGGTGGCTCCAACCCCATTCTCATGCAGAATCAACATGTGCAACGATTCCACGAGAAGGGAGCCAGGGACACCACCACCTCATCAATAACTCACATAACTCTCTAGCCAATTGACACTTCTTTTGGAGATGTTAACTGTTTAACTTGCCTAGCCAAAGTTGGGCACTGGAGTCTTTAAACATGTGGGTAAAAAAAGCATTGTATGTTGATAACTTTTGCTGCTGAAGGTTCTCTTCCCTTGTCTAAGATGGCTGTTTTGGTAAGACATTTATTGCATCTATCATCCCTCTTGTAAACCAGTTTTTGTCTCTATGCAAAATTTGCCCCTCTCCACTCACCTGTCTATGAGTCTTACTCTGCTCCATTGCAAAGAGTGGAGTATGGTCAGGTGGGCAAGCAATGCTTGTGGCTACAGTCCAGGCCTGGAATTACATCACAGGAGCCTATAGACACAGATGTCCTGGAACCCTAGACTTCACCCTCCTTGAAACCTATAAATGCCTGCTAGTGTGCTGGCTGTCACTTCTCCCTTACTTCCCTTGCCTGTCATAGGTAGCTACAGGTTCCCCTTAGTATTATGTAGCCAGAGCTATCCCGACTGAAGGGAGATCTGATCAGTGGAATGTCGAGATTAGGGTGAGTAACCTCTCATTTTCACTTTGTTTGGGACTCTGCATAAATAGGGCAGAAGGGGAGTACTTGGGGAAGGGAGTGAGTCGCCTTTCCATCATTAGGTGCCTGTAGGCATGTGCCTACAGTGCCTTATGGTAAATCCGGCCCGGGATCGGTTGAAAAGGGCGCCCGAGCTGCCTGTATAAAAAGGGCGCCGCCATAGACATCAATGTTATTTCTGGAAATATGGGCTACAAGGTGTAGAAAAGGGCGCCCGAGTTTTGATATAGGCTACAAGCGAGCTCCCCTTTGTAGCCCATATTTTTTCGGCTACAAGGTTTTCGGCTACAGTAGGGCTCCCCTTTGCAGCCCATATTTTTTTCGGCTACAAGGTTTTCGGCTACAGCAAGGTGCCCCTTTGTAGCCCATATTATTGCCTTTTTTTTTTTGTAGCCTATGTTTTTATATGGGCTACAAGTGCTGGAAGCCGAATTATTTCATTCCCCCACTATCCATGGCGGCCTGGAGGGGGAATAGTAATTTACACATCCCGGAGTTTTTTTGTAGCCTATGTTTTTATATGGGCTACAAGTGCTGGAAGCAGAATTATTTCATTCCCCCACTATCCATGGCGGCCTGGAGGGGGAATAGTAATTTACACATCCCGGAGTTTTTTTGTAGCCTATGTTTTTATATGGGCTACAAGTGCTGGAAGCAGAATTATTTCATTCCCCCACTATCCATGGCGGCCTGGAGGGGGAATAGTAATTTACACATCCCGGAGTTTTTTTGTAGCCGAAGTTTTTATATGGGCTACAAGCACTGTAAGCCGAATTATTTCATTCCCCCACTATCCATGGCGCCCTGGAGGGGGAATAGTAATTTACACATCCCGGAGTTTTTTTGTAGCCGAAGTTTTTATATGGGCTACACCAGGCGCCTTTTTTTGTAGCCAAAGTTTTTATATGGGCTACACCAGGCGCCTTTTTTGTAGCCGAAGTTTATATGGGCTACACCAGGCGCCTTTTTTGTAGCCGAAGTTGGTATATATGGGCTCCACCAGGCGCCCTTTTTTACCGGCGCCCTTTTCATGTAGACCCTACGGCCCTGCTGCAGTCACTGTAATCTAAGTTCAATACCAGGATGCCCTGGTGCAGCAGGATCCTACAAGGCTATCTGCATTCTTAAACAAGAACTCCAGAGAGATTGATAAGGTTATAGAGTACGCAGCCCTATGGAACAGCATTCATAGTTAAGTGAATGCTCACTGCCACCCCAAAAGTGCAGACCATTTACAAACCTCCCTTATGAGGAGGTTTCTTTGATGGGTTTCTTGAACTTAAAACTCAGGTGTTCAGTTTACTTTAAAAATGTCACAGCTGTGCCTAGTGTGAGATCCTTTCAAAACCCGTAAGTGTCTTTAGTTATATTTGAACTATATCTACCAGTTTTCCTGGTAACAGTATCTATTTTAATCATCACTAGTATAATATTCAGATTTTTGGTATCCTCCTTATTAATATTAATTATCCCCATTCTTTAGGAGGCAGGGCTAAATATCACAGCTGAATAAAAGCATGTAATACTGTACTCCTAACAACAGTTTGGCAAGACCACATATGCTTGACAGGATCTAGAATAGATCTCTAAAGTCTGAATAAAAGGAAGTAAAGCATGAGCTCACACGTAAGTTGCAGATTAGTGTTTGAAGAAAGGAGGAAAGATCCGCTCAGCTGGTCGATAAAAGTTCCAATTTTTATTCAAACATGAAAAACTGGGCAAGGCAATTCAGATCACGCGTTTTGGAGCCTGTAGTCATACCTAAAAAATCTCTCGCAGGAGCAACAATTTGTATTTATTTATAAGTATGGTCACACCCACTAAAGATGTTCCTACAATTACATATGCAAGTTCACAAATATCTTAAAGACACAGAGTACAAAAATAAAAAAGTGAAAACATATGTGCAGAAAGTGCTCTATTAAGAACCAAACTTAACCTTATGACCTATACGTAAGTCAGCTGGTGCAAAACCGATGGGGAAGATAACTACAGAGAAACAAATGGAAAGAATGCAAAAGAATTACAAATCGCAAAAAAGGCTGACATCCCATTTGGTATTCAGACCTTCGGGGACCCGGGTCGCCAGATCTAGTATGTCTCACGCTTTAAAATGTTTCTTTGGTTATCCCCAGCCCTAAATGGTTTGCCTAACTCTCTCAACTCCTTGAAATCTAAATGATGTGAGGTCTCCTCCATGACAGGTCACAAAATGTTTAGAGACCTCGGAGCCCCAATAGTTCTCCTTAGATGTACCCCGATAGCCCTCAGGCGCTGTGTCTCTGAGTGGGCGAGTTGTGCAACCCACGTATTGAACTGAGCATAGATGACAAGAAATGACATATATAACGTTAGTGGTAGCACAGTTAATGAAACCCGAAATCGGAAAAGATTGTCTTTTATCATATAAATATATTTCTCTACCAGCTTGGAGACAAGCGCAATAAAAACATGTGGAATAACCACATCTATACGGGCCCGTCGTTGAAAGCCATGTTCCCCACGTCATGGAGCAAAGGCCGAGTTATAAATACTTGAGGACAGAATAGATCCAAGAGTGTTACTTCTCCGTGAAGAGAAGGAACACCCCTTGTTGAGAATCAGGTCCATATTCAAGATTGGTAAATATTTTTTTAATAGCTTTTGTTACCCTGTCATAATCTAGACTATATGTTGTTACAGAAGACGCCTGTCCCAAATCATGGTCCAGTCGAGGGCAATCTTTCAAAAGATCCTGTTTATTTCTACGATTCCCCATACCACGAGCCCTCCTCATCTACCATGTCTTATAACCTCTTTCAATAAGTCTATCCTCTACAACCTGTAGCTCAGTGTTCAGGTAGGCAGGATCAGAGCAATTTACGTTTAGCTCTGGTCATCTCGCCCAATGGAACAGCCTTAATTGTATGACTCGGGTGGCAACTGGAATCTATAAGTACCAAGTTGCCAGAGCATTGCTTCCTGTAAGTTTGTGTTTAAATAAGACAAGTGCATATTAGTGTTGTTGACTAACTAAACAGCTATATAGTGGAACCAAAACACTGTATAATGACATACAATTCATCCATTGATTTTTCATTTTTGACGTTAGTTGAGCGTTAAGTTGCCATATCCTTAGAAGAGAAGAAGTACATTAAAAAAGAAGAGAAAATTGTGGGTTACATCCATGCTACTGGGCTGTCTATAACCCAGACCGGTAGAAAAGTAAGGATATGTAGGAAGCTAAGTCTTAATGATGGGACATTATGTTACATACAATACATCCCAGTGCAGTTTTTAACAAGAAGAACTGCTCATATACTCTGACAATGCTAGTTCTCACTGTATGCTTCTCTTCACTTTAGGAAAAATAATTCAGGCATGAGCATAGCTTAGGCAATGCATATTCTTTTCATTGTCACCTGCAGTTTTGATAAGCATTGACTGACTAAAGAAGTTTTCTTTTATAGAGATTTGGTTAATCTCGTTAAGTACAAATTCTTGGAATGCTCTGAGCTTGTGGAGAGGTACCCCAAGTACTCTGTACCTCCAAAATAATCCTTTTTGCCTTATCTCCTTATCTCCAAACTGGGCATTTTGCCACCACAAGGCATTCACATCTAGCCCTTACCCCTCAAATTACTTTAGGCCTGATTTACTGCAATGAAGTTCTAGGAATTTTGTCCGTCTGTTTTCATCTCTACTTGCTTTATGTGAGTTTAGTGAGCTTAAAAAACTGGATGGAAAAATGGCAAAGTCAAGTGCTGAAGTCAGTTGCTGAAATGACTGTACACGGATGAAACGAAAATGATGGAAGTAGCAGTGTATTTCAATGACACAGTAACAACTATCAAATTGGAAAGAGACTTTGTATTTTGTATATGTATGCTTATCAGAAACAAAAATTGAGATAGCTTTGCATTCAGGATTTTCTGTGGAGGTTAAAGGCTCCAAATCTCACCCAGGCTATAATGAGACCCTTTATAATAATGTGACCCTATATAAGACCCTTAGTCGTGGCTGGATAGTGTACTTCGGAGACCTGGGTTCAAATTTCGGCTCTTCCTTTTCAGTAAACCAGTACCTATTCAATAGGGAGAGCTTGGTCAAGACTCCTTAACCTAGCTACTGCCAACGGAGTGCTGCAGCTCTCAAGTGCTTTGAGTCTGACTGGAGAAAAGTGCTATACAATTGTTGGAATGATTTATCCCTCAGGGCCCCAAGTAGTTTTTGATACAGTTTTAGATGAAGCTTCGGAAATTGCCATGATTCATCTGTGTTGTGCTATCTAACCTGTGCTATCACTATGGTGCACCTGTGCATTTCCAGGTGCAGCCCCTCGTCCACTTTACATTGTGCACATACATGACGTGATTAATGTGTCGTGCGCATGACTGATGGTTTGCTGCATGGATGATTGCCCATGCACAAGAGCAGGGATTGTGCAGGGATTTATGCACAGCCAAATCCTTAAAGAGAGCCGGGTGGACTGAGCGAATGAGGTAGCCTTCAAAACCGCCGCTCTCCACCGCTGCTGTGGGCCGCACTGGCCCACTTTCCCTTTCGTGGCCTCTAGGTCATGACGCTGAAAGGAGAGATTTATTCTCTTTTTCAGCGTGCAGGGAGGCAGAGGAGTGGCAGGGAGCACTGCCAGGGAGAGAGAGCTGCCCAATGGCAGCTCAGGAAAAACTGCAGGAACACCCTGGTGGGCGTTTTGAACAGGAAATCCCTCTCATGTTTTTACTCTCCGAGATAGCGACAAATATTGAATCACATGTCGGTGGGGGCCAGAGAGCGGCGGTGTGGGGACACAGAGGCATGTCATGAGGCAGAGAACACTCCTCTGTGTCCGATCTGCCTCCCAAGGGACCGCCTCGGGTTCTCTTTAAAGGTTAGATCCTGCCAGCAAAATTTTGCAATATCCTTTGCAGCACCTTAGTGTGTTAGAGTCTCACCTATTGTTCTGCCGGTTCTGTACTATTGTAGTTACTAGTTCTGATCTTGGCTTCCTTTGACCTCTACCTACCCTGGACTGAGAGGCGTTCCATACCTGGCTCTGATACAGCTCTGGCACTTAATTTGGCCTGAGGAGGAGGGCACAGACCCATGAAACATGTTGTCCATGCTTACTAAAATTCATATTTATTGAACTTGTCGTTATTGAGGTAAGTCACATTTATTTTTATGTTTTAATTGTTTTTAACTATACTTCTAACTCTACTTTTAACTTAGTTTTATCTAATTCTGGGCACCTCTTATCCCCTTTGTGCTTTTCACCCTACTTTGGGAGAGGTAGGTATATGTTGGTACTTAGTAGCTTTGCCATCGATAGGACCTTTTGTTGTTTTTCGCCAAAGTGCTCTGCATCCAGCTCCAGCCGGATACCCGAGTGGTGTCGGGTGTATAAATCTCTACTCTCTCTTTTTGTGACATGCTGCACCATTTTGTCTCCCATTGGGCTTGATTCAGAAAACCGTGATAACTCATATCACGGCCGTGCTAGCGTTTTCGCATGCAAATGCGAATTTTCACCCACAATCACACATTATTGCCCACAAAAATTCGCAATTGCGCACGAAAATTTGCGTTTGCTAGCGTGCCCGTGATATGAGTTATCACAGTTTAGTGAATCAAGCCCATGGTCTCTGTGTTCTTCTTGTTTAGGGTGTGTGGTCATCCTACCTTGCACTTCCCTGGACTTGGCCTGAATATAGATTGAAAAAAAATGACAACATCTGTTTCCACAAGCCTTGGTCTTCAGCCTGTCCCTGACAACATCTGCTTTGCACCAAAACATTGGACTGCTCACTTGTATAAACAATGCAGTGCTGTGTGGCCTTCACAGGTGCATGTAATCTTCTCTCCCCACAATCCACTTTTGAAACCCTTCTGCAATATAGGCCAATCTCCTGTACATGCACTCTCAGTGCAAAAAGCAAAACAGAATGGGACCTTCTTAGTGGTATTGCAAAGTGCATATGCTTTATTCCAATGTGAACAATAAAAGGTAAAAAGGTGCAGTCACTTACCACCAGTGTGGTACTCTAATCCCCTTACACCAACTGGAATCAGCAATGTTGCCTGCTCTTATCCTGACTAGTTTTGGCTACTGCTGTCTTCAGGGGACCCCCGTAGATGAAGGTAGCCGAAACCTGCACCATTTTACCTTTTATTGTTCGTATTGGAATAAAGCATATGCACTTTGCAATACCACTAAGAAGGTCCCATTCTTTCTTGTCTTTTGCACTACAAGTGCATGTACAGGAGATTGGCCTATATTGCAGAAGGGCTTCATAAGTGGTCTGTGGAGAGAGAAGATTGCATGCACTTGTGAAAGCTACACAACGCCACAGTGTTTATACATATTGGATTGAATAAATAAATCCAGCTATGGCAGCAGTGGTAGTTTGGGCTTGAACCTATATGCCTTAGGTGGTAACATTGGGCCACCTCTGCTGGGCCGGTGCTACCAAAGAGGCAAAAGGGGCAATCGCCCCAGGGCCCCTGAGTACTGCAGAGCCACTAGGTCTTCCCCTGACTTTTGCCCACTTGGGCCCTGCACCAATTTATCAGAATAGCAACTCACCTATCCCAGCACGCTGCGCCATTCATTCTCCCTGTCTTCATCCCTGCTGGCTGCCTCTTCTCCATGACCAGTCATTATGCAATAACAAGCACAGAATCGTGGAGAAGAGGCAGCCAGCAGGGCTGAAGACAGAAAGCATGGATGGAGCAGCGCACTGGAATAGGTGAGTTTCTATTCTGACAGAAACAGTGCAGGGGCTCTGTGGGACACAGTAAAGTTGTAGATCTGGTGGGCACAGCTCAGGTGTCCTCGGAGGTGACTATGCTGAGGGAGGGGGAAGTGGAGCCTCCCCCAGGTTAATTTTGCCCTAGGGCCCCATTGTGGCTTGAACTGGCCCTGCACCTCTGGCTCCTTGTTTAATTGCACTGCTCACTGTCCATTTGTCCAGAACAACACTTTGCTTTTCTCCAGATTATCCCAGCAGTATTTGTGTATCAAAAGCATGCGTGCCCTCAGTATAGCCAGGTATAGGTGCCAGTGCCCCAGTATAGCCAGGCATTGATGACCCCAGTATAGCCAGGAATGGGTGCCCCAGGGTTGCAGCGCATGAGGGGAGAGCATTAGCCCCCACATTGGCGGGGAGGGGGGCCACTCCCCACCTCCCTCACCTCTGGTCTCTCTAAGTGCCTCACGCTACTACCTGGATAAACCGGAAGTAGCGTCAGATGCTTAGAGAGAGGAACCTCCAGTGGTGGAACACATGGAGGTATGTCAGTGTCCCTGCCTGCTGCTGCTGCACTGACTAATGCTGGAGGGGGGAGCTCTGAGGGAAGAGCCCAAGGTGAGGGAGGGGGAATTGGCCCCAATCCCCGCCGATATGGGGGACAATGCTCTCTCCTCATGCACCGCGACACCTCCTGCCCCCAAAAAATTTCCCTAGATTAGTGCCAAACCCCCTGTGGCTGCAGAGGCTGCAGCCCCTATTGTTACGCCACTGCCTGTAATATTTTCTCTTAGAAGAACAATGCAGATTCCTGGAGATTGCATCCAAGTGGCATGCAAGGTTTGATTGTATTTCTGTTGTGATTGACTGTTGACCAGGCACCTGCAGGGGGGGGGGGGGGGGTGAGCTCTAGGAGCCCAAGCACCCCCTCTTTAAATTCCCAGAAAAACGCCCCTTTGGCTGTAAAAATTAAGCTCTACCTCCGGCCGAAATAAGCTCTACCCCTTCACGTGGGAAGACCCGACCACACCCACAGGAAGCTCCTCCCCATCTGGGGCACTTTGGAGTAAAGAGGTGCCACACTGGAATCCTAGTGTAACCATCCCCACAGCTGTGTGGGAGCAGGTAAGATAGTGTCTCTCTGACAGCAGTGATCTCTCCCTTCGCAGCATCCACAGTGACCTCTCCCTCAACCTTGCACCCACAGGGACCTCTCCCTCCACCTAGGACCCATACTGACCTCACCCTCCCCAGAATTAGCACTGCAGTGATCCTGCCTCCCCCAGCACCCACACTGACCCCTCCCTCCCCCAGCACCTACATTGACTTTTCCCTCCCCCAGCAGCACCCTTCCTGTCCCCAGCAGTACCCTTACTGTCACCAGCAGCACCCATAGTGATCTCCTCCAGCACCTAAACTGACCTCTCCCTCCCCCAGCATCCCCAATGACTTCTCCTTCCTGCAGCACCCACACTGACCTCTACTTCTCCCAACATCCACCCCTTCCCCCCAAAGCTGGCACCCAGTACTCATGCTCACATGACCTCAAGTACCTGCACCCGGGCCTGACATTGCACCCAAAACTCATGCCTGCACAAAGCCTCCCCATGGTCCCCACTATCTGCACCAAGCACCCACTTAACTAGTGCCTGCACCCAAAGTATCTGCAATCAAAACCCAAGTGACATCCAAAGCCCACCTATAGCCAGCACCCAGTACAGGCATGGCTCCAAATATTCGCACTCACGTCAAACCCAGTTCCTGCACCCAGCACCCATATGACATCCAGTACATGCACCCAGATCTTACAGGGCACTAAGTACTTGCAATCATCAACACCCGCATGACACTTAATACCCACCCATAGCCAAAACCCACATGACACTCTGTACTCACACCCAGAACCATCATGGCACCCAGCATCTGCATTCAGCACCCACATGACAACCATTACCCCCTAGCCAGAAACAGGGGCATTGCGAAGCCCCTTTTTCAAATTTGAGCACCTCCCACTTAAGGACCCTCTGCACGGCTAGCACCAGTGTAGGCAAAGGCTTTCCCAATGCATGAAATCTACTTGGCCACTGGTCATCACCAGAGTGTCCCACAAGGTTCGATGGTCTGTTGAAGCTGGCCAACCAACAGATCTCTTTTATGCCTGTATGGGTAGGTGCACAGTAACAGGTAGGTAAACAGAGCTACAGAATGAGGTTCTTGAATTTGAAAAGTTCCATTCCAAAGGTAATATTTATATTTTATTTGAATTAACTTGGCTGCATTGAGAATTTGCTCTGTTTAAATTTTGGTTTAGTTGGACCTAACGTACTTTCAGTGTTCATTGATGGCTCTGTATTTTGGAATATGATGCTACAGTACAAATAAAGGGTGCAGTTCTGTAAAGTTCAGTAATGATGTAATAAATTATTGCAAATTTTTGAGTGCACTGGAAGTTGGGCTTGACCTTTATATAGTGATATTTTTGTAATAGATACACCAATGTTTCACCTGTTGAGTCAGAGCAGTAATAAAATTATAATTCTCGTAGGAGCTGCCTTGCAGACTGTGTTTGGCAAACTTTAAATCAAGAGCTCATTTTTACAAGGCTCTAACCAAACATGCATGTCTAAGCAGTATTTTCCACTGCCAGTTCTCTTCTATAGGCTCCAGACCCCTGTAACATAATATCAGCTCAGCATTTCCACAGCACAGCAAACTAGAACGCTTTAAATATGTACTGTGAACTATTTTCATTAATAGCTGCTTAAAAAAACACCAATAACTACTAGTTTATACTGAATTAAAATAAAGTTGAGTTTTAAAGCCATCTGTGCCAAATAAAGACCTTTCAATCTTCTATAGTAACCAATGGATTTGACTATCCTCGTATTTCTTTAATACTCCATTGGTAAAGTTTCCATGCAATACAACCATGGTGGAAGTCTGTTGCAGCTCCTGATTGTAGTGGGTATTGTACCTATCAGCAATGACCTGCAAAAAAGTGTGAGCACTGTTGTCAATATGCCACAATTTTTGTGAAACCCATCAAAGAGCTTCTGCTTATTTCCACATATTATAGGTTTCTTGATGAATTGCTAATACATGGTCTGGGTCCGAGGAACTGCTCTTGGAGAAGATGCCAATTCCACTATCAAATTAATTGAGTCAGTCAATTTCCTCAATGTCACAATCACGAAAGAGACTTGGAAATTCAGAACAAGACTCTTTCATAAACCTACCACCAACAATCTGTTGTGGCATGACAGTTGCAAACAAGCCGAAGGGTGGTGCAGGTAATCATAATCAAACACATATGTCTGTCAAGACTTAACCTTGTATATACCAAATCGCGATCAGATAAATTGCCTTGTGCCAGTCCGGTCACTGGTTCTGTACCTCACTAGACACATGTACGTATACAAAAGTGCTGGGTGTGAATTGCAACACCATAAAACGTAAGGAATCTACACATCCTATGAGCTACAGGGAATACCATATACAGTGAGAGGTCTTTGCTGATCCCCTCCAGCAAGATATACACCTATGATTGTTCGGTGTCTTGTGGAGTGTAGCTATCCCCACTGCAATGGTGAGCTCAGGTGTGCTAATTACCTAGAAGTGCAGCACAACAGGTATCATTAATGGGTATATGCAGGTGTGAGAGCGCACATTATCATGCGGAAGGCATAAAGTCAGTGTGACTATAACGCCAGTGATGCCTCATACTCAGCCAGTCAGTTATACCCCTAATATAACACCTTCATAGAAGGTAAATTGGTTGCTGAAGTTAAGAAGATAAGGTGTGAAGTGACCAGATAAATGTTGAGCTATATACACATATATAAAGTGACATTTCAACTAGTGGTAGTTTCGCTCTTAAAACAGAGCTTCCTCAGCTCTGTCTTGGGCTGTTTTGTTGCTGGGGGATTTGGTGGTTGGGGGGATTACTATATCCTATATCTTTTTTATACCTGTGTCACTTTTCCTGATGAAGCTCTGTTTTAAGAGTGAAACTAGCACTGGTCGAAATGTCACGGTTCCAAAAATCAATGCCATGGTTCCAAAAACCAATCAAGGGGCAATCAGCACAAATTGTATTTAATTTTGCTAGTTCCGCCCCCTAGCAATCTCAAGAATGGTGACATGGCCCATGGTCTAAAAAGTTTGGACAACCCTGACCTAAGCAAAGGACTTTATCAGCATGTTCTATTACACCTATGTATGAAGTTTGTTGTATGAAAGAAAGATCTCCTTTCGTCTGTATGAAGCAAAATTCATACATGCAAGTGCTTTATAATGACTCTACCATATGAGTATCTATTTTCCAGGCACCCATCTATGTAACTATTCTTTTGAGCAGTTATTAGTTCCACCAAATTCATGCCATCTGTCCTCTTGTATTATTCCAAGCCTTTACCTTTTGAACTACAGTATACAATATTTTTGGCTAACTTTCTTCAGCTTCTTTTCCAAAATATGCTTGCGACTGTGGTTAATAAATCCCTGCCTGTATCACATTAGACTCCCATTTTTTTTAAATGTTGTTTTAATTTTACTGATTTATTCCACAAAGATTATTTTTGTAAGTTTAAAATAAATAAAAAAGATGATTTAAGGGGCAATCGGGTTTTAGTCCGCAGAGGTCATGTTATTTATGGTGACATATTTCTTGACAAAAAAAAGCACTTTCTGGAGGACTAAATGTAATTTTCGTTGATTTCTCAGCCTTCTCAAATGTTTTGTATAGATGCGCCTGAGAAATGTTGATGCCTTTCTGACATTTGATACTTTAAGCCAACTTATATTGCTTTTTCCAGGAGAATAAGAAACATGGGGGCATATTCACTAAACACCAATAAAATGACCATGTGCATACAGTGCAATGCAATTTTACCGGTATTTGCACAACTGATCAGAGACGTAACTAGAGGGGATCAGCTCTTGCGATCGTAAGGTGGACCAAAGCTGTGGAGGGTTCCATTTACTAACCTTCCCTTTCTCTGATACATTGGATTATACTTTAGATCAGGTGTTTTTGTGGCTACACTTGTTATTGGTGTGAAGATTATGATGACCACACTTGTTTTATAACACTTGTGAGATGAGCCCCAAGGCTGTGGAGGGCACCAAGGCAGGTAAGGGAAGGGTTTTGAACACTGGGCGAGGGGGCCAGCAAAGTTTTGCTGGGGCCCCAAGAATTGTAAGTACATCACTGCAAATGATGTAGAGTTTGTTGTGCAAGTAGCACATATCAGATTACCTAGGCCAGAGGTCCTCAAACTAAGGCCCGCGGGCTGAATGTATTACTTATAGATACGGTCAGCTACATCTTTAAATATTGGTGGTCTGCATATAGAATAGCAATGCTGGCACCACCCATCCACATGGAAGCCAGAAAGCAGAAATTCGCTGGTTTCCAATCAAATTCCACATCAGGTGACAATGCTGTCCAATTGGACTTCAGGTTGTCACCTAAGTATGCTTCACTGTCTGGCCCGCAAAGAGATAATTTTATGTATACTCTGGCCCCCCAGCAGTCTAAAATATGTTGACCCGGCCCTCGACCCAAAAAGTTTGGGGTGACCTGACCTAGGCAATGCATCAAGCTGGAACTCTAGTAGTGATACAAACAACAAAGTTGCTAAATTGTATTTGTTGGAAAAAAATGAAGGATCTTAGCTTTCGAAATAGAGTGGACTGCAGTGATTTTGTACTGTATTGATTTTGTTCTTTTAAGTTAACCAAATAATAGTATTATTCTGATTCAAAACTTCTTGCCTGGACCAATTCACCAGCATTGACGTTCACTCTTTTAGTATTCCCTTGCTTGCTGACAAGTATAGTACAGTAGAAACCTATCCTAAGATGGAAACTTCAGCACTGGTGAATTGACCCAGTAAAAAGAAAAGTCACTGCAGTCAATTTTGGAAGCTAAGATCCTGCATTTTTGCAACTGAATACAATTTTGCAACCTATTTGTTTTTATTGCTACAGTCTACAAAAGATACTTTCAGAAAATTTCTGCTGTGGTAAAGAAAAGGGTAATGACAACAATCCTGATTTGATGCACACTTATCTGGAATGTTTTTGATACATAAAAATTATTCATGAGATTATTTTTGAAACAATTTAAATAAGCGCCTAAGTCCTCTGAATACTGTATATTCTGGTGTATAAGACTGCTTTTTAAACCTTGAAAATCTTCTGAAAAGTCAGGGGTCATCTTATACGCCAGGTGTCATTGATACAGGGTGATACGCCCTATCCTGTTACCGCCTCTCAGATCTCGCTGCTGAGGACTGTAGTGAAGAGGCTGCAAGATCTGAGAGGCAGAGAAGGCAGTAAGTAGGATACAAGGGTGGGCCAGAAGGGTGAAAGAGGCGTGTTTTATGGGCACAGTGCGATCTATTCTTCCATACCACTCTGATAAACAGGTAGACAAGGAGAGCCCAATCAACTTAGGGAGAGGGAGAGTTGACCAATACAACCACACAATCGCCTGTATAGTGTTATATACTGGGTACCACATACAGTACAGCACCAGTATCTGTTCATACATAGCACCAGTATATGGTTTTTTGTTTTTGTTTTTTTTATTTGGTGTGCGTTGGAAGAGGGGTAGTCTTATACGGCGAGTATATACCAAACTCTATATTTCAACTCGAAAAAGTTGGGGGGGTCTTTTATAGCCCAGTCATCTTATACGCCGGAATATACGGTAGTAGTGTGTGTATTTTTTCCATTTACATCTCTTGTAAGGTTTTTATTTTTTTCATTCTTTTTGTGAGTTCTTCACCAGCTGTATCCATTTTTGACATTTCACAATTTACTATAGCTTTTATTAGGTAGGCAAGTTATTGTTTTGAGGATAATCGTAGATTGTGTGTTTCAGTTTCAATTCAGGTTTTTCTATGTTTATGCATTTTTATAACTATAACTGTAATTTTGCATTTAATAATTTGCTTTAGTTTTTAATTGTCAGACGTCATTTTAAGGGGCATAGTGGCATTTGTTTAAGTTAACATTTCTGTGATGTTTGTGGTGTTTTTTTTATTTTTTGTTGTTGATACAGATTTTCTCATTAACTGCACCCGTTATTTGTCATGTAATACTTTGATTTAGCTTTAATAAATAGACAAGATTGTTTTGAAAGATAACATGGACATGCTTTGGACATCTCCAGAAAATTTATTTTTTTCAAATACAATGTGTTTTAACAGCTGTATCTTTTATTTGACATTAAGTATTTTAGTATTTCTAGATATAATAATAATAATAATAATAATAATAATAATAATAATAATAATAATAATAATAATAATAATCATAATAATAATAATAATACTAATACAAATTATTATTATTATTATTATATCCCTTTTGCCTGTGATATCATTTGAACATTTTAGACAAAATCATCAAACATAGCCAATTTAGAATCAGAATTTTTCTTTCTTAATTAGAATTTAAAAAAATCTGGAATTTGCCACTAAAAATATAATTCTGACTTTTTTACATTTAATCTATTGCAAAAATATTGTAATTGTAAAGCCCCCGAACATGCCATACACTGGAGGTGTGGGGCACTCATGATAACATGCCATGGTATTAAAAAAAACCTTTAACCATTTCAGCCCACGGGGATTTTTCACCTTATGCAACAGAGCAATTTTCACCTCCCATTCATTTGCTAATAACTTTATCACTAATTATCACAATGAATTGATCTATATCTTGTTTTTTCCGCCACCAATTAGGCTTTCTTTGGGTGGTACATTTTGCTAAGAATTATTTTTTTTCTAAATACATTTTCACAGGAATATTAAAAAAAAAATTGAAAAAAATCATGATTTCTCATTTTTTTGGCCATTATAGCTTTAAAATAATACATGCTACCAAAATTAAAACCTATGTATTTTATTTGCCCATTTGTCCCGGGGATTACACCATTTAAATTTTGTCCCTATCACAATGTATGGCGCCAATATTTTATTTGGAAATAAAGGTGCATTTTTTCAGTTTTGCGCCCATCACTATTTACAAGCTTATAATTGTAAAAATGTTAGTAATATACCCTCTACACGTGCATATTTAAAAATTCATAACTATTTATGGTTTTTTTTATTGTCATTTTTTTTCCATTAAAAGTTTTATTTGGGTAATTTTTGGTGTGGGAAATAAACAGTTAATTTCAAATGTAATAATTTGTGCTTATTGTAATGAAAAAAATGTATGGAGATGGAGTTTTACTATTTGGCCACAAGATGGCCACATTGAGATTTTTTTTTTGATCCTTCTTGCTTCCAGAAAGCGAGAAGAGGACGGGAAACTTTTTTTTTTCAGAAAGACTGTGGCCTCTGATAAGAGACCCTCGGTTTTTCTGTTGGGGACTTAGATCAATGAACGGGAACCATGTTCCCGCTCATTGATCCCCGAGCTACCGGGGAGGAGCGGGGGTGCACGGGATAGATGTCAATAACTACATTAAAAACTAAGTTTTGGTAGTTATTGACAACATGTATGTTAAAGTTTTGTAGTCAAGGTAAAGAGGATTTTGACATGGGATCACGAATAGAAGATAAATCCTTATTGTTGTTGACCAAAGTTTTGGTATGCTAAAGGGGGGGGGGGGGGGGGGAAAGTCCAAAATTCCACCCTACATCAGGTTTAAAATCTATTTTCCTGCTAAAATGTTACCATTGATTTTCCCAAAAACTACAAATATTGTTTTTATTGACCAGGCGACTAGTATTATTGTTCAATTTTGAGATATAGGATGTAACGAATGGTGTCAGCACACAGAGAATATCTGATTATTGGTGATCTGCAGTATCACCAATAATACAGATGCTATAACTGATTATATGGTGATCTGCAGAATCACCAATAATACACGTATAGCTTGACACAGGACACCTAATGTAGTGTAAGTGTTTGGTGCAACAGTAAGAAGTGATCTCCCGAGGAGCGGGAGATACAGACACCACTGCAGCCGAGAATTCCCTGAAGAGCAGGGAATTGGACTGCACTGCAGCCAGTGGACACCTGAGGAGCAGGTGGCCTCTGACTATGTCGAAACTAACCTCTTAAAGAGGAAGAGATGGATTTGGGAATCAGACTGTACTGCAGCCAGTGGACTCCTATGGGTTAGAGCCCTCTGACTGGACCCAGGAGGTCTTCCTGTGGAGCAGGTAGCCTTTACAGTAAATGGACACCTAGAGGGTTGGTGTCTTAGGGAGTACAGTGAGGCTGCTCACCCAAGGGACGAGTGACAGCCAGAAGGGTCATACAGGCCGAGTCGGCAACACACGAGCAGATAAAGTACATAAACAGAAGACTGATACGGTATCCGGGTTCAGGCAAGATTGGCAACGGGTAGACAGAAAGGCAAGGTACCGAATCAGTAGGCAGGAGAGTGGTCAGCCAAGCCAGGGATCATAACAGGTAAGCGTATAGCACAATCCTAGTATGAGGTGTGAGGTCCTTGGTCTCAACACCCGGGGACTAGTCTAGATAATAACAGAAGTAACACAGCTCCTAAACTTAGGTGTGAGGTCCTTGGTCTCAACACCCGGGAACTAGTCTATTATTATTATTATTATTATTTATTAGATTTATATAGCGCCAACATATTACGCAGCGCTGTACAATAAATAAGGTTACAGACAATGATAACAGGGGTGACAGAACAATACAGGTAATAGACAATAGATACAACAATACAGGTAATAGCAAAAAGATACACAACACAATGCAGACAGTAGTACTAGTGGTGCTCGGATACCCCTTTTTAAAATTCGAGTTTGGTCGAATTCGAATAGTAAATTATTCGAGGTCAGTCGAATATTCGATTCGAATAATTTTTACTATTCGATTCGACCTCGGACTTCGAGCTCACTATTCGAGTCGGTATTCGAGCTCATTATTCGAGCTGACTATTCGAATTGGCCTTAGCTTCCAACACTTGTTTTGAGGGTGAATGATGCAAGAAACATCTTTTTTTCCAAGTAACAACAGCAAGTGATTATGTGGGGATGTTCCTTTAAAAAAAAAAAAGGTGGAAAGAGAAGTTGTGTCCAAAATTTTGTTCAGTACTGTATATACTTCTTCTTCTTCTTCTTCTTTATCTTCTATATCTTCTTCTTCTTCTTCTTCTTCTTCTATATCTTCTTCTTCTATAGCTTCTTCTTCTATATCTTCTTCTTCTTCTATATCGTCTTCATCATCTTCTTCTTCTTCTTCTTCTTCTTCTTCTTCTTCTTCTTCTTCTTCTTCTTCTTCATCTTCTTCTTCATCTTCATCTTCATCTTCTTCTTCTTCATCTTCATCTTCATCTTCATCTTCTTCATCTTCATCTTCTTCTTCTTCTTCTTCATCTTCTTCTTCATCTTCATCTTCTTCTTCTTCTTCTTCTTCTTCTTCTCCTTCTTCTTCTTCTCCTTCTTCTTCTTTTTCTATATCTTCTTCTTCTTCTATATCGTCTTCTTCTTCTTCACTTATTTCTCTTTTATAATTTTTTTTAAAGAAATGCAGCTATTTTTGAGCGTAATAAATAGCTGGTGGCGCACGCATGTTGGAAGCGCCATTGTATGTGCTCCCTGGCAGTGGAAACACACAGACAGCAGGAGGTAAATACAGCAGCAGGAGGAGGATGAGTGTGTGGCAGCAGGCCAGGCAGTCAATGAGGCAGGCAGCGTGACATAATATCCCTGGTACCTAGCGGTGATACCAGGGCTGTAAATAAACACAGCAGGAGGTCCCAGACAGCGGTCGTGAAGCCCACATCGTGTCCAATACACAACTGGGACATCACAGTTTTCAACCCGGGCACCTCAGAAAAAATTAAACTTTTTTTTTTTAATGGTTTTTTGTTTTGTTTGTACAAGTTAATTACACAGATATAGCTATTGTTTGACGTAATAGCTGGTGGCAGAGTGGCAGCAGAAGGTAATTCCATGTACCCTGGCAGTGGAAAACACAGACAGACAGCAGCAGCAGCAGGAGGAATGGAGGAGTAATGTGAGTGTGGCAGCAGGCAGGCAGCGTGACATAATAGCCCTGGTACCTAGCGGTGATACCAGGGCGTAAATAAACACAACAGGAGGTCCCAGACAGCGGTCGTGCAGCCCACATTGTGTCCAATACACAACTGGGACAACACAGTTTTCAACCCGGGCACCTCAGAAAAAATTAAACCTTTCTTTTTTTTAATGGTTTTTTTGTTTTGTTTGTACAAGTTAATTACACAGATATAGCTATTGTTTGACGTAATAGCTGGTGGCAGAGTGGCAGCAGAAGGTAATTCCGTGTACCCTGGCAGTGGAAAACACAGACAGACAGCAGCAGCAGCAGGAGGAATGGAGGAGTAGTGTGAGTGTGGCAGCAGGCAGGCAGCGTGACATAATAGCCCTGGTACCTAGCGGTGATACCAGGGCGTAAATAAACACAGCAGGAGGTCCCAGACAGCGGTCGTGCAGCCCACATCGTGTCCAATACACAACTGGGACAACACAGTTTTCAACCCGGGCACCTCAGAAAAATTAAACCTTTTTTTTTTAATGTTTTGTTTTGTTTTGTTTTTACAACAAATTACACAGATATAGCTATTGTTTGACGTAATAGCTGGTGGCAGAGTGGCAGCAGAAGGTAAATCTGTGTACCCTGGCAGTGGGAAACACAGACAGACAGCAGCAGCAGAAGGAGGAATGGAGGAGTAATGTGAGTAGCTATTGTTTGACGTAATAGCTGGTGGCAGAGCGGCAGCAGAAGGTAAATCTGTGTACCCTGGCAGTGGGAAACACAGACAGGCAGCAGCAGCAGCAGGAGGAATGGAGGAGTAGTGTGAGTGTGGCAGCAGGTAGGTAGGCAGCGTGACATAATAGCCCTGGTACCTAGCGTTGATACCAGGGCTGTAAATAAACACAGCAGGAGGTCCCAGACAGCGGTCGTGAACCCCACATTGTGTCCAATACACAACTGGGACAACACAGTTTTCAACCCGGGCACCTCAGAAAAAATTAAACCTTTTTTTTTTTTATGGTTTTTTTGTTTTGTTTGTACAAGTTAATTACACAGATATAGCTATTGTTTGACGTAATAGCTGGTGGCAGAGTGGCAGCAGAAGGTAAATCCGTGTACCCTGGCAGTGGGAAACACAGACAGACAGCAGAAGGGCAGTACACAGCAGCCCACTGTAGGTGTAAAATGTGTGGCTGCAGGCGACGTAATAGTCAAAGTGAACCAGGCTGGCTTAGTGAGCAGGAGCCAGGAGGTGGTAAAGGGTGGTAAGGCACATTAAAGATGGTTTTTCCGTTAGCCAGTTCATGTCCCCCTCTCGCCGACAACAGGGGCCAGGAACTCGCCTTCCACCCACGCCTGGTTCATCTTGAGAAACATCAGTCTGTCCACAGACTTGTGAGACAGACGTGAGCGTTTCTCGGTGACCACTCCACCAGCTGCACTGAAGCGGACAGCACGCTGGAAGGGGGACAGGACAGCACTTCCAGGGCGTACTGCGCCAGCTCGCTCCAGATCTCCAGGCGCTTGACCCAATACTCCATGGGATCAACAGGGGCATCGCTGTCAAGGCCGCTGTAGGACCCCATGTAGTCAGCCACCATACGGGTCAGGCGCTGGCTGTGACCGGAGGAGGATGCTGCTGCATGCACCTCCTCTCTAGTCACTGCTGCCGGAGCCTCTACAGTCCTGTAGAGCTCGTTGCTGAGAGACAGCAGGTCTGTGGGGCGCTTGCTGCTGGATGCAGGCACCTGCTGCTGCCTCTGTGCTGGCTGGACAGTGGGGGTGGAAGGCTGGGGGAAGGCTTCCTCCAAGCGCTCAACAAGGGCCTGCTGCAAGCTCCTTATTTGTTGCGCTGGGTCTCCTCCTGCAGGCGGCAGGAACTGGCTCAACTTCCCCTTGAGGCGTGGGTCCAACATCATGCTGATCCAGATCTCCTCCCTCTGCTTCATCTGGATCACTCTGGGGTCCCTGCGCAGGCACGCCAGCATGTGCGCTGCCATTGGGAAGAGGCGGGCCACGTGTGCTGGCACATCGATGGCAGTGCTGCTGTCCTCATCCTCCTCCTCTGCCGCCTCATCCTCTCTCCACCCCCGCACCAACTCAGCTGCGCTGTGCTGATCCCCCTCATCAGCAGCAAGGTCAGGGACCTCCACCAAGTCCTCCTCCTCCTCCCCCTCAGAGGTGGACTGTGCAGCTGCATGACGCTCCTGCTGGTCCAAGGCTGCCGCTCCCTGTTCCAGCAAAGCATCGAGGGCCCTGTTCAGCAGACAAACCAGGGGCACCCACTCGCAGACCATAGCATGGTCCCTGCTCACCATGTTAGTGGCCTGCAGAAAGGGAGCCAGCACTAAGCACACCTGCTGCATGTGCCTCCAGTCATCATCGGGGACGATGGACGGGATGTTGCTGGTCTTGTCCCTTCTCTGAGCGGCGGAAACAGTGGCCAGGGCAAGGTACTGGTTGACAGCGTGCTTCTGTTCAACCAGACGCTCCAACATCGCCAGGGTGGAGTTCCAGCGAGTCGGAACGTCAAGGATCAGCCGATGGCGTGGCAGCTCCAGCTCCTTTTGCACGTCTTCCAGGCTCGCACAGGCTGCAGCCGAGCGCCGGAAGTGACGCACAACGTTCCTTGCCGTTTCCAGCAGTTCGCCCATCCCCTGGTAGGTGCGCAGGAACTTCTGCACCACCAGGTTCAGCACGTGGGCAAGACAGGGGATGTGGGTCAGGTTTCCCCCGTCGATGGCGGCAACCAGATTGGCCCCATTGTCGGCCACCACCTCTCCGACTCTGAGGCCTCTGGGGGTCAGCCAAATCCTCTCCTGCTCCTGGAGTTTGGCCAACACATGGGTTGCCGTCAGTTTGGTCTTCCCAAGGCTGACCAAGTGCAGCAGCGCTTGGCAGTGGCGGGCCTTCACGCTGCTGCTGAGGCGGGGGGTTTGGCCAGGTGTGCCGGAGGATGGCAGAGGATCGGAGGAACCTGCTGCAGTTCCCCTGACCCTGCGGGGTGGCACCACCCACTGTGTTGCTGCTGCTGCTGTGCCCGCTGCTGCTCTCCCATCCTCACCCCCTTCCACCAAGCTGACCCAGTGGACAGTGAAGGACAGGTAGCGGCCTGTCCCGAAGCGGCTGCTCCAGGAGTCCATGGTGACGTGGACCCTTTCACCAACCGCGTGCTCCAGCCCTCGCTCCACATTGGCCATCACAAAGCGGTGCAGTGCAGGAATGGCCTTGCGGGCGAAGAAGTGTCTGCTGGGGAGCTGCCAGTCTGGGGCTGCACAAGCAAGCAGCGCACGCATGTCGCTCCCCTCCTGCACGAGCATGTACGGCAGGAGTTGGGAGCAAATGGCCCGTGCCAGCAAGCCGTTCAGCTGCCGCACGCGACGGCTGCTGGGAGGCAGAGCCCTAACCACCCCCTGGAAGGACTCGCTCAAAAGGCTCTGGCGTGGCCTTTTGCTAGCACGGGAATCAGCGGACACAGCAGAGGAGGCCACTGAGGACTGGCTGCCAGAACAGGCCTCAGTGTCGGCGGCAGGAGTTGCAGAGGGGGGAGGAGCAGTGCGTTTCCGCACTCCTGCTGGTGCTGCTGGAGGAGCCGGAGGGCGGGTGGCTGCTGTTGCTGCTGCTGCTGCTGAAGGCTGTGCAGTGATGGGTGTGGTGCCACTGCCAGCACCAGATGCCTTCAGCCTCTGGAACTCCTTATGCTGGTGGAAATGTTTAGCAGCAAGGTGGTTGATGAGCGAGCTGGTGCTGAACTTTAAGGGGTCTGCACCTCTGCTCAACTTCCGCTGACAGTGGTTGCAAGTGGCGTACTTGCTGTACACTGTGGGCATGGTGAAAAAGCGCCAGATTGGTGACAAAAACAACCCCCTACGGCATGGAACCGCTGCTGCCTGTCTCCCTGTGGTGGTTGGGGGGGGGGCTTGGGTGCGGCTGGTGGTGGTACTGGCAGATGCTGCTGCTGCTGCTGCTGAGCCTGAGACACCAGCAGGCTGTGGGACCTGCCTACTGCTGCCAATGCTTGCAATGATGCGCCTCCTTGCAAGGCCCACAAGCGCATCCTCCTCCTCCTCCTCAGAGCTGCTGATGACGACATCCCCTGGAGCTGGTGGCACCCAGTCTTTGTCGGTCACCGTGTCATCATCATCATCCCCCTCCTGAAACATGTCCTGCTGGGATGATGACCCCCCAAACTCCTCTCCTGATGCATGGATGGGCTGCTTGACTGTCGCCACAGTCTTGCTGTCCAATCCCTCCTCCCCCAAAGTGCCCATCAGCATCTCCTTCTCAAAATCGCCAACAACAGCAGACAATACCCTGATGGTGCCTGGGGTCAAAAGACTGCTGAGTGACAGGTCGGCGACTGACGGTGAACTGGCCTCCTCCCCAGGCCCTGCTGGGCGGCTGCTGCAAACAGGGGTGGTGGTGGTGGTGGTGGTGGTGAGGGTGGAGGCCTCGGATGCAGAGCTGATGGCGGGCTGCTCATCCTCCGTCATCAGTTGCACCACAGTGGATGCATCCTTTTCCTCAATGGGACGTTTCCGACCCGGCTGGAGGAAAATAGGAGCAGGTGCTACACGCTGCTGCTGCTGTGTCTCTGCAGCGTGAGTCGCAGATGCTCCTGCTGGGCGGCGCCCAAGGCATCCACGGCCAGTGGCTATAGGAGGAATGTTAGCCACTGACGCTGCTGCTGCGGAACTGTGCATGGTGGCGCGGCCGCGGCTTGCCACAATGCTGCTCCCTCTCCTCCTGATTCCCTTGCTGCCCTTCCCCTTGCCCAAACCGCGCTGGCTGCCACTTCCAGACATCTTAGATGTTTTGGGCGTAAACACAAAAGTTTTTTAAAAGTGCGGGTGAAAAGTGGGGTACTTTAATGGAGTGGGTTGTTGGGTGAGGTGACACTTATCACTAAGTGATTAGATCGCTAAGTGATTAGTACAGTGCAAATACAAAATACAAAAATCGGTAATCAGTAAGTGTGAACAGTGAACAGTGAGTGTGTCCCCTAGTACACTAACTAGAAAATACACTAATCAGTAGTAATCACAAGGAAATAGAGTGTGTGTACACTACAGACAGTGAGTGCACGCACGCGCAAACACGCGCAGGAGCTAGCCTATGAACAGAGACTGAGTGAGTGTCCCTAGTACAGTAAGTAAATAGTAACAGTCAGGAAGTACAACTAGCAGTTACAATAATCAGTAGTAATCACAAGGAAATAGAGTGTGTGTACACTACAGACAGTGAGTGCACGCACGCGCACACACGCGCAGGAGCTAGCCTATGAACAGTGACTGAGTGAGTGTCCCTACTACAGTAAGTAAGTAGTAACAGTCAGGAAGTACAACTAGCAGTTACAATAATCAGTAGTAATCACAAGGAAATAGAGTGTGTGTACACTACAGACAGTGAGTGCACGCACGCGCACACACGCGCAGGAGCTAGCCTATGAACAGAGACTGAGTGAGTGTCCCTAGTACAGTAAGTAAGTAGTAACAGTCAGGAAGTACAACTAGAAGTTACAATAATCAGTAGTAATCACAAGGAAATAGAGTGTGTGTACACTACAGACAGTGAGTGCACGCACGCGCAAACACGCGCAGGAGCTAGCCTATGAACAGTGACTGAGTGAGTGTCTAGTACAGTAAGTAAGTAGTAACAGTCAGGAAGTACAACTAGCAGACAGTTACACTAATCAGTAGTAATCACAAGGAAATAGAGTGTGTGTACACTACAGACAGTGAGTGCACGCACGCGCAAACACGCGCAGGAGCTAGCCTATGAACAGAGACTGAGTGAGTGTCCCTAGTACAGTAAGTAAGTAGTAACAGTCAGGAAGTACAACTAGAAGTTACAATAATCAGTAGTAATCACAAGGAAATAGAGTGTGTGTACACTACAGACAGTGAGTGCACGCACGCGCACACACGCGCAGGAGCTAGCCTATGAACAGTGACTGAGTGAGTGTCCCTACTACAGTAAGTAAGTAGTAACAGTCAGGAAGTACAACTAGCAGTTACAATAATCAGTAGTAATCACAAGGAAATAGAGTGTGTGTACACTACAGACAGTGAGTGCACGCACGCGCACACACGCGCAGGCGCTAGCCTATGAACAGAGACTGAGTGAGTGTCCCTAGTACAGTAAGTAAGTAGTAACAGTCAGGAAGTACAACTAGAAGTTACAATAATCAGTTGTAATCACAAGGAAATAGAGTGTGTGTACACTACAGACAGTGAGTGCACGCACGCGCAAACACGCGCAGGAGCTAGCCTATGAACAGTGACTGAGTGAGTGTCTAGTACAGTAAGTAAGTAGTAACAGTCAGGAAGTACAACTAGCAGACAGTTACAATAATCAGTAGTAATCACAAGGAAATAGAGTGTGTGTACACTACAGACAGTGAGTGCACGCGCACAGTCGCACACATAGCCTATGAACAGTGACTGAGTGTCCCTACTAGTACAATAAGTAGTAACAGTAAGTACAACTAGAAATTACAATAATCAGTAATCAGAAGGAAATAGAGTGTGTGTACACTACAGACAGTGAGTGCACGCACACGCAGGAGCTATGAACAAACAGTGACAGTGAGTGTCCTAGTACAGTTACAGTATATAACTACAATACAAAATACAATCACTCAGTAGTAAAGGACAGCAGAAATACTGGTATAGATGAGAAATAAACTAACAGAGGACAGGAGAGAACAGCTGCCCACACAGGCAGGCCCTGAGGCCTAAAGCTGTAAGCCTGCAGCAGCTGTCTCTATGTAACACAAAAGCTACTAACTAAAATACAATGTCTATCTAACTAACAACAATATAGGTGTATATAGGAGGTGTATGTGAGCAAAAACGCTAGGTGATTGACCACAATAAAGCACTTGCTAAGCCAACGCACAAAGGAGCAGATCTCTCTCTGTACAAAGTCAGGCAAGGACGGAAAAACCTAACATGGCGGCCGCTATTTATAGGGTAGGGGCTGGCCAGGGTCCCCCTCTGTGATTTGCTGCCGTCAGAGGGCCTGGGAGCCCTCTGATTGGCTCAAAGGACATCAATCTGGGCAGAGGCGTAGGGACCGGGGTCGCAACGGTCGCCTTGGCGACCGGGCCCGGCACCTAAAGAGGCGGGGGAGGGGCCCGGGGGCCCATGTCCGTGTGTGGAGGGAGGGCCGTGCGCGCTATTGGGAGGGGGGGGAGCCGCAGCCGCGGGGAGGGCAGCCCGACCTCTCCCTCCCTTCCTCTCCCCGGGCCCCCCCCCCCTCAGATGCAGAGTGAGCGCACACGGAAGCGCTGTAGGCAGAACTCACCTCCCTGCGTTCCACTCGCCGCTGGTCTCCTCCCGCTCTGCATAGATGCTGTTACACACTGCTTCCAGGTAAACAGGAAGCAGCGTGTGTAACAGTATCTATGCAGAGCGGGAGGAGACCAGCGGCGATTGGAACCAGGGACTGAGGTGAGTTCTGCCTACAGCGCTTCCGTGTGCGCTCACTCTGCATCTGAGGGGGGGGGGGGGGGGGCCGGGGAGAGGAAGGGAGGGAGAGGTCGGGCTGCCCTCCCCGCGGCTGCGGCCCCCCCCCCTCCATTATGCGGGGGCAGCTACCTACCTAATCTATCCTGGGGGGGCAGCTACCTACCTAATCTATCCTGGGGGGGGGGGGGCAGCTACCTGCCTAACCTATCCTGGGGGGGCAGCTACCTACCTAATCTATCCTGGGGGGGGGCAGCTACCTACCTAATCTATCCTGGGGGGGCAGCTACCTACCTAATCTATCCTGGGGGGGGGGGGGGGCAGCTACCTACCTAACCTATCCTGGGGGGGCAGCTACCTACCTAATCTATCCTGGGGGGGCAGCTACCTACCTAACCTATCCTAGGGGAGCAGCAGCTACCTACCTAATCTATCCTGGGGGGCGGCTACCTACCTAATCTATCCTGGGGGGGGGGAGGGGGGCAGCTACCTAATCTATCCTGGGGGGGGGGCAGCTACCTAATCTATCCTGGGGGGCAGCTACCTAATCTAACCTATACTGGGGGCAGCTACCTAATCTAACCTATACTGGGGGGCACCTACCTAAGCTAACCTATACTGCGAGCACCTACCTAATCTAACCTTATACTGGGGGGCACCTACCTAATCTAACCTTATACTGGGGGGCACCTACCTAATCTAACCTATACTGGGGGGCACCTACCTAATCTAACCTATACTGGGGGCAGCTACCTAATCTAACCTTATACTGGGGGGCACCTACCTCATCTAACCTTATACTGGGGGGCACCTACCTCATCTAACCTTATACTAGGGGGCACCTACCTCATCTAACCTATACTGGGGGGCACCTACCTCATCTAACCTATACTGGGGGGCAGCTACCTAATATAACCTATACTGGGGGGCAGCTACCTAATATAACCTATACTGGGGGGCACCTACCTATCTAACCTATACTTGGGGCACTTACTTATCTAACCTGTATTGGGGGCACCTAGCTAGCCTATACAGGTGGCAACTATACTGGCTACCTATATTGGAGGCACCTACCTAACTAACCTATACTGGGGGCACCTACCTATCTAACCTATGTTGGCGGCGCCTGCCTATCTAATCTATACTGGGGGCAACTATACTGTCTACCTATGCTGGAGGCACCTACCTGGCTAACCTATACCGGGGGCAACTATACTGGCTTACCTATGCCTGGCTACCTATACTGGGGGGACCTATAGCTGGCAATAGGGATTTGGATATGTGTGTGCGTCGGGTGTTGCCGGGGGAGGGGTGGGGGCTGTTGTCGCGGGGGGGGGGGGGGCTGTTGTTGCTGGGGGGGGCCCACATCCAGATTCCGCATCGGGGCCCAGAGGTTTCTAGCTACGCCACTGAATCTGGGCTATGACGCTATTCGAGCTCGGTATTCGAGCTCGAATAGCGCTGTTTGCTCGAATAGCGCGAATAGTAGTTTACTCGAATAGCCCATTTGAATAGCTGCAGCTATTCGGAGCTCGAATACCGAGCTCGAATAGCTGAAAAAGAGCTCGAATATTCGAGCTACTCGAATATTCGAGCTCTGTTGAGCACCACTAAGTAGTACAATGCCAGATCATAAACTGGAGTGGTAGTGGTAACAAGTTTCAAATTCTGGGTAAAGTGCACACAGTCAAGTATGATACACAAGGGGAGAGGGCCCTGCCAAAGGCTTACAATCTAGAGGGAGGGGTTGGTGACACAAAAGGAGGGGGTGCAGCAAGAAGTTATTGGCGGAAAGGATTAGGGCAGTGTTGAGTTGATGTAGGCCTCCTTGAAGAAGTGAGTTTTGAGTGCTTTTTTGAAGGTGTTGAAGGTGGGGCGAGCCTGATGGGCAGTGGGAGAGAGTTCCACAGGATGGGGGCAGCTCCAGTGAAGTCCTGCAGTCGTGCATGGGAGTGCGAGATGCGTGGGGTGGTTAAGAGGAGGTTGTTGGAGGAGCGAAGTGGGCGGCCAGGTGTATATCTGCTGACCAGGTCAGAGATGTAGCTTGGGCAGGACTTGTGTATGGATTTGTAGGCCAAACATAGGACCTTGAAGCTAATTCTGAAGTCTAGATAATAACAGAAGTAACACAGCTCCTAAACTTAGGTGTGAGGTCCTTGGTCTCAACACCCGGGAACTAGTCTAGATAATAACAGTAGTAACACAGTTCCTAATCTTAGGTGTGAGGTCCTTGGTCTCAACACCCTGGAACTAGTCTAGATAATAACAATACAATAATACAATAGAGGTAAAGCGGAATCTGGCTAAGTGTGAATTCCCAGCTCCAGCTGGTTCTAACACACTGTAAGATCTGACTGAGGTCTGAGTGATCACACGTAAGTATTCGCAACGACAGACAACCTGCAACTGAGAAGCAAGTCCTATATATACTTGCAGCGCTCCGCAGCGCCGCCCCAGCCACTCAGTCAATCCGGAGTCCAGCTGGGATCAGCTGAAAGGCCTGATCAGCTGATTCCCCTTCTGCTGGCATAAAGGTCCTGTCGTCTGGCGCGCGCACACGTAGCTCTCCATCTGTGTGCACTAGAAGGACCAGGCGAACCAGTGACATGTTGCTGCGCGGAAAACGCTGCCGGCTTGCACGCGGAGACAGCCGCCCTGCCGCTTGCCTACGCGGCGGTGTCTCCGCTGTTCATTACAGTACCCCCTCCCCCCCCCCCCCCCTAAGGAGTGGACTCCGGACACTTCCCACCCGGCTTCCCAGGGTGTAAGTCATGAAACTCTTTCTTTAATTCTTCCGCATGCATGCGACAATCCGGCACCCAAGTTCTTTCTTCCAGACCATACTGTGAGGAGACGCGGAAAAGCCGCCGCGTGTGCCAAGAGCTAGGCGGCTGACTCCGCGTCCTACGCGGCGGTTTGCACGCGTCTGGTTGTGTGGTGGAACGCGGAAAAGCCGCCGCATGTCCTGACAGCAAAGCGGCTGTTTGCATGCAGCAGCATGTGCTTGGTGTGGCTGGGTCTGTTAGTGCACCTAGGCAGATTGAGAGCTATGCTCGCGCGGGCCTGAATTCAGGACCTTTATACCTGCAGAGGAAGTGTCAGCTGATCAGGAAGGTCAGCTGATTCCTGCAGGACTCATGATTGGCTGAATGGTTCGGGCGGGGCAGCAGAGTCCAGCAACTATATATTCTGCTGCTTATTCAGTTGCTGGTTGTCTGGCGTTGCGATCACATACGTGGGAGCACCCAGATCCGTAGTCAGATCCGCAAGTGTGCCGGGACCAGCTGGAGCTGAAATCCTACACTTAGCTAGTTTCTGTTGATAGCTTAAAGTACTAGTTTGATTGTGATTATCTGCTATGACCTTTTGCCTGCCTGACTATCCTCCTGAACTCTGATCTTGTACCTCAATATTTCTGATACTCTGTTGCCGAACCCTGGCTCGTCCTTAGACCCTGCTTCTGCCTACTGATCTTGTACCTCGATATTTCTAATACCCTGTTGCTGAACCCTGCCTGTACCTGACTCCGCCTTTGCCTCTTGATATTGTACTTTATCTGTCCGTGTGTGTACGACCTGGCTTGTCCGACCTCGAGAACCGACCTCACTGTTGGAGGCGGTTCCCCGTTCTATCAGTGACACTTCCTCCAGAGTGCTACTTTTAGACAATCCTTCCTACTCGCAGCCTGACTCCTCCCGTCTTGGAGAGTCCAGGTCTTCGGAAGGAATCCGTGCAGTATACCTTACTGCGCTGAGGCTTAGTCCTCAAAGTGTTACTGTTACACCAAACACTACATTCTACTCAGGTGAACAGAGGTTAGCTGGTATATCGGATTATCGGTGATACTGCAGATCACTTATAATCTGGTATACATCTGTATTCCCAGTGATACTGCAGATCACCGGTAATCAGATCCTCTCTGTGCTTCACCGATCGTTACAGAACGCCAGACCAAAAAACAGATGGACGCACGCGCTTACCCTCTGACTGTGCTTGCCACTTCGGTGGATAGCATCCATCAAGCACTGGGCCAGCACAAAGCCTTAATTGATGCCCTATCAGGCTCTGTGCGAACCCTTCAGACGTCAGTTGATTCGGTGCGATCCCCTCCTAGTGATGACATACGTATGCCCGTACCTGATAAATTTTCCGGCCACAAGTCTGACTTTCGGAATTTTAAGAGTAGAGTGTTATCATATTTTGAGCTGAGACCCCGATCCTCGGGAACTGAGACCCAACGGGTCATATTTATTAAGACCTTACTAACTGGTGACTCCCAGACCTGGGCGTACAATTTGCCGGCCAGTGACTTAGCCCTTACCTCGGTAGAGGAATTCTTTAAAGCCATGGCAGTGATTTACGACGACCCTGACCTTGATGTGACCTCTGAGCGGAAGTTTAAGCTTTTGCTGCAAGGCAGGGGTCCAGTCGAAGATTACGCGGCCGAATTTCATAGGTGGTCAGTTACGGCCAGGTTTGACACCTATGCCCTGTTAGATTACTTCCTGTCTGGGTTGTCGGATGAGGTCTCCGACCTAATGTTAAGCCAACCCGAGCCCAAGACAGTCGATGAGGCCATCTCATCGGCCATTCGAATCGACCGTAGGCTACGCCATCAGAGACAAACTAGGGGCAGTCATCGTGTCAGGGTGACTTCCTACGCAGCACCTCCTGCTGCACCCCTAGTAACTCCATCTCCTGCTGTCTTATCGTCTCCGGTCTTGCCGCCACCTGAACCGATGCAGATCGGTCGATCTAAGTTTACCCAAGTGGAGAGAAGACGGAGAATGTCTGAGCAATTATGTCTATACTGTGGTGAAGGGGGGCATAGGGTACGAGACTGTCCCATTAAACCGGATAAAAATAAGCCGGGAAACGCTACCGCCTAGGAGTTGTAAGGGGTGACACCCTGGGCGCCCAACTCACACCCCTAAAAGAAAGACGTTTGCTCCTTCCTTGTACGATTACGTGGGGGGACAAATCTGAAGCCACAGAGGCCTTTCTTGATTCAGGCTCCGCGGCTAACTTTATGAGTTCAGAGTTCGCAGAAAAGTTGGGCATTCCGCTCACCCCAGTAAGACCACCTATCCAGGTTACTGCTGTGGACGATTCCCCGCTGCAAAGGGACCGCCCGCTGTCTCAGACACCAGAGGTGGAAGTCGCTATTGGGGTTCTGCATAACGAAAGTCTAAGTTTCTTTGTATTACACATGACCACCTCCACAATTGTTTTGGGTATGCCCTGGCTGCAGCTCCATTCGCCACAGATTAATTGGGCTGCTGGACAATTAACTAGTTGGTCAGACTTCTGTTCCCAACAGTGTCTAGGGAAGGTGACTTTAGGTCAGACCAAGTTTCATGTGGAGGGTGTTCCCGAGCAATACTCCGAGTTCTCGTATGTATTCTGTCCCAAGGCTGCTGACAAGTTACTTCCTCATCGCCCTTTCGATTGCCCCATCGATCTCCGTGCCGGTTGTATGCCCCCTAGGGGTCACCTGTATAATTTGTCTGGACCAGGGAAAATAGCGATGCAGGAGTACATTTGTGACAAATTAGCCAAAGGGTTAATTCGCCCCTCCCGGTCGCCTGCAGGGGCCGGTTTATTTTTTGTTAAGAAGAAAGACGAAGGGCTTCGACCTTGCATCGACTACCGTGGCCTGAATAAAATCACGGTGAAGAATCGTTATCTGTTACCATTGATAGACGATTTATTTACGCAGGTCACGAACGCCAAGATCTTTTCAAAATTAGATCTGAGGGGTGCATACAACCTGATCCGCATTAGAAAGGGCGATGAATGGAAGACGGCCTTCAACACTCCCGACGGGCATTACGAGTACTTAGTGATGCCCTTCGGGTTGTGCAATGCGCCAGCCGTCTTCCAAGAATTGATCAACGAGGTATTCAGGGAGGTGTTGGGTAGATTTGTGCTAGTATACCTTGACGATATACTGATCTATTCCAACAACCTCTCCGAGCACAGGGTCCACGTTAAATTCGTGTTGGACAAATTGAGGCAAAATATGCTGTATGCCAAGGTGGAGAAATGTATTTTCGAGGTGACCACTGTCACATTTTTAGGGTATGTGATTTCCACCTCAGGCTTGTCAATGGATCCTGCCAAGGTCACAGCTGTCCTGGAATGGCCACAGCCAGTGGGGTTGAAGCCCCTGCAGAGATTTTTAGGTTTTGCGAACTACTATAGGAGGTTCATAAAGGGGTACTCCACGATAATTGCCCCTCTCACCAGTCTCACAAAAAAGGGGGCAGATACCACCCACTGGTCTCCTGAGGCTGTGGCAGCCTTTTCGCACTTGAAAAAACTGTTTTGCTCAGCGCCTATTTTAAGACATGTAGACACGTCCTTTCCCTTTATTGTGGAGGTTGACGCTTCGGAGGTTGGGGTAGTGGCGGTGCTGTCTCAGTGGTCAGGGTTACAAGGCAGATTGCATCCATGCGCTTATTTTTCCCGTAGGTTTTCTCCGGCAGAGAAAAACTACGACATAGGCAACCGGGAACTTCTGGCCATTAAACTGGCATTTGAAGAATGGCGCCACTGGTTGGAGGGGGCAGAGCACACGATCACGGTTTATACTGATCACAAAAATTTGGAATACATCGAGGGGGCTAAGAGACTAAGTCCCCAACAGGCCCGTTGGTCTTTATTTTTTACGAGATTCAGATTTATTATCACGTACACTCCAGGCAGCAAAAACATCAAGGCAGATGCCCTGTCCAGATGTTTCGAATTAGAGACAGCACAGCCCCCCGCTCCTGAGTCCATCATCCCGCAAAGGCTGGTATTAGCAGCCACAGAGACCTGGGAGGATTGGACAAAGGCTTTGGGTCCCTTTCAGCAGGATGTCCCTGAGGGAAAACCAGAGGGGGTTTTGTTTATCCCACTGCCTTTTCGTCTACAGGTCTTACAAATGTTTCACGCCCATAAGAATGCTGGTCACCCTGGTGCTGCCAGAACGCAGGATCTGATTGCCAGGTGTGCTTGGTGGCCTTCTATGGCAACAGACTGCAAGGAGTATGTCAGGGAGTGTGCGGTATGTGCCAAGAGTAAACCATCCCGGCAGGCACCTGTCGGTACCTTGCAGCCTTTGCCCGCCCCGAGTGAACCATGGACCCACTTGTCCATGGATTTTGTGGGTGAACTCCCCAGGTCTGAAGGCATGTCGGTCATTTGGGTGGTAGTCGACCGCTTCAGCAAAATGGCCCATTTCGTGCCCTTGAAAGGACTCCCCTCGGCCCTGGAATTGGCCGACCTATTTATCGTCCACATTTTCCGGCTGCACGGCATTCCGGAAAACATTGTGTCCGATCGGGGAGTCCAATTCATCTCTAAATTCTGGAGGGCATTTTGCCACCAAATGGGCATGAAGCTGTCTTTCTCGTCAGGCTACCACCCACAGACCAATGGGCAGACCGAACGAATTAATCAGTCTTTAGAACAGTTCTTAAGATGTTACGTTGCGGAGACACAGAATGATTGGGTAAAGTTTCTGGCTTTTGCAGAATTCGCACAGAATAATTTGAAGAGTTCCTCTTCTGGTTTTTCTCCATTCCAGATTGTGACAGGGAGGTCGCCCAAGTCCTCCCCGCTGCCAGTTGCCTCTTCTCCATTTCCCGCACTGGAGGATTGGCAGAAGTCACTCAGGGGCAATTGGGGAATTGTTAGAGAGAATTTGCAGAAAGCGTTCCAAAGTCAAAAGGGTCAAGCGGACAAGAGACGTTCCATGGAATGGAAGTTTCAGCCAGGGGATTTAGTCTGGGTGTCCACACGTCACTTGACCCTGAAGCAGCCATCTGCCAAACTGGGCCCCAGGTTTGTGGGTCCATTTTCTGTGACCAAGAAGATCAACAACGTCACTTATGCCATTGATCTTCCTGCCAGCATGCGGGGCGTAAGGTCGTTTCACGTGTCCCTACTCAAACCTGCGGTTCATGTGGGTCCTACTCCTCCTCCTCCTGTGATGGTGGAGGACCAACCCGAGTATGAGGTAGAAAAAATCTTAGATTCACGCATTGTACAGAACTCAGTACAATATCTGGTGCATTGGAAAGGGTATGGCATTGAGGAGAGACAATGGGTACCTGGGAACCGCATGCATGCGGACGAATTAAGGAAAGAGTTTCACGCTTTACATCCCAAGAAACCTGGTAGGAGTTGTCCGGAGTTCACTCCTCGGGGGGGGGGGGGGGGGGGGGGTATAGGGTACTGTGAGGAAACGCGGAAAAGCCGCCGCGTGTGCCAAGAGCTAGGCGGCTGACTTTGCGTCCTCTGCGGCGGTTTGCACGCGTCTGGTTGTGTGGTGGAACGCGGAAAAGCCGCCGCATGTCTTGACAGCAAAGCGGCTATTTGCATGCAGCAGCATGTGCTTGGTGTGGCTGGGTCTGTTAGTGCACCTAGGCAGATTGAGAGCTATGCTCGCGCGGGCCTGAATTCAGGACCTTTATACCTGCAGAGGAAGTGTCAGCTGATCAGGAAGGTCAGCTGATTCCTGCAGGACTCATGATTGGCTGAATGGTTCGGGCGGGGCAGCAGAGTCCAGCAACTATATATTCTGCTGCTTATTCAGTTGCTGGTTGTCTGGCGTTGCGATCACATACGTGTGAGCACCCAGATCCGTAGTCAAATCCGCAAGTGTGCCGGGACCAGCTGGAGCTGTAATCCTACACTTAGCTAGTTTCTGTTGATAGCTTAAAGTACTAGTTTGATTGTGATTATCTGTTATGACCTTTTGCCTGCCTGACTATCCTCCTGAACTCTGATCTTGTACCTCGATATTTCTGATACTCTGTTGCCGAACCCCGGCTCGTCCTTAGACTCTGCTTCTGCCTACTGATCTTGTACCTCGATATTTCTGATACCCTGTTGCCGAACCCTGCCTGTACCTGACTCCGCCTTTGCCTCTTGATATTGTACTTTATCTGTCCGTGTGTGTACGACCTGGCTTGTCCGACCTCGAGAACCGACCTCACTGTTGGAGGCGGTTCCCCGTTCTATCAGTGACACTTCCTCCAGAGTGTTACTTTTAGACGATCCTTCCTACTCGCAGCCTGACTCCTCCCGTCTTGGAGAGTCCAGGTCTTCGGAAGGAATCCGTGCAGTATACCTTACTGCGCTGAGGCTTAGTCCTCAAAGTGTTACTGTTACACCAAACACTACATTCTACTCAGGTGAACAGAGGTTAGCTGGTATATCGGATTATCGGTGATACTGCAGATCACTTATAATCTGGTATACATCTGTATTCCCAGTGATACAGAGAGGATCTGATTACTCGTTACACATACCCTTTCCAGTGAACCAGATACTGCACAGAATTTTGCACTAAGCGAGAGTCTAGAATCTTCTCGATCTCATACTCAGGTTGGTCATCGACCATCACGGGGGGGGAGGAGGGGGGGGAGAGAGGAATCCACATGCACTGCCGGCTTCAACAGAGACACATGGAATGATCTTACACCTCTCATGCTGGCTGGGAGATCAATCGCATAATAAGTGACATTATTAATCTTTCTGGTCACTGGGTATGGTCCTATAAATCTAGGTCCCAACTTGGGTGACAGTTGTTTTAAAGCTAAATGCCGAGTAGATACCCACACCATGTCCCCTGGAGAAAACTTCCACTCTACAGACCGCCTCTTATCTGCCTGTTTCTTCTGAGTCTGGAAGGCTTTCCCCAAGTTCTTCTTAACCATTCCCCAAATTTCCCTCAATGCTCTCTGCCAATCCTCCAAGGCTGGAAATGGGGTAGATGCCACAGGTAACGGGGCAAACTTGGGTGATCTCCCCGAAACTACCTGAAATGGGGAAAATCCAGAAGAGGAACTCTTCAGATTGTTATGTGCAAATTCCGCAAATGGCAAAAATTTTACCCAATCGGACTGTGCATCTGCCACATAACATCTGAGAAACTGCTCAAGGGACTGGTTAACTCTCTCGGTCTGGCCATTGGTCTGTGGGTGGTAGCCTGATGAAAATGACAGGTCCATGCCCAGCTGATGGCAAAAGGCTTTCCAAAATTTTGACACAAACTGGACTCCCCGATCTGACACCACATTCTCCGGAATGCCATGCAGCCGGAAAACGTGTTGGATGAAGAGATCAGCCAACTCCTGGGCCGAGGGGAGTCCTTTCAAAGGAACAAAATGAGCCATCTTACTGAACCTATCTACTACCACCCAAATGACCGTCTTGCCCTCAGACCTGTGGAGTTCTCCTACAAAATCCATTGACAAATGAGTCCATGGTTCACTTGGCACTGGTAAGGCTTGTAGTGTACCCACTGGTGCCTGATGAGAGGGCTTGCTTCTAGCACACACTGCACACTCCCTCACAAACTCCTTACAATCTGTTGCTAGTGTAGGCCACCAAGCACATCTAGCCAACAAATCCTGAGTTCTGGTGGCCCCTGGATGTCCTGCATTCTTATGGGAATGGAACAGTTGTAAGAGTTGCAGGCGAAAAAGTAGTAGTACAAACATAACTCCCTCAGGCTTCCCCTCTGGAGCATCCTGTTGATAAGGACTCAGAGTAGCGTCCAGTCTTTCCAGGTCTCAGTAGCTGCCAGGATCACCTTCTGAGGTATGATGGATTCAGGGGCTGAGGGCTGCACTGTCTCGGGCTCAAAACACCTAGATAAGGCGTCAGCCTTGACGTTTTTACTACCTGGTGTATACGTTATGACAAATCTGAATCTTGAGAAGAACAAAGACCACCGGGCCTGACGAGGACTAAGTCTATTGGCGCCCTCTATGTACTCCAAGTTCTTATGATCTATATAAACTGTGATAGTATGCTCTGCCCCTTCCAGCCAATGTCGCCACTCCTCAAAAGCTAGTTTAATGGCCAAAAGTTCTCGTTTGCCAATATCGTAGTTTTTCTCTGCAGGCGAGAACCTACGAGAAAAGTAGGCGCATGGGTGGAGTTTACCCTGCAAACCAGAACGTTGAGACAATACAGCCCCCACCCCAACCTCCGAGACATCGACATCCACTATAAAGGGGTAGGTGACGTCCACATGTCTCAAAATGGGTGCAGAACAGAACAGTTTTTTCAGAGTAGAAAAAGCGGAATGTGCCTCTGCTGACCAGTGGTAAGTATCATCCCCCTTCTTAGTGAGCCTGGTGAGGGGTGCGACTACCGAGGAGTACCCCTTGATGAATCTCCTGTAGTAATTGGCAAAACCCAGGAACCTTTGGAGTGCCTTCAACCCTACAGGCTGAGGCCATTCCAAAACAGCAGAGACCTTTTCTGGATCTATGGAAAGGCCAGACGTAGAGATAATATACCCCAAGAAGGAAACGGACGTAACCTCGAAGAGGCATTTTTCCAACTTAGCATTAGAGTTGGGCCGAACGGTTCGCCTGCGAACGGTTCCATGCGAACTTCAGTGGTTCGCGTTCGCATCCCGCAGGCGAACCTTTGCGGAAGTTCGGTTCGCCCCATAATGCACATGGAGGGTCAACTTTGACCCTCTACATCACAGTCAGCAGGCCCAGTGTAGCCAATTAGGCTACACTAGCCCCTGGAGCCCCACCCCCCCCTTATATAAGGCAGGCAGCGGCGGCCATTACGGTCACTCGTGTGCTGCCTGCGTTAGTGAGAGTAGGGCGAGCTGCTGCAGACTGTCTCTCAGGGAAAGATTAGTTAGGCTTAACTTGTTCCTGTCTGGCTGCATACCTGTGCTGTGAACCCACCACTGCATACCTGTGCTGTGAGCCCACCACTGCATACCTGTTCAGTGAACCCACCACTGCATACCTGTGCTGTGAACCCACCACTGCATACCTGTTCAGTGAACCCACCACTGCATACCTGTGCTGTGAACCCACCACTGCATACCTGTTCAGTGAACCTGCCACTGCATACCTGTTCTGTTCAGTGGACCCGCCACTGTATACCTGTTCATTGAACCCACCACTGCATACCTGTGCTGTGAACCCACCACTGCATACCTATTCTGTGAACCTGCCACTGCATACCTGTTCTGTTCAGTGGACCCGCCACTGTATACCTGTTCATTGAACCCACCACTGCATACCTGTGCTGTGAACCCACCACTGCATACCTGTGCTGTGAACCCACCACTGCATACCTGTTGTGTGAACCCACCACTGCATACCTGTTCAGTGAACCCGCCACTGCATACCTGTTCTGTTCAGTGGACCCGCCACTGTATACCTGTTCAGTGAACCCGCCACTGTATACCTGTTCTGTTTAGTGAACCCGCCACTGCATACCTGTTCTGTTCAGTGGACCCGCCACTGTATACCTGTTCAGTGAACCCGCCACTGCATACCTGTTCTGTTCAGTGGACCCGCCACTGTATACCTGTTCAGTGAACCCGCCACTGCATACCTGTTGTGTTCAGTGAACCTGCCACTGCATACCTGTTCTGTGAACCCGCCACTGTATACCTGTTCTGTTTAGTAAACCCGCCACTGCATACCTGTTCTGTTCAGTGGACCCGCCACTGTATACCTGTTCAGTGAACCCGCCACTGCATACCTGTTCTGTTCAGTGGACCCGCCACTGTATACCTGTTCAGTGAACCCGCCACTGCATACCTGTTGTGTTCAGTGAACCTGCCACTGCATACCTGTTCTGTGAACCCGCCACTGTATACCTGTTCTGTTTAGTGAAGCCGCCACTGTATACCTGTTCTGTTTAGTGAACCCGCCACTGTATACCTGTTCAGTGAACCCGCCACTGCATACCTGTTCTGTTCAGTGGACCCGCCACTGTATACCTGTTCAGTGAACCCGCCACTGCATACCTGTTCTGTTCAGTGGACCCGCCACTGTATACCTGTTCAGTGAACCCGCCACTGCATACCTGTTGTGTTCAGTGAACCTGCCACTGCATACCTGTTCTGTGAACCCGCCACTGTATACCTGTTCTGTTCTGTGAACCCGCCACTGTATACCTGTTCTGTTTAGTGAACCCGCCACTGTATACCTGTTCTGTTTAGTGAACCCGCCACTGCATACCTGTTCTGTTCAGTGGACCCGCCACTGTATACCTGTTCAGTGAACCCGCCACTGCATACCTGTTCTGTTCAGTGGACCCGCCACTGTATACCTGTTCAGTGAACCCGCCACTGCATACCTGTTCTGTTCAGTGGACCCGCCACTGTATACCTGTACAGGGAACCCGCCACTGCATACCTGTTGTGTTCAGTGAACCTGCCACTGCATACCTGTTCTGTGAACCCGCCACTGTATACCTGTTCAGTAAACCCGCCACTGCATACCTGTTCTGTTCAGTGGACCCGCCACTGTATACCTGTTCAGTGAACCCGCCACTGCATACCTGTTGTGTTCAGTGAACCTGCCACTGCATACCTGTTGTGTGAACCCGCCACTGTATACCTGTTCTGTTTAGTGAACCCGCCACTGTATACCTGTTCAGTGAACCCGCCACTGTATACCTGTTCTGTTTAGTGAACCCACCGCATCAGTGCGCATACCTGTGCAGTTAAGTGAACCCACCTACCTACGTGAGTGCACGCAGTGTGATATACCACTCCGTGCATACCCGATATGGACAAAACAGGTAGAGGAAGAGGTAGTGCCAGAGCCAGAGGAAGGCCACCCGGCAGGTCTGCGCGAGGTCGTGTAAATGTAATTTCGTGTGGACCTGGCCCACAGTACAGTGCTCGGAAGAAGGCACGTCCCATCACCTCCCAAGATTGTCAGGACGTGGTTGAGTATTTAGCGACACAGAACACCTCATCTTGCTCAGCCACCAGCGCTACTACTAGCACCACTTCCGCTGCATTTGACACTTCGCAAGAATTATTTAGTGTTGAAATCACTGATGCACAGCCATTGTTGTTACAGCCAGATGAATTTTCACCAGCTCATATATTTGAGTTACCCGGCAACACTATGGATGTAACGTGTAAGGAGGATGAAGGACCTACTGATGGTGCATGTTTGGATTTGTCTGAGGCAAGCGAAGCTGGGCAGGATGATTACGATGATGACGATGATAGGGATCCTCTGTATGTTCCCAATAGAGGAGATGAAGAGGGGGACAGTTCAGAGGGGGAGTCAGAGAGTTGTAGGAGGAGAGAAGTTGCTGAAAGAAGCTGGGGCAGCTCTTCGTCAGAAACAGCTGGTGGCAGAGTCCGGCACCATGTATCGCCACCTATGTACAGCCAGCCAACTTGCCCTTCAGCATCAGCTGCTGAGGTCCCCATAGTGCCCACATCCCAGGGTGGCTCAGCGGTGTGGAAATTTTTTCATGTGTGTGCCTCAGATCGGAGCAAAGCCATCTGTTCGCTCTGCCAACAAAAATTGAGCCGTGGAAAGGCCAACACTCACGTAGGGACAAGTGCCTTACGAAGGCACCTGGAGAAAAGGCACAAACAGCAATGGGATGGCCACCTGAGCAAAAGCAGCAGCAGCACACAAAAGCAAAGCCATCCTCCTTCTCCTCTTCCTCCTCCATCAGGTGCATTATCTGCTTCTGCCGCTTTCTCCCTTCCATCTTCACAGGCACCCTCCTCCACTCCGCCTCTGCCCTTGAGCGGTTCCTGCTCCTCTGCCCACAGCAGCAGTCAGGTGTCCATGAAGGAAATGTTTGAGCGGAAGAAGCCAATTTCGGCCAGTCACCCCCTTGCCCGGCGTCTGACAGCTGGCGTGGCGGAACTGTTAGCTCGGCAGCTGTTACCATACCGGCTGGTGGACTCTGAGGCCTTCCGTAAATTTGTGGCCATCGGAACACCGCAGTGGAAGATGCCAGGCCGCACTTATTTTTCGAGAAAGGCCATACCCCAACTGCACCGTGAAGTTGAGAGGCAAGTGGTGTCATCTCTTGCGAAGAGCGTTGGGTCAAGGGTACACCTGACCACGGATGCCTGGTCTGCCAAGCACGGGCAGGGCCGCTACATTACCTACACAGCCCATTGGGTGAACCTGGTGGTGAACGATGGCAAGCAGGGCGCAGCGGACCAAATTGTGACACCTCCACGGCTTGCAGGCAGGCCTCCTGCCACCTCCTCTCCTCCTGCTACATGCTCTTCGCTGTCCTCCTCCTCCTTGGCTGAGTGGCAGTTCTCCTCTCCAGCTACACAGCCCCAGCTCCGCAGGGCCTATGCTGCATGCCAGGTAAGACGGTGTCACGCCGTCTTAGACATGTCTTGTCTCAAAGCGGAGAGTCACACTGGAGCAGCTCTCCTGGCTGCTCTTAAGAAACAGGTGGATGAGTGGCTGACCCCGCACCACCTGGAGATAGGCAACGTGGTGTGCGACAACGGCAGCAATCTGCTTGCCGCTTTGCATATGGGGAAGCTGACACACATACCCTGCATGGCACATGTCATGAATCTAGTGGTTCAAAGATTTGTGGCAAAGTACCCTGGCTTAGCGAATGTCCTGAAGCAGGCCAGGAAGTTCTGTGGGCATTTGAGGCGGTCTTACACAGCCATGGCACGCTTTGCGGAAATTCAGCGCAAAAACAACATGCCGGTGAGACGCCTCATTTGCGATAGCCCGACTCGCTGGAACTCGACCCTGCTCATGTTCTCCCGCCTGCTAGAACAGAAGAAAGCCGTGACCCACTACCTCTACAACTTCAGTAGAATGAAACAGTCTGGGAAGATGGGGATGTTCTGGCCCGACAACTGGACACTGATGGAAAATGCATGCAGGCTCATGCGGCCGTTTGAGGAGGTGACCAACCTGGTGAGCCGCAGTGAGGGCACCATCAGCGACTTAATTCCCTACGCTTACTTCTTGGAGCGTGCTGTGCGTAGAGTGGCGGATGAAGCTGTAAATGAGCGTGACCAGGAACCGTTACGGCAGGAACAGGCATGGGACCAATTTTCATCAGACCCAGCTGTTTCCTCAACACCTGCGGCAGCACAGAGGGGGGAGGAGGAGGAGGAAGAAGAGAAGTCGTGTGCAGAAGACGAGTCAGACTCAGAGGATGATGAGCAAGGTGTTTCTTTGGGGGAGGAGGAGGAGGAGGAGGAGGAGGGGACAGCGGCAGGAGAACAACCTCAGCAGGCATCGCAAGGGGCTTGTGCTGCTCAACCTTCCCGTGGTATTGTTCGCGGCTGGGGGGAGGAGGTTGACTTACCTGACGTCACTGAGGAAGAGCAAGAGGAGATGGAGGGTACTGGATCCGACTTTGTGCAGATGTCGTCTTTTATGCTGTCCTGCCTGTTGAGGGACCCCCGTATAAAAAACCTCAAGGGGAATGACCTGTACTGGGTGGCCACACTACTAGACCCTCGGTACAGGCACAAAGTGGCGGACCTGTTACCAACTCACCGGAAGGTGGAAAGGATGCAGCACATGCAGAACCAGCTGTCAACTATGCTTTACAATGCCTTTAAGGGTAATGTGACGGCACAACGCCAGCAAGGTACCACTGCCACTAATCCTCCTCCCGTGTCCACGCAGTCAAAGACAGGACGCTCCAGCGATCTCATGGTGATGTCGGACATGCGGACGTTCTTTAGTCCAACGCCTCGCCGTAGCCCTTCCGGATCCACCCTCCACCAACGCCTGGACCGGCAGGTAGCCGACTACCTGGCCTTAAGTGTGGATGTAGACGCTGCTGTGAACAGCGATGAGGAACCCTTGAACTACTGGGTGCGCAGGCTTGACCTGTGGCCAGAGCTGTCCCAATTTGCCATCCAACTTCTCTCCTGCCCTGCCGCAAGCGTCCTGTCAGAAAGGACCTTCAGCGCAGCTGGAGGCATTGTCACAGAGAAGAGAAGTCGCCTAAGTCACAAAAGTGTTAAGTACCTCACCTTTATCAAAATGAATGAGGCATGGATCCCGGAGGGCTGCTGCCCGCCCCAAGACTAAGTCAGTCCCCGCACACACAGCATCTCTGCCTGCACGCCGTGTGACTGGCTGCCTGGCCTGCCCCAAGAAGACTAAGTCGCTCCCAGTCCCTCCACACAGCATGTCTGCCTGCAGGCCGCTTGACTACCTTCTCCGCCACCACCAACAGGGTCCGGGACTCCAGGCGGATTGCTGAATTTTTTAGGCCGCTGCTAGCAGCGGCCGCTGTAATAATTTTTCTGGTGCGTGTACATGACTGCCTAATTTTTCTGGCTGCACTGCGGGCAGCTGCAACAACAAAAGAAAAGGCATGTACATGCGCCCATTCCCCTTCGTGATCATTACCTTGCCGTGGTGAAGGGGCTTGCGTATCACAATGAAGCAATGACCGGCGCCTAGATGAGTGTCTCGGGGGGCACACAAAAGATAATAAGGTCGTTGCTTCATTGTGGTCAGACCAAATTTGATCAGCTGGACAGTCACTGTTCTGTCATTCAGCTACATCAGCCAGGCGACCATATGGGCTGTAAAGCCACCAAAACCTGCACTCTCGCCATGGTGCGCACCAGTCCAGCACGGCCGTCACTACACAAACAGCTGTTTGCGGTGCGTTACACGGTGAGTTTGGTGTGTCAGTGTGAAGCAGTACCTTAATTACACTACCTGATTGATGTATACACATGCAAGATGTTTGAAAGCACTTTAGGCCTGTCATTTAGCATTCAATGTGATTTCTGCCCTTAAAACGCTGCTTTGCGTCAAATCCAGATTTTTCCCCGGGACTTTTGGCATGTATCCCACTCCGCCATGCCCCCCTCCAGGTGTTAGACCCCTTGAAACATCTTTTCCATCACTTTTGTGGCCAGCATATTTTTTTTTTTTTTTCAAAGTTCGCATCCCCATTGAAGTCTATTGCGGTTCGCAAACTTTAACGCGAACCGAACCTTCCGCGGAAGTTCGCGAACCAGGTTCGCGAACCTAAAATCGGAGGTTCGGCCCAACTCTACTTAGCATAGAGTGAATTTTGTCTTAATTTCTCCAACACGAACTTGACATGTTTACGATGTTCCGACAGATTAGGGGAAAAGATCAGTATGTCGTCTAAATATACTAAGACAAATCTCCCTAACACCTCTCTAAATACCTCATTTATCAATTCTTGGAAGACGGCAGGAGTGTTACACAACCCGAAGGGCATCACCAGATAATCGTAGTGCCCGTCGGGCGTGTTGAAGGCCGTCTTCCATTCATCACCATCTCTGATTCGTACCAGGTTGTATGCGCCTCTTAAATCCAGTTTAAAGAAGATCTTAGCATTGGTCACCTGAGTGAACAAATCGTCAATCAAGGGCAATGGGTACGGATTTTTCACTGTAATCTTATTTAAACCTCGGTAGTCAATGCAGGGGCGAAGACCCCCATCCTTTTTCTGTACGAAAAAGAATCCTGCCCCAGCCGGTGAGCGAGAAGGGCGGATAAAACCTTTGGCCAAATTCTCTTTGATGTACTCCTGCATTGCCAATTTTTCAGGTCCTGATAGATTATAAAGGTGACCTCTTGGGGGCATACAACCAGATCTTAAATCAATGGGACAATCGAAAGCACGGTGAGGAGGGAGTTTATCTGCAGATTTAGGACAGAACACATCAGCGAATTCTGCATACTGTACTGGCACACCTTTAACTTGAATCTTGGTGGCACCCACGGTTACTTTCTCCAAACAGTGATGATGACAATGGGCCGACCAGCTCTTTAGCTGACCAGAAGCCCAGTCAATCTGAGGGGAGTGAAGTTGTAACCATGGCATACCAAGAATAATGGTGGAGGTTGACATATGCAGGACCAGAAATTGTAAACTCTCTTTGTGTAGCACCCCCACAGTACACACCAGCACAGGGGTCTGCGAAAGAGGTTGTCTACTTTGCAGAGGAGAGTCATCTACTGCAGTGACCAAAATCTGTTGGTCTAAAGGGAGCAAAGGGATTCCCATTTTTTTTGCAAAACCATAATCTATAAAGTTAGCCGCAGAACCAGAGTCTATAAATGCTTCGGTGGAGACAGTCTGACCCTCCCATGTGATAGAACAGGGAAGGAGCAGACGATTATCGTTTAGAGGTAGTGACTGCTCGCGTAGGGTATTACCTCTGACTACACATAGGCGGCAGCGTTTCCCGACTTTTTAGGACAATTCTGAACCTTGTGACCTTCCTCTGCACAGTATAAACAGAGTCTTTCTGATTTCCTGCGATTCTTTTCCACCTGCGTCAATCTAGAGTGTCCAATTTGCATCGGCTCTGGTGGAGGCGACACAGGTGGAGAGGAGGCGTAGGAGACATATCTCACAGTATTTCTACCCTGGGTCTGTTTTTGATAGCGTAAACGGCGATCTACCCGTACTGCCAAAGAGATTGCCTCATCAATGGGTTTGGGTTCAGGATGTCCTAACATCAGATCAGAAACTGCATCTAAAAAAACAGGACAAAAAACAGTCTAATAATGCATATGTTCCCCACCTAGCGGATACAGCCCACTTTCTGAATTCTGCTGCGTAAACTTCTACCGGATCTCGTCCCTGGCACAGAGTCTTAAGCTTCCGTTCAGCGGTGGAAGCAATGTCCGGATCATCATATATAACGGCCATAGCCTTAAAGAATTCCTGAACTGATGATAACGCCTCATGCTCTGCATGGAGGCTATACGCCCATGTTTGTGAGTCTCCTGATAACAGGGTCTTAATAAACGTAACCCTCTGTGTTTCAGTTCCCGACAAATTAGGCCTTAACTCAAAATAAGACAGCACTCGATTTTTAAAGTTCTGAAAGTCAGATCTATGTCCAGAAAACTTTTCAGGTACAGACATTCGAAGGTCTGTAACTGGAGGGGATCGCACTGCATTCACAGCTGTTTGAAGGACCTGTATTGACCCAGACAAAGCGGTGATCTGAGTCTGTTGGCCATCAAGCACCCTGATGAAATTTTCCACCGAGGTGGCTATTCCGTCAATTCGGCTGTGGAGTGCGTCCGTATTGTTTTTTGGTCTGTCGTTCTGTAACGAATGGTGTCAGCACACAGAGAATATCTGATTATTGGTGATCTGCAGTATCACCAATAATACAGATGCTATACCTGATTATATGGTGATCTGCAGAATCACCAATAATACACGTATAGCTTGACACAGGACACCTAATGTAGTGTAAGTGTTTGGTGCAACAGTAAGAAGTGATCTCCCGAGGAGCGGGAGATACAGACACCACTGCAGCCGAGAATTCCCTGAAGAGCAGGGAATTGGACTGCACTGCAGCCAGTGGACACCTGAGGAGCAGGTGGCCTCTGACTATGTCGAAACTAACCTCTTATAGAGGAAGAGATGGAGACTGTACTGCAGCCAGGGATTCCCTGATGGATTTGGGAATCAGACTGTACTGCAGCCAGTGGACTCCTATGGGTTAGAGCCCTCTGACTGGACTGCAGGAGGTCTTCCTGTGGAGCAGGTACCCTTTACAGTAAATGGACACCTAGAGGGTTGGTGTCTTAGGGAGTACAGTGAGGCTGCTCACCCAAGGGACGAGTGACAGCCAGAAGGGTCATACAGGCCGAGTCGGCAACACACGAGCAGATAAAGTACATAAACAGAAGACTGATACGGTATCCGGGTTCAGGCAAGATTGGCAACGGGTAGACAGAAAGGCAAGGTACCGAATCAGTAGGCAGGAGAGTGGTCAGCCAAGCCAGGGATCATAACAGGTAAGCGTATAGTACAATCCTAGTATGAGGTGTGAGGTCCTTGGTCTCAACACCCGGGAACTAGTCTAGATAATAACAGAAGTAACACAGCTCCTAAACGTAGGTGTGAGGTCCTTGGTCTCAACACCCGGGAACTAGTCTAGATAATAACAGTAGTAACACAGTTCCTAATCTTAGTTGTGAGGTCCTTGGTCTCAACACCCTGGAACTAGTCTAGTTAATAACAGTAGTAACACAGTTCCTAATCTTAGTTGTGAGGTCCTTGGTCTCAACACCCTGGAACTAGTCTAGATAATAACAATACAATAATACAATAGAGGTAAAGCGGAATCTGGCTAAGTGTGAATTCCCAGCTCCAGCTGGTTCTAACACACTGTAAGATCTGACTGAGGTCTGAGTGCTCACACGTAAGTATTCGCAACGACAGACAACCTGCAACTGAGAAGCAAGTCCTATATATACTTGCAGCGCTCCGCAGCGCCGCCCCAGCCACTCAGCCAATCCGGAGTCCAGCTGGGATCAGCTGATCAGCCTGATCAGCTGATTCCCTTTCTGCTGGCATAAAGGTCCTGTCATCAGGCGCACGCACGCGTAGCTCTCCATCTGTGTGCACTAGAAGGACCAGGCGAACCAGTGACATGTTGCTGCGCGGAAAACACCGCCGGCTTGCACGCGGAGACAGCCGCCCTGCCGCTTGCCCGCGCGGCGGTGTCTCCGCTATTCATTACATAGGAGTTGGAAAACCTGAATGCTCTTGCCACCACACTTCAGCACCCAGACCAGTGGACAAGGACAGGGGGAGTTCACTTACTTGCACTTCATACCACACTTCACATGACTATGATGCTTCGTCCTTCTAAGATGGAAGGGGGAAGCATTGGTGTCACGCAAAGTGCGATGTGAAGCACAAGTATGCAAACTTTTAATTTTTATTACATACTAGCTGAAGACTCGGCGTTACTTGGCAATGTATTTGGTTGTTGCTGGGACCAGTCACTTTTTCTAGCCTTAAATAAAACACTTAGGAAATACTTTCCTTGGGAGGGGGAAGCCTCTGGACCTTAATGACCCTCCGGAATCCATCGCTGGCAGCACCCTGATGGCTGATATGGTAGTACATTGAGCTAAAGTCCTCTCTTGCCCAGTCAGTGTACTGAATGAGCTCAACTGTGTGGAAGACTGGAAGCATTCACTAGTGGAGTTAAAGGGAACCTGAGACGGGCTATATGCCATTATTTGTACTTACCTGTGGCTTCCTCAAGCCCCATGAGGTCCGTGGGCTCTCTCAACATCCTCTCCAGTGGCTCCGTTCAGTAGCAATCCCCTCTGATATTCTGGCCAATCATGCCCGTTCTGTGCATGAGTGGCTCAGCCACGCACATGCCCCCACCATGCTCCCGCTTCCGGGATCGTTCTGCGCCTGCACAGTGCTAGTGTGCAGGCACAGAATGCTCCTGGCTGTGGGAGCATGGCAGAGGTGCGCGCACAGCTCAGCCACGCATGCACAGGAGAGTACGGCCAGCCAGAATACCAGATGGGATTGCTACTGATCGGAGCTACCGGAGAGGATGCCGAGAGAGCCCACAGACCTCATGTGGCTGGAGGAAGCCATAGGTAAGTATAAATACTGGCATATAGCCCATGTCAAGTTCCCTTTAATACTTTCTATTTGAAACACTACAGTTAAGGATCATGTGACTCAAACACCGAGTACATTTTAAAGTACTTCCTCAGATCATACAGTACATTACATTTCAATGCATATATCATTTAACTGTTTTTAAACTGGTGTCCAATGTAGCATGTAACCATCCGTTTCAGGCTAAACCAGGCTGATTTGTTTTAGAAATCTAAGCGGCCTATATTTTTTTCAAGTTAGGTTTTCAATACAGTTGAAAATTATCTGTCACATGGGACAAAGTGGCGCGGTTTCATTAATGGGACCTAAGTTTAGATGGTATTTTAATGGTCTATTGTTTACTTTTCATCACATTGATGTCATCTGCTTCTCTACCCATAAAGCCGTTTGTTATGGCTCTGCTATCCCCTCTGGTTGTAGACGTCCTCCCACTAACACAGATTGTGCACAGGAACAGAACATACAGAGCATTGTACTTGTGTACTGGTGGGTTCGGTTTAAAGACTCTCTGGAAATGATGCATTTTACTGCTCAAATAAAAGCACTATGTTATGGTCCTTACAAAAGTTATTTACTCATTTTCTCCCTTCGATAAATTAAAATGTTCATGTTCCATAGGCCTTCAAGAAACAATGTGCCACCATTTATTGAAAATTTTATCTTTAGGAAACTAAAATGACCCTTATTAATTTCTTTTTTTCTTCCCCCTCTGTGCGGACAAGCTGCAAAGTTGTTTTCAATAAGTACCTGACTATTCAAGTTCACCGGACCGTGAAAAGTCATCTCCCTTAACTTCATCTTAATTACTCTCCTTAAAATGAAGTTGAGTTTAATGGGATTGTTTGGAAGTAAGCTAGAGCTGCTGAGTGATGACTACCGGTCTTATATTGAAAATCTCATTACATTTTTCTTCATATAATTTGTGAAAGGACTGGAGATGATGAGTAAGCTGTACAGGCTGAAACAAAATGGCTTCTGTCCTGCTGGGTGATTGATATACAAAGCCTACCTCACAGTGAGAACATAACTGTACTTGTCCCTGAATGTGAGCTTGTTTCACGGTTTAGTCTTCTGCATCATTTAAAGTCTATAATGCCGGGCAGTCCACCAAAACAATAACACATCCAACCATTTGCTAAATAGGTCTATAAATTATGCTTGCATGGTAAACTCGTGAAGAAAACAAGCAGAATTATAATAACGTTTATGTTAAAATAAAGACGCCAACCAGTATATTCATTACTTCTTTTCATCATTTACAGAATACATTTATGATATTATAAATTACTGCATCAAGACGACATCAAAAAGTTCATAGTTTTTTGCAGCAGTCAGTATATCAAACTGTTTATTGTTTTTTTTTAAATCTGATTGTTAAAGATATGAGTAGTAGTTACAGAGGCGCCAACAGAATAAAAATTAGTAGTCTATTAAAACCAAATAAAAAATTGGGGAATCGGGGTGGATCCATATCCCCAATATATATGACACAACCACCATATATGGTATCCAGAAAAATATATATATTTAATCAGTACTCCAAATAAAATTATGCAACGCATTTAGCGGTCCCAAGCCTGCTTCCTCGGGCAAATACAAGAGCAGGAGTAACTCAGAGGAAGCAGGCTTGGGACCTGTGAAACGCGTTGCATAATTTTATGTGGAGTACTGATTAAATATATATATGTTTCTGGATACCATACATGGTGGTTGTGTCATATATATTGGGGAGACGGATCCACCCCGGTCCCCCAATTTTTTATTTGGTTTTAATAGACTACTAATTTTTATTCTGCTGTCGCCTCTGTAACTACTACAAATATCATTATCCACCTGGTGGATGGGTGTGTACACCCTTTTTTTTTCTTTTACGGAGAGCGACTTCTTAGCCTGAGTGGGGACAGGCTTAATATCCCCATATGCGATTGGAGTGGTTGCATGAGGTCGGCAACCCAGACTTGTGAGTATATCCATATCTGCTGTACAAATTGAAGATTACCTTATATCAACAATCATACACTATTGGGGGCACTCCGTTGTTCTTTCTTTTTGTCTTTCTATGTTAAAGATATGAGGGTCGCCTGAAAAGTAACAGCAGTTTTCAACTAATCAATTAAGGAAACATTTAATTTACTTTATTTTAACAACATTGTATTTTTGAAATACATCTTCACATAATCACTTTATTTAAAGTGTTTTCATATCTTATTATAAGACTTTCAAACCCTTTGTTGTAGCATCATCACATTCCTAACCTATGTGTTGGAGGAATGGGGAGGGGGGGGAGTTAATGCTGCTGAAAAAATAGTTACTGGCATTCTGTAGTCATGCAACAAACAAGCAGGGAGAGAAGAGGTTATCATATTTCAGAAGCAGTGTAGTATACCCTGCATGTTTAAATATAAACAGAGATTGTTTCCCCCCAAAATAATAGCATTAAATCATGGGAGTTTTATGACCTCTAATTAGTTAACAGTGAGAGTTTTGCTGTAGTGATATTGCCATTTAAAGACCAGGGCCCATAGCATACATGGCAGTATGCTGTCGGTCAGCTTGGCGTAGGCTGAGATGAATGACGGCTGACCCTGATGTCGCTGAAATAATTCCCAGCGGCATAAAATACCATTCCCCCTCTGAGTTGTAGCAGCTTGGGGGGGGGGATGGGCTGGAGCACAAGTAATTCAGGGACTGGCTATCATCTGTACCCGAATTACAGATATGTGGAGTGCGGACTACAACATTGTTGCTATAGCCGCACCGATATTGGGCACTATGCAGCTCCGTGCGTGCGCCAAAGTGACATGCTTCGGGCCCATATGCAATTAACTTTTTCTCCCACTCCTAAGTTTTCTCCTAGGTGATATTTTTACACTTTGGCAATAAAATGCCTTTTAAACTACTATGCCCAGCGTCTGGGAGCACTTTTTGCGCATGTGCAGACGCAGAACACCACAGCTAAAGAAGATACTGGAGGCAATCCTGGGACAATGGAGCAGCCGGCGAGGACAGCGAGGGAGCCCACGATCCTCATGGGGCTGTAGGAAGCCCCAGATAAGTATTAATACAGAAATTTTTCTTATCTCAGGTTCTCTTTAAAGGACCACTGTCTTAAAATTTTAAATATATGGAAACATATAGAGATAAGAAGTACGTTTCTTCCAGAGTAAAATAAGGCATAAATTACTTCTCTCCTATGTTGCTGTCATTTACAGTAAGTACTAGAAATCTGACAGAACCAACAAGTTTTGGACTAGCCCAGTGATGGCTAACCTTGGCACTCCAGCTCTGGTGGAACTACAAGTCCCATGAGGCATTGCAATGCTCTGACAGCTCTAAGCATAACTCGGGGAGGCAGAAGCATGATGGGATTTGTAGTTTTGTCACAGCTGGAGTGCCAATGTTAGCCATCACTGGACTATCCCATCTACTCATGGGGGATTATCAGGGTTTTCTTTATTTTCAAAAGCACTTAGTGAATAGCATTTTCTCCATCCAACTGCCAAAAAAAGTGAGCAGAGAGCACGGAGACTGACCAGCATCTTTTTATAAAAAACTTTTTCAAGGATTGTCTTTATAAAGAAAAAAGGCCATGCTGAGAATCCCTCATGAGGAGATGGATTAGCCCAAAACCTGTTGGTAATGTCAGATTTCTACTACTTACTGTAAGTGACAGCAACATAGGGGAAAATTAATGTATGGCTCATTTTACTCTGGAAAAAACATGCTTCTTTTTTTACATGTTGACATGTATTTTACATTTCAAGATTTTCGCGACAGTGACAGAAACTGGAACGTCAATTTTCAGATAAATAAATAAAAAATTACAAAAATAAAGCAATCCCTACATTTTGCCTTTTAAGCAGCACAGAACCGAAACCTCTCCTCCAGTCTATAGTATGTAGAAAAACAAACAAACCTGAGGATTACTTCCACTTTACACGGCTTGTTTGACTACCAATTATACAGGTACACCTTTCTTTTTTTCTTGATGACAAATTCCTATTTGATAGGAATGAGCTTAAAGCTGCTGCCTGCAGCGACTGAGCGTCTTCTGCTGTTCACAGGATTCATGGATGCCTAGAAGTAATGGATACCAGTGTGAAGTTGCTGACAAGGATGAATTGCATATTACCATTAGGGGGATCTCAGCCCCTCCTTTGGATAATTTCCTCTTGTATGATCCTGATGATGTGGCAAGAGCTCTAACCTTAATATGATACATATTTTCAGAATGTGTAACAATGGAAAATAGCTGTTATGTAATTATAGATAATGCTCTTAAGTGTTACCATTCTTATTCTTTAACCCGGGGATATATTGTTGCAACAAGGTGTCCAAAAGTTGAATGAGGCACCAAAGTTGATCAAAAGTGCAGGAGTTTGCTGGTTGTAAAAATGTTGGAGAAGTCTAGGCTGGAACAAGGGTTTGATAGCTTTAAATATTGATGTAATTACTAAAGTTGAAACTGTGCTCAGATTCAATACCTAGTCAGTGATGCAATTACAGTAGAGTCCCGGTTAACTCAGGCAACCGGAAGTCTCAACTAACCGGCATGCCTGGCGGGACACAATGGGGGCCTTCCTAACTAACTTTGGGCTGTAGTGTGCAGAAGAAACTATTTATGCATCCTCAGGGTGCTGTCCTGCTCCCTTCCTGCAGCTGCCAGCTGCTGTGTGGCATCCTCAAACAGCTCCCAGGGTTGCCAGGGTTGTCACCTGACCCGCATCTTATTACATGGCACATCAGGCTGTCCACGGAGAATGCCGTAGAGCAGCTGGGAGCTGCAAGAACTGAAAAGATGTAAACAGTTTTTGCTGCACACCGCTGGTGCTTTGTAGTTAATGACTTTTTAAGCAACCGTCAAGCACACATATCCGGCTTTAGAGATGGCCCGAACAGGTCGCCGGTGAGCAGTATTCTGCGAACATCGCCTGTTCACAATCGCGGTGAACAGCAAACATCTGGCTTGTTCAATCAGCCCCCTATACATCATCATTGAGCTAAACTTTGACCCCTTACACCACAGTTAGCAGACACATGGCAGCCAATCAGCTAGCACCCCTTCCTGGACCCCCCACTCCCCTATCAAAAAGCAGTTGTGGTGGCCATATTGCATCAATTCTCTGCTGGCTGCTGACTGTTAGTGAGAGCAGGGTTAGACTTGCTGCTGATAGGTAGGGAAAGCATTAGCTAGGCCTGTGTCCTTGTTCCTCACTAGTGGTGAAAGCACCCCAAACAGTCCTTTTGAGGGCTAGCACATCGGTCTCCTGTGTTTTGTTTTTTTGTGTGTGTGACACTCCACAGTCCACTGACACCCAGAGCTGTGTACACACTACTGCTGTTGCCTCATTAACCAGCTTAGCGGTATGGACGAGCTCAGCTCGTCCATGACCGCCGCGCTGGTTTGCTCTGGCCCCGGTGGGCCGATTTACATAATTTTTTTTTAAAACACGCAGCTAGCACTTTGCTAGCAGCGTGTTTATACCACTCGCCTCTGACGCTCGCCGCCGATGCGCCGCTACCCGCCGCATAACAGGCCCTCCCCCCCCCGAGACCCCATGCGCAGCCTGGCCGATCAGCGCCAGGCAGCGCTAAGGGGTGGATTGGGACTCCCTCCGACGCCATGACATGGATGACGTCGATGACGTAATCCCGATCGTTGCCATGGCGACGGGGGAAGCCAAACAGGAAATCCCATTCTGAACGGGATTTCCTGTTTGCTCTGATCGCCGGAGGCGATCGGAAGGGGTGGGGGGATGCCGCTGCACAGCACTAGGCTAGCTACATGATTTAAAAAAAAATTTTTAAAAATGTGCTGTGCCGCCGCCCTGGCCATTCTAATAGAACGCCAGGGTGGTTAAGTTGCACACACAGGACCACTCCAATGAATTATTATTTCACTGTATTCTGATAGTACTATTGTATCTCTCTGTGTGAGACACTCCACTGAAAACCAAGGCTCTGCATAATGTGATTTCTGCCCATTAGGTTTTAAAACCCGACTTTGTATCAACTCCATAATTTTTGGTGGGACATGGATCCCCCCTCTGGCATGCCCCTATGCAGGTGTTAGACACCTTGAAAAAACCTTTTCATCACTTTTGTGGCCAGAAACTTTGTAAGTCTTTGTAAGTTTTAACATTTGCCTGCCCATTGAAGTCTATGGTGGTCCGCCAGATTCGCCTGTTCACGAACATTTTGCAAAAGTTTGCGTTTGCCATTCGAGAACAGAAAATTCTATGTTCACGACATCTCTATCCGGTATCATGCAATCCCTGCCTATGCCTGAAAAATGACACTCTACTGTATATTAACCACTTCACCCCCCCCAGTGCTAAATTTCTCCGTCCCTCTGCGCACCGCTTCACCCCCAGGGACGGAGAAAGGCGCACTTGTTCATATACTGGCTGGGAGTGGGCGGGGAACTCTCGCGCACACTCCAGCCAGCCCGCACAGCAGGTTACTAAATGGATGTTAGGAACAAGCGTTCCTAAATCCAATTAGCCTCGCCGATTGCGAGTAGAATGAAGCCGGCTTCAAACAAAAGCCGTCTTCATTCAAAACAATGCAAGGTAAACAAACTTGCAGCGCGCGATCGCGCGCCCCCGCGACCCGCGCGTGCGCACACACTCCGGCTCTGCAGTACAATGACTCTCCAGTCCCCAATAACCAATCATAGTACATCAGTACAGGAATGGAAGCAGCGCTGAAAGGGAAAAATCGCGCTGGTGTTTCAGGGGTAAAACCCCTCAGTTGTGAAATGGTTAATATATCGATTTTGCTTGTAAAAGTGGCTTTGCTGGAATGTCCATTATTTACATGCAGAAGCTGCACAGCATGCTAGTCTGTATACCAGCCACTTGCCCCTTCTGCCATTACTGCCCTGATCCACTTTGCTCTTGTTAAACCACAGCTAAACAAGGCAAATTGTCAAAGCAATTATTGTAGATTTTTTTTGAACTTTGGACCATGCATGATTTGCTGATCGCAAGCAGGGCTAGATTTCTGGAAAGGCCAAAAAGGCCTGGGCCTCAGGTGGCTGCAGCCAAAGAGGGCACCTGAATATGAGAGGGGGGGACTGCTACTTATGAAAGAGTAGGTTGAAAATGGGGGACAACATCATGTGAAAAGGGGAAACTGAAGCCCAAGGGAGTTGTTCATGAAAGAGAGGGGCTACAGTACAGGGATGATAAACATGGAAGAGGGGGCTGCACAGGGAATGGAAGGGGTGCTGCTGCACATCGAAGGGGAACCCCAATATGCTTAGCCTAGAGGCACTAGAGATGTTGCGAGCCCGAGTTTTTTTGTTCGCGAATCGCGAATGCGAACTTGTGAAAAAGTTTGCGAACTGGAGAATCAACGCGAACCACAATAGACTTCAAACGGCAGGTGAACTTTCAAAACTACAAACACTAATTCTGGCCACAAAAGTGATGAAAAAGATGTTTCAGGGGGTCTAACACCTGGAGGGGGCATGGCGGAGTGGAATACATGCCAAAAGTCCGTGATTAAAATCCGGATTTGACGCACAGCAGGGTTATAATCCCTAAAGGACAGAAATCACATTGCATTCCTAAACTGGAGGCCTAAAGTGCTTCAAAACATCTTGCGTGTGTATACATGGATCAGGGAGTGTAAGTAGTGTACTGCTTCACACTGACAGACCAAACTCACTGTGTAACACACTGCAAACAGCTGTTTGTGTAGTGAGGGCCGTGCTGGACTGGTGCGCACCATGGCGAGAGTGCAGGCGATCGCGGTTTTCAAGCCCATATGTACAGGCTGAGGTAGCTCAATGACAGAACAACAGTGACTGAGTGTCCAGCTGATCGAATTTGGTCTGTCCACAATAAAGCAATGACCTTATTATCTTGGGTGTCCCCCCCAACACACTCATATAGGTTATTGCTTCATTGTGATACGCAAGCCCCTCCACCGCGGCAAGGTAACGATCACAAAGGTGAATTGACACATCTACATGCCTTTTGTTTTGTTGTTGCAGCCGCAGTGCAGCCAGAAAAATTAGGCAGGCATGTACACGCACCAGAAAAATTATTATAGCGGCCGCTGCTAGTAGAGACCTTAAAAATTCAGGAATCCACCTGGAGTCCTGGACCCTGTTGGTGGTGGTGGAGAAGGCAGTCAAGCGGCTTGCAGGCAGAGATGCTTTGTGGGGACCAACTTAGTCTTGCGGCAGGCAGTCACACGGCACGCAGGCAGAGATGCTGTGTGTGGGGACTGACTTAGTCTTCGGGCAGGCCTGACTGTGCTTTGCAGACCAGGCATCCGTGCTCAGATGGACCCTTGACCCAACGCTGTGTGCCAGAGAAGACACCACTTGTCTTTCAACATCACGGTACAGTTTGGGTATCGCCTTTTTTGAGAAATAATTGCGTGATGGTATCTTCCGCTGTGGTGTGTGGTTTTGCTTTTGTGTGCTGCTTTTCCTCAGGTCGCCATCCCATTGCAGTTTGTGCTTTTCCATCATGTGCCTTCGTAAGGTAGTTGTCCCTACGCGGGTCTTGGTCTTTCCACGGCTCAATTTTCAGTGGCAGAGTATACAGATGGCATTGCTCTTATCTGAGGCAGACACACAAAAAAATGTCCACACCGCTGAGCCCTGGGATGATGGCACTTTGGTAATGGCTGCCGACGGAGTGTTAAGTTGGGTGCCAGAATCAGAGCAGGAGGAGGAAGATATGTCATGCTTCCGTGCGGAATCTGAGGAAGATGAGATGTTCTGCGTTAACTAGTCAACTACGTCCTGACAATATTGGGGGTTGATGGCACGTGCCTTCTTTTGAACACTGTACTTTGGTCAAGGGCCGCACAAAATCACGACAGCATGACCTCGAACAGACCTACCTGGGTGGCCTGCCTTTGGCTCTGCCTCTGCCTGTTGTTTTGTCCATATTGGGGGGGGGATGAAGTGAAAAGGTAACAGCGTGCGGTCACACAGAGGTGCAGTGAACAGGTATGCAGTGACTGGTATATAAAACCGTGTGCTGTCACAGGTGCAGTGAAAGGTATACAGTGACTGGTATTACAATACAATGTGCAGCTGTCACACACACAGGTGCAGTTAACAGGTATGCATGGACTGGTATATAAAACAGCGTGCGGTCACACAGAGGTGCAGTGAACAGGTATGCAGTGACTGGTATATAAAAATGCGTGCTGTCACACACAGGTGCAGTGAAAGGTATACAGTGACTGGTATTACAATACAATGTGCAGCTGTCACACACACCGGTGCAGTGAAAGGTATGCACGGACTGGTATCTAAAATACACACAGTCACACTACGCACTGAATGTGCTGGACCTGGCACATTATAGCAACTAGCAAGGGCCAGCTGCAACAGAAGGGGATGTATATGCAGTGTCAGTGGGGCACAAAAAAAATCACAAGAACATTAGCTCTCAAAAGAGCTGTTTTGGTGGTGCTTTTCCAGCAACAAATATCAGCAAGGAGCAAACTAACAGACCTCCTAACTATCGCTTTCCCTATCGCTCCAATGTCTCTCCCTTCTCTCACTAATACAGCAGCACACAGAGTGAGAACATGGCCGACGCTACAGCCTTATATAGTAGTATAGTAGTATAGTATAGTTGTAGTTATGTTCCTGCAGGGATACTGAGTAAAAGAAGTTTAGCATCTTTTGTTTTTCCTAGATTTGGTATCACATGGTCACACCCATTACCTAGGAGGAATAGAGCTTTAGTGCAGCACACCAATGACTTTTGGCCTAATAAATGGATATTCTATCCACCACATTGCTTCTATAAACTGTTTGTATTCACTTATCAACCTAATTGCTATTTGAATTTGCTTTGCTTAACACTGGGTTTAGTTGAATTTTAAACATTCCATGCATCCACTAGAAATGTTTATACTATACTCACTGCTACTTAGCTAGCTATCCATCTGCTCAGTGCCAGTCCTGCCGATTCCTCCTCATCCGGTGATAACACCTAAACTTGCTTCTGGCTGGAGAAAGCAGGCTATGAAAAAACACTAAGAAGTCTGATTACTCAAAATAATCAGAATAATCTTAAAAGTTTTTTTGGGATATTTAGAGATTTTAATCATCGTGGAATTTGCAAGTAGCTGGTGTACAGAAACAGGTCTTAAGTTCAGCTTGCTCTAGGTAAACATTTTCACAGAACAGGGCACTTTTTAGGTGTAACTGCACCCCGGGCAAATGTCGAAAAATATGCCCCCCCCACCAAGTATAGGTACCCAGATGGCCCCCACAGCATAGGTAGCCACAGGCCCCCTTTCCCAAGAATGACACCTGCACAGTACAGGCAGCAATCATTCCTCCCCCCAGTATATGTTGCCAGAGGCCCCCTTTCCCAAGGTTGATACCTGTACAGTGTAGGCAGCAATCGTTCCTCCCCCCAGTATAGGTTGCAAGATGACCCCTGCAAAGTATAGGCAGCCAGAGCCTCCCTCTAAGCGTATGTTGCCAGATGACCCCCTGCACTCAGTATAGGCAGCCAAAGGATAAAATAAAGTAAATAATGTTATATGAAAATGATACTCACAAACCAAGGTTACCGCTAAGGCAACCACTGAAAGAATGGGTGTGGAGATTATACCTGACCCCACTCAATTCGCTCTCTGTAGATAGGAAAAAGGGGGTAACACCCCTCCACAGAGGTTGGACTTAAAACTAGTAAGAAACACTTGAACAGAGGTGCCAATCATAGAGTAAAATACACTAAAAACAGTTTAAAAAGCGAGGAAGTGATGTACTTACCTCCGCAAAGACGACTTCACAGTGCAACATGTTTCGCAGGTACCCGCTTCATCAGGCAAATCAGGAAGCAACTGGAACAAGCTAGTTCAAACCAAGCGCTCTCTTGCAAAGTTGCAGGTTTTTGTTTAGCTATTTAGTGCTCTGCGATTACATTTTTTTGCATTCATCAGCGAGTATTGGGTTTACTAGAAAAAAAAATTATTTTTGGAATTGCCCACAATTTGTAATAAAAAGAAGGTTGTCCATGTCCAATTTTTTTTACTTCAGAAAATAACGCTCATATGTGGATGGGAATGTGGACAAACGCAGAAAATCTCCAATTCCCGAGTGGGCCATTGACTTTGAGTCCACTTTCACACCTCTTGCTTTCTTGTGCAATGTGATTGTTCTTAAATCGCACCGCAATGGTTACCGAAATGGGTATTGCACCTTAACAGTGTGACACGAGTGTACAGTGAGACTTACACTACATTACCACAAAATGAAGTCTCACTGCCAGTGTGTTAACCTGTATTGCGAGAATATCTTTTGCGTTGCCCCAATTGGAGCAGTCACATCACACTGGCTGCGCTGCAAGCAATGTGATCTCTCCATAGGGCTACCATTGCTTCTGCGTCTACTGCAACTTCTACTATGTACTTAAAATTGCGACGCAATGGCGTAGGCGCAAAATGAGCCTAATAACCATTGCAGTGTGCTCCCTGCCTTAATCAAAATAGCCCTGAGCAGGCCGGATTTTCCATAAGTCACTATAGGCACGTGCCTATAAGCGATTGCACAATGCCCAAACAGGGCTAGACCATAAGTACCAGAAACTTGGTCAACAGTAGACCTATCCCATGTACACAGCAATATGATCGCTGTAATAATACATGGGAGGTTTCCTGTCTCGGGTAATGAGAGATAAAAGACTGTATATGGTCAGTATTGGTATGAACACTAAAGGGTGAGGGCCTTTGCTGATCCCCCCCACTGGTCAACTTGTATTCCTCGTGGGGTGTAGCTATCTCTGCCCCAGAGTCACCAATTGAGACCTACATCACAGTACAATTTCCTCTAAAAATTAATACCTATATAATGAGCACAATTGTGGCAGGAAAACACTGGGTGCAAGTTCCCCTAGTACTGGGGTGTGGTTTGCTCGCACACAGGTCAATGTAGATCAGCCACACTAGTTGCAGAGAACCCCATAGGGGTCAAGGATATAAGTAATCCTCTTTCACAGAAGGTAACTGGGGTAACACATATAAGTGGGTGCATGAGTGTCAATATTTACAGTGCTCTCAACAACTGTTGAGAGCACTGTAAATATTGACACTCATGCACCCACTTATATGGGGTCCTCTGCAACTAGTGTGGCTGATCTACATTGACCTGTGTGCGAGCAAACCACACCCCAGTACTAGGGGAACTTGCACCCAGTGTTTTCCTGCCACAATTGTGCTCATTATATAGGTATTAATTTTTAGAGGAAATTGTACTGTGATGTAGGTCTCAATTGGTGACACTGGGGCAGAGATAGCTACACCCCACGGGGAATACAAGTTGACCAGTGGGGGGGATCAGCAAAGACCCTCACCCTTTAGTGTTCATACCAATACTGACCATATACAGTCTTTTATCTCTCATTACCCGAGACAGGAAACCTCCCATGTATTATTACAGCGATCATATTGCTGTGTACATGGGATAGGTCTACTGTTGACCAAGTTTCTGGTACTTATGGTCTAGCCCTGTTTGGGCATTGTGCAATCGTTATTTATTACCAGTACCTCCCATTCGGTAGTGTGATAGTACGTGCCTATAAGCACCTAATTACAGAAAAGTGGCTCACTCCCATCCTCGAGCGCCTACCTCCCTCCTTCCCTATACTGAGTACTGAGCAGAGCATAAATGAGAGGTCACTCACCCGGGTCTCTGCATTCCACTGACGAGATGTTCCTTAAGCCGGGGGCATCTGAGGGTACTTATTTTTTCCTTATACTAAGGGGCGTCTGTGGCTTCCTATGCTGGGCTGGTGAAGTGGGGGAAGGTGAAAGCTGGGACAGCCAGCACACTTGCAGTGCAGTTTGGCTGTGACTTGTGCATTCATGGGGGGTAAAATCTAAGGTGCTATCTGTGTCAAATGTTTCCTGTGATGTAAATCTGGGCCTGGTCCTGAGTCCTCATCTGTTGAAAATATGGGCACTCTGTAGCTGTTTTGTTTTGTATGTATACTGAGATGTCTCTGCTGTGACTATTTGCTTTAGGAATATTGTCGCTCCATTGGAAGACTGATTAATTGCTTTTAGGCCGGATGTACACCTAATATTAGTGGTGCAAGCACCGCATTGCACTGCAGAAATCAGTCTTCATACGGTGCAGCAACTGGTTCATAGGCATAGGCCTTCCTCCCAGCTAGTGGTGTACTCCCTGATGGACAGGAAATACCTCACTGTGAATCCCTTCAAATCATGCATGCAGGCTGCATTACACCACCCTCCCGTTGTGCACATTGCCTGCATCACCCATTGACTTCCAATCACAATATTTTTTATTGGAAAATTTTTCAAATTAAACATACAGTAGTCAAATGAATGACATTTTAAGTAATCAATAGAGTTGGGCCTGCGAACGGTTCCATGCGAACTTCAGTGGTTCGCGTTCGCGTCCCGCAGGCGAACCTTTGCGGAAGTTCGGTTCGCCCCATAATGCACATGGAGGGTCAACTTTGACCCTCTACATCACAGTCAGCAGGCCCAGTGTAGCCAATTAGGCTACACTAGCCCCTGGAGCCCCACCCCCCCTTATATAAGGCAGGCAGCGGCGGCCATTACGGTCACTCGTGTGCTGCCTGCATTAGTGAGAGTAGGGCGAGCTGCTGCAGACTGTCTCTCAGGGAAAGATTAGTTAGGCTTAACTTGTTCCTGTCTGGCTGCATACCTGTGCTGTGAACCCACCACTGCATACCTGTGCTGTGAACCCACCACTGCATACCTGTTCAGTGAACCCACCACTGCATACCTGTGCTGTGAACCCACCACTGCATACCTGTTCAGTGAACCCACCACTGCATACCTGTGCTGTGAACCCACCACTGCATACCTGTTCAGTGAACCTGCCACTGCATACCTGTTCTGTTCAGTGGACCCGCCACTGTATACCTGTTCATTGAACCCACCACTGCATACCTGTGCTGTGAACCCACCACTGCATACCTGTTCTGTGAACCTGCCACTGCATACCTGTTCTGTTCAGTGGACCCGCCACTGTATACCTGTTCATTGAACCCACCACTGCATACCTGTGCTGTGAACCCACCACTGCATACCTGTGCTGTGAACCCACCACTGCATACCTGTTGTGTGAACCCACCACTGCATACCTGTTCAGTGAACCCGCCACTGCATACCTGTTCTGTTCAGTGGACCCGCCACTGTATACCTGTTCAGTGAACCCGCCACTGTATACCTGTTCTGTTTAGTGAACCCGCCACTGCATACCTGTTCTGTTCAGTGGACCCGCCACTGTATACCTGTTCAGTGAACCCGCCACTGCATACCTGTTCTGTTCAGTGGACCCGCCACTGTATACCTGTTCAGTGAACCCGCCACTGCATACCTGTTGTGTTCAGTGAACCTGCCACTGCATACCTGTTCTGTGAACCCGCCACTGTATACCTGTTCTGTTTAGTAAACCCGCCACTGCATACCTGTTCTGTTCAGTGGACCCGCCACTGTATACCTGTTCAGTGAACCCGCCACTGCATACCTGTTCTGTTCAGTGGACCCGCCACTGTATACCTGTTCAGTGAACCCGCCACTGCATACCTGTTGTGTTCAGTGAACCTGCCACTGCATACCTGTTCTGTGAACCCGCCACTGTATACCTGTTCTGTTTAGTGAACCCGCCACTGTATACCTGTTCTGTTTAGTGAACCCGCCACTGTATACCTGTTCAGTGAACCCGCCACTGCATACCTGTTCTGTTCAGTGGACCCGCCACTGTATACCTGTTCAGTGAACCCGCCACTGCATACCTGTTCTGTTCAGTGGACCCGCCACTGTATACCTGTACAGTGAACCCGCCACTGCATACCTGTTGTGTTCAGTGAACCTGCCACTGCATACCTGTTCTGTGAACCCGCCACTGTATACCTGTTCTGTTCTGTGAACCCGCCACTGTATACCTGTTCTGTTTAGTGAACCCGCCACTGTATACCTGTTCTGTTTAGTGAACCCGCCACTGCATACCTGTTCTGTTCAGTGGACCCGCCACTGTATACCTGTTCAGTGAACCCGCCACTGCATACCTGTTCTGTTCAGTGGACCCGCCACTGTATACCTGTTCAGTGAACCCGCCACTGCATACCTGTTGTGTTCAGTGAACCTGCCACTGCATACCTGTTCTGTGAACCCGCCACTGTATACCTGTTCTGTTTAGTGAACCCGCCACTGTATACCTGTTCTGTTTAGTGAACCCGCCACTGTATACCTGTTCAGTAAACCCGCCACTGCATACCTGTTCTGTTCAGTGGACCCGCCACTGTATACCTGTTCAGTGAACCCGCCACTGCATACCTGTTGTGTTCAGTGGACCCGCCACTGTATACCTGTTCAGTGAACCCGCCACTGCATACCTGTTGTGTTCAGTGAACCTGCCACTGCATACCTGTTGTGTGAACCCGCCACTGTATACCTGTTCTGTTTAGTGAACCCACCGCATCAGTGCGCATACCTGTGCAGTTAAGTGAACCCACCTACCTACGTGAGTGCACGCAGTGTGATATACCACTCCGTGCATACCCGATATGGACAAAACAGGTAGAGGAAGAGGTAGTGCCAGAGCCAGAGGAAGGCCACCCGGCAGGTCTGCGCGAGGTCGTGTAAATGTAATTTCGTGTGGACCTGGCCCACAGTACAGTGCTCGGAAGAAGGCACGTCCCATCACCTCCCAAGATTGTCAGGACGTGGTTGAGTATTTAGCGACACAGAACACCTCATCTTGCTCAGCCACCAGCGCTACTACTAGCACCACTTCCGCTGCATTTGACACTTCGCAAGAATTATTTAGTGTTGAAATCACTGATGCACAGCCATTGTTGTTACAGCCAGATGAATTTTCACCAGCTCATATATTTGAGTTACCCGGCAACACTATGGATGTAACGTGTAAGGAGGATGAAGGACCTACTGATGGTGCATGTTTGGATTTGTCTGAGGCAAGCGAAGCTGGGCAGGATGATTACGATGATGACGATGATAGGGATCCTCTGTATGTTCCCAATAGAGGAGATGAAGAGGGGGACAGTTCAGAGGGGGAGTCAGAGAGTAGTAGGAGGAGAGAAGTTGCTGAAAGAAGCTGGGGCAGCTCTTCGTCAGAAACAGCTGGTGGCAGAGTCCGGCACCATGTATCGCCACCTATGTACAGCCAGCCAACTTGCCCTTCAGCATCAGCTGCTGAGGTCCCCATAGTGCCCACATCCCAGGGTGGCTCAGCGGTGTGGAAATTTTTTCATGTGTGTGCCTCAGATCGGAGCAAAGCCATCTGTTCGCTCTGCCAACAAAAATTGAGCCGTGGAAAGGCCAACACTCACGTAGGGACAAGTGCCTTACGAAGGCACCTGGAGAAAAGGCACAAACAGCAATGGGATGGCCACCTGAGCAAAAGCAGCAGCAGCACACAAAAGCAAAGCCATCCTCCTTCTCCTCTTCCTCCTCCATCAGGTGCATTATCTGCTTCTGCCGCTTTCTCCCTTCCATCTTCACAGGCACCCTCCTCCACTCCGCCTCTGCCCTTGAGCGGTTCCTGCTCCTCTGCCCACAGCAGCAGTCAGGTGTCCGTGAAGGAAATGTTTGAGCGGAAGAAGCCAATTTCGGCCAGTCACCCCCTTGCCCGGCGTCTGACAGCTGGCGTGGCGGAACTGTTAGCTCGGCAGCTGTTACCATACCGGCTGGTGGACTCTGAGGCCTTCCGTAAATTTGTGGCCATCGGAACACCGCAGTGGAAGATGCCAGGCCGCACTTATTTTTCGAGAAAGGCCATACCCCAACTGCACCGTGAAGTTGAGAGGCAAGTGGTGTCATCTCTTGCGAAGAGCGTTGGGTCAAGGGTACACCTGACCACGGATGCCTGGTCTGCCAAGCACGGGCAGGGCCGCTACATTACCTACACAGCCCATTGGGTGAACCTGGTGGTGAACGATGGCAAGCAGGGCGCAGCGGACCAAATTGTGACACCTCCACGGCTTGCAGGCAGGCCTCCTGCCACCTCCTCTCCTCCTGCTACATGCTCTTCGCTGTCCTCCTCCTCCTTGGCTGAGTGGCAGTTCTCCTCTCCAGCTACACAGCCCCAGCTCCGCAGGGCCTATGCTGCATGCCAGGTAAGACGGTGTCACGCCGTCTTAGACATGTCTTGTCTCAAAGCGGAGAGTCACACTGGAGCAGCTCTCCTGGCTGCTCTTAAGAAACAGGTGGATGAGTGGCTGACCCCGCACCACCTGGAGATAGGCAACGTGGTGTGCGACAACGGCAGCAATCTGCTTGCCGCTTTGCATATGGGGAAGCTGACACACATACCCTGCATGGCACATGTCATGAATCTAGTGGTTCAAAGATTTGTGGCAAAGTACCCTGGCTTAGCGAATGTCCTGAAGCAGGCCAGGAAGTTCTGTGGGCATTTGAGGCGGTCTTACACAGCCATGGCACGCTTTGCGGAAATTCAGCGCAAAAACAACATGCCGGTGAGACGCCTCATTTGCGATAGCCCGACTCGCTGGAACTCGACCCTGCTCATGTTCTCCCGCCTGCTAGAACAGAAGAAAGCCGTGACCCACTACCTCTACAACTTCAGTAGAATGAAACAGTCTGGAAAGATGGGGATGTTCTGGCCCGACAACTGGACACTGATGGAAAATGCATGCAGGCTCATGCGGCCGTTTGAGGAGGTGACCAACCTGGTGAGCCGCAGTGAGGGCACCATCAGCGACTTAATTCCCTACGCTTACTTCTTGGAGCGTGCTGTGCGTAGAGTGGCGGATGAAGCTGTAAATGAGCGTGACCAGGAACCGTTACGGCAGGAACAGGCATGGGACCAATTTTCATCAGACCCAGCTGTTTCCTCAACACCTGCGGCAGCACAGAGGGGGGAGGAGGAGGAGGAAGAAGAGAAGTCGTGTGCAGAAGACGAGTCAGACTCAGAGGATGATGAGCAAGGTGTTTCTTTGGGGGAGGAGGAGGAGGAGGAGGAGGAGGGGACAGCGGCAGGAGAACAACCTCAGCAGGCATCGCAAGGGGCTTGTGCTGCTCAACCTTCCCGTGGTATTGTTCGCGGCTGGGGGGAGGAGGTTGACTTACCTGACGTCACTGAGGAAGAGCAAGAGGAGATGGAGGGTACTGGATCCGACTTTGTGCAGATGTCGTCTTTTATGCTGTCCTGCCTGTTGAGGGACCCCCGTATAAAAAACCTCAAGGGGAATGACCTGTACTGGGTGGCCACACTACTAGACCCTCGGTACAGGCACAAAGTGGCGGACCTGTTACCAACTCACCGGAAGGTGGAAAGGATGCAGCACATGCAGAACCAGCTGTCAACTATGCTTTACAATGCCTTTAAGGGTAATGTGACGGCACAACGCCAGCAAGGTACCACTGCCACTAATCCTCCTCCCGTGTCCACGCAGTCAAAGACAGGACGCTCCAGCGATCTCATGGTGATGTCGGACATGCGGACGTTCTTTAGTCCAACGCTTCGCCGTAGCCCTTCCGGATCCACCCTCCACCAACGCCTGGAACGGCAGGTAGCCGACTACCTGGCCTTAAGTGTGGATGTAGACACTGCTGTGAACAGCGATGAGGAACCCTTGAACTACTGGGTGCGCAGGCTTGACCTGTGGCCAGAGCTGTCCCAATTTGCCATCCAACTTCTCTCCTGCCCTGCCGCAAGCGTCCTGTCAGAAAGGACCTTCAGCGCAGCTGGAGGCATTGTCACAGAGAAGAGAAGTCGCCTAAGTCACAAAAGTGTTAAGTACCTCACCTTTATCAAAATGAATGAGGCATGGATCCCGGAGGGCTGCTGCCCGCCCCAAGACTAAGTCAGTCCCCGCACACACAGCATCTCTGCCTGCACGCCGTGTGACTGGCTGCCTGGCCTGCCCCAAGAAGACTAAGTCGCTCCCAGTCCCTCCACACAGCATGTCTGCCTGCAGGCCGCTTGACTACCTTCTCCGCCACCACCAACAGGGTCCGGGACTCCAGGCGGATTGCTGAATTTTTTAGGCCGCTGCTAGCAGCGGCCGCTGTAATAATTTTTCTGGTGCGTGTACATGACTGCCTAATTTTTCTGGCTGCACTGCGGGCAGCTGCAACAACAAAAGAAAAGGCATGTACATGCGCCCATTCCCCTTCGTGATCATTACCTTGCCGTGGTGAAGGGGCTTGCGTATCACAATGAAGCAATGACCGGCGCCTAGATGAGTGTCTCGGGGGGCACACAAAAGATAATAAGGTCGTTGCTTCATTGTGGTCAGACCAAATTTGATCAGCTGGACAGTCACTGTTCTGTCATTCAGCTACATCAGCCAGGCGACCATATGGGCTGTAAAGCCACCAAAACCTGCACTCTCGCCATGGTGCGCACCAGTCCAGCACGGCCGTCACTACACAAACAGCTGTTTGCGGTGCGTTACACGGTGAGTTTGGTGTGTCAGTGTGAAGCAGTACCTTAATTACACTACCTGATTGATGTATACACATGCAAGATGTTTGAAAGCACTTTAGGCCTGTCATTTAGCATTCAATGTGATTTCTGCCCTTAAAACGCTGCTTTGCGTCAAATCCAGATTTTTCCCCGGGACTTTTGGCATGTATCCCACTCCGCCATGCCCCCCTCCAGGTGTTAGACCCCTTGAAACATCTTTTCCATCACTTTTGTGGCCAGCATATTTTTTTTTTTTTTTCAAAGTTCGCATCCCCATTGAAGTCTATTGCGGTTCGCGAACTTTAACGCGAACCGAACCTTCCGCGGAAGTTCGCGAACCAGGTTCGCGAACCTAAAATCGGAGGTTCGGCCCAACTCTAGTAATCAACAGATATTACATAACATATAGAACATTATACGTATTAGAGCATCTTATTGTTACATACATCCCATGGTATCTTGCCATAATCTTTATTCCATTACAACAGTCATAGCATTTTAACATCGTATCATATACACAGATAAACTGATGTTGTGATAAGGTTTTATTATTAGGATGTTGTTGGGCTTTTTACCTTTGTTGTATGACTGAGAACTGAAGAGTGTTAGATAACGATTTTGACTATTTCACCTTTGTCTATTGTCGTTTTAAGAAAGATGAGATGTCTGGTGGAGCTGTACCTTAAGGAAATGGGGGTCTTACCCGCCTTCTGAAATCCCTAAGGACGCGTCCACATGTTGTATTATTAATTTATAGATTCTTAACTCTGGTGAAATACACCCATTGACTTCCATTGCTGTATAATCTGTGCGGTAGAAACGGATCATGTGGTAACGCGTTGATGCCTTTGCATCAGCATTGTCGTGATTGGGATACTTCCGGTGCACCACGTTTCATCACGTGAAGTGTCCATAGACTTGCATAGCCCTTGCGGCGGGGAAGCACGGGGGAAGAGTAGCGTGGTACAATGCAGTATGCAAGGGGCCTCATGAAAAGTGTAAGTGTAATATGTTTGAATTTTAGTAGAAAAAGTGGTCACTATGGGGATACCACGGTCACCTGTATGACAAGGAGAGACCAGGAGCCAAATGGTGCAGTATTGTGGGGCATTAGATGTTAGATTGTAGTGCAAGAGCTTTAATACTCACAAAGGTAGGTTGCAGTCCCCGCTCTGTATTCCAGGTCCTACTGGAACTGGATGGTCGCACTCCTGATTGGTCCTTCTTGGTTGTAGAAAACACCACACCCGGAAGGTGAACACCTCCAAAGGAGATGTAATGTATAGTACTGGGGGGTGGAGGCGCCCAAAAGTAGGTAATGTAATGAAACAAAAAATATGGTGGAGGGAAGGTGTCTTTACCACTTCAGATGGAAGAACCCAAACCACAGGGTTAATGTAAAAAGATTAAATTATTTATTCAGCACAATTAAAAGGACAACATGTTTCACGGGTCTCAGCCCACTTCTTCAGGTCAATACAAGTGCCTTTAAAATATAATCACAAGCATGAAGGCAAGAAAAAAATGTTTGCGTTAGTAGATTTTATGCTATAATCTTTAAGAACAAAGAAATGCTGAGTTTCATACCACTTTAACATTACCCCCTACCTACTCCACAATGGACGTGTGACCATGGCCAGTTCTCTCATGAAGCAAGGTGAAACATTTGTATCAGGTGCAGAGATTACAGGTACTAACAGCATGCAGTCAGAGTAGGAGGAGAAGCGAGAGGAAAGCGAGGTGAAGAGGTCATCATTGGGGAAAAGCAGCTTGCTGTGCTGTGTGAGTAGAGATGGGCCGAACCTCCGATTTTAGGTTCGCGAACCCCGTTCGCGAACCTTCACGGAAGGTTCGGTTTGCGGAAAAGTTCGCGAACCGCAATAGACTTCAATGGGGATGCGAACTTTGAAAAATAGAAAAAATTATGCTGGCCACAAAAGTGATGGAAAAGATGTTTCAAGGGGTCTAACACCTGGAGGGGGGCATGGCGGAGTGGGATACATGCCCAAAGTCCCGGGGAAAAATCTGGATGTGACGCAAAACAGCGTTTTAACGGCAGAAATCACATTGAATGCTAAATTGCAGGCCTAAAGTGCTTTAAAACATCTTGCATGTGTATACATCAATCAGGGAGTGTAATTAGAGTTCTCCTTCACACTGACACACCAAACTCACTGTGTAACACACCGCAAACAGCTGTTTGCGTAGTGACGGCCATGCTGGACTGGTGCGCACCGTGGCGAGAGTGTAGGCCGTGGCGGTTTTCAAGCCCATATGGTTGCCGGGCTGTGGTAGCTCAATGATAGAACAACAGTGACTGTCCAACTGATCAAATTTGGTCTGACCACAATGAAGCAACAACCTTATTATCTTCTTGTATGTAGGTAGGCATAGGTAGGAGTCCCAGTATAAGTAGGTAGGCATAGGTAGGAGTCCCAGTATAGGTAGGTAGGCATAGGTAGGTGTCCCAGTAGTTAGCTAGGAATAGGTAGGAGACCCAGTATAGGTAGGTAGGCATAGGTAGGTGTCCCAGTAGTTAGCTAGGCATAGATAGGAGACCCAGTATAGGTAGGTAGGCATAGGTAGGTGTCCCAGTAGTTAGCTAGGAATAGGTAGGAGACCCAGTATAGGTAGGTAGGCATAGGTAGGTGTCCCAGTAGTTAGCTAGGCATAGGTAGGAGACCCAGTATAGGTAGGTAGGCATAGGTAGGTGTCCCAGTAGTTAGCTAGGCATAGGTAGGAGACCCAGTATAGGTAGGTAGGCATAGGTAGGTGTCCCAGTAGTTAGCTAGGCATAGGTAGAAGACCCAGTATAGGTAGGTAGGCATAGGTAGGTGTCCCAGTAGTTAGCTAGGAATAGGTAGGAGACCCAGTATAGGTAGGTAGGCATAGGTAGGTGTCCCAGTAGTTAGCTAGGCATAGGTAGGAGACCCAGTATAGGTAGGTAGGCATAGGTAGGTGTCCCAGTAGTTAGCTAGGCATAGGTAGGAGACCCAGTATAGGTAGGTAGGCATAGGTAGGTGTCCCAGTAGTTAGCTAGGCATAGGTAGGGGACCCAGTATAGGTAGGTAGGCATAGGTAGGTGTCCCAGTAGTTAGCTAGGCATAGGTAGGAGTCCCAGTATAGGTAGGTAGGCATAGGTAGGTCCCCTAGTATAGGTAGGTAGGTAGGTGTCCCCGTATAGGTAAGTAGGGGCCCCAGTAGTTAGGTAGGCATAGGTAGGTGTCTCAGTATAGATAGTTAGGCAGGGCCTGGCTGGCACAGTAATAACAATTACCAAGGTCCAGCTGCAACAGATAGGGCTGTATAATGTCAGTGAGCAACACACACACACACAAAAAAACACATCTGGAAAACATTAGCTCTCAAAAGAGCTGTTGAGGGGTGCTATTTTAGCAATAACAATCAGCCAGGAGCAAGCCAAGACCAAGAGCCTAACTAATCTTTCCCTAGAACAAGTCTGCAGCAGCTGTCCCTAGTCTGTCTCTAGCAGGCACACGAGTGAGTGTAATGGCCGGCAAGCCTGCCTTATATAAGGGGGTGGGGCTCCAGGGCTTAGTGTAGCCTGAATGGCTACAATGTGCCTGCTGACTGTGATGCAGAGGGTCAAAGTTGACCCTCATAGTGCATTATGGGGCAAATCGAACTTCCGCAAAAGTTCGCCTGGTCCAGGCGAACGCAAACCACCAAAGTTCGCCTGGAACCGTTCGCCGGCGAACCGTATGGCCCATCTCTATGTGTGAGGAGTCTGACAGTGAGTGAGGAGGGGGGAGGCAGGAGAGCAGCAGTGTTTCATTTGACTTGCGTTGCATAGCAGAAGGGAGGAGGTGGCACTGCTGTCCTGACTGAGGAGGAATGGACCGAGTGGTGGAGAGGGTGAGCAGTTTGTTTGTCACAGACTCACAGCCAGCCAGTGTGCTATTGTGTTGAGCTGCAGCATGTCATGTGAGAACATTAAATGAAGCAGATTAAATTGTCAGCCGCTGTGCGATCATTCTAAATCGGGAGGGGGGCGCATCCTCACAAGTTTGCCTCAGGCAGCAAAAAGTCTAGAACCGGCCCTGCATGTGCCAGCACATCAAATGCCACTTACTCATCGCAGCTGCAATTTACACCATTATCTGAAATTTTGCTACACAGCAGTGCCGCATAGTGACCCCCCTCCCCTTCCCCTTCACTCACAAACTGCTCTCTTTTGTTATATAGTTCTTCATATGGTGCTTAACGACCTTTGCCACTGTCACTGCGGCTGTCTGGAGTTCGGCTATCTATTAGCCGAGCATCAGGGGGCAAATATACCCACCGCTTCTCCCGCTGCTAAGCCGGAGTTTGGCTATCCCGGCAACCCTGGCGCCAAAATTACTCAATAGGTGTCGCCATAGCTGCAAATATGGGGGCGTGTTTATTGCGAATGGCCTAGTGCGCCATCATTTCAGCTTCCCCCTGAAGACAATCACGGTTAGGAGCATTTTTCCTACTACTATACACATGCTGGATTCCGTCTGCTCTAAATACAGTTTTATCCTAATTCAATTTGTTTGCTTTGTTTGAAATAATAACCAGAAAAAAAAAGTTTTATTACAAAATAACAAGATTGTGCACTGTACTGTAAATGCTGTAATTTATTTCCTGGTGATGAAACCATAACCAACCCCCCCCCCCCCCCCCTTCCCCCAATGGAAACATCTGCTGTGCCAATTGTGATACAATGTTGATTTTTCCCAATAATAAAAAATCGCTTCAAAACACTTGTGCCAGTTTTTATATAATGTTGATTTTTCTCAGTAATAAAATCTTTTCAACACAGGATTGATTTCCCCAACAAGTAACATAAATCACATTGGCTGCTTCGCTAATCACACTTGCTGCTTTGAAAATCCCTTAGGTTACATATGTATTCCGCCTCAGTGACCCGGAGCTTGAGGACTTTCCAATGTTATGTCTATCTATCCCTTAAGGTCACAAAGGCCCTATTACTCTCACTTTATAATCCTACCATCTGGAATAGGGCACAAGTCAAATATTTTATGGGATTTGTAAGAGAGCGTAACATGGCCCTACAATTAGGGCCCTGTACCCTCCTCGGCACTCCTCCTCCAGTGCAGCTGTTGTTTAGCATCCAGACTCAAGCTTATTTCACTCTTTCAGCCCCTTACACGCTCCTAGGAGTTCTGGTTCACCATGAGTTTGCTGGGCAATCTGTAAATCACGATGTACTGTACAACTACCTAAAAGAATTGTGTTTATTCCATTAAAAACAACAAAATCAAGCCAGGGTCTAGACCAGCCTTAGGCCCAGTTCCCATGGATGTTTGCCAGGCAGTAAATGACAGCAGTGGTGCTCGTCGTTAAAGTGAAAGGGCAGCGCTGTACCGTCATTTCCTGATGTTTACCATCGTTTGTACAAATGCCTTGTTTTTATCCCTATTTTTCATATCTTTTAAGGCAACCCTGGAAGCAACAGGAACAAAGGCGCCAGGTGTGACCCAGACATACTGCTGTTGTGTACTCCTACCCTTACTGCCTGATAAAGCGGGTATAGGCCTGCGAAACGCGTTGTGATTAACCCTTGGAGTGTACCAATAAATATACCTTGTTGAATACACAGCTTGTTGTGTCTGCTTAAAGGAGGTCAGTCCACCGCAGCCTCCTAAGAACTTTTAAATATTGTTTTATTCTTTTGGTGCCTCTGTTCAATTTACAATAGGTTGTTTCCAGGGTTGTCGTTTACTGCCACGCCTGCATGTCTCCCTGCAGGGCCAGGGCAAGATTTCTGGGCAGTCCCCAAGTCCTGGGACTAGGGCGCAGAAATGCAAAGGGTGCAGCTGGTGAAGAGCTGTCCACACCATTCCACACATGCCAAATGTTGCTCGGTCCATTCACAGCCTCCTGCTGTGCTGCGCAAACTGAAACCTATGCATGTGTGCAGGCTGTGCAGCTAGGGGCCGGATTGACCTTAAGGCACTGTAGGCCCAAGCCTACAGGCGCCTGATGATGGAAAGGCGGTTCACTCACTGCCCCGAGTGCCTCCCTCCCTATGTAGAGCCCTGATTAGAGTGTAAATGAGAGATTACTCCTCCGGCTCTCGGCATTCCCCTGACGGGATCTCCTTTCAGTCAGGCGCACCACTAGCTACTTCATACTGAGGGTCCTTCAGCTACCTAATACTTGGGGGCACCTCTAGTTACTTAATATTGAGGGTACTTCTGGCTACCTAATACTACGGGACACCTGTAGCTACCTATGATGGACAAGGGAAGTCAGGGAGAAGTGACAGCTGGGACAGCCAGCACACTTGTGGTGCAGTTTGGTGGGAGTTTGTAGGTTCATGGAGAGTGAAGTCTAGGGTGCCAGGACATCTGTGCCTATAGGCTCCTGTGAGGTAAATCCGGGCCTGAGTGCAGTGGATAGCTAAATACAGGAAGTCTGTGAATCGGGAAACAGGAATAGAGAGGGAGCATGGCAGCATCTTATGGCAACAGCTGCAATGTCATTGCAGGCGCAGCCTAACCTGCTGTAACAACATGTCTCCATCTACGCCCTCATCGCAAACTTCTGGTCAGCTGCTTGTGCAGTGCACAGATTGAAGCCACTGAGTCATAAGAAGAGGGATCTGTGCTGTGTGTTTGCTGCTGATCTCACACAATTCACAGTACACTATTCTGTCACCTCCATCCAATGCCTTCACCATGCTCTGCATATCTCTCTACTAATTAGCTCTTTAGTAATCTGCTGGCTGTCTCTGTAAGATAAAGTTGCTCAGAAGTTTGTAATCTTAACTCCAGGTCAGATGAGGTCAGAGGTCTTGTCGTTGCCATGCCGCTGGTGCTGACATCAATTGTGTAGAGGAAGGAAAAAGCCATAACCAAAAGAGGGAGCATTTTGAGCAAGTGCAACGACCATCTTCGTGAACTGCCCACGCACAGAGCGCTTCAAGCAACAGGAGCATGATCAAAGAGTGCGCAAAGCCAGGACTCAGTTGATTCGCCAAATTTATGGGCCCGACAGCGGCAACACAGGGAGCAGAGAGGACAGCTAGGGCAGGGGAGCCTTTCCGTCACTCCAGGCGGGAAAATCCGTGGCGCTCCCCCCCCCCCCCCAAAAAAAAAACTGCTAGGATAGCTGGGGTGTAGAGAACACCATTGAACTTTGCCAAATTGCCTATTAGCCTCTTCTTTACCAATGTGTGTCCTAAAGTGCAAATACTGGAAGATCTGCGTTTGGATGAGCTCTCCACCCTGGCACTGCTATGCCCCCTGTTCTGGACTGTGACTAAAGGCTGGACTGAATCCAAGAGAGTGTAGCATGCTCTTTATACTCCACTCTCCCTAAATGTCAGTGCCTCCGCCTGGCTGTGGACAGAAGAAGGGCTGTGGAATCGGTACAAAAATCTTCCGACTCCAACTCCGACTCCCCAGTTTATGAAACCACCGACTCCAACTCCGACTCCGGGTACCCAAAATGGCTCAGACTCCGACTCCTCGACTCCGACTCCTTCATCTAATACTTACCAGGGCTGTGGATTTTGTACAAAATCATCCGACTCCCGACTCCGACTTCTCAGTTTATGAAATCACCGACTCCGGGTACCCAAAATTGCTCTGACTCCTCGACTCCGACTCCACAGCCCTGAACAGAAGCTGACATACACAGACCATGGAGTGGAAGGAATGCCAGCCTCCAGACAGAACCACATGGGAATAAAGTAGCACCAGGGAGAGAAGTCTATCCAACAGGACCCTGGAGAAAATACCTTGGAAAATAAAGGGTTATTGGGTACACTGGACAAGTTCCAAAGTTCCTCAGCTATAGTAGCAGTTTGAGAACTCTCTTCTTTGCACAGTAAGATCCAAATACTGTAAGGTCTCCATTTAAATGGTCTTCCCTCCCTGACTCTGACTGGAGGCAGTTGAACAGAGGCTGAGATAGCATGGTATGTTCTGTCCACTACTCTCTCCCTGTATGTGAACGCTCCCATCTGCCTGCGCACAACAGTCGCTGTTGGGAGTGTTTAGTGCTGCTTCTGAAGTATGCACTGCCTGGTTGCAGCTGCTATACACAGCCAGGCAGGAGTGCTGAAATACAAGGAGCATGGAGTGGATAGAACATGCCACACTCTGTAGGCTTCTATTCAACTGTCTCCAGTCACAGCTGTAGGGGGGGGGGGGGGGCAGAGTGATGCTAGGATGGGAAGTCCAGCCAAATGGGGACCTTTTAAGTGTACCTGAGACAGAGAGGGAGAGAAAATTATACATAACTGGGGCTTCCTCCATTGTAATCTCTCCCTCGCCATCATCCTCCGCCTGGAATGCCCGAAAGTCCTACAGTCGGCGCAGACGCAGTCCGGCCACATGTGCTTCCCTGTCGTGTTCCCATCGTCGGGAGCGTTCTGCACCTGCGCAGTAGTACTGCCCAGATGCAGAATGCTCCCGGCGGTGGGAACGTGACAGGTTCACACATGCGTAGTATGCATCAGATCAGAGGACTTTCAGAGCCAGATTCCAGACGATCCAGGTAGCAGAGGAGGACATCGAGGGAGCAATCAGCCTGAGAGGGGCTGGAGGAAGCCCCAGGTATGTATAACTTCTCTCTCGCTTGCTATCTCATGTCCACTTCAAGTATTTGGACCCCACAGAGAAAGAGGGGAGAGAACATAGACCTTTGGCACTGAAGAAGTTAAAACATTTCACTAGGACAGATTGGGGGGGGCGGGGACACTTACACATTTTGCATTAAAAATGTACAAACATGATAGATAGATAGATAGATAGATAGATAGATAGATAGATAGATAGATAGATAGATAGATAGATGGATAGAGAGAGAGAGAGAGAGAGAGAGGGATGGATGGATGGATGGATGGATGGATGGATGGATGGATGGATGGATGGATGGATGGATGGATGGATGGATGGATGGATGGATGGATGGATGGATGGATGGATAGATAGATAGATAGATAGATAGATAGATAGATAGATAGATAGATAGATAGATAGATAGATAGATGCACTGACAGTTCTCCAGCAGACATCTTGGAATATTGCTGTCTGCAGCAGCAGCAGCAGGCGATGCACAGTGGCTCAGCCTCATACACTGTACAAACAGATGCCCATGCTGTGCTTATTACCAGCAGCTGCTGCTAGTTCTGCCTCCCCGACATCTGTGATGTCACTGACTGACTCACCAATCACCGCCGCTGCCGATTTCCCGGCACTTGCTCTCTTCTCTCTGGTGGCTCCCTCCATGTCCTAGCACCTCTCTTCTCCCCGCCATTACACTCAGCAGGCATGCCGGACAGGCAATTAGCATCAGATCAGCTGCCCTGTCCGGTGTTGTGTCTGATTATTACGCTGCCTGTGGTATTGTGCTGCCCCGCATGCGCAGTAGGAGACTGTGCAGCCACAGTTCCTATGTAATTATGCTGCTGATGGTAAAATACTAAATATCTCCACTTCCACACACCATACACTCCTCAAATTTTAAGGGTAGGGAGGGGACCCCCCCTGAACGAACTCCATGCCAAATTGCAGCCCCCCAGACCCGCTGGTTCAGGAGATAGATTAGAGAAACCTATCTCGGGAACCAGTGGGGCTCGGGGGCTGCAATTTGGTATAGAGGTCTTTCAGGGGTTCCCCTCCCTACCCTGAAAATTTGGGGAGTGTAGGATGTGGGGGATCGGAGATATTTATGACTTTACTACCAGCAGCATAATTAACTTCACACTGAGCATGCGTGCTACTCAGTGTGGAAGGGAGCTTCCGGGCAGCGCAATCAGACATTACACCGGCACCTGCTAACCAGAACTTCCGTGTGGAGGGGGGCCGAGTTAAAATCGGAGGAGGGGCAGAGCACTACTGCATAGTTTTTTATTGGCCAGGAGAGACAGAGCCCATTTCCTCTGTCTCTCTATTGGTCCAGGTTGGCGTGGAGCGCACAAAGGTGCTGCTATGGTGGCAATTTGAATCTAGTGGATGCAGCGGCCAGCACGGGGGAAAGGAGCGTGTGTCAGGCGCACTACAATATCCAGCAGTCGCGCCCTGACCACGAACGGCGCTCCAGGCAACTGTTTGGGCTGCCTTTGCCTTAAAGCGTTCCTGAGCTAGGGAATTAATGGACTACAGGCGGTTAGAGGAAGCCCTGGGTAAGTATAAATCCTTGTGGTCGCTTTATCTCAGGTACACTAGTGACCCCACTTGAAAACCCAATTAACATTTGATAGCTTGAAAAACACTATCCCTTTGGCTTTCGCTCTCAAAAATAAACTTGTGTACATGAATATACAGTATATATATATATATATATATATATATATATATATATATATATATTTACCTTAGTTATTATTTAGATACAGATAATCCCTTAGTGGGACACTCTGGATAGTTCTGAGATTTCCTGTAACATGCAATAATTGTTGGCCATTGGGGATCATAAAACTATCTCTCACAATTTGGGGACTGATACTGAACAGAGGGATCACTAGCCTTTAGGCAAGCAATGTATTTTGTTGCTATGAAGGGGGGGGGGGGGGCGGAGTAATGACGACACACCACGGAGCGGAGTCCTGTATGCAGGCAGGGGCATAACAATAGGAAATGCAGCCCCTGCACCCATTGAGGGGGGGCCGTGGCCCCTCTGGGGTCCGCTCAGGGCCCTCCAGCATCTATTACTGGCAGTGGCTGGGGCAGCAATACATACCTCCATCCACTGTGGAGGTCTCTGATCTCTAAGTGCTTCACTCTACTTCCTGTTTAAACAGGAAGTAGCGTGAAGCACTTACAGATCGGAACCTCCGGTGGTGGATGGAGGTATGTGTCCTGCCTGCCGCTGCTGCTGCCAGTAATAGATGCTGGAGGGGAGCACTGAGGGGAATGCCCGAGGTGGGGGGGGCTTTCCCTCCTCCCCGCCGATGTCCAATGCTCTCCCCTCATGCTGCAACCCTCCTGCTCCCCCCAAAACGGCCCTGCGTAGGCACCCGGGCGAGGGAGGGCGTCCAGATTCTTGCAGGGGGGCCCGGTGACTTCTAGTTACGCCCCTGTATGCAGCGCTGAGGGGGTAGTTGGTGAGGATGTTGTTAGTTGGGGGGGGGGGGGGTAAGATAAACTCAATCTGTCATTCAAAAAAAGTGTCATTTTTCAAAATTATGCTGAAGAACAGTTAGGCTTAGGAACATTTCAGGCAAAGAGTATGTCTGAACCTTACAAGCTACCCATATTGAATATTCCTGGATGTTCTCTTTTTACCATGGTGACATTTGTGGCCTTTTTATGAAGTCCAGACTCTTCTGGGGCTATGCAAACAAAGAATGGCACTGTAACAATTAATGCAAAAAATGGAAGGCAAGAAGCCATAACTGTACCTTGAGTATGATGGACTGCTGTACCACCAGATTGTTACCAAATGGGGCATATGTGGTGTCATTTTGAACCATGAGGAACTGTAGAATAAATCTTTGTGTGCTTTTAAGCTTGGACCCATGTCACATCAAAAATAGGTAAGGACAAACTCAATCCAACATTCAAAAATGGAGTTTTCAAAATTATGATAAAATTTGGGAAAGATTCAGCCAAACTACATGAGTCGGAAGCTTACAAAACACCCACTTTTAAATAGCCCTAGTTGTTAGCTTTCCATAATGGTAACATTTATGGCCTTTTTCTGCTATCCAGACTCTTCTGGGGTTATGTAAAAAATAATGTCTCTAAAATACTTGGACTGTTGAAAGCCACATGCACACTTCGGAATTAATAGCATGTCCAGCTAGTGATTAACTGACACATATGTGATATAATTTTAAATGTGATAAGTTGTAGAATAGATTTTAGGGTGTTTTAGGGTTGAGGCCTATGTCTTGTGAATTCATTCTGGTGACAAACTGGATCAAAAAAAAAAAAAAAAAAAAAAAGTTAGTGTCATAAATCCTGTATTAAAATAAAAAACTTAAAAAAAAATAAAACAAAAAACATTTAAAAGAGAATACATAATTTGTTACGTTAAAAACTTGACTTTTTAAATATGCATGTCATTAACATATACTAGTGTTTTTTTAAATAAGGGCTTGTAATTATTGATAGAGTACAGTGAGAAAACAAACAAAAATACACCTTTTATTTCCAAATAATATATACCAGCAACTATCATACGGGGGGAAAAAAATGTATTATATTTCAGTAGAGCAGATGTCAAGGCAGAAATTATCAAATTAGTGACAAATCATTTATGTTGGTGAGAAATAATTAAATAAACAGCTTGCAGCTTCATTGCCCAATGTTGTGATTATAAGTTACCTTTACAGCATTGCACACAATTTAAAGTCTTGTTCCCTGCTGCCAGATGGCATGTAAGTTGTGCAGGGAAGAGCTTCCCAAACATTCTCTTGGCATTTTGGCACAAACAAAGCTACATAAACATGAATGCGTGACTGGTTCAGCAGCACACAGATGCCTGTTTCAGTGACTATGTGAATGAAGACAGTTGAGAAAAACAACACAGACCCAACAGCAGATTCAGACAGTGGCGTGTATGCACTAAACTGCATTGAGCAGAATTACGTCAGTAAAGATGAGTAGAGCGTCATCATTGCATGTATAACATTCTACTCTACTCATCGTGGGGATGACATGTTTCACACATTATTTAAAAATATCCGTACAGATATACATACAGTCAACATAAAAACATACAGATAAGTTGATTGGCTTCCCCCCAAAATTGGCTTGAAATTATGATGGGCATATGACTTTTCTAGGGATTAGATTGTGAACGCCTCTGCTAGTGACAACAAGTCTATATATACAGTAACTCTATAAAGAGCTGTGGAAGATGTCAGTGCTATAAAACGAAGTTTAAAAAAAAAAAAAAAAGACTGGGTTTCCACTGGAGCGCAGTGTCTGTGCCCAAAACAGGTGCAGCACACATGCTGATGTGAATTTGCTATAGTCATGCCATGCACAGCTATAGGGACTTGGAGGTGTTGTGCAGAAAACTGCAGCAGGAGACTTGCTGCATATTGATTTCAACAGGCTGTGATTCTGCATCTACATACATGTGCTGTAATCGACTAAGCTATGAATTCGCTGGAGTGGAAATGGGTCCTTAATGTATACCAACCCAACCGCAATCTCAGATCTGCACATGACCTCCTTTTGTCCTCCTCTAGAATTACCTCCTCACATTCATGTGTACAATATTTCTCATGTGTTTCACCCCTCCTCTGGAATCCTCTGCCACAACACCTCCATCAATCTCTAACTTTTGATATCTTTAAACACTCCCTCAAAACTCACTTTTTATAACAAGCACAGGTTCTACATTAGACCATTCCTTCTTTGACCTCTGGCCAAGTTATATTGGTACTAGACACATTGGCCCATATGCAAATTACTTTTTCCCCTGAGTTTTCCCCTAGGTGATTCAGTGGGATGCAAAAGTTTGGGTAACCTTGTTAATCGTCATGATTTTCCTGTATAAATCATTGGTTGTTAAGATAAAAAATGTCAGTTAACCACTTCAGACCCGCAGTGTTAAACCCCCTTACCGACCATGCTGTTTTTTGTTGCGCTGGGCTGTGCAGGCTTTTCAGCCTCCTGCACAGCCCAGCTATGGAGCCCAGCGATTGGACTCACCTCCTTTTTTTGTCCCTTAGGGGACATGCCGCCAGAGGTGTCCGATCGCTGTGGCAGCAGTGTTTTGGGTTTTTTTCAGAGTGTATAAGCTGTTTCACGCTCCCTCCCGCCTCCCTCCCCTTCCCTCCTCCCCTCCGTTCACTGAATTTGAACAGGACGACGATCCGTCCTGTTCCGCCTCTCATAGGCATCAGCCTATGAGAGGATGGCAATCCCCGGCCAATCAGAGGCTGTGAATCGCCGATCTCGTACATCGCTGCCAGAGACCGCAGCGCTGTACGCATGTAAACAAAGGGGATTTATTTCCCCTTTCATTTACAAACAGCCTGCTAGCCACGATCGGTGGCTAGCAGGCTAATCACGGAGCTCCGCTCCGTGAACGGGCAGGGAACGATCGCGCATTCCGCGGCCGTTCCCTGGGAAACTGCAGCTCGAGGACTTGATGCAAATTGGCATTAGGCAGTCCTGGGGCTGCCGCCACGTTCATGCCCATTGGCATGATGCGGTCGTTAGGTAGTTAAATATATCATATAGAAGACACACAGTAAAATGTGAGAAGTGAAATGAAGTTTATTGGTTTTACAGAAAGGGCGCAAAAAATGTTTAAATAAAATAAGCAGATGCATAAATTTGGGCACTGTTGTCGTTTTATTGATTCAAAAAGCTTTAGAACTAATTATTGGAATGCAAATTGGTTTGGTAAGCTCAGTGACCCCTGACCTACATACACAGGTGAATCCAATTATGAGAAAGAGTATTTAAGAGGGTCATTTGTAAGTTTCCCTCCTTTTTTAATTTCCTCTGAAGAGTAGCAACATGGGGGTCACAAAACAACTCTCAAACCTGAAGGCAAAGATTGTTCACCATCATGGTTTAGGGGAAGAATACAGAAAGCTGTCTCAGAGATTTCAGCTGTCTGTTTCCACAGTTAGAAACATATTAAGGAAATAAACCCACAGAACAGCATCAAAGACCTACAACATCATCTTGCTGCAGATGGAGTCACTGTGCATCGTTCAACCATTCGGCGCACTTTACACAAGGAGATGCTGTATGCGAGAGTGATGCAGAGAAAGCCTTTCTCCGCCCACAGGACAAACAGAGCCGCTTGAGATATGCTAAAGCACATTTGGACAAGCCAGCTTCATTTTGGAATAAGGTGCTGAGGACTCATGAAACTAAAATTGCGTTATTTGGACATAACAAGGGGCATTATGCATGGAGGAAAAACAACACAGCATTCCAAGAAAAACACCTGCTGCCTACAGTAAAATATGGTGGTGGTTCCATCATGCTGTGGGGCTGTGTGGCCAGTGCAGGGACTGGGAATCTTGTCAAAGTTGAGGGACACATGGATTCCACTCAGTATCAGCAGATTCTGGAGACCAATGTCCAGGAATCAGTGACAAAGCTGAAGCTGCCCTGGGGCTGGATCTTTCAACAAGACAACGACCTTAAACACTGCTCAAAATCCACTAAGGCATTCATGCAGAGGAACAAGTACAACGTTCTGGAATGGCCATCTCAGTCCCCAGACCTGAATATAATTGAAAATCTGTGGTGTGAGTTAAAGAGAGCTGTCCATGCTCGGAAGCCATCAAACCTGAATTAACTAGAGATGTTTTGTAAAGAGGAATGGTCTATAATACCTTCAACCAGAATCCAGACTCTCATTGGAACCTACAGGAAGCGTTTAGAGGCTGTCATTTCTGCAAAAGGAGGATCTACTAAATATTGATTTCATTTCTTTTTTGTGGTGCCCAAATTTATGTACCTGCCTAATTTTGGTTAAACAATTATTGCACACTTTCTGTAAATCTAATAAACTTAATTTCATGTCTCAAATATCACTGTGTGTGTCTCCTATATGATATATTTTACTGACATTTTTTATCGTAACAACCAACGATTTATACAGGAAAATCATGACAATTAACAACGTTGCCCAAACTTTCACATCCCACTGTATTTTCACAACTTATAAATAAAATGTCTTTTACACCAACAGCAAGCAAGAAGATACTCAGAATAATTTTAGCAGGGCTTTTTCACCTACTTTTTGGTACTTTTTTCTATTGCAGAGTGCTGAAAGGTTATTTTAAATTGAAGATGAAAAATTATCTCTAAGGAAAAATCTCAGGAGGTAAAGTGAATTGCGTATGGGCCACTAACTCTAGGTATGAATATCTTATACCGTTCTATCCCACCTCTTGTTCCCCGCTATTCCTTTAGATTGTAAGCTCGCAAGGGCAGGGCTCTCTCACCCTTTTGTGTCTTGGAATTTGTTACACATTTGATACATGTTACTTTTGTCATTGTAATTTCCAATTCTGTATGTTGTACCAATACAGTATTTTGTATATTGGTATAGCGCATTGTTTGTATTATTAAGTACCCCATGTTTGTTTCTTATTTGGAACAAAATATGTTGGTGCTTTATATATTAATAATAATAATATCAGGAAACCCATCGCTGCAAGCCCGTGTCACGCACGTAGCCATTATGTTGGCACGTGCGCACAGGCCCCGATTTACACCACATGAGCCTATAGGCACAGATGTCCAGGCATCCTAGACTTCACCCTCCATGAACTAAATGCCACCACCAGCCACATCCCAATTGTGCTGGCTGGTCCAGCTGTCACTTCTCCCTTATGTCCCTTGCCCATCATATGTGGCTACAGTTGTTCCTCAGCATTAGGTAGCTAGAGGTACCCTCAGTATTAATTAGCTAGAGGTACCCTCAGTATTAAGTAGCTAGTGGCAGTGGCGTAGCTAAGGAGCTGTGGGCCCCGATGCAAGTTTTACATGGGGCCCCCCAAGCACTCTATACATAACAATTGATACGGCGCACCAAAACCTGCCAATGGCAACTACAGTGTCAGAGGTGCAAGCAGGGGAATGGGGAACAGTTTGTTAGTGATTACCACTATTCAAAGTATCTATAGAAGTGATTATTATGAGCACAGGACCAATAGAGAGCTAAAACTGTAGTTGAGGGAGGGCCCTTTGGGGCCCCTCTGGCCCAAGGGCCCCGATGCGGTCGTTACCTCTGCAACCCCTATTGCTACGCCCCTGGCTAGTGGTGCCCCCGAGCGAAGGGAGATCTCGTCAGGGGAATGCCGAGAGCACTAATTTACGGTCTGCTTGGGACTCTGCTTGGAGAAGGAGGGAAGGAGGCACTAGGGGGGAAGAGTGAGCCGACTTTCCATCATCAGGCGCCTGGAGGTGCGTGCCTACAGTGACTTATGGTAAATCCGGCCCTGCGTGCGCACCCCCCTCCTTCAACCCCACTGAGAGGGCAACGACTTACTGTGGCTTGTGCTTGGCATGGCATGGCCTCAGCAGCTGCATCCTGGTCATGCATTACAACTGCCTATTACTATATAAGATGATCAGGACATGGATGCACAGCCACACACGTCTCATCATAGCACACCCATTAACACATATTTATCTTCAGTCACTTCAGGGCTGCAGAGAGATGTGGACAGGGAATGGCTTGTAAATGCGAGATGACCTGTTACTCATGTCAGAGAGCACAAAACGATCTGGCAAGCAAGACGCCTGTCCTGAACAATGGGAAGAGGTAGCTCTGTCATCCTCGTAGAATACGCCTAGGAGCACTGAAGGGATTAGAGTGAGACAGACGTGAAGATGCATGTCAAGGAAAGAATGTGAGAAAAGGAAAGCACGCCAGAGGAAATGGGGTGGTCTGCGCATTGTGATTAATGACAAATATACATAGCTATAGGATATGCTTTACATGGCCACAGATCCTCGCTGCTCCTGCTTCTCCACATACTCCATAGGCTCAGAGTTTGGATTTGGCATTGCTTGGATAATGGTCTGCAATACAAATGCTTATACAAACTTTTATTACTATTATAGTTCGTATCCAATGTGATGAGTAAACAATTCTCCTAAAATGCACGGAAGAAGGAAGTTAAATCTATCCAATCAAAACAGCTGCTGGTTAATTGCCGTAATCATCTGCCAGATAATTGATTCACAGTTGCTGGCAGTGGCGTAGCAATAGGGGGTGCAGAGGTAGCGACCGCATCGGGGCCCTTGGGCCAGAGGGGCCCCGAAGGGTCCATCCTCTATCACAGTATTAGCTCTCTATTGGTCCTGTGCTGGTAATAATCACTTCTATAGATGCTTTGAATAGTAGTAATCCTTAACAAACTGTTCCCCATCCCCTTCTTGCACCTCTGACTCTGTTTGTGCTTGGCAGGTTTTGGTACGCCGTATCAATTTCAATGTATAGAGTGCTTGGGGAGCCCCCATGTAAAACTTGCACCGGGGCCCATAGCTCCTCATCTACGCCACTGGTTGCTGGCTATGAACGTTCTGATTTTTTTTGCTCCTCACTATCACTAATAGAGATGTCACGAACGTAGAATTTTCCATTCATGAACGCAAACATTCCGCAAATGTTCGCGAACAGGCAAATCTGGCAAACCGCCACAGACTTCAATGGGCAGGCGTATTTTAAAACTTACAAAGACTGTTTCTTTTTAATAGGGGGTGGGGGGTCCAGGAAGGGGTGCTAGCTGATTGGCTGCCATGTGTCGTCTGACTGTGAGGTAAGGGGTCAAAGTTTAGCTCAATGATAATGTATAGGGGGCGAATGTGAACAGCTGCTCACTAATAATTAAAGGGTACCTGAAGTGACATGTAACACGATAAGATACAGTACATACTGTACTGAGGGCCAGTTTAAGCTGCACGGGAGCCCTAGGGCAAAACTACTACCAAACCACATCACCGCCCCCAGCAAAGTCAACACCTGGGCCCAAACCCTACCCCCAGATTTTGCACTTACTGTATGTGATAGTGTGATAGTTCACCCCAATGACGTGCATCCAGCCAGCCACACATCTTGCAGGGGCCCCTGGGGACTTTGGGGTAGACCACTTGGGGGTCTCCCACCTGGGGCGTAGGACTGGCAGTGGTCAATTGCCCCCTTTGCCTCCATGGCCGCGCCGGCCCTTACTGTACTGTCCAAGGGTACTGTAAGGGCAAAGAAACTAGTTCTCAAAATTACAGTTTCTCTGCAGTATGTGTATGTGGCGTGGATGTGGCGTAGAAAATGTGTCAATTTTAATATTACAAGATTTGTCTCTATGGGACCTGAATAAACTACCGCCTGATAATAATATGCAAAACAAAATTTTGCCAGAAGGTATTTGCGATTATTCAGGTTGGAGTGAGCATATGAGGTGTCCCACAACGCATCACTGCTGAATATTGGGCAGCACGGTGGCGTAGTGATTAGCACTTGCAGTGCTGGGTTTCTGGTTTGCATCCCAGCCAGGTCAATATCTGCAAGGAGTTTGTATGTTCTCCCTGTGTCTGTGTTGGTTTCCTCCAGGCACTCTGGTTTCCTCTCACATCCCAAAAAAATACAAATAAGTTAATTGGCTTCCCCTAAAATTGGCCCTAGATTACAATACATACACTACACGATACATACCTAGTCATATGACTAAGGTAGGGATTGGATTGTGAGCTCATCCGAAGGACAGTTAAGTGGCAAGACTATATATACTCTGTAAAGCACTACAGAAGATGTCGGTGCTTTATAAGTACTAAAAGAATAATAATATGCAAACCATCCCTTTGTTCTCCCTGATAGCTAATTCACCTCCAGAACCGCTAGAATGCAACGATGTGTCGACTTGTTAATTGTACAAAGCAGCAATGTCTCAGACAGATTGTTTCAGACTGGTTGATCCTCATCAGTGCAAGGCATGGATTAATATGGCTCTATGGGGTAGGACTTGAAACATCCAGAGTTACAGAGTATTCAGCAAGCTCATGGTGAACCAGAACTCCTCGGAAGTGTGTAAAGCCCTCTTACTAACATGTTATGCAAAACAGAATATGCTCACACAAACCTGATTAAATGGTCATTCAACTCAATCATTATTATTGATCTGTCATGCTACCAGGAGGCCTTCTGAACAGTCTGTAGCAACCTAATTGCCCCAAAGACCTTCTGCCCTGAGGACTATGGGTAACTATAGATAACATGGCAATGCATAAAGATGTCCTCACTGAAGTATTTTCCTTGCTAAGCAAAAATGATGTTTCTTACCTGTGGCTAATTGCGTGACGACATTTTGGACTGTTTTGTTTATTGTACATCAGTTATGTTTTTCATTTACATCAAGTAACACATTTTCCTCTAGTCAAAGACTATAATGCAAACATCAGAATATTATCAAAAAGAATGTTAATAAGAAATATAACCATTTCAATTGCAAGGTCAAATACGAAAGAACAACATTAAAATCTGTCATTCCCTTAATATATATCCGTCCAGGAAAATGTTGTGGAGCTGTATATGTTCATGTGAATTAAGCTGTCTTTTTATTATTGTAACCATACAGCCCAGCTTGCGGTTTCGGCACGATGTTGATACACCAACACTTACCTTTTGAACTGGGAAGGATCAAATGTTCCTCTTCATTCCTCGGCGGAATCTCTGACTCATGTGTGTTTGCCAAATATAATTTAAGAGAAAGAAAAGAATACAGTTGAGGACAGACGTTTAAGAGCACAATTTGCTGTAGCAAAATGAGTAAATAGGTAATAATTATGTTATATATTAAATAAAAACAAACAGAAGGCACAGCAATAGAAAATAAATGGTCATGCATGAACATGAATATGATAGACAAAAGTATAAAAAACAGAAGTTTTACATATTGTCAATTAACTATGCAATAGTGTTGTTTAACCCTTTAGCAGCCAATTTATTTAGAGGCTTGCAAGTGCTCCAGACCAATTTATTTTAGCACTTTTTTACATTTTTTCTTAGTTAGATTTCCTAGCTTCTTATTAGTACTGCTGCAATGTGTATTTATGGCCTCTTGTCACTAGGGGGCAGTGTGAGAAAGTAAAAGAGGACTTCTGCTTTCAGTTTCTATGTTTTCTGCTTGGTTCATGAGATCAAAGCATAAAGAATTTACAGCTCAACGAGTGCTAATTTTTTTTCATATTCTACTGATTGAAGAAGTATTTTTTTAGAGTTACACTGAGACATAAATATAAACATACAAACAGCAAGCCTATGTTTTTTTGTATTTATTTATTGTATTTATAAATAGAGATGTCGGCGAACGGTTCGGGAAACCGTTTGCCGGCGAACCCCTCACCCTGTACTACTTCCGGGTCGCTATGACCCGGAGTAGTACGGCTGCGCTGGGCCGGCGGTGTGTGTCCTTGATTGTGCGCCTGTCGCCGGGCACTTTCTGCACATGTGCGTGACGTCATGAGTGACGTCAGGCTCATGCGCAGAGAGTGCCAGGCAACAGACGCGCGATCAAAGACGCGCACCGCTGGCCCGGCGCAGCCGTACTACTCCAGGTCATAGCGACCCGTAAGTAGTGAAGCCCATAGAGATTCGCTGGCGAACGGTTTTCTCGCATCTCTATTTGTAAAACACCAACATATTACGCAACGCTGGATAGAGGAAATTGTGAAGCAGTATACTTTTAATTTCTTACCAATTGGCACCAAGTCCTTTATTCAATTAACTTTTCTCCTGCATTTTCTTTGAGGAGATGTTTCTTTAACTTTATCTTTCCAAGTTACAGTTCAGCAAGTAGCATGATAAAGGAATAAAAAGTAAGTAGAGTAATATCATACTTATCAATATCTTTCTTAAAAAGTTTTTATTACTGAAAAGTTATGAAAACATCTCTCCTGTGAGAAAACAAAGGAGAAATGTTAATTTAAATCAGGGCCCAAGAGTTATCTCTTATAATATATAGTTGAAGAGAGTGGTTATTTTATTTTTTTTACAAAAACATTGCACTTTGTGGGCAAAAAAAAATGGGAAACATAGGACAGCATAGTTCAGGTTAAATGGTAGAGGGGACATATGTGAAAAGTTTATTGGGGATAGGGAGCAGGGCTGGGCGATTTAAGCTCCAGCCTCAAGGTGCAGTGTAGGAGGGGGCACACAACTCACTCAGCTATCATTCCCCTATTGTGTTTGAAGCAGAGAGAAATACGAAAAAGGGGATACATGGCAGTGACTGCAAGCCAGATAACTAGAGATTAAGGTGTTGGGGGCCCTGGGGCGCCTCTTAGTCTTATAGCAATCAGTGTGTGGCGGCTGGGGTGGAAGGGATGGAGGGGCGCACTTTGGTGTCTCAGCTTTGGGTGCTGAGGGGCCTTGTCCCGGCTCTGATAGGGAGACAAAAGGGAGCATAAATAAGGAGACTCGGCCATGGGCGCGCATGTGCAGAAGCCGCTGACCTGCCTGGGTCGGCGCCCAATAATGAGGGGACCGTAGAAGAGTGGCTGCCAGCGGAGCTGCGACAAGGGTCACAGAGACTTCAAGAGGCTGGAGCCCCAGGTAAGTAGATCAGCATTTTTTCTCTCATGTATCCTTTAAGTCATCGCAGTAATTACTCCTCAACCCAATTTTTGTGCAATAGAGCTGATGCGGGGTAGGAAAGACTAAAAAAGAGTAAAATACACAGTTGGTGCCATACATGAGGGCTATATTAGCAGGTATTACCTACACAATGCAAGCTATACTGTGTGCATAGTACACTGTGTTACAGGTGTAATCACCATGAAATTACCTTGCACTCTCTACTGTCTGTTTCATTAATCCATCTGAAGTGCCATCAAGCTTTTTTTACCAACATACAAGATTGGGTGCGTTTACCTATTGTGCTCTCTGAAAGGCAAACTAGTCCTCCTTTAAAGCAAGATGGATACAAGGTACACAGCAATTCATTGTAGTGCAGCTGGTTTGAGTGTGTGTGAGCGTTTGGCTATCACATAACTGATACTGGCGCACAAGTGTTATTGTTTTGCTGGCCTTATGATATTATATAGTTAAAGGATCACCTGTGAAAATGTTGACCCCAATGCTTGGATTCTGTGCCAGCGGCTAAAAAGAAGAAAGGTAAGTATTTAGATAAAGATATCAATTAGGTCTAGACACTGTTTAGATTAGTTAGTGCTAAAAGTAAAGCAAGGGAGAGGTTAGGGTTAGAGTTGTGGTTAGGCATCAGTCAGAGGTTAACATCACAAGGAGAGGCTAGGGGTAGGTGTAAGGAAGGGTTAAACATTAAGGTAGAGGATATGGTTAGGAGTAAGAAAGGGGTGAAAGACACGGGGAGGTTAAGAATAAGGAATAGGAAGAAGCTGTCCATCATCTTCGCCAGATTTTAGACTTTTGTTTACTCTTTCATGAATAGCTCCATTGAGCTCTCCTCTTCCTTTCTGTTGCTCACCATTTGCAGCTTCCCTTTCCCTTCTGAAGTCTTCTCCTAAAGCGGTATTGTCACCATAAAAATCAAATTTCAACAGCAACTGGTCTGAGTGTATTAAGTGATAAAGTTGCTAACCCTGCATTCAAAACTTGCAGAACTTTTTCTGCTGTTATGGTTTGGAGTTATCACATACTTTAGGAACATTGGCCCTAATGCCAAACAGTGCTGGGAGTTCTTTTTATCTACAATATATTCCCCCTCTTTCATTTATTTCCCTGCCTAGATGCTTATCAGAAACACCCTCTGATTACTTGTGTTTACAAGCAAGGCTGAGGTGACTCAGTGATTGGAGGATAAGAGTGGTTCCTAGTATACACCTCAGTGGGAGTGTCTGAAGACTCTGGGAGGAGGGCAGTTAATATATACACAATGAGCAAGAGAAGGGAGGGGGGGAAACAAGAGTCAGGGAGGATATGATGTCAGCACTAACTTGGCAAGTTAGCCAGTGCCTAGAATAGGATTTTCTGATTTTTCTTTATAAAATTCACAGGAATCATTACGTGGATAGCACAATACATCTGTTATGTAAGTAGAAGTAGTATTTATCTACTTACATATGTATTTTTTATTGCTAGGTTAGCATGGGTGCCGCTTGTTCTTTAAAGGGACCCTGAGCAGGACCCAAAAATGCCATAATGAACTTACCTGGTGCCTTCTTCCAGCCTCTCGTAGTCCGTAAAGTCTGTTGGCATCCTCTGGGCCTCCCTCCATTCTTCCGCTGGCTACTCTGTTAGCCGCATTACTTTGCCAGGAGTCATGCACAACTGCGCATGCACGGCCCCTCCATGTGCCTGTCTCGCTAGCGCTCCCGTCACCGTGTATATGCATGCACGGTTAATTCTTTCGAGATCTGTGCATGTGCAGGCAATGGACATGTGGGTGAGCCACCAGCAAAAGAACAAAGGAAGCCTGGAAAATGCTGAGGGACCTTGCAGGAACTGGAGGAAGGGGGCTGGAGGAAGGCCCAGGTAAGTTCATTATGTCATTTTTGGGTCCTGATCAGGGCCCCTTTACATATTCAGCAATCCTTGTAAAATGTTCAGCCACCCCCTTGGGTAGAAGTTGCCCAAGGCCCTGGCCTATGTGGCCTTTTCAGAAATCCAGCCCTGTTCATCAAGGAGATCAGTTACGGTTAGGTGATCAATGGGGAAGAAGCACCAATAACACAGCAGAAAATGTTGATTAACCACTTAACCCTTTCCACTCAGAGTTATTTCCTAAAGGAAGTCGTTTGTGCTCGGAGTTTTTTTTTAAAGAAATGCGCTCTCCCTCTTACACTCAGTCCCATTTTAACATGGAACATAACACAATAACATGGTATATCTTATTTTAAAGAACACATTATAACGTTTAAGTTGATACCTTATTTGGACAATTTGGCATCTTCTATTGGCTGGTAGCAGAGGAGAAAGCCAAGGTATGGTAAATTGAAAAACAGTTTCCTGGGTGTATTCCGGGTCTGCGTGAGCAAATTTCTCAATAATAGATGGTTTTATGCCCGCCACCCAGGGTCTTACTGTCCCTACACACAATACAATTGTTGGTATTTCGATTGGGCAGATTAGCAAGTGGCTACTATTTACACCCCCAGTCCATCCCATAGGAGGCCATTCATTCTCTTAACAACTTTGCAGGCAATCTGCAAGAAAAATAACATTTAATCTGCAATTATTTTTCTTTTTTTTTTGCAGAATGGAATCTGCAAAAATGAATCAGCAGCTATTTTTTATTAAAAAAAAAAAACACAGGAAAGAAACGGAAGTGACATTTAAATCTAAATGTCACGTCCTTCTAGGGCTGATGGGGGAGATCAGGTATGGGGCTGGGGGGCACTATGTGTGTGGGCATGTAGTATTACATGCCCACAAACAGGCACACACAGATCGGCGGTTTGCGGCGGTCCCGATGCGCTGCAAACTGCCGCTGCAGGGATGTCCCGCATAGCGGGACATACAGATGCAACGCGGAATTCGCGATCTCCGGCTATGCGGAACATACAAGTGGAAAGGGTTAAGCCTCTCTGGACGAGTATTCTCACCCAGATAGGTGTCGCTCAAGTCTAACTGGACGAGTATTTCCGTGTCAGTGGTTGGGGAAGGGAAGCAATGCTTCTCCGACCCAATCGCAGTGCCTGGAATGAAAGGACATAACCCCGATCAGGAGCTATGTCCATTCATAACAAAGAACATGAAAAAGAAAAAGGAAACACTTCCTGGTAAACCAGGGAGTGCTTCAAGTGCCATCTAGTGACAAAAAGTTAAATTACACAAACCACATATTTTTATGAAAAAAAAAATATATAATGAATTATTTTCAAAGCCCCCAATCCCACTTACCAAGCAAAAAGAAGAAAAGAAAAAAAAAGTAAAAAACAAACAAACCATAAATAGTTGCCTTAGGGACTTAGCGTATTTTTTAATATGTATGTCATAGGGTATATTACTGTTATTTTAGTACATAAGGGCTTACAATTGATAAAACACACACACACAAAAAACCCCCAGAAAAAATACACCTTTATTTCTACATAATATATTGACGCCATACATTGTACTAGGAACATAATTTAAATGTTGTGATAGGCGGGACTTATGGGCAAATAAAATGGGCGCGTTTTATTTATAGTAGCATTGCTTCTTTTAAAACTATAGGGGATGGAATTGGAAAAATAGTATACATTTTTCTTTTCTTTTTTCTTTCTTTTTTTTTGTATCTGCCTATAAAATGCTTAATTAAAACAAGTATCGCTCACAAAAAGCTTAATTTGTGGCGAAAAAAAAGATATAGATCATTTAAGTGTGATGAGTAGTGATAAAGTTATTGGCAAATGAAGGGGAGGAGCACTGATAGGGGAAAATTGCTTCCGTTCTGAAGGTGAAAACACCTGCAGGCTGAAGTGGTTAATACCCAAAATACCAGAGAGTCAGAAATGTCTTTCTTGGTACTTGGCGCTTGTGCTGAATGCAGCAATACTGACTCCATACTGTAGGTACCCCTTGAGGCACATGTCTTCCCTCTTTTGCTTTGCTCCCAGGCCAGTGATAGGAAAAGACTGGGGTTGGTAATATAGGAGTTATAAGCGGGTTTTGCTAAATAGTTAATCTGGCTCCCTGCCGGATATCAAACGCCTATTTTGTATAGAGCTGTTCCATAAAAAATTGGTATAATCCAGAAAATTAGTCTCAAATGTTAATTAGAATCCTGAAGTTTGGATGACATTAAACCTTTATTGGGCGAGGTTTCCATTGTAAAAGCACAGCAAGTACAGACCATCAGAGACTGTGCTTAGCCTTCTGCTGACCTTTATACATATTTCCAAAGATACAGTATGAAATCCACTGCCAACTACAACAAATATTTGCTGAAATATCACCAAAAATAATTTGACTTCATGTCAGGCTGTGAGCCTAAAACACCCAGATTTTATCAGAAAATATAACCCAGAACGTCAGACAAGATTATTAGCCATAAATTATCATTTTGCTTTCCCAAAAACAGAACGATCTTGGACTGGGCCCCACGTCTGATCCGCAGAAGGCCTTATTTATAAGTCATAAATATGCATACCATATTAGGTTATTTTAATTATAGTTTTCCCTATGTACCATTCATTTACTGATAAAGACAAGAAAAGACACAGAACATTTATTTTGCACTTTTATCCTGGGGGACTCAAAGTGCCAGAGCTGCAACCACTAGGACGCGCTCAATAGGTAGTAGCGTTGTTACGGAGTCCTGCCTAAGTACTCCTTACCGAATAGGTGCTGGCTTACTGGACAAGATTCCAACCTTGGTCTCCTTTGTCACAGACAGAGCACTTCAGTACACTATCCAGCCAGGAAAAGCAAAAGGCTGAGTTCACATATGGAATAGCGTGAAAAAGTAGTGTTTCCGGATGGTGCGTTTGCGATTTGCAGTTGTGTTTTTACCGTGTTTTGCTGCGTGTTGCCTGTAAGGGTCTATGCAAAGTTCAATTCCTGGTGAGAGAACCACTTTAAGTTGCAAATCTTTATGTAGCTGAAACATTTAGCCCCTTTTGCTTATTGTCATCCGTAGGTAGCACACCTTCAGGATAATAGCATCTTGGTCAGTGGGGTAACGTATAACACCACACGTAAATAAAGCGATACTAAAACGATGTGTGAAGGATGAAGGAAAGGAGATAAACAGATTTAGAAATCCACACAACAAACTCTGGAACCCATTTCACAGTTATTGTTTCATAATAAAACTGTGAAAACGTTATTGCTTTCCAAAAACAATTCGATCCGGTGACAGATTTACTAGAAGAGCTGGATGGAAGTTATAAATAAAGATTATTTTTATTGTGGCGAGTCCACACGGAACCATGGGTGAAATACTCATATTAGGACACAAGGGAACAGCGTGTTTCCTATTCAAATACGTTTTTATTGAATACACCTGATTCCACACTAACTTCCAGAATTCACTTCAAACAGCTTAATGAGGAACAGCAATAGTGTGTTTTTTTGTACTTACAACTTCGAGAGGTGCACAGCTGACATCCATATTATTGTGTGCCCAGGGAGTATGGGGGGGTTACATATAATTAGGGCCCCTTTTGTGCAAACAAATATATGAAACCCATGTGGCCCATACTAACAACTTGTTTGCACAATCTGCTCCGAGGATCTGAAGTGAAGGTTATGAAAGACTCATGGTGATCTTTAAAATAAAGGTTGTCATGAATTAAAGATCCCACGCTGCTGCTTAAAATAGAAAGACAAAAAAAGACCCCTTGTAAGTGCTGATAGAGAGCAGAATGAAGAGATGACCGTTCTGCTATTCACATCTGCATCAGCTGACATGGGCCCTTGGATCAGAAGGCCAGGATGTAGCCTATTATGGTGCTGCCTTCCTGTCTTCTCTCCATTGTTGCACGAGTTAAGAGGCAGGTGCAGAAGACAAGCCTGAAAAAAAGGTCCTTAAGGGCAGAGAGGTTCTCACAGGATATAGAGCATAAATGCAGTATTTTCTGTATTTTCCGCCATTGAACTTAGAAACAGGTATAAGTTTCAAAAGGAAGAGTCTTGCTAATAAGATGATTCATTCTGGAATACATATTAGACAGCATTACTTATGTAATAGTTGTACATTTAGTAAATCTTTTATGGTACTGTGATGGTTATTATATGAGGAAACAAAAGGCACAACGTAGCACACTAATCTAGTGATTTAAAGCAAAGCAGGGCAGTTTCTAGGCTAAATTTCACCCAGTTCGAGAGTCCAAAAATATGCTGCCATTAAGACTGCCTTTGTGGGGAAATCTGCTGCTATTAAGACTGCCTTTGTGGGGAAATCTGCTGCCATTAAGACTTAATGGCAGCCAGATTTCCCCACAAATGCAATCTTAATGGCAGCCAGATTTCCCCACAAATGCAATCTTAATGGCAGCCAGATTTCCCCACAAATGCAATCTTAATGGCAGCCAGATTTCCCCACAAATGCAATCTTAATGGCAGCCAGATTTCCCCACAAATGCAATCTTAATGGCAGCCAGATTTCCCCACAAATGCAATCTTAATGGCAGCCAGATTTCCCCACAAATGAAATCTTATTGGCAGCACAGCAATTCACTCACCTCTGGCTGGGTCTGGGTGGAGGAGGTAGGAGGATATAGGCAGGCAGACAGGCAGGCGGCTGCAGCTGACTGTGACCACGGTGGCGGGCGGCATTAGGAGGAGCGGGCCGGGCTGCGGGCACTCACTGTGTCTGTGCTGGCGCTGCTAGCCGCTCTCTCAGAGTGAGTCTCTCTAGACTCTACTCTGGCTCTGTCCACGCACACACCACGGGTCGGGTCGGGTCGGGCGGGCGGCATCTCACACGCTGAGGCTGTGGCTCCTCCCCCTGTCAAGCGTGACGTGAGGTCAGGTGGGCTGCCTGTTTCCACATTGGGCTGCGCCGACGTCTACATGTGACGTCAGGCACAGCCGCCCGCCCCGCACAGTGTGTCGCTAAGTAAGCTACATTATCGGATAATTGTGTTTTATTTATCAGTAAAGAGTTCTAACTTGTTATACTGGGTGGCTATCTGCGTTTATCAACAACTCTGCTCCATCAGCCTAAAGAGGAACCATCGCGAAAATCTTAAAATTTAAAACACATACAAATAAGTACATTTCTCCCAGAGTAAAATGAGCCATAAATTACTTTTCTCCTATTGTATACAATGAACAGAGGCGCCAAAAGTATAAGATTAGATTAAATGAGCTTAAAAACCAACTTAAATGGCAAAATTGAAGGAGGAAGTGGTGGTCTTACCTCCCTCAAGCAGACACGACAACGACTGCGATTCAGACAGTCAAACACATTTATTAGGAACTCCAAAAAGAAATGCAACGCGTTTCGCAGGTTCAACCCCGCTTCATCAGGCAATTTAGGGAGGAGTATCAAACTGAAAATGCCAGAGACCAAAGTATGAATACACTCGTACAATCACAAATGTGTTATTATATAATATTCAAAAATAGTGATTTCAATATAATAAACTGAGTTCAAATGCAAAACTATGGATTAAATATATAAGGTAAGCCCATGATTTAATTAATTTCAGAATAAATGTATCTTGGAAAAACACATATACATAGCCCAACATGGTAATGCATATGGTTCCCTCAATTAACTCAATAAATTGAGTTCAAATGCAAAACTATGGATTTTGTATATTCAGTATGTCACTAATAACACAATTCTCAGAATAAATGTATCTCGGAACAACCCATAGCCAAACATGGCAATGCAGAGAAATTGCAGCAAATGAGTGATTGCTTTAACTGACCTAATACAACATCCATGTGCTGCATATGGATTGAAGTAGTGGGTGTTTAATAGTAAATAATAGTGTATTCAGTATCAGGTATTTGTCCTGGATAAGGAGTGACTAAACTAAAGGTAATAAAGGTTTTGCTGGTATCACTCTAAGGATGTGTAAAGCATAATTATACAAACTAGGAGTCAAGATTCCAAAAGATGTAGCAAAGTGACTTACCAATCTGCACAAGGATTCAAATTAAGCGCCTCTGTAATGAAAGAGCAAGCCATAGCAGCTTAAATAGGTGTTGGGTGAGTATGGGCCAATCAGGGACTGCCATGTGGACAGTGTGGACAGGCCAGTGATGTAACTAGTGATGTAATGCTGGGCGGGGAAGGGGAAGGGGGAAAAAAAAAAAAAAAGGGAATTGTGTTTGAAAAATTCTTAACTGAGGAATGGTAACCTCAGTGGTAAGCATGACTAGATCTGGTAATATAATACTAAGGTCGGGGCTTCATTGCCTAATGTAGAAATGGACACAACAACAACAACAACATTTGCATAGATCATCCAATAAATATCCAATAAGAATTATATATAAGATAAAAAATATAAAAAGATATAAAATTAATTGATACTTATATAAAAATGAATAGTTACTTAAATTAGGAAAGAATACCTAAAAAGAAGATAAAAATGGGAGGGGGGTGGGAAAAAGGAAGGGGATTTTAGGGGGGAAGGGGGGGGGGGAACAAGAAGGGGGAGGAGAGGGGGGGTTTGGGAAATAAGGGAGTTGTTGACTGTCAACAGCTGTTTGGACTGACGATTTAGTATAAAGCCAATTATATGAACAAATTATATACAGTGCATATCATAAAACATATAAAAATTATAAAAATGTAAATATAAAATATAGAAAGAATTAAGAGAGAGGACTAGTTAAAAAGTCTTAACGGAATGTGGATAGTAATAATTAATAGATTTTTTCTAAAACTTCGTTGAGACCCTCAGGAACTAGCGTCCTGAGGGTTTGGATCCAGTACATCTCCAATTTTTTCAGTTTGTCATAGGCCGCTGGTTCTGTTGCATTAATTTCATCTATTAGGGTGATGGTGAAGGTGCTGGGGTCCCCGTGGTGAATCTGGTGGAAGTGACGTGAAACACTGTGCAGGGGGAATTTGTTAAGAATATTTCTTTTGTGTTGGCCTATTCTGCTACGTGCCTCCTGTGTGGTTCTGCCTACGTACTGGAGACGGCAGGCACAAGAGATCAGATAAATGATGAATTTGGATTGGCAAGATATGCGTCTTTTTATACTATATTGGATACCAGTGGTATTGGACATGAAAGTGGAGGTGTTCAGTACAAATGTACATGCTGCGCAACGGGTTTGGCTGCAGGACCATGAGCCTGGCATCGGTGGATTGGAAACAGGTGTATGGTTAGTTTTATTGCAACGTAGTTTGCTGGGAGCTAAAAGGTTACGAAGGTTTGGGGCTCGTCTATATGTGATGAGGGGACGTGTGGGTAATATTGGTTTAAGGTATGGATCCTGGAGGAGAATTTCCCAGCGTTTTTGTAATATAGATTTTATGCCTTGATGTTCTTTGCAATATCTGGTTATAAATCTAGGTGGGGGGTTATTGGGGACATCGGTGCTGGGTATGTTCTGGGTGGTGGGGGGCGGTATTTTGGCTTTGTGTCTGGCATCGCGAATAAGTTTTTTAGGATATTTTCTATCTGAAAATTTCTTAGTTAGGATGTCGGATTGTATATTGTAATCGTGTGGGTCGGTGCAATTCCTGAAGATACGTTGAAACTGATTGTAGGGAGTATTCTGGGTCCAGGGGCGATGGTGAAAGCTGTTAAAATGTATGAAATTATTGGCATCTACGGTTTTAAAAAAGGTTTTTGTTTTGATTTTGTCATGTTCTATAAAGATGGTTAAGTCAAGAAAATCGATGGAGGTGGGGTGATGTTGGGAAGTGAAATGGAGGCCGGCTTTATTGCTGTTGAGGAATGTGATGAAGGAGGGGATAAGTGTGGTGTCGCCCTTCCAAATGAAAAACAGGTCATCAATATATCGTTTATAGAGTATAATGTTATCTTTAAACGGATGGTCATTCTGGAATAGTTGTAATTCTATGTAACCCATTGTAAGATTTGCATACGAGGGGGCAAATGAACTGCCCATTGCCGTGCCGCTGATCTGGTGGTAATATTTATCATTAAATGAGAAAATATTATTGTTCAAGATAAATTCTGTACATTGTAAGAGGAACTGTTGTTGGTCGTATGGCATAGAGGGAACTGTAGAAAGGTAGAATTGTATGGCTGTTAGGCCAAACTGGTGGGGAATGTTAGTATATAGTGATGTAATATCGCAGGTGAGCCAGTGATAATCCAGGGACCAAGAGGTGTGGGTTAGCAGCTGTATGAGGTGATATGAATCTTTGAGATATGAGGGTAGATTGGTGACTATAGGCTGTAGGTGTCGGTCAATGAAGCGGGAAAGGTTGCTGGTCATGGAGTCGATGCCGGAGATAATGGGTCTACCGGGTGGTTTCTGGAGATTTTTATGAATCTTGGGGAGATAATAGAAGAACGGGGTTTTGGGGTGGTGATTAAGAATAAAATTGCGTTCATTTTTTGTAATGATGTCTTGTAGTAAGGCCTGTTGATATATATAATTCTTATTGGATATTTATTGGATGATCTATGCAAATGTTGTTGTTGTTGTTGTGTCCATTTCTACATTAGGCAATGAAGCCCCGACCTTAGTATTATATTACCAGATCTAGTCATGCTTACCACTGAGGTTACCATTCCTCAGTTAAGAATTTTTCAAACACAATTCCCTTTTTTTTTTTTTTTTTTTTTTTTTTTTCCCCCTTCCCCTTCCCCGCCCAGCATTACATCACTAGTTACATCACTGGCCTGTCCACACTGTCCACATGGCAGTCCCTGATTGGCCCATACTCACCCAACACCTATTTAAGCTGCTATGGCTTGCTCTTTCATTACAGAGGCGCTTAATTTGAATCCTTGTGCAGATTGGTAAGTCACTTTGCTACATCTTTTGGAATCTTGACTCCTAGTTTGTATAATTATGCTTTACACATCCTTAGAGTGATACCAGCAAAACCTTTATTACCTTTAGTTTAGTCACTCCTTATCCAGGACAAATACCTGATACTGAATACACTATTATTTACTATTAAACACCCACTACTTCAATCCATATGCAGCACATGGATGTTGTATTAGGTCAGTTAAAGCAATCACTCATTTGCTGCAATTTCTCTGCATTGCCATGTTTGGCTATGGGTTGTTCCGAGATACATTTATTCTGAGAATTGTGTTATTAGTGACATACTGAATATACAAAATCCATAGTTTTGCATTTGAACTCAATTTATTGAGTTAATTGAGGGAACCATATGCATTACCATGTTGGGCTATGTATATGTGTTTTTCCAAGATACATTTATTCTGAAATTAATTAAATCATGGGCTTACCTTATATATTTAATCCATAGTTTTGCATTTGAACTCAGTTTATTATATTGAAATCACTATTTTTGAATATTATATAATAACACATTTGTGATTGTACGAGTGTATTCATACTTTGGTCTCTGGCATTTTCAGTTTGATACTCCTCCCTAAATTGCCTGATGAAGCGGGGTTGAACCTGCGAAACGCGTTGCATTTCTTTTTGGAGTTCCTAATAAATGTGTTTGACTGTCTGAATCGCAGTCGTTGTCGTGTCTGCTTGAGGGAGGTAAGACCACCACCTTCTCCTTCAATTTTGCCATTTAAGTTGGTTTTTAAGCTCATTTAATCTAATCTTATACTTTTGGCGCCTCTGTTCATTGTATACAATTTTGAGTCCACCCTTGGTGGAGGGTTGCTACCCTTTCTTCCTGTCTACAGAGAGCGACTTCTTAATCCTGAGTGGGGTCAGGACAATCTCCCCACCTGCCTTTACAGTGGTTGCCTGCTGGTGACCCTGACTTGTGAGTATTTAGCAATACAAACTTATTGCCACCTTGTCCAGTACGAATTACACTATTGGGGCTCTTGGTGTTCCCTGTTTTTATTACTTTTCTCCTATGTTGCTGTCGCTTACAGTAGGTAGTAGAAATCTGACATTACCGGTTTTGGTTTTGGGCTAGTCCATCTCTTCATAGGGGGATTCTCAGCATGGTCTGTATTCTTTATAAAGAATTCATTCATTCATTCATTCATTCATTCATTCATTCATTCATTCATTCATTCATTCCCTGAAAAAGATTTATACAAAGATGCTGGCCAGCCTCTCTGCTCGCTGCACACTATTTTGGCAGTTGGCCGGAGCAACTGCCATTCACTATGTGCTTTTAAAAATAAAGAAAACCCTGAGAACCCCCCTATGAGAGGTTGGGCTAGTCCAAAATCTGTCGGTAATGTCAGATTTCTACTACTTACTGTAAGTGACAGCAACATAGGAGAAAAGTAATTTATGGATCATTTTACTCTAGGAGAAATGTACTTCTTATTTGTATGTGTTTTAAACTTTAAGATTTTCGCGACCATTCCTCTTAAGTAGAGGGAAGGTTCTGGATGGCATAGAGCCAGCCTTTCAGGTTTTCGGTCTGTCCCGTCGTTCCAGCGCCACTCCAGGGTGTGCTCTTCTTCGGAACTACTCGTGGATGCAGGTAGTCATGAAGATTAATTGAGTACTTTCACAGAGCTATTCAACTGAATAGCTACACCGGAGGACAGAGCTGGAACAACAGGCTGGACGGAGGGACGGGAAGGCTCTATGCTTTCCCGAGACTTCCCTCTACTTAGGTTAGGTATGTATCAGACCTGAAGTGAGTTTCCTCAAACAAATGACATGTAACATGCTACAGCCATACTTGGCTCAAGCTCCCCAGAAATTGAGAAAGAGATCCAATCAACTAGGAGAGGAGTCACAAAGAATGGAAGAACTTCTGAAAGGTTTGTAGATTAAGGATAAGACCAAGATAATGGAAAAATACAAGATGACTGAGTCCATCTGAAGCTCTAGAGACTGCTAAACAAAGGCGCACAGCCCTAGCCGACTAGCATGAGCAAAGGTCAGATAGGCATTGGAGTCAACACCAGTAGTTTAAAATGTCAGCTGCTCATAGATAATGCACCTGACCATTAGACAGACCAACCTGAGGAAAGCCTGTTTTGACCACAGGAAAGGCTACTACTCAATGACATACACATGGATCTGTGAATGTCTGGCATTATACATTGTTAACAGGAAAGTAAGAACCTTTGCTAGGTCCACACTTGTCCGTTTCAGATCAGATCCATTTAAAATGGATCCAATTTGGTGAAAAAAATTCAATTGTAAGTTTCCCTCCTCTTTTAATTTCCTCTGAAGATTAGCAACATGTGGGTCTCACAACAACTCTCAAATGACCTGAAGACAAAGATTGTTCACCATCATGGATTAGGAGAAGGGTGCAGAAAACTGTCTCAGAGATTTCAGCTCCTGGCCGCAATAGCAGCATAGGATATTTTGGCTGGGAACGCGAAGAATCACTCGCCTTCCCATGCCTGTCGGGTCCTGACGGCGAAACCGGAAGTGGTCGCCGGCGGGGACGGGAGCATCGCAGAGACACGTCAAGGGCACCGATCGGCTGCAGGGGGCTGAGGGAAGCCCCAGGTGAGTAAAACTCATTTTTTTAGGAGACTTAAGTGCCTCTTTAAAGGCATACCCATGAGAGGTGCTCGGAGTCCCTTTAAGCAGATTGCAATCATTACTACACTTTTAGCAATCTGCCCTGTGGTCTGATATGATCTGAGGGTTGCAAACTTTTGCCAGCTAGTGCCAATGACTTATCGTGTACCCAAAGGAGAGAGAATTCCCAAGTTATAAAGTTACCTCAGTAGAGGAAAGCCTCTGGCTTGACCAGTGACTTCCCCAACTTCCTCCACCCCAATGATCCAGCGCTGGGACCCTCTGAACCTATTTGACAAGGGTAGGTCCCTGGTGGTGTAGTGGTTAGCGTTTTTGCCTTGCAAGGCTAGGTCCCTGGTTCAAATCCCAACCAGGGCACTGTCTGCATGAAGTTTGTATGTTCTTCCCATGTCTGTGTGGGTTTCCTCCAGACACTTGGGTTTCCTCCCACATCCCCAAAACGTGCAGATAAGATAATTGGCTTCCCCCTAAAAAAAATGACCCTAGACTACTGTACATAGATTACACGATACATACATAGACAGAGAACCATGGTAGGGATTCGATTGTGAGCTCTGAGGGACACTTAGTGACAATGCAATATACTCTGTACAGCACTGCGGAAAATGTTGGCACTGTATAAATAGTTAATAATAGGTTTGTATGGCCGCACTCTTGTCTGTGTATGAGCGCAGCCAGGGGCGTTGCTAGGATCTGAAGAGATCCGGGGAACCTTTGGGCACTCTGCCAGAAAATGGGTGTGGCCATGCACCAGAATGTGGGTGTAGTCATGGGCGGAGCCAAATTTAAATGAACTTAACAGTGGTCTAAGTAGGCCTGCCCAGCAAAATGCCCCCATAGCAGAACCACAGCTCCCTGAATGCCCCCATAAAGGCATCACAGTGCCCAGCATGGCACCACAGCACCAAGTATGCCCACATAGAGGCCTCACAGCACCCAACATATCTGCAACTGATGCATCACAGCTCCCAGAATGCCCCCCATAGAGGCACCACCACTGACTCTGCCTGGGGGACATCCGGGGCACCCCAGAATATATCGTACGTGCCACTGCTCTTTGGGCCTAGCAACACCCCTGAGCGCAACCACAAGACAGTCTGATTCTGCGCAATACTATGGAGCCACTTGTGCACAGCTTTTTCCTCTGTGCAAGAGCGTCTCTGTGCTACTGCGCATGCACGGGCCATCTATGGGCTTTTGCAGTACAGCCGCGTGGTTACAAAGACGACAAAGATGCCTTCAAGCAACGGTGGGGTATAGTAGAATCAGGGAAGCCACCGGATCATCCGTAGGCAATGCAGAGGTAAGTATCTGACTTTAAACTCACAGGCTCGCTTTAAAAAAAGAGAAAACAGTTTGCTAGATCAGTTGTGTTCATCAGTGCTCTCCAAGCTTAGTAAATCAGGTCCTGCATGTATAATACATTGGCACATGTGGACTGTGTTAAAATACCTGTTAGTGAAAATTCTATAGCTATCCTATAGCTAAGACTGTAATAACAACTGAAAATCGATCTGATGTTAAAAAAATTCAGGACAAAAGGTGAAGCCATTGGATACAGACAGAGTTCTATTATCTGCATTTCTTGTTATGGATAGAAGTCTGCAGCCAAATTGTAACATCTGGTTTGGGATTAAACAGTCACCTTCATTCAAGGCTATGGTTTAAATTAGCATGCAGGATTTTGAAGGATTAGATTATTTCTTCAAGCTATATAAATGGAGCAAAAATTCCCATTGACTAATCTTAACCTTTGCATATCGATGCAGTATTATCTAGGCTGTAATCTACCATCATGAACTGGAGCACAGGAACCCGCTCCATTTAGTGAGAGAATGTATTTGTGCATTCTGATTCTCTTTAATACAAGAAGTCTGTTTTTACTTCCAGTACAGAGGAACATTAGCGGTTCTCTACAATGGAGCACCCAGGGTCGTTTTTAGGCATTGGCAAACCAGGCAGGTGCCTGGGGTGACAACACTAGAAGGGGGCGCCACAGACAGAGCTGGATTTACAGCTCTGAAGCCTGTAGGCGCAGGGGTTCTGGTGCCCTAAACTCCACCCTTAAACTCAGGCCACACACCCCATATTAGGTTAGCATCCCTCCTCCCATTACTAGGTAGCCAGATTTTCCCCAGTATTTGGTAGCCCCATTAATCTAGGAAGTGGATGCCCCACCCCAAGTTTAGGGAACCAGATGTTGAGTATTGAGTAGCCCCACCATTAGGTAGGGGAACATTTTGGGGAGGGGATCGCTTATCCTACCTAAGGCGCCTGTAGGCATGAGCCTACAGTTCCTTATGGTAAATCCAGCCCTGGCCACAGAGCTTATAACCAACTGCTGGTTCTATTAAGAAATTAAGGACTTAAATTTTAACACCTAAATGGGCACTGTTATGTCAATTGATACAACTCTGATTTGGTTTCCAGGACAATATTCTAACCGGTAAAAGCCCATGCTGTACATAAACAGTATGATGTGGATACACACCACTGAAAACCATTATTGGAAGGGTCTGTTATATGGGATCAGTGAATTTGGGACAGTCAGATGATTGTGGCCTGGTAATATAATTTGTGTATACTTTACAAACTTATTTTGAGAAATAACATTTCTATGTAAACTATCAATTTCTAATTGGTGCCCACAAAACAAAACAGTAGGTTGGTAAATAACGAGGGAGACGCTGCCAACCACTTAGCCTTCCTTCCTCCAATGCATGCCACCCTTCTCTTCCTCCAATGTATGCCACCCTTCTCTTCTTCCAATGCATGCCACCCTTCTCTTCTTCCAATCCATGCCACCCTTCTCTTCTTCCAATCCATGCCACTCTTCTCTTCTCCCAATGCATGCCACCCTTCTCTTCTTCCAATGCATGCCACCCTTCTCTTCTCCCAATCCATGCCACCCTTCTCTTCTTCCAATCCATGCCACCCTTCTCTTTTCCCAATGCATGCCACCCTTCTCTTCTTCCAATGCATGCCACCCTTCTCTTCTTCCAATCCATGCCACCCTTCTCTTCTTCCAATCCATGCCACCCTTCTCTTCTCCCAATGCATGCCACCCTTCTCTTCTCCCAATGCATGCCACCCTTCTCTTCTCCCAATGCATGCCACCCTTCTCTTTTTCCAATGCATGCCACCCTTCTCTTCTTCCAATGCATGCCACCCTTCTCTTCTTCCAATCCATGCCACCCTTCTCTTCTCCCAATGCATGCCACCCTTCTAGGGCAGGTTTTGTTGTGCCCACACTTTTTATGGGTGTGTATGTCACTAGCATTGCTACACTGGGGCATGCTGGGGCACTAGGAATCACTGCACCCCCCTAATTGCCCGCCCTGCTCAGTAACATATAGTTAACCATTTCCAAACTCCAGCAGCATAAACTGAACAGGATATGGTCTTTAAAAACCTCCCCATGGCAGCCTGAGTCTATGTAGGCATTAAGTAAACCAAGGGTCTTATATATTTGCCATAAATACCTCGCACTGGCACTAGAGGAGTAATATAGTAATTAGTTAGTTTGGTTGAAAAAAGACATCCGTCCATCAAGTTCAACCAGAAGGGGGGGGGGACAAAAAAAACCATCCTGAACCCCTACACATCCCAGTTGATCCAGGGGAAGGGGAAAAAACGTACAAGGCCTGGGCCAATTAACCTTAAAAGGGAAAAAATCCTTCCTGACTCCAGATTGCAGTCAGATTTATCCCTGGATCAACTCTCCCAAGAATTAACTAGTAATTATAGCAGTGGATGCCCTTCAATGCAAGGAAAGTATCTAAGCCCGCTTTAAAGGGAAAGAACAACAATGTGAGGCACACTAACTAAACTTGTATGGGAGGAGGCGGGGCATTAAAGCCAAACTTGTATGGGGGTGGAATGCATGAAGACATACTGAACTGGAGGGGGAGGAAGCATACTGGCAACACTTGTATTGTTGTATTGGGGTTAGGATATGGGAGCTATGCAGCTATACCTGCTATTAGGTATGATCAAAGAGATGCAAATACTTCCAAGTTTATATATTGTACACTCAGGTTTAAAATGATTGGTCCATTTTGAAGCTGCATATATTTGCATAAAAAAAATTGCATACATTTGCATCAACTCAGAAATATTTGCATATCATTGCTCATCCCTACTTGCTATGTGTTTGAGTTGAATTGACCACCCTTGTGGTGGTGGTGGTGGGGGTTCAGAACCTCTTGTGGGGGGGGGGGGGGGTATCATTGGTTAGTCCTAGGGAGTGGTGCACCTTGACATTTTTGCTGGGGTCCCCATGTTAGCCCCGCTGCAAGACAGCAAGGTAAATGAATGTGCAAAGGGTTAAAGTGAACCTCCGGACTAAAAATCTACTCAGCAGAACTGAAAAGGCTTGGTGTTTCTTTCACAACATCAGAACTTTGTTTTTTTACCAAAGCATCATTTTTAGCTGCATTTTTATCTAAGCCCCACCCATCAAAGAAAAAAAGCTCGGGCTTTTTTCCCCTGATGCTGTGCACAGCATGATGGGATTTCCTATGTTGTTATTCACGTTGCCTAGCAACTGGGAGAGGTGATCAGGACACAGGACAGTTGGAACTGTGTCTCATGCTCCCTGTCACCTCCTTTCAACCAAAAAGATGGCTGCCATCATGAAATCAAACATTTGCCTGTTCTTTTAAAACAGTGTGGGTAAGAGATTATATTACCTATCTATTTTAATTAACATAACTAATGTAACTTAATGACAGTATGTTTGTTTTAGACTGGAGTTCCTCTTCAATGAGTTTTGCCTTTTAATACTATCTTGGTGCATAATTATAATAACAGACATTTCAATTGTATATGCCCATGCTTGTTTTTTTAAACATATATGAATACATATTAATAATGGTAGAAGAAAAGAATCATACCATCTCATGACCTATGGAACAGTTCCAATGATTATATAATTGAAATTCTTAATCTAAGTACCACGAGGTAAAAACAACAGGACTTATGTATGTCAAAAGAACAAAAACACAATATGACATGTTTGCTTTAGCAGCACTTACTGTATACAAAGCTGGTAACTATACCATGTTTAAAGAAAGATGTATAGCCTTTTTAGTCAATGTATACGTGATTTAAACCAAGCTTTTATGACTGGTTAATATCAGTGGCTACTTCTAAGCACTGTGTTTATAAAATCCAGCATTATAGCAAATAGTTCTAACTACCAAGTATATACATGGATGTGCTTTACAGCAGTTATGACAAGCCATATTTCAGCAAAATGATTTATTTGGAAGAAAAATATTTATTACAATGTTTCGTATTAACCTATCCAGTGGTGTAACTGCAATTCATGGGGGCCCCCAGCAATACTTTGATGGAGCCCCCTCAATGTTCTCACCCATGCCTCCCCTTGGTGCCCTTCATGGCCTTGGGGCCCATCTCACAAGGGTCATAAAACAAGTCTGGCCATCATGATCTTCACACCCATAACAAATGTAGCCAAGTAATATTGCACATCCATAGATATATACCTGCCTGCACCCTCCGGTCCTCCAGTGATCTCTGCCTGACCACCCCTCGCATTTCTCAATCCTATGCATGCCTACAGGACTTCTCAAGTGCTGCTCCCACCCTATGGAACACCCCACCCCTTCCTCAGACCCGCCACCTTCAAGCAAGCCCTCAAAACACACTTCTTTAAAAATGACCTACCCACCATCTACCGCACTTTAACTCACACAGCTGAGCACCTTTTCCACAGCCCTACCTTATGTGTCCCTTCCCCACCCTTAAGATTGTAAGCCTATGGCAGGGTCTCTCTCCCCCCACCCCCCCTTTAGTGTGTCTTTGCGACCCCAGCTATGACACCCTTCCCATGCACTAACTCGGGCTTGAATTGCTGGGTCTCTGTAAAATCATTTGATTATGCATCTTATACCCTGTTTGCATGTATAACCTTGTGCTATGTTGTATAACCGTTTGCTACCTCTCTGTCTGTCACCCCATGTTGCAATGTATGTATCCCTATTTATTGTCCAGTGCTGCATAATATGTTTGCGCTTTATAAATACAATAAAGAATAATAATAAAGTGAAATATAGTCACAACTATCGGAAGAAGGGAAGATTATTACACAGACTATTACACTGGCGTAACAATAGGGTCGCAGCATAAGAGGAAAGCGTGGCCGCAGATCGGTGGGGAGGGGGGACATTCCCCCCCCTCCCTCACCTCTGACTCTCCTCTCAGCGCTCTCCTCCTGCAATCATTGGTGGCAGCGGCGGCGAGAGGCTGAGCACATACCTCCTTCTCGTGGAGGTCTTCCGATCTCTAAGAGCTACATGTTACTTCCTGTTTACACAGGAAGTTACATGAAGAACTTAGTGATCGGAAGACCTCCGGCGAGAAGGAGGTATGTGCTCAGCCTGCCACCGCCGCTGCTGCTGCCACCAATGATTGCAGGAGGAAAAGCGCTGAGAGGAGAGCCTGAGGTGAGGGAGGAGGGGGAATGTCCCCCTCCTCCCTCACCTCGGGCCACGCTTTCCTCTTATGCTGCGACCCCTCCTGCCCCACAAAAGTCCCTGAGCGGGCCCTGGGGGGGGGGGGGGGGGGGGGGGGAAGGGGGCGGATTTTTTTTTTTACAGGGGGGCCCGGGGATTTCTAGGTACGCCCCTGGATTAGTAGTTGAGGCTACCCACAGGTCTGGGCCCCCTGCAATGGTAGGGGCTGCTCCACTCTAGCTACGCCCCTGCATCCATCATTCTATCAAATGATTGAACTAATAGCCCCACCATAAATGCACAAATAAAGAAAAAAATCAAGTGGAAAACTGCAGGTGGAACACACGGGAGGTAAATATAGAAACATTTACAGGATTTAAGTATGAGTAATAAAATTCCTTTTAATGTACTAGCAGAAATTATTTTTCTAAAGAAGCAGGCACATGTGTATAAAATAATGAAACTCATTTTCCATTTGGACGTAAAACTGCACGCTAACGGAAAGATTATTTGGCTTTTTTTAAATGACCTTTAGAATAGCATGGATAAAGTAAATCATGCTGACGGCCGTAGGAGTTTCACTTAGCAACAGTGTAACAACACTGCGGACGTCTGAGTGGGCCTGTGATCAATGACAGCAGTGGGTTCCGGTAACTGCGGAGAATAATAATAATGCCACTCACAAAAAGAAAATGCTGCCTCCATTTAATAGAACTTAAAGGGGCACCTCAACGACAGATAGAAGAATGTAATATATTATTCTGGATACCCAATTTTAGGTTAATTATCTTGTTTTCAGCATCTAAAACATTTTCTATATCTATATATTGTAGTATATTGTATGTAACCTCGCCCTCCCAGTGATGTTTAGCCTAGGCCATGATGTTATTAAGACATCAGTGCAATCCAAGAGACTAGGTGTTGTTTCTGCTTACTTTGGAACACACAACAAAAACATTCCACAGTGATGCACCTTGCCAGCAGTAAAGATGCCACCACCTGTGATACATTTAAGGATGTAAATCAGGCCGAGGAAATATATTACAATGGGCAAACAATGACTGACTAAATCATTCCTATGATGGCCATACATGGTACATTTTTTTCATCCAATCTTACCATTTCTATGTAGTATAAGGGTAAATTAAGTGAATATACTGAAAGGATAATTTAGGCAGTTCCCTTATATTACATAGAAATGGTAAGATTGGATAAAAAAATTGTACCATGTATGGCCACTATTAAAGTAATACTCTAAAAAATAAGTAATTTGATTCATTAAGTTATATACAGTAAAGTACCTCTTTAAAATTGTATAGTCTTTAGGTAGGTAATGTGAAAAGCCTAATTTCAAAAGTGTAAAAAAAATTGCATTTTTATCACAATTGTCAGATCATTGGACAGGTCAGAGAGTGCCGACCCCCACAGTCACAGAAAGATACTCATCAGTCACGGGAGCTGCCGCTGCAGTCACAGGAGATGAGTTTTAGGCCCCTAAGGTATGTCCTGGCCTGGGGGTATGACATGCTTACCACTCTGTCGCAGTCCCCAGGCATCAGTGTGGTTCTACAGGTGCTCCTCACTTGGCTTGGACTGGTTTTGACCGCAGCAGCAAGGGCACACGAGGATGCACTTACCAAAGGTGCTAACGGGATACTTATTTACTGTATATACTCAAGTATAAGTCTAGAAATGTAGGTCTGCCTCACTGAATAAAAGTATAGGGTTCGACTTATACATGAGTCACGAGCAACACTGAGCACACTAATGAGTACTATTAGTGGCATTCCCATTTGCAGCAATTTACCCAGTGGTAGGTGACACTTTCTTGATAAAGGAAATGCCAAGAAAGCACAGTTCTGAAAGTCCTGGCTACTACAATTAACAAGGAAAGGGGTAGAGGGGGGGGGGGGGAATACTGGGCTGCGCCTGTGGGCCTGGAGGGGTTATTTGCTGCACTTAAGGGACAGGAGGGGTTAATAGCTGCAGTACTGTATGCAGTACAGTCATTAACTTCTCCTGGTCCCCAAGTGCTGCTGATAATTCTTTCTGGTCCCCAAGTTCACACATTAATTTTGCTGGGTAGACTTATACTTGAGTCAATAAAAATCCAGCTTAAGATGGTTGAATTTGGAGTCGACTTATACACAAGGTCAAATTGTATTCGATTATATGCGGTAAGTCCTTACCTAACAACACCCAGTGATGTTAACTTTAAGCAGTTCCAGTGAATCATTCATATGATTTTATTTTACTTCTCTTTAAACTGAAACTAAAATTTTACGAAAACTAACATAAAAAAATTGTACTGTAATGCCTGGCAGATCTTCTGCTTTCGTTCAGCTGCTATGGCCCAATCTATCACCACCTTCTTCACCCTATGTGGCGCGTCCCCACTTAAATGGGAGGTGAAGAAATAACACCTGCCCGACTTCGGTTACACCCAGGCCTTGGAGGTGCAAGCTATAGCAGCTGAGGCCTAGAAAGCCAGAGTACCAACAGAACAAACAAGACTATGTGTAACGATCGGTGTAACACAGAGAGGGTCTGATTACTGGTGATCTGCAGTATCACCAAGAATACAGATATGTACCTGATTATTGATGATCTGCAGTATCACCGATAATCAGATATATCACTAACCTCTGGACACCTGAGTGATATGAGTGTTTGGTGCAACCGTAATACTTTGAGGAGAGCACCCGCAGAGCGGGTGCAAGGCAGTAAGGGATACTGCCCAGAGAACAGGTTCCTTCCAGAGGCCTGAGCCTCTCCAAAGGGAGGGGTCAGGCTGAGAGTGGGAAGGACCAGAGTGTGAGTGACACCAATGGTGTAATGTCACTGACAGATCTGTGAACTATCTCTTAACAGGGGAGATAGCTCTCAAGGTCGGACAAGCCAGGTCGGCATCAGACAGACAGATCAGATACAGAGACAGGAGACTGATTCAGAATCATAAAGTAAGCAGGGTTTGGCAACAGAATATCAGATATAGCGAAGTACCAAATCAGTGATCAGAAGAGTGGTCAGGAAAGCAGAAGGTCATAACAGATAATCAGCAATGCCTAGTCTGAGGTGTGAGCTCCGTGATCATCAACACCCTGGATCTAGTCTGAAATATAACAGGATGGTAAAGCTAATTCCTAGTCTTGGGTGTGAGCTCCGTAGTCATCAACACCCTGGAACTAGTCTGAAGAATGACACAGATGATATACAGAATTCCTAGTCTGGGGTGTGAGGTCCATGGTCATCAACACCCTGGAACTGGTCTAGAGAATAACACAGATGATACACAGAATTCCTAGTCTGGGGTGTGAGATCCTTGGTCATCAACACCCTGGAACTGGTCTAGAGAATAACACAGATAATACACAGAATTCCTAGTCTGGGTGTGAGGTCCTTGGTCATCAACACCCTGGAACTGGTCTAGAGAATAACACAGATAATACACAGATACTGACAAAAGGTCTGAGTGCTTCCACGTAGTGATCGCAATGGCAGACACCAGAGGAATGACCAGCACCCAGTATATATACTATAGCGCTCTCCAGCGCCTCCCCTAAGTGCTGGACCAATGGGAACTGGTTGAATTGTCAGCTGACCGGCTTGGTCAGCTGACTCTCTTCTGACTGTCATAAAAGCTCTGCCTCTCAGCGTCTTTCTGAACCTGTCTGGACTATCAGTCCCAGCCACACCAGACATGTGTTGTAAACCACCCGCTGTGCTGGACGCGGAACCAGCCGCGCCGCTATCAGAGCATGCGGCGGTTTCTCCGCGTTCAGCCATACTGACAGATGTAGGCTTATGCGTGCAAACTGCCGCGTTGGACACGGAATCAGCCGCCTTGCTCTGAACACCCGCGGCGGCTTTTCCGCGTTTTCTCACAGTACTCCCCCCCCTGAGGAGTGGACTCCGGACAGCTCCTACCCGGCTTCTCAGGATGTAGGGCGTGAAACTCCCTTTTTAATTCATCCGCATGCATGCGGCAATCAGGTACCCATGTTCTTTCCTCAATGCCATAACCCTTCCAATGAACTAAATACTGTACTGAGTTCTGTACAATACGTGAGTCTAAAATCTTTTCCACTTCATACTCAGGTTGGTCATCCACCATCACAGGGGGAGGAGGAGTGGAATCTACATGCACTGCTGGCTTAAGCAGGGATACATGGAACGACCTTACACCACGCATGCTGGCAGGGAGATCAATGGCATAAGTAACATTGTTGATTTTCCCTGTTACAGGGAAAGGACCCACAAATCTGGGTCCCAACTTGGGCGAAGGCTGTTTTAAAGACAAATGGCGGGTGGACACCCAGACCAAGTCTCCTGGCCGGAACTTCCACTCTATGGAACGTTTCTTGTCAGCTTGACCTTTCTGACTCTGAAAGGCCTTCTCTAGATTCTTTTTCACGATTCCCCAAATGTTCTTAAATGACTTTTGCCAAGCCTCCAAAGCTGGAAACGGAGTAGAAGCTACTGGCAGTGGGGAGAACCTAGGCAACCTTCCAGTTACCACCTGAAATGGTGAGAATCCGGAGGAAGAGCTCTTCAAATTATTGTGTGCAAATTCTGCAAACGGCAAGAACTTGACCCAATCATTTTGCGCATCCGCAACATAACACCTTAGAAACTGTTCCAGTGATTGATTAATTATCTCGGTCTGACCATTGGTCTGTGGGTGGTAGCCCGACGAAAACGACAGTTCCATGCCCAATTGATGACAGAATGCCCTCCAAAATTTAGAAACAAATTGGACTCCCCGATCTGACACCACATTCTCCGGAATGCCATGTAACCGGAAGATGTGCAGGATGAAGAGATCGCACTTCATCCACAGCCGTCTGGAGGGTTTGTACAGTCAATTAACGCCCGGTGACTACCCAGCACTTGGTTGATGTTATCCACCGAAGTGGTAAGTGTGCCCAGACGGCCGGTGAGAGCGTCCATTTGCATTTGGTCTGCCATTCTGTAACGATCGGTGTAACACAGAGAGGGTCTGATTACTGGTGATCTGCAGTATCACCAAGAATACAGATATATACCTGATTATTGATGATCTGCAGTATCACCGATAATCAGATATATCACTAACCTCTGGACACCTGAGTGATATGAGTGTTTGGTGCAACCGTAATACTTTGAGGAGAGCACCCGAAGAGCGGGTGCAAGGCAGTAAGGGATACTGCCCAGAGAACAGGTTCCTTCCAGAGGCCTGAGCCTCTCCAAAGGGAAGGGGTCAGGCTGAGAGTGGGAAGGACCAGAGTGTGAGTGACACCAATGGTGTAATGTCACTAACAGATCTGTGAACTATCTCTTAACAGGGGAGATAGCTCTCAAGCTCGGACAAGCCAGGTCGGCATCAGACAGACAGATCAGATACAGAGACAGGAGACTGATTCAGAATCATAAAGTAAGCAGGGTTTGGCAACAGAATATCAGATATAGCGAAGTACCAAATCAGTGATCAGAAGAGTGGTCAGGAAAGCAGAAGGTCATAACAGATAATCAGCAATGCCTAGTCTGAGGTGTGAGCTCCATGATCATCAACACCCTGGAACTAGTCTAAAATATAACAGGATGGTAAAGCTAATTTCAAGTCTTGGGTGTGAGCTCCGTAGTCATCAACACCCTGGAACTAGTCTGAAGAATGACACAGATGATATACAATATTCCTAGTCTGGGGTGTGAGGTCCATGGTCATCAACACCCTGGAACTGGTCTAGAGAACAACAAAGATGATATACAGAATTCCTAGTCTGGGGTGTGAGATCCTTGGTCATCAACACCCTGGAACTGGTCTAGAGAATAACACAGATGATACACAGAATTCCTAGTCTGGGGTGTGAGGTCCTTGGTCATCAACACCCTGGAACTGGTCTAGAGAATAACACAGATAATACACAGAATTCCTAGTCTGGGGTGTGAGGTCCTTGGTCATCAACACCCTGGAACTGGTCTAGAGAATAACACAGATAATACACAGATACTGACAAAAGGTCTGAGTGCTTCCACGTAGTGATCGCAATGGCAGACACCAGAGGAATGACCAGCACCCAGTATATATACTATAGCGCTCTCCAGCGCCTCCCCTAAGTGCTGGACCAATGGGAACTGGTTGAATTGTCAGCTGACCGGCTTGGTCAGCTGACTCTCTTCTGACTGTCATAAAAGCTCTGCCTCTCAGCGTCTTTCTGAACCTGTGTGGACTATCAGTCCCAGCTACACCAGACATGTGTTGTAAACCACCCGCTGTGCTGGACGCGGAACCAGCCTCGCCGCTATCAGAGCATGCGGCGGTTTCTCCGCGTTCAGCCATACTGACAGATGTAGGCTTATGCGTGCAAACCGCCGCGTTGGACGCGGAATCAGCCGCCTTGCTCTGAACACCCGCGGTGCTTTTCCGCGTTTTCTCACACTATGCAGCTGGGTGATAATAGATAGTGGAAGAGGTTACAGAGATCACCTCAGGAGTTATGGACAAGGGAGCAAGATTGCTCAGAGCAACCGCAGCTTTGAGCTTCCGATAACCGCCACAAATAAACAAGACACAATGATTGCTCAGGGCAACCACAGCCCTGAGCCTCTGATGCCCAGCACAATGAGTAACAAGACAGACAACAGACAGACAAACGGAATGCTTGCCAGCAACAAGATACACTGGTTGCTCAGGGCAACCACAGCCCTGAGCCTCTGACTGAGTAACGAGACAGTCAATAGACAGACAGACTGAATGCTTGCCAATCTAATCGCTGCCCCAGTGATAGCAAGCATCCACACTGACTTTTACAAGACAAAAAGGTAGGAGTGTAACTAACAGCAACCGCTGCTACAGTCAAGTCCACAGGAACAGAGCATGCAGGAATACTACCAGTCACCAACGTGGTGAAGGCACCTCACCGTACCCCCGCGGGTGCAGTGAACATTCAGGCAGTTAAGGCAAGATAATGCAATACAATAATACAACTATCACACAATGGACCCAGCAACAACTCAGGCAAGCTGTACGAGGGTGAGGTCTGGATTGAGAGGCAGGTTTTTCTATGGATATCAGCCAATGGGAACAGACATGCAAATTCCCACACAGCTGAATGGTAATCATGCAATCCTGTGCTACACTGATTGAAGGCTGCAAGCTGCCTGTGAATGGAAAGGACTCTCATTACAAATGCATGCCAGATAATGCAACCACATGCATGTAAGAAATCCACAGCTGTCTGGCTGCAGTTCAACTGCAGCAAGCCTTAGGTCAATTCGTGACAACATCCTGGGCTACTCTGAACTGCAGAATGATTGCAAATAGCAATGACTCTCATTGCAAATGCAAACAAAACCAAGCAACCAAATGCAGGTAGAGAAATGAAAACTGCTCGGTTGCAGCAGGAGGGATCCTTACATGTACCTTGCACAAAGAAGCTTTCTGAAGTTTTATCTCTTGCAGAGACAGAGGAACAATTTTGGCAGCATAAAGAGCTCTGTGGTGCAGTTTAGTGCTGCACAGCTCACTGACTTTATATGTTTGGAGAAAAAAACTGGAACTAAAGCCCTGTATGCATTTGCAATAACAGTTGTCTAAATCAATAGCTTTTGATAATGTTTAGTAAGCTTTTTTTTCATACAAACATGTAAAGGGGAGAGAAGAGGATGAGCAGGAGTGAGCTACCAGCACACAAAAATAGCAATTGGTCATGGTTTACCAAGACAAGACACAGAACATTTACATTGTGCTTTTGTACTGGCAGAGTCAAAGCTCCAGCCACTTAAGGCATGCTCCACAGACAACCAGGATGATTAGGGAGCCTTGACCAAAGACTCCTGTTTTGAATACTGGCTTGAGCCAGGATTCAAACCCTGGTCAAAGGCTCAAATCTTACATCAGAGGCAGCAGCCTTAGCAGAAAGCAGAGCCCGTACTGGGGGGGCCGCAGGACCTGGGGAGGGCGGACATGATGGGGCTAAACTAGGCTCCATCCTTAAATGGGTTAAAAATCCTGGTCGGCTGTGTCCTGTTTGGCTGGCCAATCAGGGCCAGGAGGGGGCTGGATGGGCGGGAAAAGGAGGATAAATAGGTTGGGCGGAGCAAGGCCCACAGGGATTTCCTCCAGGAAAAGCTAAAGCTGGAAGCTGAGTGCTGTGCAGCAGGGATCCCTTACCTCGTGATGGACGTGGAGGCCTTAGTCCAGCGCATCCGGCAGGAGGCTGCCGCCCGGGGAGCTGACTGGGTCTCGGGCCAGTTCAGCGCGCTTGATGCGCCTTCACCTCCGACCACAGCAGGGGCATCCACGAGGGCTCGGCGTCCGCCCGAGCACCTCAGTCCTGATGCCTCCCCTAGAGCCCAGCGCCAAGTCGGGAGCCCCTTCGGGGACCCTCCAGCCCCACCTGCTAAGCGCTCTAAGTCTGGCAGCAAGCAGGCGGCTGGGAGGAATCCGCAACATCTGCGGGGTTCTTCCGGCGGTGCACGCAAAAAAGGTTCCTCCAAAGCACCGCCGGCGTCATCCAGTCCCTCCGCAGCGGCGGTTCCCCCTGCGGGGAACAGGCCTGCTCAGCGCGGGAAGAAGACCGGGGCGGGTGTCTCCACCCATGGTAAGACGGCGGCCGCATCCGGGGGGCCGGCCCAGCATTCTAGCCCAGCATCCTCAGGCCAGGCCGGGCCGTCCACGGCTGTCCCATCCGGGCAGGCCTCAACTTCTGGGCAAGCCACGCAGCCTGCTGCGTCGGGCACGACGGCTGCTCGTTCCGGGCAGGCCTCCCCCCTTAACACCCCCCTCACTGGCAGGAAGGCAAGCCAAAAGTCAAGAAGGCCCCAGCCTGGGGAAGAAAAAACCGGAAGCCCTCCTCGAGGAGTCACCGGGGTTTCCCCCAGGCAGAGCTCTAGCTCCTCCTCGGAGGGTGAAGCCTCTGATGGTGATCGTCCTGGTGGATCCGGAGCGTCGGCTGACCTGGGCTCATGCTCGGTGCAGCCAGGTGAGATTCCTCTGTTGCAGCATAGTGGGCATGGGGCGGGGGTGGATGTTGCAGGGGGTTTAACTGTTAATACTGTTGTGCCTGTTAATGCTGTTTTCCCTGCTGTCAATGCCCCCCCTCCTGCGTCTGCCTTGTCATTAGTTACTGCTTTGCTGTCTGCTTTGCGAGAAGCCTTGCAGGCCTCGCCACTCACTGCCGTCCCGACAAATAGCCTGTCCGCGGCATGGGTGGGCCCTCAGGGTCACACATCAGCAATAGTACAGGAAGGTCGGGGAGCGGTTTTGTCACAGTCCCCACCCGCCTCCTCTCCCGTGCTACAGTCTGTTAACATGGGTGGGGGTATGGGTATTGGTTTGCCGCAGGTGTTGCCCCCTCCTCCCATTTTGCAGCTGGCAAGTGCAGGGGCTCAAGTTGCCGACTCTGTTCCGGCTCCTTCGCCCAGCTTAGTGGTGGGTCCAGCACTGGGAGTCGCCTCTCCCTCCCCGTCCTCAGCAGTGGATCAGGTTAGGTTGGCCGATTCTGCAAAAGGGGAAGTTTATGTGTGCTTTGAGGGTCCGTTAGGTACCCATTTGAAACCAGAAGTGAAGGAACGCATTTGGAGGGGTGATTATGTTGAGATCTTTTCTTTACTCCAGTTAGAGAAGTTTAATCTTGACCGGGCAAAACCGGACGAGAGTAAGAAGGAGGAGGAGGAACGTAGGCGTTATCGGCTGATTCCGCGTACGTTCCAGAACTGGCAACAAGCCTTTAATATATTGGCGAGCGTGCTGGGCGAGCGGTATCCTGAACTTTGCTCGTCCTTGTTTTGCTATTTGGATGGTATTGCTAAAGCTCATCGGGCTTACGGCGGCATTGCTTGGTTGCGCTACAACGAGCAATTCCGCCAGCGCAAGGCAGTCCGTCCTTCGGTCCAGTGGGACCATAAGGACATCATGCTTTGGATGGAGTTGACGATACCGTCGGGTCGCAGCAGCCAGTCCTTTCAGGGTGGGGCCAGTGGCCCAGGAACAACTGGGCAGCTGGCCGCAAAAAAGAAAGGACTGTGTTGGCAGTTCAACGAGGGTTCGTGCCGTTTCGGGGGATCGTGCCGGTTCAAGCATGAGTGTTCCTCCTGTGGGGGTAGCCATGCCTTATCAAGATGTTACAAGGCAGGTAAGGGTCGTTCATCCGAGTCTTCAGGTATCCCGATTTGGCCGCCGCAAAGTTGTTGCTGCACGGTTTCAGGGATGGCTTCGTTATCCCTAGCGCGTGCACGTCGTCAACCTCCCCTCCTTATCATAATTTAAAATCGGTTGCATTGCGCCCGGATGTTATTTCTCAGAAATTGTCCAAAGAGGTTTCACTGGGGTGCATGGCGGGCCCGTTCTGTACACCTCCGATGGAGGACTTGGTGATTTCCCCGCTGGGTTTGGTTCCTAAGAAGGAACCGAACACGTTCCGACTCATTCATCATTTATCATATCCCAGAGGAGCGTCAGTTAACGACGGTATAGACCCGGGGCAATCATCAGTGGTATACACATCCTTTGATGTGGCTATCAAATGGGTCAGGCGTTTGGGACAGGGGGCACTCATGGCAAAAACGGACATGGAATCTGCGTTCCGTTTGTTGCCGGTTCACCCTGACAGCTTTCGCCTGCTAGGCTGTTTTTGGGATGACAGTTTCTATGTAGATTTATGCCTTCCCATGGGCTGTTCCATCTCTTGTCAGTACTTCAGGTCTTTCAGCACTTTCATCGAATGGGTAGTGAAGGATGTGTCAGGTCTAGGGACGGTCATCCATTATTTGGATGACTTTCTTTTCCTGGGTCCCAAAGACTCGCCGCATTGTAGTTACCTTCTGGCAACCATGCAGCAGGTTTGCCATTCATTTGGAATTCCTCTGGCCGAGGATAAGACTGAGGGCCCTCAGTCTATCATCAAGTTTTCGGGCATCACTATCGACTCGGTCGCCATGGAGTGTCGCCTGCCGGACGACAAGGTGGCGGACCTGCATACTACAATAACAGAGGCACTTAAGGGGAGGAAGATCACATTGCGGGCGCTGCAATCTCTATTGGGCAAGTTAAATTTCGCATGCAGAATTATGCCCATGGGGCGCATTTTCTGCAGGCATTTGGCATCGGCAACGGCTGGGGTTTCGGTCCCACACCATCGAATTAGGCTGCGCAAGGAGCTACGGGATGACTTGGCTATGTGGCTATCCTTTTTAGCCGAGTTTAACGGTCGCTCGGTATGGATGGAAAAAGGGATTACCACTTACGACCTGGAGCTGTTTACGGACGCTTCAGGGTCTTGTGGTTATGGGGCTTACTTCGCCGGACAGTGGAGTGCGGCCCCCTGGCCAGATGTGTGGGTACAGGCAGGTTTTACAAAAAATCTGCTTCTGTTAGAGCTTTTTCCAATTGTGGTGGCAGTTGAGTTATGGAGTAGCCAACTAAAAAACAAACAGATTAAATTCAACTGTGACAATTTGGGGGTCGTATTGGCTATCAATCAAGTGTCCGCTTCATCCCCACCGGCTGTATGTCTGCTTCGACATTTGGTGCTGGCTTGCCTTCGTAACAACATGTATGTGTATGCTGTTCATTTGCCTGGAACAGCTAACGACGTGGCTGATGCCCTCTCTCGTTTCCAGTGGGATCGTTTCCGCAGAGAAGCTCCGGGAGCCGAGCAACAGGGCCTGCCCTGCCCGGAGGCCTTATGGACGATTCCTTTCGGACGATAGAGGAGTGGATGCAACGATCGGTGTCGCACTCCACTTGGAGCGGTTATTCGGCGGTTTGGTCCCAATGGAACGCCTTACTTCAATGCGACGGTGCGATGGTGTCATCAGAAGATCGTCTCTGTCAGTTATTCCATTTTATGGCGCGCTGCGGAGCCGAAGGTGTTTCACCCTCGGCCTTGGCTAAAAAATTGGCGGCTCTTGCATTTTTGTTCAAAATGCAAGGAGTCCAAGATATTACAAAAGACTCTCGGGTTCGTTTGGCTTTAAAAGGCTATCGCTACGGTATTGTAGTCCGGGATACGCGTCGACCAGTATCTTTTTCAATATTGTCTGCCATGTGCTTGCGTGTGTCTGATGTTTGTGTTTCGCCATATGAGTCTCGTTTGTTTGCTGCTGCTTTTTCCCTTGCCTTTTTTGGTGCCTTTCGGATTGGGGAGTTGGTTAGCGCCAATAAGAAAAACCCTGGGGGTTTATTACAAGGGGATGTTTCAGTATCTGATGCTTCAGTGGTGATTTATCTGCGAAGATCAAAGACTGATCAGTTGGGTCGAGGCAGGATGGTTACTCTCTTTCCTGTACAGGGGTCCCCTGCTTGTCCATTTGTGTCAGTAAAAGGTTTTTTGGAGGTTAGGTCAGACAGGGGGATTTCTTTTTTATGTCATGAAGATGGGACTTCTCTATCCCGTTTTCAGTTCGTGGCAGTTTTTCGGAAACTGCTTAGCCTCCTAGGCCACGATCCTCGTAGTTTTGCATCCCATTCCTTTCGGATCAGGGCCGCAACCGAAGCTGCTAGGTGGGATTTAAGTAACTCTTTGATTAAGAAAATCGGCCGGTGGGAATCGGCCCGCTTTCTTTCTTATGTTAGGCCTCACCTTTTATGATGTGTTTAAGCCAGTTATTTTGTTGCAGTTTTTCTAAAATAAGCGTTATACTGGATTATGTGTTTCAGACGTCTCACCTTGCCTGGTGTGGATTCTCGGCCATTCCTACGTTGCCTGGGGAGCTCAGCGCGCTGGAGCCAGGCCTGAGGGCCGTCAGCTGGGCATATCCCGAGCCCAGGCTTGCGTACGCTGGATTGGTTTTCCGGGTATGATATGGGCTCGAGTGGTGCCAGAGGATCACCGCTTCGCCAGATTGGATCGCCCCCCGGATGTTTTGGTGATCCATGCAGGCGGTAACGACCTGGCTTCATGCCCTACCAGGCGCATCATGCGGGACATTAAATTTGACTTTTTAAGACTACGCTCCAGCTTCCCGAGCATGATAGTGGTTTGGTCAGAGATGGTGGGCCGGCTTAGGTGGAGACAGGCTAGATCAGTTGACAGGGTGAACAGGGCAAGAAAAAAGTTAAACAGAGATATATCCAGGTTCGTGGTTCGTAATGGGGGGGTGGCAATACGTCACGTGGATTTAGAAGGGGATAATTCCAGGTTCTTGAGGTTGGATGGGGTCCACCTGAATGCGGTGGGCACAGATCTTTGGACCTTAGCACTTAGAGACGGGATTCAGAGGGCCCTTAGGTTATGGTGGGCCGCGCAGGCATGAGGGGTCCTGCCAGCTCGGGGTGGAGGGGGTATGGTATCCGGAGGTGGTCAAGAGCTGGGAGGTGAGGTGTTCGCCTTTGGTGCGTACACCTCCAAAGAAGTTCAACGCCTTCAAAGACTGCTGTGATGGGCGGAATGCAGGGAAACAGTAAATTCGGGCGCCTGAGGCTAGTGGACAAATCGGGCGCCGCCATTCACTCCTATACTAAATATCGTTTAATGGGCGCCCGATAGGAAAAAAGGGCGCCGGAGAAAACTAACGTTTTAAAAGCGGCGCCCGGAGACTTAATGTTTTATTACTGTTTCTCATGATTACACATTATTTAATGATTTATACATTTTTAAATATTATTTTTAAACGAAAAACAGTACAATATTTTTCCTGAACATTATTTTTAAACGAAAAACAGTACTTTTTTTTTTTTTTTTTTTTTTTACATTATTTTTAAACGAAAAAACCAACAGGGGGGTCTTAGGTTTAGGCACCAACAGGGGGGTCTTAGGTTTAGGCACCAACAGGGGGTCTTAGGTTTAGGCACCAACAGGGGGTCTTAGGTTTAGGCACCAACAGGGGGTCTTAGGTTTAGACACCAACAGGGGGGTCTTAGGTTTAGGCACCAACAGGGGGGTCTTAGGTTTAGGCACTAACAGGGAGGTCTTAGGTTTAGGCACCAACAGGGGGGTCTTAGGCTTAGGCACCAACAGGGGGGTCTTAGGTTTAGGCACTAACTGGGGGGTCTTAGGTTTAGGCACCAACAGGGGGGTCTTAGGTTTAGGCACTAACAGGGGGGTCTAGGGGTTAGGGGTAGGTACAGGGAGGGTTACTTAGGCACCAACAGGGGGGGTCTTAGGTTTAGGCATCAACAGGGGGGTCTAGGGGTTAGGGGTAGGTACAGGGAGGGTTACTTAGTAATTTTTTTTTAAACGTTATTATACGATTCACTATTTAAACGAAAAATTAACGTTTTTACAATTGCCGATTTAATGCACATTATTTAATGATTTATAACTTTAGAAACCATTAATTTTAAACGAAATACAGTACAATACATTTTTAAACGTTATCCATGATTATCGTTAAAAACCCGGCGCCCTTTTTTCCCAGCGCCCCTTTTTAACGTACGCGGAATGCAGCTGTCCCCGAGCCGGTGCCTGCGGCGGGGGGCCGGTGTTAAGAGCTGCTTCCCTTTACGTTTAAAAATGTTTTAATGTGGTACCTCCGGATCCCTCCCCTTAATGTTCTATTAATGTTCTAATTTTTACATTATTGTTAAATTATACAATAAAGATTAAGGGCTGCTCTGGCCTTTATTTTCCCCACGTCATACGGTAGTCATGTGTCTCTGTTATTATGGTTGGCTGGGTGAATAAAGGGGGTTGGTTAAGTGCACGAAGGTTGGAGGCAATTAGGTTATGCCCTCATCAAGCAGAGCCCATACTGGGGGGCCGCATGACCTTGGAGGTTAGGTCAGACAGGGGGATTTCTTTTTTATGTCATGAAGATGGGACTTCTCTATCCCGTTTTCAGTTCGTGGCAGTTTTTCGGAAACTGCTTAGCCTCCTAGGCCACGATCCTCGTAGTTTTGCATCCCATTCCTTTCGGATCGGGGCCGCAACCGAAGCTGCTAGGTGGGATTTAAGTAACTCTTTGATTAAGAAAATCGGCCGGTGGGAATCGGCCCGCTTTCTTTCTTATGTTAGGCCTCACCTTTTATGATGTGTTTAAGCCAGTTATCTTGTTGCAGTTTTTCTAAAATAAGCTTTATACTGGATTATGTGTTTCAGACGTCTCACCTTGCCTGGTGTGGATTCTCGGCCATTCCTACGTTGCCTGGGGAGCTCAGCGCGCTGGAGCCAGGCCTGAGGGCCGTCAGCTGGGCATATCCCGAGCCCAGGCTTGCGTACGCTGGACTGGTTTTCCGGGTATGATATGGGCTCGAGTGGTGCCAGAGGATCACCGCTTCGCCAGACTGGATCGCCCCCCGGATGTTTTGGTGATCCATGCAGGCGGTAACGACCTGGCTTCATGCCCTACCAGGCGCATCATGCGGGACATTAAATTTGACTTTTTAAGACTACGCTCCAGCTTCCCGAGCATGATAGTGGTTTGGTCAGAGATGGTGGGCCGGCTTAGGTGGAGACCGGCTAGATCAGTTGACAGGGTGAACAGGGCAAGAAAAAAGTTAAACAGAGATATATCCAGGTTCGTGGTTCGTAATGGGGGGGTGGCAATACGTCACGTGGATTTAGAAGGGGATAATTCCAGGTTCTTGAGGTTGGATGGGGTCCACCTGAATGCGGTGGGCACAGATCTTTGGACCTTAGCACTTAGCAACGGGATTCAGAGGGCCCTTAGGTTATGGTGGGCCGCGCAGGCATGAGGGGTCCTGCCAGCTCGGGGTGGAGGGAGTATGGTATCCGGAGGTGGTCAAGAGCTGGGAGGTGAGGTGTTCGCCTTTGGTGCGTACACCTCCAAAGAAGTTCAACGCCTTCAAAGACTGCTGTGATGGGCGGAATGCAGCTGTCACCGAGCCGGTGCCTGCGGCGGGGGGCCGGTGTTAAGAGCTGCTTCCTTTTACGTTTAAAAATGTTTTAATGTGGTACCTCCGGATCCCTCCCCTTAATGTTCTATTAATGTTCTAATTTTTACATTATTGTTAAATTATACAATAAAGATTAAGGGCTGCTCTGGCCTTTATTTTCCCCACGTCATACGGTAGTCATGTGTCTCTGTTATTATGGTTGGCTGGGTGAATAAAGGGGGTTGGTTAAGTGCACAAAGGTTGGAGGCAATTAGGTTATGCCCTCATCAAGCAGAGCCCGTACTGGGGGGCCGCAGGACCTGGGGAGGGCGGACATGATGGGGCTAAACTAGGCTCCATCCTTAAAGGGGTTAAAAATCCTGGTCGGCTGTGTCCTGTTTGGCTGGCCAATCAGGGCCAGGAGGGGGCTGGATGGGCGGGAAAAGGAGGATAAATAGGTTGGGCGGAGCAAGGCCCACAGGGATTTCCTCCAGGAAAAGCTCCCTCCCTCCCTCCCTTTGTTACTTTACATGTTGTTTTCTCTGTGTTTGTGTGTTTTTCTTTTTTCTGTCATTGCAGCTGGAGGGGGTATGGTATCCGGAGGTGGTCAAGAGCTGGGAGGTGAGGTGTTCGCCTTTGGTGCGTACACCTCCAAAGAAGTTCAACGCCTTCAAAGACTGCTGTGATGGGCGGAATGCAGCTGTCCCCGAGCCGGTGCCTGCGGCGGGGGGCCGGTGTTAAGAGCTGCTTCCCTTTACGTTTAAAAATGTTTTAATGTGGTACCTCCGGATCCCTCCCCTTAATGTTCTATTAATGTTCTAATTTTTACATTATTGTTAAATTATACAATAAAGATTAAGGGCTGCTCTGGCCTTTATTTTCCCCACGTCATACGGTAGTCATGTGTCTCTGTTATTATGGTTGGCTGGGTGAATAAAGGGGGTTGGTTAAGCGCACGAAGGTTGGAGGCAATTAGGTTATGCCCTCATCATGCTATCCAGCTGACCAGCATGCTTGACTGCTAACAAGCTGTTAGTGCGCATGGGAAGACCAACTATACATGCCTAGAAAAGGCCAAAGAGGTATCAATCATTTTGGGAGACCTTAATTTCTTCTGTGTAATGGTCTCTAGCAATGATTCCTTTCAGGCACTTTAAACAAGAGTTTGATCTTAGAACTTAGAATAGTATGTCTAATCTATTGCAGCAGAGGGGAATTCTGTCTGTATTTCTGCTATAACAAATATTAGCTGGTAGCCAGTTAAGAGTAATTTATCTGTTCTGAATGGCCATATAAAGTAGCATGTCTGGTATTTACTATATGTAAACTCAAGAGATAATTATAGAAAGAAAAGCAGTTCTGTTCCCTTCCGTTGATATTTTGCATCTTGATTTTTTCTTTAACCCCTTCCAGACCGCCTAACGCTGATGGGTGGAGGGTGGTGCCGCCACAACCGCCTAACGCCGATTGGCGTCAGATCCTGGAGGCATAGATTAGCAGTGAACGCGTGTGCGCAGGCGCACGCGTTCCCTGCATTGAAGTCAGCAGCCATCAGTGAACAGCCTGCCAGCTGCGATAAGAGCTGGCAGGCTGTTAGAAAAAGTAACAACGGTATTTTGATGTGTATAGCGCTGGGATCTAGCACAGCGCTGTACAGGGGAGAGGGGACAGCTCTGTCACTCAGCCGTCCCCAGGAGCGGCATGCAATCTAATCCCTCTCATAGGCTGATGTCTATGAGTGGTGGTGGACGTGGTGGGATCTCGGGGGGGGAAGGGAGAAAATAAAAAATAGGTTATTTTATTTAAAAAAAACCTATTTATATTAATTTAAAAAAAACAAAAAACATTGCAGCAGTGATCAGATCCCACCATCAGAAACCTCTTTTAGTGGGAAGAAAAGGAGGTAAGATTCATTTGGCTACTAAGTTGGATGGCCGAGCAATTAACTGTAAAGCCGCATCTACACTCGTAGATGCGGCGGCGATGTTCCTTATCAATCGAGCCGCTGATGCGGCTCGATTGATAAGATCCGACAGGACGGATCTCCCCACCGCCTATTCCCTGCTCGCTCCCCGCGAAGGGACAATGGCAGGGAATCGAGCGGAAGATAAGAGGCGCCAGCAGGGACGAGCGGGGAATCGAATCCGGCGCACGCGTGGCGAGCGGGGACGCGGCGGGTACGCACGGGTACGCGGAAGAGGCGATCTGGCGGCTAATCGAGCCACCGGATCACCGCCTCATCTACCCGTGTAGATGAGGCTTTAAAGCTGCAGAGTGCTGAATTGTAAAACATGACCTGGTCACTAGGGAGGTGTAAGCCTGTGCTCCTCAAGAGGTTGATGACTTTAGATCAGTTTTAAGTCTCTTCTTACTTCTTCTTGCTAGACTTATCCATTTCTTCTTCTCATGCATACAGCATTTATAAAAAGCTTGAATTAGGAGACAGATGGATATTCACTAAAGGCCCGTTCACACTCGGGCGCTTTGCTGATCGCTGGTGATCAGCAAAGCGCTGCACAAGTAATCCTATGGCATTACTCTCACTGCAGCGATTGTGGCGTGTTTGCAATTATGGCCAATTGCAAACGCGCTGCATGCAGCATTTTCCCAATTGTGCCACAATTCTCATTCACTAGAATGAGAATCCCAAAACGCAATTGCCGAAATTATGCCGAAAAGTAATGCTACGGGACTGTGATTTGTGTTTACAAGTGTGAGGACTCATTACTACACAATGTATGCACAATACGCAATGTTGTGCAAGTGTCACCAAATGCATGGCATACACGGCAGGGTGCTTTATAGCCTGGACATTGGTGGCAGCAGCACAATAAAACCTGTTGTGTTTACTCAACTCCCACACAGACAAATCTTGAACTATGAAACTTTTTACCTGTTCCCTGTTCTCACAGATGTTTTTCTCAACCCAACAAGAGTTTTATTTATAAGTGAGAGAAAGAGGTTCTCCTCCCACAACCCTCTTTGCCATATCTCAAGAACCTCTGTATCAATCCAATCACGCCCCTCCTGCAGCATCACTTGCAAGTCCCAAACGGAACTGAAGCTTCGGGACTGAAGCAGCGTGGCAATGGAGTGAAAATGGATCCGATCGACCGGTATTCAGATCCATTTTCACGGATCCGTTTGCCACGCCAACACAAGTGTGAACCAGGTCTTAAAGAGGAACTTTAGCGAAAAGGAGAAAAAATAAATAAATCAATACATTACAAAGTGAGAAGTTAAAAAATAGAAGAGAGACCAAAAAATGATTGATATTCACCATATAATGTGGTCATATTGTTTGATCCACAACCAGCCTGCACATAATCATCTTTACTAGTTTGGCTGGATAGTGTACTGGTTATAGCGGATCCAAGATGAAAAACTAACTATAGCAAGTAACTTGTCTATAAATCTTATCTAAAGTTTAGATGGTTTACACAGTAAATCTAGTTAAAACTGCTTTAACAGTGTATGATTATTTCTTCCTGTGATCAAATGAAAGCAGCCATATTCTGCTTGTCATCATTACACACAGGCAAGCTGCTCTGCATCTCTAGCCCTGAGCCTGTGAAAACTCCACTCCCCTCTCCTCCTCTCTCCTCCCCTCTGTGAACCTTGCCTCTGAAATCTCAGCAGCTCCCAGCTAGTAACGCCTCCTCCTCCTCCTCCTTCAGGAAAAGCTTCCTCCTCCCATTGCTACATGGGACTCAGAATGTCTAGGTGCTGGAGGAGCTGTGGGTGCAGCTTGTTAGTTTATAGGAAATTAGGGCATTAAAAGAACAAAAAAAGTATTTGGCTTAAGAAATGCCAAATAAAATATATGTAAGGTGCACAATTATGAAATGTTTAAAAGTTTATCTCGGATGCCCTTTAAAGGAAACCAGACCTGGATTAAATTAAAAGTGGTATACATACCTGGGGCTTCCTCCAGCCCCATGCGCACGGATCGCTCCCACGCTGCTGTCCTCAGTCTTGTCCCTCTTCATTACCGGGTCCCGTCACTTCAGCCTGTCGCAGCCAGTCTGCGCAAGAGAAGTGTGTCCTCTATGTATCTCTCCAGCAGCTGCTGGAGAGATACGCAAAAAGCGCACTTTTCTTACGTCATCAATCATACGCCTGGTACACTTTCACATGGGAGACCAGGGTTTGAATCCTGAATAGGGACAGTGTCTATTCAGTAAGAAGTTACTCCCTAACACTGCAGGGTGGCCTCTTGAGCGCTTTGAGTTTGACAGGAGAAAAGCGCTATACAAATATTCTGAATATTATTATTATTACTCCCACAATGCAACAAGGTTCACAGACAGGAAACTGTAAGAACCTAGGTTCTGACATCACACCAAAATATCACTCATACAGAACTCCTGATGATCTAATCGAGAAAAGGTAAAGATTTCTCATGGGAAAAGGGGTATCAGCTACTGATTGGCATGAAGTTCAATCCTTGGTTACAGTTCCCCTTTAACATGCACCCCTATGTACTGAGTAGATCACCAATTATATGTATCCGTTCTAAATACAACAAACATTCATTCAATGCACTTAACACCAAATGAACAATGCTTATTTACATAGCACATGTTTATAATGTTGTCACCACTGTTATGTCAATCCTACTAATATAATAAATGGGAAAGTTCGGATGTTTGGATGTTTGGATGTTTGGATGTTTGGATGTTTGGATGTTTGTTACTCGATCACGCAAAAACAGCTGAACAGATTTGAATGAAATTTGGCACACACATAGTACATTACCTGGAATAAAGTATAGGATACTTTTTATTCCCATAACCAAAAAGAGACAAATACAAATTTCACTGGAAAATGTAAACTGCAGCCATACACTGTTACACTGGAGGTGTGTTTAGCTTCTAAGGGTAGAATGGTTAATTTGCATATATTCAGCAGTGATGCACTGGGAGACATCTCAAGCTCACTCCAACCTGAATTATCGCAAATTCTTTCTGTTTTAAGAAAGCAAACGTTTGTTTTTTCTTAACATCTTAGTAAGGGGGCTTTTAGGACTATTGTAGTCCCTTACACACTCCAATGAGTTCTGGGTCACCATGAGCTTGCTGGGTAGTCTGTACCTCTCGGTGTTACAAGCCCTACTGCATAGAGCCAAATTCATCTATGCCATGCACTGGTAAGGATCAAACAATCCAAAACAGTCTGTATGCATGTTGGATTATTATGGCTCTGTACAATTTAACAAGCTGACACATCATTGCATTCCAGCGGTTCAGGAGGTGTGTTTAGTTTCTAAGGGTAACAATGATTATTTTGCATATTTTCAGCAGTGATGCACTGGGAGACATTTCAAGCTCACTCCAACCTGAATTATTGCAAATTCTTTCTGTTTTAAGAAAGCAAACTTTTGTTTTTCTTACACTGTTAATGGTAAGGTTCTCAAACTTTGCACAGTTGGTCGTTGGGTGACTAGGGTTATTATTCAGAAAAGTGGTTGGAGCCTAAAAAAGCCAATCACAATTCACCTAATGATTTTCAAGGGGAATATTTACATTTCTGCCATTCTTGCACTGTTAATGGCACAAGCCTCAAACCTGGTATAGTTGATCATTGGTTGACTAGGGTTCAATTTCAGAAAGGGGGTGGAGCCACAAATAGCCAATCAGATTTGTTTCATTCCAATGCAAATTGTTGTTGCCAAACACCGCAAAGCTCACAAACTTGGTAATTGAGTAATTGATTAATTGTGTGTTAGGGTTAGGAAAAGTGGGCGCAGCCAACACCAGCCAAATACATAAGCGGGCAATGCAGGGTCATAAGTGGGCGGAGACAAATACAAATTTTACTGGGAAAATGTAAACAGCAACCATTCTTACACTGGTAATGGTAGGGTTCTCAAACTGTGCACAGTTGGTTACTAGGTGACTGAGATTAATATTCAGAAAAGTGGGTGGAGCCTACAAAAGGCCATCAAATTCCACCTATTAATCTTTAAGGGGAACATTTAATTGATGCCATTCTTGCACTGTTAATGGCACAAGCCTCTTGCACTGTTAATCACCTGTACCTGGTACAGTTGGCCATTGGGTGATTGGGGTTCAAATTCAGAAAAGGGGTGGAGCCACAGCCAATCAGATTTATTTTATTTCAATGCAAATTATTGATGCCAAGATCGCAAAGCTCACAAACTTGGTCATTAAGTAATTTTGTGTTAGAGTTAGAAAAAGTGGGCGGAGCCAGCACCAGCCAAATACATACCTGGGCAATGCCGAGTCTTCAGTGGGCGGAGACAAATACACATTTCACTGGGAAAATGTAAACTGCGGCCATTCTTACACTGTTAATTGTAGGGTTCTAAAACTTTGCACAGTTGGTCACTGGGTGACTGGGATTAATATTCAGAAAAGTGGGTGGAGCCTACAAAAACCAATCACAATTCACCTATTGATTTTCAAGGCAAATATTTAATTGCTGCCATTTTTGCACTGTTAATGGCACAAGCCTCAAACCTGGTACAGTTGATCATTGGGTGACTGGGGTTAAATATTTAGAAAAGGGGTGGGGCCACAAACAGCGAATCAGATGTGTTTCATTTCAATGAAAATTATTCATGCCAAAGACCACAAATTTCACAAACTTGGTCATTGACTATTGACAATTGTGTGTTAGGGTTAGAAAAAGTGGCCACATCCAACAGCAGCCAAATACATACCCGGGAAACATCAGGACATCAGTGGGTGGAGAAAAATACAAATTTAACTGCCAGAATGTAAACTGCAGCCATTCTTACACTGTCTGTCAATGGCAGGGTTCTTAAACTTTGCACAGTGGGTGACTGGGATTAATATTCAGAAAAGTAGGTGGAGCCTACAAAAGCTAATCAAAATTCACCTATTGATTTTCAAAGGAGTGGAGCCACAGCCAATTATTGATGCCAAAGACCGCAAAGCTCCCAAACTAGGTCATCATTGAGTAATTGTGTGTTAGGATTAGAAAAAGTGGACAGAGCTAACACTAGCCAAAGCTAATTACATACCCGGGCAACGCCGGGCGACCAGCTAGTAGAAACTATATTTAAATCACTTTCATGTGAAATGCAAAATAAAGTTTTTATCAAAACAGGACACTGTGAGTTGCATGTCCCAAAGCAATTCATTAGAATATTGAGAGCACATAACAGCTCTCTGTGCTTCATTAGTTTTCTATAGGCTGCACTTTTACACTGATACAAAGAAAGGGCAAGGGTTAAAACATTCATTGCTACTATAGCATGGAGAGAGCGCAGCAGCACAATGGTGTGGAAATGCGCTCTGCTGGCTGTGAACGCACATGTGACGTGTGTTAATTAAACCACCAAAGATGTGTTGTCAGTTTCAGGAGGAGGCAGGAACTACATACAGCTTTCTGTGACACAACTACGGGGCCCTTTTACAGGGTGGGTAGAGTTTAAATCAAAAAATCCGTATTATCAAATGTCATTTGTCAACATTAGAGATGGCCCGAACTTCCGGTTCGCGAACCTTCCGCGAAAATTCGGTTTGCGCGAACTTTCGCGAACTGCAATAGACTTCAATGGGGAGGTGAACTTGGAAAACTAGAAAATTTTATGCTGGCCACAAAAGTGATGGAAAAGATGTTTTAAGGGGTCTAACACCTGGAGGGGGGCATGGATGAGTGGGATACACGCCAAAAGTTCCGGGAAAAATATGGATTTGACGCAAAGCAGCGTTTTAAGGGCCGAAATCACATTGAATGCTAAATTGCCTAAAATGCTTTAAAACATCTTGCATGTGTATACATCAATCAGGGAGTGTAATTAGAGTACTGCTTCACACTGACACACCAAATTCACTGTGTAACGCACCGCAAACAGCTGTTTGTGCAGTGACGGGCGTGCTGGACTGGTGCGCACCATGGCCAGCGTGCAGGCCGTGGCGGTTTTCAAGCCCAATAGCCCATATGGTCGCCAGGCTGAGGTAGCTGAATGACAGAACAGTGACTGTCCAGCTGATCAAATTTGGTCTGTCCACAATGAAGCAATGACCTTATTATTTTGGGTGTGCTAAACCCCCCCGCGACACTCATATAGCCGGCGGTCATTGCTTCATTGTGATACGCAAGCCCCTTTACCGCGGCAAGGTAATGATCACGAAGGGGAATTGGCACATGTACATGCCTTTTGTTTTGTTGTTGCAGCCGCAGTGCAGCCAGAAAAATTAGGCAGGCATGTACATGCACCAGAAAAATTACTATAGCGGCCGCCGCTGCTAGCAGCGGCCTTAAAAATTCAGGAATCCCTCTGGAGTCCTGCACCCTGTTGGTGGTGGCGGAGAAGGCACTCAAGCGGCCTGCAGGCAGAGATGCTGTGCGGGGAGCGACTTAGTCTTGGGGCAGGCAGTCACACGGCGTGCAGGCAGAGATGCTGTGTGTGGGAACTATCTTAGTCTTCGGGCAGGCCTGACCGTGCTTTGCAGACCACGTGGTCAGATGGTCCCTTGACCCAACGCTGTGTGCCAGAGATGACACCACTTGCCTTTCAACATCACGGTACAGTTTAGGTATCGCCTTTTTTGAGAAATAATTGCATATCTTCCACTGTGGTGTGTGGATTTGCTTTTGTGTGCTGCTTTTCCTCAGGTGGTCATCCCATTGCAGTTTGTGCTTTGTAATCATGTGCCTTCGTAAGGTAGTTGTCCCTACGCGGGTCTTGGTCTTTCCACGGCTCAATTTTCGGTAGCAGAGAGTACAGATGGCATTGCTCTCATCTGAGGCAGACACACAAAAAATGTCCACACCGCTGAGCCCTGGGGTGATGGCACTTTGGTGGTGGCGGCCGACTGAGTGTTAAGTGGGGCGCCAGAATCAGAGCAGGAGGAGGAAGATATGTCACGCTTCCGTGTGGAAGCTGAGAAAGATGAGGTGTTCTGTGTTAAATAGTCAACTACGTCCTGACAATATTGGGGGTTGATGGCACGTGCCTTGTTTTGAACACTGTACTTTGGTCGCGGGCCGCATGAAATCACGACAGCGCGACCTCGAATAGACCTGCCAGATGGCCTGCCTCTGCCTTTTGTTTTGTCCATATTGGGGGGGATGAAGTTAAAGGTATGCACTGACTTGACTAATACAATGTGCAGTCAGTCACACAGGTGCAGTTAACAGGTATGCACAGAGTGGTATATCACACTGCGTGCACTCAGGTAGGTAGGTGGGTGCACTGAAGTGAACAACAGGTAGTAGGTATATGCAGGGATGGGTATTACATGTGCACCTGTCACACACAGACAGGTACCGGATAGGCACAGTGACACTGCGTGTGCTCACGTAGGTAGGTGGGTGCACTGTGAACAACAGGTAGTAGGTATATGCAGTGATGGGTATTACATGTGCACCTGTCACACACAGACAGGTACTGGATAGGCACAGTGACACTGCGTGCGCTCACGTAGGTAGGTAGGTGGGTGCACTGAAGTGAACACAACAGGTAGTAGGTATATGCAGTGATGGGTATTACATGTGCACCTGTCACACACAGACAGGCACAGTGACTCTCACTGACAGGGCTGTATATAATGCACGTAGGCCACACACACAAAAAAAAAAATAGATCACAAGAACAAGATTAGCTCTCAAAAGAGCTGTTGAGGGGTGCATTTTTAGCAATAACAATCAGCCAGGAGCAAGCTAACAAGCCTACAAGAGCCTAACTAAGCTTTCCCTGTGAGAGTCTACAGCAGCTATCCCTTCCCTAATTACTGCAAGCACACGAGTGAGTCCACTGCCTGACGCTGCCTGCCTTTTATAAGGAGGGGTGGGGCTCCAGGAGGGAGTGTATCCTAATTGGCTACAATGTGCCTGCTGACTGTGATGTAGCGGGTCAAAGTTGACCCTCATGATGCACTATGGGGGCGAACCGAACTTCCGGGAAAGTTCCCGGATCGCGGCGATCGCGAACCACTGAAGTTCGCCGGGAACCGTTAGGGCCATCTCTAGTCAACATAACACTTTTAGTTAGCAAATTGTGGGGCAATCAGCTAATCTTGAAGGAAATGCCAATATTTCTTCTTGTGATCAGCTTACCACCATTTTTACGAAAATAACGATGGCCTTAAAGAGGATCTTTAACCAAGGATTGAACTTCATCCCAATCAGTGGCTGATACCCCCTTTCCCATGAGAAATCATTGCCTTTTTTTGAATAGATCATCAGGAGGGTCTGATATTATGGTTAAACCCCTCCCACAGTGTGATGTCATGACCATGGTCCTAATAGTTTGCAGTCTGTGAACCTAGAACCTCGCAACACACTGTAGAGTCTGCATTGCCTCTGCGTTGTCCAAAGCACTTCTGTCACATTGCACCGTAGGTACTGTGGCCAGTCTCATAGAGACTAATGGCCACTGAGATGTGGGAGTGGCGGAGGAGAGCAATGTGATGTGACGCAATAGTGTGCAAGGGGCCTCAAACGGCACACTATAGTTTTCTTCTAGAGAGCACTAGATAGTATTGCCATATATCACTACTGCATTGAATTACATGCAGAGAGGCACAACATTTTGACACAATCTCCACTATCCAAACATCGCACAAATTCCAGAACAATTTATATTTGTATTTTTTTTTTAAAAAAGGTGTGAAGCAGTGGTTAGATGCCATTTTATGTGACCTAGAGGGCAATACAAAGATGAAAAACCTTCAAACAACAGTATTATGCGGCCTCTAAATACAGTTTACAGGGTTTTGTAAACATTAAGGAGCTATACAGCAGTGATGAGCGAAAATGCCGATATCCTTTTCCCATAAATTTTAGTGAACATAATGTAAAATTCGACTTTCGAGCAAAAATGACACAGAAAATCATTTTGTAATAAGTTTGTGATTGTTCATGAATTTTCACGCTACAATAAACAATTTTTGCACTTTTGTGGTAAAAATAAAAAATTTTCAAGTTTCCCGCAAAATTTTCATATTATGAAATATTAACAATTTCAAGAATAGCATTTTCGATGAGAAAATGACTTTTGCGAAACTTTGCAAGCAACACGGCTATACAGCCACAATTAAGTTCCATGCCCACTGATGCACAACAGCACTCGTCTGCAAGGGAGCAGGGCCACGCGCTGGAAGCCAGAACTTCCAGGGCTTGGGAGGCACTTGGAACATAAATACCCGTCAAGCCGATATTACTTTCTATCCGAAGGGGATCCATCTAATTTCTAAATGTGCTTCTATAGTCTTCCAAAGGGACATTTCTTGGACTCCCAATAGTGATAAAACTCTGGTTGCCTTGTACATCCTGATAACTTTAAATGGCTTTTCTTCAAAAGCCCCTCCCCCCCCCCCTTTTTTTTCCTTCAGACTATGATAGTGTTGTTATACTTTGCCAATTACAGTTCATAGGCATCTTTCAATGTAGGTAGCAGGTTGCACCCCATTTGTATGGTTGACTCTGACAGACCTAAATGCAATGCCTCAAAGCACAAATGGCAGTTATGGTATCAAACCTTGGGTATGGCTAGGTCTAATTTCCAAATTTGCCTACAGTACATTTGTATGGCAGCACCAAAGCCTCAAAATGCAGATGGTCTTGGAGGTATGAAGAATTAGCCAGGCCTCAGAGCAGAGGCAGAAGGTGTTATGGATGTTATGTTTGTGCAAGTACAACTCTATGACATATGACTGTGGGGTTTACTTCCTGTTTCCTGTTTCCAGTAATTACTGTTATTCATGTTACTGGTCATTCTTCTAATAACATGGCTCCTGCACAGTAGTCATTTGTGCTGTCTTTATTTACACCACATGAAACATGGTGTCAGAAGTATCTGAATCTGCACTGCTTCTGCACATTTGCCACTGAGAGCCTGACAGCCTCGCAGTGTGTTTGTGCCTCCTGTCTCCTGTCCATGAAATTGAGCATTTGACGCAAGCCAGAACAGCATGATGGCAGCTAACAGCATTCCACTACCTGAGCCGATGAGAGTTAAGCCTCATACTCACGGGCTACAATTGTCGCCGCAACCACGTGGCACTCGCGTGTTGCGTTGACAGGTCGCCCGTGAGTATGGCGCACGCGCCCCGAACCATCGCTACTCGGAGCTGTCGCCGGTTGATTGGCGCGGTCAATCGCCTGGCGACAGTTGCCGCCGCAACTTCGCCGCAACTGTCGCTAGTCCGCGTGTGTATGCGGACTAGCAACAGCAACCAATAGGGAATTCACGGAGCTTCCGGCGGGGGGGGGGGGGAACGTCGGCGACAGCTTCAGTCGCATCAGTAATCCCTCTTCCGCCGTGTGTATGTGGAGGGACCCGGCGACGAGCTGTCGACGATCTGTTGCGCACACGCTCCCGTGTGCTAGCGACCAACTACATTTGTAGCTCATGTGTACCAGCCATTAGTGGAAATGTCTCTGATAACTGGGACACCTTCAGGGCTGAGTTTCCTCACTACTCCCTAGCAACAGGGTTAAATCAGAAGCCTGATGCAGTCCAAGCAGCAACTCTGAGGAGGGTGATGGACAGTGAATGCCTCCATGTTTACAAGCATAATCTAAACCTGACAGAGGAGCAAAAGAGTGACACCAAAGCCATCCTGGATGCATTAGAAGCATTCTTCAGGCCTTCTAAAAATGTCAAAGGCTCGTTAGGATACATCGGCCAGGGATTTGCCAGAGTTGAATATTGGAGAACAAATCCGTATGAAACCTTTATCTGGGGATCGAACGGGCCGTTGGAGAATGGGTACTTGTTTGCAAAAAGTTGCACCACGCTCGTATCTTGTGGACATTGACGGAACTCTTTATCGTCGCAATCGTGTGGATTTACGAGTGGCAGAAAAACCTACATCACAATACCCTATTGATAAGCCAGACTCTCTTAGTACAACAGGGACAAATGTGCCCCTTGACTGTGAGGAATGTACAGAAGGGGTGCCTCAGACCAATGGTACTGACAGTTCTGAGCAAGCTAGTACACCTACCAGCAGTAAAAAGCGGAGTATGTCAGCAGGAGATGAGAAGAGCCCAGAAACTTCCAAGAGAGCTAAAGGACTCTGTGTACCAGGGACAGTTGTCACCTGTAGTGGCAGATACTCAAAACCACCTATTAGACTTTATAGAATATAGAATGCATTATTGTTAGGTCTCTTCAAATTTAGAATGTTCATTTATTAACACCAAAAAGGGGAAGATGTTATGGATGTATGTTATAGATGTTATGTTTGTGCAAGTACAACTCTATGATATATGACTGTGGGGTTTACTTCCTGTTTCCTGTTTCCAGTAATTACTGTTATTTATGTTACTGGTCATCCTTCTAATAACATGGCTCCTGCACAGTAGTCATTTGTGCTGTCTTTATTTACATCACATGAAACAGAAGGAGCTTGATGGTATCTTTCTAAAAAAAAAGAAGCACAGCCACTGGAGCTAGTCTACTTTAGGGGACCCACCGCAAATCCCCATAGACACTTTCACCTGGGCTGCAAAACGGAACAAATGTCTTCCGTTTGCTTGTTTAAACCTCCACAAGCCTTATATACCTGGGTAGCTAAGCATGTCCTCTAACGAATTTTGCGGTTTCGGTCAAAAAAAAGTTTGAACTGACTGTACAGGAGCCGCCGAACGGCCGCAACTTCGGGTCCGTCAGCCATCTTTGTTCTGCTCTGCAGGTCGTTTCTTCCTCCTCATTGGAGGGATTGTTAGGTGGGGGCGTGCCAGCTTCTGTCGGCAGCTTACAAACCCTCCAATGAGGAGAAAGAAAGGACCTGCACAGCAGAATGAAGATGGCCGACGGAACCGAGATTAAGGCCGTTCGGCGGCTCCTACACAGCCCATTTCAACTTTTTTTTGACCGAAAACCTCACAGTTCGTTACAGGATATGCTTACCTATCCATGGATATAAGGATTGTGGGGGTTTAAACAAGGTGAAAGCGGACATTTGTTCCGTTTCTGCAGACCAGCTGAAAGTGTCTATGGGGATTTGCGGTGGGTCCCCTAAAGTAGACTAGCTCCCAGCCACTGTCAGAGCAGGGGGAGTTGGACTTCTTAATAAGTATTAGACCTTTATTTATGTTTTGTGATGTTGTAAAAGGTTTGAGAGTGAGGAGAGGGTGAAGGTTTGTAATTAGGAAGTAAGCTATGCCACAAAATTACTTGATTGACACTGGATTGGTAGCCAGAATCATTGATGCAACAATGTGACAAAAGCCACATGCAGTGTCCCAGTGTCACTTTGGCTAGCCTGAAGGTATCCATAGACATGAGAAGACAGAAGTTGGGTCCACCCATTTTTACATGAATAGAATGTTGATGTCCTACGGGTCTTCAGCACTACATGACACCAACCGACCCGAGTGTTCCTATTTATGTACCGGATGAATGAATGAAAAACCCTGAGGGTTCAACCAAGTTTGTCATGCCTGATTATGCAACCACCAGTAAGCTCAAAACCCAGAATTGCACCTTGTTGTGCCTCTTAATGCCCTTTACCAAGTATGGGTAGCTCTAAAAGCATGAAAAGGCTCTTCAGCTCAGCTGTTGCTTTATTATATGGAGTTTACAAAAATGGCTATGTTTTCAGAAACCTTCAGAAACAAAGGTTTAGGCTGGGTTCACACTGCCATTAAAAACATTGCACGAATCGGAATGAAACAAAACTGATCGGCAGGCATGAGAACGGATCCTATGCAGGGCAACAGGATCCATTCACATCTGATTGCTCAGAACAGATCTATTCATTCAGTTCCAATGCGCGGAACTGAAGGCTCTGCATTACGTAAGATTTCTGGAGCACTGATACTAAACAGAAGCTTAAGGATCTGATTAAAAGCAGTGTAAAAATGTTCACTTGATCAGCCTGGCTATTAAAATAGAAATCATAGGATGTGATTGCCAAACACACAAAAAGGTAAGCATGATTTCTGCCTTCATGTAGTGCTTGCAAAGCAAGTGTCATTCCTACTGAAGGCAAACTAGGCAACAAGGTGAAACAATGGGCTGCATTCACTATGCTATGTAAGTTTATCTGGAAACTAGTGTACATATTGCTTTATAGTGTCTGTTGCTGGCTAACGCTGGGTTCCCACTTGAGCTGGATCCAGTGGTGTAGCTACAGTCCTCAGGGACCCTGATGCAGAATTTGGACTGGGGCCCTACCACCCCCTACTAGCTAGATTTGTCCCCCTCACTCACCCCCTCCCACCAAAGTATGGTAGCTGGATGTGCCCCCCTCCCTCACCCCCCTCCCACCCCTGTATGGTAGCTAGATGCCCCCCCCCTCCCCATTATGGTAACTAGATGCGCCCCCCTGCCTCACCCACCCTCTTACACCTGTATGGTAGCTAGATGTGCTCCCCCTCCTCCCCAGCATGGTAGCTAGATGTCCCCCCCTCCCACCCCTGTATGATAGCTGGATGTGCCCCCCTGCCTCACCCACCCTCTTACCCCTGTATGGTAGCTAGATGTGCTCCCCCTCCTCCCCAGCATGGTAGCTAGATGTCCCCCCCTCCCACCCCTGTATGGTAGCTGGATGTCTCCTCCCCTCCCATCCCTGTATGGTAGCTGCATGTCTCCCCTCCCACCCCTGTATGGTAGCTAGATGTGCTCCCCCTCCTCCCCAGCATGGTAGCTAGATGTGCTCCCCCTCTCACCCCTGTATGGTAGCTGGATGTCTCCCCTCCCACCCCTGTATGGTAGCTGGATGTCTCCTCCCCTCCCACCCCTTCATGGTAGCTGGATGTCTCCCCTCCCACCCCTGTATGGGATCTAGATGTGCCCCCCTCCCTCACCCATCTACCACCAAAGTATGGTAGCTAGATGTGCCCCCCCCCCCATCCACCCACCCCAGTATTGTAGCAAGACGTGCTCCCCCCCCCCCCCCACCTCCCAGTATGGTAGCTAGATGTGCCACCCTCCCTCAACCCCCCACCCTTATGTATGGAAGCTAGATGTGCTCCCGTCCCTCACCCGCCACCCCAGTATGGTAGTAGCTAGATGTGCAGCCCTCCCTCACACTAACTCTCCAACCCCCCCTCCCCTTCCCCGGGACTTTATGGAATGCAGTGGGGAAGACTTATTAGGGGGAGCACACACACACACACACACACACCTCTTACAGGTTCCAGGCGCTGGAGGTCCCATCTATCCACTCTGCAGTCTGCACCACCGCTGCTCCGTACTTCTTGCTTCTCAGATCAGACACTATAGGTAAGAGGTGAGTTTGTGTGTGTTCCCTCTAATCTTCCACACTGTCGCTGCGATCTTCAGGAGGGCAACATGAGGAGGACAAGCAGGCCCCCCAGGAGCACGCGGCCCCTATGCCACTGGCCGTACCACAAATGGCCATCGGGAGCGGGCAGAGTAGTTTCCTCTCTGATGGTACATTGTGGTCCAGCTGGAGCCCAGGTTGGATGCGTTTCAGCCATAGGCTACATGGAAAACGCATCCACTCTTACCGAAAAATCGTAGACAGCACAGAAGTGCGGTCCGCTTACTGCAACAGTTTTGCAATGCGGTAAAGTAGACAAAAAATTCCATTTTCCCCATGTCTGTGTTCCTACTACAGCAGAAAATGGATTTTTGGGGGGCTGTATTCCCAATACAATGGAAAATTTACTCTTTGTTAATTTTACCGCATCCAAAAACTGACAGTAAATGGATCCTATTTTATAAATTGCAGACACCTGTTAGTCTACAACAGATTAGTTGCGGTAAGCGTCCTTCTGTGCTGTCTGCGATTTTTCAGGAAGAGCAGATGCATTTGCCATATAGCCTATGGCTGAAATGCATCTGGCCTGGTCTCTAGTTTGACCACAAGACACCATCAAAGCGGACACTACATTCTCCACTCCTACTGGCCATTCGTGGTCCAACTCAAGTGGGAACCCAGACTGACGTGGTCAGCAATAGCTATCATCCATAGCCTCCTCTCCTGTCCATTTAAAAACTGAATGGTAAACTGATGCAAAACTAATGCAAATGGAACTAACTGGTCCATCTGTAAGGGCGAACGGATCTGTTTTTACAAGATAATTGATTATTACAGCATAGTGAGTGAGTTAGCAGGAACCCATTTAGCTTTGTGGACTACAACCAGCAATTATGCCACAGTCTATCATTAATGTGGATGTGTTCAGTACACTTTATATTATCCTGGGAACAACTATGATCATCTTAACTGTTCTATATTGTTTTTCAGGATTCCAGCTGGCATGTTGGGTAAATGACTTTCAAAAGCTTTTTAGTGGTGCAATTTATCACCTTAGGTCAATGCCAGAGGCAAAGTGCATGTAACAAACAAGTTCTCCTGAGCTGATATCCCAACAGCTGTGAGGGCCTCAGACATCACCTCCCCCTCATACAGCTATCACCTTCTCCAAATTCTGTCATGTCCCTGCAAATGCAAAGTATCACCTCCTTCTGATGGACACAGAAATAAAAGAATTAGCTTTTTGTGGTGTTCTCCTCAGCCAACATTTATCTAATTAAACATGCAAATGACTTCATTCTGCAGGTGTAAACTTTGACACTGGACTCTGTGGAAGTGTGGCTGGGGATTTCCAATGAATGGGGTGATCTGTTTCTCCTCAAAGTTAACCAAGAGAAGATTTCAAGGGACACAGATATACCATATATGGGGTAAATTCACAAAAAGAACATAAAAGTTAATGCGCAAGTAAAATGTAACTGGTTTTATGCAAAGTACATAATGGCCTTGATTCACTAACCAGCACTAAGCTGGTTAGTGTGCCTTAAATTCTAGTGGGCAAAAACCACGGAGTTAAGTGGTTTGCGCCCACACATCGCGCACAGCCCAGGGCAGTGCGCGCACAGCCGTTAATAGAGCGCGGTGCGACGATAACGTCGCACCTGCTGCCCTATAAAACGCTGCATCGGGTGCCCCCGAAACGGCGCATGACTGCGCCGTTTCGGGGGCACCTGATGTGCCGTTTTCGTTGCTTACAGGGCAGCAGGTGCGCACTATTAATAGCTGCGCGCGCACTGCCCTGGGCTTTGTGCGATGTAGCTTTGCGGGACTATTAGTGCCCGCAAAGCTACTTATGGGGCACTAAGTAGCTGTTCACTCCGGCGCTATCACTTAGCGCCGGTTAGTGAATCAAGCCCAATGTGTTACGCTATTTGTACAACTGGCACTGTACACGCAATAGACGCTTTTCTTGTGTAACATTACACAGGCAATTCACACATCAAATGTATCATTTTTATTATTAAGTATCGATATGGTGTTGACATCTTCTGCAGCGATGTACAGAATGTATATACAGTCTTGTCACTAACTGTCCCCAGAGGAGCTCACAATCTAATCCCTACCCTAAGAGCTGGATCATCCACAAGGCAAACCTAGGTAATTGGCAATGTCTAGGGCTTGGAAAGAGACCAGGGGCTTGGTGGAAGCTAGCCCTCACCAAATCTCACTAAAAAAGCCAGGTGATCACCAGCGGTGGGCAAAAGCTGCTATCTTGCCTAGGGCCCCATTTCGTCTTAAAGGAGTTGTCAGGCAAATTTTAATAAAATAAACACTACTTACCGGGGGCTTCCTCCAGCCCCAAGCTCCCAGGACCTCCCTCGCCGCAGAACTACTGCGCCTGCGCAGTCCGCTCCGGCCCACTTGGCGGAGAATTGACAGCACCTGCCGGTCGCTCTGACGTCATCGCCGGGGACCGGGTCGGAGCTCCGGCAAACGGCTGCGGGCAGAGCTGCGGCGAGGGAGGTCCTGGGAGCTTGGGGCTGGAGGAAGCCCCCGGTAAGTAGCGTTTATTTTATTAAAATTTGCCTGACAACTCCTTTAAAGGAAGACAGTGAAAAAAAATGATACACACCTGGGGCTTCCTCCAGCCCCTTTCAGGCTTATTGGTCCCTCACCATCCTCCCAGGCTGCCTGGATCCTCCGTTAGGCAGCCCGGTAATTCATCCAGTCAGAGGGAACTGTGCAAGTGTGGCTCAGCTATGCACTCCCCCGTCGCATGCTACTGTCACAGGAGCAGAACGCTCCCGGAGACGGGAGCACGACAGCGGAGCACGTGCGGCCAGACTGTGCATGTGCCAACTGGACGAATGAGGCTCCAGACAGCCTGGGAGGATGGCGAGGGACCAGTGAGCCTGAAGGGGGCTGGAGGAAGCCTCAGGTATGTATAATTTTTTTTTAAGTCTGAGGTACACTTTAAATAGAATCTGTATTGTTAAAATCGCACAAAAGTAAACATACCAGTGCGTTAGGGGACATCTCCTATTACCCTCTGACACAATTTCGCCGCTCCTCGCCGCATTAAAAGTAGTTAAAAACAGTTTTTAAAAGTTTGTTTATAAACAAACAAAATGGCCACCAAAACAGGAAGTAGGTTGATGTACAGTATGTCCACACATAGAAAATACATCCATACACAAGCAGGCTGTATACAGCCTTCCTTTTGAATCTCAAGAGATCATTTGTGTGTTTCTTTCCCCCTGTTCTCATGCACTGAAGTTTCAGGCTGCTCGTTTCTTCATGCAAACAGCTTTGCCCTTGTCTGTAATTCTTCAGTATGTGAAAGCCCAGCCAGCTCAGAGGACGATTTATCCAACTTGTAAAAGATAAGAGAGAAGAGAGAAGCTGCCCTAATCTAAATAATACACAGGCAGTGTGCATAGAGGGCCCTGGAAGGGGGAGTTCATAGCAGAACCACAACACTGAAGAACTTGGCAGCCTTCCAGACACAGGCCGACAAGACTGACAGGGGAAAGATACATTGATTTATTACAGAGACTGTGATAGTAGAAAGTGCTGCAGTAAGCCAGAACACATTAGAATAGCTTTTGGAACTTGTAGGATGATAAAAAACAGGATGCAATTTTTGTTACGGAGTCTCTTTAATCCTTTTCTGCCTACCCTAGTCATGTATAACACAAGTTACTCAAACAGCGTAAGACGCATTACGTAAAGTTTATGTGCGTTCTTTGCTCACATTTCATTGCTTTATGCATCTACCCGTGAATCTCAGACTGCAAGGGATTGTGGGGAATGATCTGACTGATTTACTGGCAACATTAACTTGGAGTGGTTCTATGATTTAGAGAAGAGAAGCTCTGAGGACTAGCTGATGTCTGGTGCCAGTCCTACTAGGGGACTAGAAATATAGTCATTTCCCAGCTAATTGATATTGATTTTCACCAGCTGTGAGGGATATTTTGTTCCATATAAAAAAATGTACTTAACCAACCAGGAAAAGTGCATGTGTTCTAATACTGATCTTTCATTTTAATGACCAGTAGTAATAGTAGTGGGTGATGCTCTGTATGTTTGGTCCACCATCTACTTTGTATATAGTATATATCCTTTTTCCTCTACAGCAAAGCAAAGCTACAATATGTAGTTTTTCCATAGAGTATGAGAGGTTACCAATGCAATCTGTTAATAGTATTCAAAGTCTGTTGGCCCTCATGCCATGTGAAGACAGTAAAATTGGTCAGTGATTGGCCAATCAAAATTGAATGTGTTAAGGTGCCCATACATGGTACAAATTTTCTTTTTTTTTTTGATTAGATAATTTAGTTCGATTATTCCATTAGATCGAATATAAAGATTTTTCCAGCATGTCCGATCAGATTTTTCTCGAAAAAACTGGATAATCGTTTGAATTTCTTGATCAAAAAACAAAAATTCGACTTTTATTCGATTTTATCATTTAGATCGAATAAACTGGAAAATAGAACGTTTTTATTGTATCGTGTATGGGCACCATTACAGCTATCATATTAATTCTCAGGGCCGGATTTGTACATTTTACCACCCAAGGCCCACTATTACCAGCTGCCCCTGCCTTCCTCCACAACACGGCAGGCATTAGATTGTAAGCTCCTCTGGGGACAGTTAGTAACATAATAGCAGGGATTACATAATAAGCTCCTCTGAGGACAATAAGTAACATGATGGCAGGGGTCAGATTGTAAGATCCTTTGTAAGTGGCGCATCCAGTTAGCAACAAACAGCTCAGAGATCACTGTGAGTACTTGTTCATGGCCCCTTCATCCCTCGAGTGCCAGATCCAGCTGTTGGTAGCCACCCACCCCTATGTGCAAACTCTGTGAAGCAGGACGACCGCAGGCTGGCATTGGCTGCAAATATCTGCAGAGCTCAGCACAGCCAGCATCAGGAATAGCCCATTCAGGCGCTCACCCAATTGCTGCAAATGTTCAGCAGGTTTCCTGCTGCTGCTGCTTGCTAGCCATAGTCCGCCCTTGCTTTCCCAGTGCCCTAGGCCATGGCCTTTGTGGCCTTGCCTGAAATCAGGCCATGTTAATATTACTGTACAACCTATTGTAAGTGATGGAAACATAGGAAAAGGTCATTTATAGTGCATTTTATTCTTAGGACACATATTTATTATAGGACACATATATATCTTATATGTACAGTATGTGTACACAGGTATTTTCAATATTACAGCTTTTCACCATAGTGGTCCTTTAAGGAAGGATGGCAGTGGATGGAAGATATCACTAGGTGGCAGGTCTAAAGCGCTGCGGTAGTGGTACTTGCTTGATTGCGGGACGATTGATGTGCAGAGTGGAGCTTACACTCACTTGTCCGCTGGCGCACCTCCTCCTGTGTCCCGTTTCTCCTCTCCATCGCTGCCAAGTGCTCCTCCCTCTGTCTTCTCTCCATCGCCTGTGTCCCATGACAAACACCAGATGCCCAGCGTGTATCTGATTACATAAGGTACGTGCCACCAGGCCTCTCTACTGGCTGGATAGTGTCCTGCCTGCAACACACGAGAACTGGGTTTGTATCTCGGCCAGTACCGGGTTTGAATAGCCAGCACCAATTCAGTGAGGAGACCTTGGGTAAGACTCCCTAACTCTGCTACTGCCTATAGAGCGTGCCCTTGTGGCTGCAGCTCAAGCGCTTTCAGTCCACCAGGAGAAAAGCGCAATATAAATTATATTTGTCTAGTGTTCAGCTTCTAGTGTATGACATGACACAGGCAATGAAGAGAAGACTCGGGAGAAGTGAGCCAGCAGAGAAGTGAGTGTAAGCTCCCCTGCCAACACCCATCACAGCCCAGGGGGGAGCAGAGACATGAGGAAGACCTTGGGGGGGGGGGGGGAGCAGGAAGTGCACAGCTCCACAAATTTTCAATAGATTTTACGATGAAATTTACTGAAAATCTGTGTACAGAGTGTGGAAGGATTCAATCAGATCAGATTAGATTCAGTCCATTATCACACTGTGCATGAGCTGCCTTTGAAATAAGTGGCCAGTAGATAACTGTCTGCTATGTTTTTAAGCAGCTAGGGTGGAAAGTGAGGTTGCCAGGAATATGTAACATGGATGAGGTTGATGTGTCATTGCTTTTGTCCACAAGTGCCAGTAATCTCTATTGGGTAGATTGGGCAGATTATGACCCCAATGAACACAACACTTCACAAAACAGGTCCAGAGAAAGTGTCCTTTTCACACTATACATCAAATGACCACTTGTGTAGCTTTGTTTACATTACACTCCTGCATATTGTCCCCAAAACTAACAGGGATTATTTAACATTTCAAAGAATCAAAGCAGTCTCGGGTCAGCCTTATTCTGAATATCAAACTGTGCTGGAAACCTGTAAAAGACTATCTACCATTTCCTCAGACAATGCAGTCCACTCCTGACAAATATACCTAGTCTGTGAAGGTGATACACAGGCAGAAATCTAGCAATACACTATAGAGTCATTTAACCTATTCTTATCTTCTTTGCATTCAAATATTATTACAGTCTTTAATGGTTTAACCTGGGGAGTTTTGCAAAGTTACCATGTTCAGCTGAAAAGTAGAGATGTCGCAAATCCGCGGACTTTGGTTCGCGAACCACGAACGTGAACTTTTGCAGAAGTTCGCAAACCAACGAATCAATGCAAACCGCAATAGACACTAATTCTGGCCACAAAAGTGATGAAAAAGATGTTTTAATGGGTCTAACACCTGGAGGGGGGCATGGCGGAGTGGGATACACACCAAAAGTCCCGGGGAATATTACGGATTTGACGCACAGCAGGGTTATAATCCCTAAAAGGCAGAAATCACATTGCATTGCTAAACTGGAGGCCTAAAGTGCGTGAAAACATCTTGCGTGTGTATACATGGATCAGGTAGTGTAAGTAGTGTACTGCTTCACACTGACAGACCAAACTCACTGTGTAACGCACCACAAACAGATGGCCGTGCTGGTGCGCACGTTGGCGAGAGTGCAGGCGATGGCGGCTTTCCAGCCCATATGGTCGGGCTGAGTTAGCTCAATGATAGAACAACAGTCACTGAGTGTCCAGCTGATCGTCCACAATGAAGCAACTAGAATACAAAACACTGCACTGGTATGCAAATTGCAATTACTTTTAGTATACAGGTGGTGCGCGTTCCTAACATCCAAATAAAGAACATAAGATACAAACAAGATCGTGTTACTGCTTTAAGTGAATCCTGGCTACTATATACATGAATCAATTGTCCAAAAAGACTTAAACACCAAGTCCCATACATATCTTCAAGGTAAACAGTGGGCATTCAATGTTGCATAGTCTTCTGTGTGCTATACACCTCCACCACACCCTCAAGACTGGGAACTCACCCTAATCCACAGACCCTCAGTCAGATGGGTCTATTGCGCCTTGCTTGGGATACTCTCAGGCGATCCCCAGCCACTACGATCCACCACTTGAATAGTATGCAGCTCCTTCACAAAGCAAGCACCTCAAAATAAAAGCACATGGCCTCTCATAGCGCCAGGGCTTGATGTAGAACCAGTCTTCCAGACTCCTCATCCCCCCTCGGCGTTCGTCCACCACGCTGGATCACTTCCTCATCGGTAACCCCGCCTGACTAATTTCGTCGCGAACGACTCATCAGGATGTTTTTTGGGGATGTGTGAGGAAACCAGAGTGCACAGAGGAAACCCATGCAGACACGGGGTGAACATACAATTTCTGTGCAGATAATGCCCAGGTGAGGAGGACCAGTGCTGCAAGGCAAACAATCCTTTTCAATACAGATGTCCCGAACGGTTCGAACGCAAACGTATTCGCGTGAACAACGCGGATTCGCATCCGTGGCCGAGCCCGAACTTTATGCGAGTTCGACCCGCCACCTATACTACATCATTGGGCTAAACTTTGACCCTGTACATCACAGTCAGCAGACACATGGCAGCCAATCAGGCTGCACTCCCTCCTGAAGCCCCCACCTTATATAAGGCAGCAGCGTCAGCCATGTTCTCACTCTGTGTGCTGCTGTATTAGTGAGAGAAGGGAGAGAGGTTGCAGCAGAGATAGGGAAAGCTTAGTTTGGCTCTTGTTAGCTTGCTCCTTGCTGATATTTGTTGCTGAAAAGCACCACCAAAACAGCTCTTTTGAGATCTAATGTTCTTGTGATGTGTTTTTTTTTTGTGTGACCCACTGACACTGCATAAACAGCCCTGTCTGTCGCAGCTGATCTTGCTAATTGCTATACTGTGCCAAGCCCAGCACATTCAGTGCCGCCTAGTGTGACTGCTGCAATTTGTATTATAATACCAATCACTACATACTTTTCACTGCACCTGTGTGACCGCACGCTGTTTTAAATACCAGTCACTGCATACCTTTCAATGCATCTGTGTGACCGCATGCTGTTTTATATACCAGTCACTGCATACCTTTCACTGCATCTGTGTGACCGCACACTGTTTTATATACCAGTCACTGCATACCTTTCAATGCATCTGTGTGACTGCACGCTGTTTTATATATCAGTCACTGCATACCTTTCACTGCATCTGTGTGACCGCACACTGCTTTATATACCAGTCACTGCATACCTTTCCCTGCATCTATGTGACTGCACGCTGTTTTATATACCAGCAGTAAGTGCATCCATTTTCACTGCACCTGTGTGACTGCACATTGTATTAAAGCAGCAGTCACTGCATACCTTTCACTGCACATTGTTATACCAGTAGTCACTGCAATCTATTCATTGCACCTGTGTGACTGCACATTGTTATACCAGCAGTCACTGCAACCTTTTCACTGCACCTGTGTGACTGCACATTGTTATACCAGCAGTCACTGCAACCTTGAGCTACCTCAGCCCGACCATATGGACTTGAAAACCGCCATCGCCTGCACTCTCGCCATGGTGTGCACTAGTCCAGCACGGCCATCACTACACAAACAGCTGTTTGCGGTGCATTACACAGTGAGTTTGGTCTGTCAGTGTGAAGCAGTACACTAATTACACTACTTGATTAATGTATACACACGCAAGATGTTTTAAAGCTCTTTAGGCCTCCAATTTAGTAATGCAATGTTATTTCTACCCTTAAAACCATGCTGTGCGGCAAATTCGTAATTTTCCCTGGGACTTTTGGCATGTATCCCACTCCGCCATGCCCCCTTCCAGGTGTTAGATCCCTTGAAACATCTTTTTCATCACTTTTGTGGCCAGAATTAGTGTTTGTAGTTTTCAAAGTTCGCCTGCCCATTAAAGTATTTTGCGGTTCCCGAAGTTCGCATGTTCGCGAACTTTTGCGGAAGTTCCTGTGCAAGGTTCGCGAACCTAAAATCGGAGGTTCGAGCCATCTCTATTTACTGTTGGCTGGAGCCTGAGCTGCGTTCTAATCAGACAGGAAAATGTGTGGGGATCTAGAAGCCAAAAAGAATATATAAAAAAAAAAAAATTAAATATACATTTCCTATCCCTATAACAAGCCCATTCATTTATTATGCTACCTCCCTGCCCCCATAAAACACAATTCTAAAAAAAAAAAATTAAAGTGACGGAATTTAAAAAACAATACATAAATTGGAATGTTAGGGACTCAGCTTTTAAAATATGTATGCTATTGCTATGATCGTGTATTACTCTTATTTTTGAAAACGAGAGTTTACATTATTGTTTGAGTGCCCAAAATCACAGAATGGAAAAAATAAACCTTTATTTCCAAATAGAAATATTGTCGCTCTACATTGTACTAGGGACATAATTTAAATGGTGTAGTAACTGGGATAAATGGGCGGTGTGGTGGCGTAGTGGTTAGCGCTCTTGCCTTGCAAGTGCTGTGTCCCCGGTTCGAATCCCAGCCAGGTCAACATCTGCAAGGAGGTTGTATGTTTTTCCCATGTCTGTGTGGGTTTCCTCTGGGCACTCTGGTTTCCTCCCACGTCCCCAAAAAAACATACAGATAAGTTAATTGGCTTCCCCCTAAAAATTTTCCTTAAAACTATGATACATGCACTACACAATATAGACATAAGACATATGACTACGGTAGGGACTAGATTGTGAGCCCCTCTGAGGGACAGTTAGTGACAAGACAATGCGTAATATGTTGGCGCTATATAAATACTTAAATAAATAAGTGTGGGTTTTAATTAAAGTAGCATGTTTTATTTTAAAACTACTGTATATTTGCTGAAAACTAAGAAATAATGATTTTTTTGTAATTTTTTTTCTTATTCACTTTAAAATGTATACAGTAATTACCAAAATTGAAACTGGGTCACTGCGGGGGACCAGAGGATGTCACAGCGCGGGCACAGGGGTGGCTGCAGGGGGCTGGTGGAACCCCCAGGTAAATTAATCTGGATTTTTTCCTTGATTTTAGGTTTCCTTTAACCCTCCTGGTGGTCTATAACATTAAGGCTAACTAGTCCATCAATGATAGGGATTAATTACAAGGGAATCTTACAAGGATTGTGAGCAATATGTGGCAAATAGATAAGGTCCTTGGTTTACTTAGCACATATAGATTGGCTTACATGGAGAGCCTATCCTGTTCAGTGTTTGCTGCCCAGAGCCTGGGAACAGTTAACTGTATGTTACTGAGCGAGGGGGGCACTCAGAAGGTCACAGTGATTCCAAGGGGTGGCCAGTGCCCCAGCATGCCCCAGTGTAGTGCCGCTACTGAGTACTTGTTATAGAGGGGTTGGTGGCAGCAATTTTGGCTGCAATAGTTCTGGGGAAAGCATGGTTGCTACACCTGTTATCAGGGCCGGTTCAAGCCAAAATGGGGTCCTAGGGCAAAAAATAATCTGAGGGGCCCCCTGCCCCTTACCCCAGCATATTCACCCCCAGGGCACCTGAGCCCGCTGCTGTGCCCTCCAGATCTCTCTCTTCAACTTTACTGTGTCCCCATGGCCCCTGCACTGTGTTTGTCTGGCACGCTGCTCCATCCATGCTCCCTGTCTTCATTCTCATGACTGCCTCTTCTCTATAACTCTGTGCTTGTTATTGCGTAATGACTGGTCATGGAGAAGAGGCAGCCAGCGGGGCTGAAGGCAAGGAGCAGTGCGCCGGGATAGGCAAGTTGCTAATCTGACAAATTGGTCGGGGGCAAAAGTCAGGGGGAGATCTGGTGACCCTTCAGTACTCAGGGGCCCTGGGGCAATTGCCCCCTTTGCCTCTATTGTAGCACCGGCCCTGCCTGTTATGGAAAGGAGTGATAGTCTCACTTGTTATGGAGTGACATGTTACCCTACAGTTGTTACATGGCCCCGGAGATCACCATGGAGGGAGGATAGGGTGGAACATGGAGGCCGTCCTATTACTGAACTGACCATAGTGGTGGCACCCAATTCTCCATCTCCCCTCTAGGTTGCAGCTCTACCATGGCTTTGTAAAGATCTGACTCTAATGTTGAACTTCTCTTGAATACTTACAGCTGAGATCTGACCAGAGGCTTCACATTGCATCTTTCCTTTCCCAGCAGTTTGCCCAATATAAAGTCATTGTTGTAAAGAGCAGTAAAAAGGACATTCCCACATACAAAAGCTGTTACCTTTGAAAGTGCTTTTCAGGATGGGTCAGACATTCGTTCCATTTTACATAATAATTCTCTTCATGAATCCCTTTGTGTTCCGGGTAATACCAGCAGTGTGTGAAAGAGGCACTTAAAGAGAAAGAATGCTAATAAACATCTTGCAGATATTTTGAATGGTTTCCATGAGCCTGCAGGCATGGAAGCAAAGGGATCAGTTTTCTGCTAGTAAGCAGCCCAATATATAGCGTCTGAGGTGGCTGCTGTGTTATGACTGACACCAGTTATTTGGGCTGCCCTTAGGTAAATTATTGTGCTTCCCGGAGCTGCAGCGAGCTCTCAGCTCACGGAATGAGAACTCTATCCTCATGTACAGTGAGCTATTTTCGGCTATGAAAAACAATAGGCCTGCTTTGGGAATTTAAAACAAATTTCGCCAAAGGCTCGTACACACGCCTGACTCAAGATGGGTGAGGCTGCCGATAACGCCCCCCTCAGCTGATAATCAGGCGTGTGTACAGTGGCCCTGCCCTGACCCACGATTCGCCCAGCAGAGATTGGATTGTTCACGCTGCCCCACCGCCTGCCATGTGACATCACGCACGCAGCGCTCCGTCCTCCCTCTACTGTCCCCCTGCCCCCATAGGAACACTGTGCATCATCAGCTACACAGCTGACACGCGCCTGTGCACCTCGCCCAGTGATATCGCCCAAGGGGATTGGGTTCTGATCCCCGACAGGTGACATCAATCACAGGTGTGCACGCACCTTAAAGGGAACCTGAACCGAGTAAAATTATTTAAAATAAACACATGATATACCTGCAAATTAATATTACATACTTACCTCGCTGTCAGTTCGTCTCAGAAGCTCAACATTTTCTTCTAACAACGATTCCTTCCAGTTCTGACTAGATTTTGTCAGAACTGAAATATATATGTAGCTATCAGTTATATATCAGTTGCTGTCAGTTATAGCAGAAAGGACAACTGATGTGCAAGGTAATGTCCATATTTCCCTATGGTTCAGGTGGGCGATATTACAGTTTAAAAGTATGTTGACCAGGAGGCTGTTACAGGGTCATTGCCATTACATTGAGGAGAATTCCATTGATCACAGACAGTGGACAAACAGGACGCGGGAGAGGAGAAAGAGATTGTAGTAAACTACATGGGAGGTAAATATGACGTGGGTATGTTTATTTTGACTTTTTATTTTCAGGTTGTGTTTTCCCTAAATACCTATGCACTTGTCTTATAATTATAAACATCCCCAAGCCTGTACATGTGATGTGACAGTTAAAGGGACATTCTAACCAAAGCACTTGGGGCAGGTTGGAATCTTGTCTTTTCTTCTCTTGACTTGCTGCAGAGGTTGAATAAATACCAGGAAGTTTATAAAAGGAGAAGTGCAGGTATACCTGGTGAGTGGTGAAGAAAACCTGTATTCACTTCATACATCCATTTGAAGGGAAGTTCCTTTTTCCTCTAAATTCCCTTACAGAACTGGCCACTTGAGGTCATGTTAGGATTACTTCACTGTTCGTCACTGTAGTTCTTTCATAATTCAAACCATTCTGAGTGGAGTTCCTCCAAAAAGCATTTCGCATTTTTATGAATGACAACTGCTGTTAGTGAGTCACATGACCAGGCAGTGTAACAGCATAATTTAACATTTGAAAGGTGGGTAAATATGAATGACAATTTTGGATAATAATTCATGTTCATTTCTTCCGCTATTGGATTATTGGATATTTACAGTGGGTGTAACTACAGCCATTTCCTAATCTTAGGCATAACTTCTCAGAAACAGAAAACTATGGAGCTGCTATGGAGCCAAGCAGCACAGGGGGCCAGAAGACAGAGACAAAGAATCAAGACTTTTAAAGGAAACCCAAAGTGAGATGGAGGCTGCCATATTTATTTCCTTTTAAACAATACCAGTTGCCTGGCAGTCCTCCTGATCCTGTGTCTCTAAGGCCTCGTTCACATTACACGCGTTGCTGTCTGGATTTCAGAAGGCAGACACGCATGACATCAGAAGTGCATAGACTGCACTGTCTGATGTTCACACTGCATGCGTTGCAGACCAGTGCGGTCCGCGAACGCATGCTGCACGCATTTTTTGCCCAAATGCATGGCTGCCTCATTCACTACAGTCACGCGACGCATGCAAACACAGATGGCGTGTGATCGTACGCGTTTACTTCTGCTCGCACAGCCATCTCCGTTTGATAATGTGAACAAGGCCTAATACTTTTAGCCATAGACCCTGAACAAGCATGCAGCAGATGGGGTACTCTGACTCAGCTGACACTGTTTTATTGGATTAGCCATATGCTTGTTCCAGGGTGTTGACACAGATGCTGTGTTGTTTCTACGATTATGCAGAAACAACACTGTGCTCCAAGACTTTCTCCATCAGGCAGAAGATCTGAAACAGAGGCTCTTGATCCGGGGCTATAATGAGAAAAACTTAGATCTGGACATTAAAAGGGCCCTCAACAAAGACAGGTCTGATCTTCTGAAAAGAAAAAGTCGAGATAAGACTGCCAAGGGATCAGGAGTCTTTTCTTTTGACTTCTCTCCCATGGCTAGTCAGATTAGATGGGCCTTCAGCAGGAATTGGTCTCTCCTGTTGGAGGACCCAATTCTGAAAAACACCTTACCCTCTCAACCTCTCATTGCTTTCAAAAGAGCACCAACTATTGGCGATATTTTGGTACACAGCGACTTTCGCGAGCATCCACAGCGCACTTGGCTGAGCGATTTCACCTCCTCAGGCAATCACAAATGTGGCTTTTGTAAAGCTTGTCACCTTATGAAGACCGGTAAGTCCTATACTTTAGGCCCGGTTCTTTGTAACGTACCTTTTTTTGCCACATGTAGAACCAAATATGTTGTTTACGCCCTGTGGTGTCCTTGTCAATGGTTCTACATTGGCAAAACCACCAGGATGGTGAAAGAGCGCATCCTGGAACATGTACGTCTGCTTCCTAAAGATAAAGGCTGTCCCAGGATCGTTGAACATATGTCAACTTTCCACCAGAGTAATCCCAACCTTCTGTCTTTTGCTTGCATTGATTCCTGTAACACCCCTCGCAGAGGTGGTGGCAGGAAAAAATTACTGCTCAGACAAGAGGCGCACTGGATCTTACGCACTGATGCTATGGGCTCTCTGGGCCTTAACGACTATGTCGATCTTGCTTGCTTCCTTGATCCTTGATCACCTTGTTGGTCTTCCTCCTTCCTTTTCTGTACCCCTATGCCGCTCTCTGTTGCCCACCCACTCCCATCATGGCTTCCATTTCATTTGTCTCCTTTTTATTATTAGTATGCTTAATTTTTAATATCGATAATAAAATTACTTTTCTTTTATTGTTGCCCCTTTAATCATGAGAAGTGCCATCCTGGGATTTGGGAGTTGCCCCTCCACCCTGGCACCGTCCTGGGACTCCCACCGTTCTCTCTCCCTATGTGTACCTATTCTCACTTCTTTTTCACCCTTCTTCATCTCTCTTCTTCTCCTCTCACATTTCACCTCTCACAGTTGTCACTTTTCTTGGGTACACTCTCTTCTCCTCACCTTTCACACCCGCCCCTCCCCCTCCCTTGGTTTTGCCTTGTTGTCCTGCCCTTGATCCATTCTCTGTTTTATGGCTGGCTTCATGTTTGGCTAATATAGCCCATATATGTGAGAATACCTCCATATTGTGTCTCTGCTTTATATATGTAGTCTTTGTTTTTTGAGCACCTTTAATACCTGGTGCCTGACCTCAGCTCCCCAATGCCCGAGCTGTGCTGGACTTGGGACGACTGAGGTTACCATGGCTACTATTTTTGTGTACGATACGAGCGCCTATTTCAGCAGCTCCGTACACAGCAGGACCCTTTACGCATATTCATTGGCTAGCGTGCGATGACGCATTCTATGATGCGCGCGCGCACGCGACCCTTTTTGCGCAATACTATGCGTACTACCAGCCTACTCTGGGGATTGGGCAGCATAGCGATGAACTTCCGGTAGGGGCGGGTCCCCTGCGGCGGGACTGAAGTGCGTCACTGCACACTTCAAAACTCCCTGCTGCCCTCCCAGCACTCGTTGCACATCCACCGCGGAAGAACCTTGGCATCCGCCATGCGAAACGGTCGTTATGCCATGCACCCTACAGCACCCACTCCCGCTGCCTCCCATCTACACCCAGGCACCACCAGAGACACTATCGGTATGACATTTGTGTTGTGATTATCTCAAGTGTGTCATATCCTGCTGATGTTCACCAATATCTGCATGTTTGTGTCACCATTGTTGCACATTAAAAAACTATAGTGCCAGACTTTTTCCTCTGCTTTGTGGTTCATAAAGACTTTTTATTTTACAAGTCTTGAGCACATAGTTGTTTGGGTGTCCTTGCCAGCTACACCAGTGTTTGCCCCGAGTGCCTGCCCCAGTCTTCCCGACCCCCCTCTCCCCCCCCCCCCCCCCCCGCAACCCACGTTGCGCAAGTTATTTGCCCTTCGGACCTCCTCACCCACAGTGATGGGCGATTCTGTCGTTCACGTCCTCCCTCTTTTTTTCAATAAATCATTCAGATCCTAAGAAATGATAAATAGATCCACAGCATTAAAGAACCCACACTATCCCCGATATTGAAACAGATTAAGTATCTGTGAGAAAATCCACCACACTGATCAATCAGTTCTTTAAAGAAAACAATAAATATTGCGATCATTCAGGATTGATTGGGCTCAGGGTCACAGATCGACCATGAGTGGGAGGAATGGTGTATGGAGCCCAGGGGATTCTGGGGCCCCGCCATGGGGGTCTTACCATGAAGCACATGATGCCAATAATCAGACACTTAAATAGAGCTGCAAGTTTTTAGGGGGATGCTGGCTAGTATAATGTACATTCTGAATGTCATTCAATAGCAGCACCAGCTTTTGGCTGTCGCGCAGACCTTCCTGACACCACCTGGAGTGCAGAACTGTCTAGAAAGGCTGTATATCTTCTCGCAGTGCAGGGGGGAAAAAGTTTATTTTCCCTGTCCAAAGAAACAGAAAACTTAGGGTGCAGAGAGAATAAGCTCTCTGCCCTCTCCACAATTGTTCTAATGACTACATCTGATGATCACTAAAGATCACATTGTTCTCGCAGGCCCTCGTCGTCTTTCACCCACCTGCATAGCAACAGGCGCGTCATCAGCCTCTGTACAGTGTCTGTAATGCGCTGTTGCCCCGGCAGGGATCGGTACCCAATCCCTCGAGCAACAGAGATCTGCAAGACAACCCCCCATGGGTATGTAGCGTAAGACAACACAAGAATTCATTTATAAAAATACACTGTAACTCCATCTCTGCTGCTGGTTAGAGACATCTAATGGCATTTGTTTTTTACTATCTTAGAATAGCAGCAGCTTTGCTAGCAGAGCTCTTTGTAAGATGAAGGGCAAGGGGTCAGACAGCTCTAAAACAATTTTGCTATAAGGCCCAGCAATCTAAAAATAGTCATTTAATACAGGAAGCAATTTTTCAGAGCCCTCTATTTTCAGTCTGAAAGGTTTATGGCAGAGGCATTACCAAATGCTCACCATTGTCCACCTGTGGCTAGAAGCTTGAAAACCAATAGCCTGGTGTGTGCACCACCTTTGCTGCTGGCAAGACTTTTCATGCAAATTAGTGTTCCACTGGCAACAAAAGCATTTATGACGCTCATCTACAGTAACTGCTACTTGCAACTGATATGCTCTTCTGTCCATCTGTCTCCTTCAATAGCCTGTGCATATCTTGTGTGCAGATCAGTGTGAGCAGAGATGATCTGTATGTAAATGTACCAGGTTGGCCCACTGTGAGGTGTAACCTCAGGCACTTTATTGCCCCATAATGAAAGTCTTTTGTTTCTGAAAAGGGACTATAATGAGCACTGTGATCATTTCTGCATTGATCATGACTTGATTCCCTTCAAGTTTTTTTTTTTTGCAAAAGAAGACCAGGAAAATACTGGACAGTCACAGACTGGACAAAGCTGAATGTAATTTCCTGTAGGAAGCTTGGTCAAGGGTCAAACTCTAGTCTGTAACAGCAGGTGAGGTGAATGGATGGTGAATGGATGGACATGGAGAATCATGCAAGAACGTAGCAATAGGGGTTGCAGAGGTTTGCGACCGCAACGGGGCCCTTGGGCCAGAGGGGCCCTGAAGGGCCCTCCCTCAACTACAGTTTTAGCTCTCTATTGGTCCTGTACTCATAATAATCACTTGGTGGCGTGGCGTGGCGTGGCGTGGCGTGGGGCAGCACGGTGGCGTAGTGGTTAGCGCTCTCGCCTTGCAGCGCTGGGTCCCTGGTTCGAATCCCAGCCAGGTCAACATCTGCAAGGAGTTTGTATGTTCTCCCCGTGTCTGCGTGGGTTTCCTCTGGGCACTCCGGTTTCCTCCCACATCCCAAAAACATACAGATAAGTTAATTGGCTTCCCCCTAAAAAAAAAAAATTGGCCCTAGACTACAATACATACACTACACGATACATACATAGACATACGACTATGGTAGGGATTAGATTGTGAGCTCCTCTGAGGGACAGTTAGTGACAAGACTATATTCTCTGTACAGCGCTGCGTAAGATGTCGGCGCTATATAAATACTGAATAATAATAATAATAATCACTTCTAAAGATGCTTTGAATAGTGGTAATCCTTAACAAACTATTTCCCATCCCCTTATTGCACCTCTGACACTGTAGTTGCCATTGGCAGGTTTTGGTGCACAGTATCAATTGTTATGTATAGAGTGCTTGGGAGGGCCCCAATGTAAAACTTGCACCCACAGCTCCTTAGCTATGCCACTGGAATGATGCCTACCTTGTTCATAAAGGTACTTTAAAGCCAACCTGAAATCAGAACAAAAACAAAGAGTTGGTTATACCTTGTATTTCTACACACACACACATTCAATAAGATTGGCTCACAGTGGTCATGGGGTTCAGGAGCCAATGAAATCGGCATCCGACCGGCTCACAGAGCTCTGCCGTCATAACTAAATCAGAGCTACCAGAACAGTGTGAGCGCTCCAACGCTTTGTGTTTTTGCAGATCCAGCGATATTGTGCAAGTGTCGATAAAAGTACTATTTTGTTCTCGAAACATTGGAATTTATATCGTTTGCACAATTAATAAACAATAGACTGATTATCCTATTCTGCGTTGATTGTCACTGATAAACAGATCCACTGATTAATGAGCCTATCATTCTATGAATAACCCGCGTCCATGCAGCATTAAGCTCGCCATACACTGTCAAATCAGGTAAATGATCGATATCTACCTACTCAATCCTGAAATATCCTGAAATATGGTTGAAATATGGTCTCCGGCATCATTTCTGCACTTTTAAGAGAGAAAGCCATATGTAAGGCGCTGCAATGGATGGACTTCAAAGGAGATGCAATGGCGATAAGGAAAATCCTACACAGCAAATCACTAAAACTACGTTCCCATATCACGTTTTACGACCGTTATGGCAGATCGGAGCTTTAAGATCCCAGACGACTCCCACACAAAGTGCCACAATCATTTGATCTCTCGTTCGCGCCCGTCATGTGCTGTTGCGTAACATCGCATGTTCCCACAGGTAGGAAGATGGATTGGGGTTGTGTCGCTGAGGGTTCCCCTATCTATATTCTGGTGAGTACGGGTCTTAACAGTGTTACTAATGGCATCATGGGACACCTGTACCCGCACTAGGTTTTTAGATTATGAATGATCCTACCAGACGAAGAAATCCAAGCGACTTTACAGGAACACTCATAGAACAGCTACAATGGCAACCTAGATGAAAACCGAGCCAAAAAAATACATCCCCTGCCACTGGTGACCCCAGGAGATATCAGATGCCATCTGTTGAATCAGCTCTTAAGCCACCATCTAGAACTGAAATATTTTTGGATGGCTGCTGCGTAAGTGCAAAGGTCAGCACAGCACCAACTGTCCCCAACACACAACAAATCGCACATATACAGTTTCACCAGTGACTAATTAGTATTTTGATGAAAGTTTTGGTGTGTCCACTTGAGACCTCTTTGGCCCCATCATCTGCTGAAACATTCACTGGAAACTAAAACAAATATATTATATGTTCTGAGAGGTCAGAGAGTGGGCACGATATGTATGAGAACAGCTAACTCTCTCCACTGTCTTCTTGCCTAGTTTCTCACTGTGGTTTCTTAAAAGGATAGGGCAATACAGACTCATGGGAAGGGTTGACTAAACCCTCTTAACCTCTCCACCCCCACTGACCTCTCCCTGACAGACATGAGTCATCTGCGTCCTGTACTGGTTACAGGGGCTAGAATAGAACAGAATCATGCATGTGCCAGTATGTTCCAGCACTATAGCTAAATACTGCAGGACATACAACATACACACAACAATACTGTATAAGGTACACAGGAAAAGTAGGTAGTTATAAAAAAAAAAAAACCTAAATAAACATATAGAGTATATAACCACACATGTATACTTCAATAATTTTTAAGTAATTATAATTAGCCAACATTTTTTCAGTGGTGCTGTACAAAAGAAAATATTTAATACTGAAATAATATCAAAAGCATAGAAAAATATAAGAAACACTACGAATATAGAGTATATAAATGCTTGTAGTTTGAGAGTTCATATAAGGGCCCTTTTCCACTAGCAGTCGCTAGCGTTCACGCTGAACGCTAGCGATTGCTGAATCGCAAAATGCAGGAAAGTTCCGGCGATTGCGTTCACGATTTTGCTATGCTGTAGTGTGCATAGCAAAATTGCGGCAAAATCGCTCCGCAGCGCGATTGCGGTTGAGCCAAAAACGAATTGCGGTAGTGGAAATAACCTACCGCGATTCCTATGTTATTTAGCAAACCATAGCGATTAAAAAATCACTAGCGGTTTGTGATTTTGCGATTCAGCATCGCAAACGCCGCTAGTGGAAAAGGGCCCTTAGGTAGTATTTATAAAGTGATCTTAAACAATTGTTTTATTTTTTTTTTTTTTTTGCAGATTATGTACAGATTAGTTTTATGTTTTATGTACAGATTAGTAGAGATGATCAATGAGATGCATAATCCCAAATTGATGTAATATTATGCAAATTCTGTATGCAAATGTATGCAGCTTGAAAATGAACCAATCGAATTCCACCTTTATGAGATTCAATTGGTCCATTTTCAAGCTACCTAAATTTCAGCAACATCTGTAGTGTTGGTAGGGGATCCCTGGGAGTGGGTGGGGGGGGGGGGGGGGGGGAGGAGGGGGGGGAGTGTGTTGGGGCGGGGGGGGGATTCCACATGCCTAAGCAGCCTAGGCTAAATATCACTTGGTGGGAAGGGCTACATACAATATACAGTAATAGATGGCTGCAGAAAGTGTTTCTGATGGATGCTGAAACCAAAATAATTCATGTAAAGTGGGTATCCTAAATAATTTACTGCATTCTCCTATATGTCACCACCGTGCCTCTTTAATGCTTCATTATGCATGTGAATTTATGGGGAATGTTTTTTTTTATCTAGCTCTATAAACCATCTTAAGCAATGCTGTAAGTGATTATTTAGAATAACGAGATGTCTGTGTGATTTGATTAATTCATGCATTACGTAAAGGCTAAGGAAAAATATTTCTGCCTATTGTCAGGATGAAATGTTTAAATAATACATTTAGCAGTCAAAGTGCTCCAAGATTTAGAAATTGCAGATATGGCATATTTCACAGTCTGCCTGATTTACTAAGGCACTCCCAAGCTGGAGATCACTGAGGAACATAAGCTATCCTGCTAACCTGGTCTGCCATGTTTGCAATTCAAAAAAGTAACCAAAAGTAGGTGAACAAGTACTCCCGAAATTAAATCTATATCTTAATTGTTGGAGACTTAAAAGGAATTTTCTTCATAAGGTGTGAAAACTTGGAGGAAATCAGATTTCAATAAGGACCAATAGAGAGATAAATTATGAGTTAAGTCAAATAAGGAGAGATAAACCCTGAGTTAAGTTGGTTAAGGAGGGATAAACTATGAGTTAAGTTGGTTAAGGAGGGATAAACCCTGAGTTAAGTTGGTTAAGGCGGGATAAAACATGAGTTAAAGAGGAACTGTAACCAAGTATTGAACTTCATCCCAATTAGTAGCTGATACCCCTTTCCCATGAGAAATCCTTTCCTTTTCTCAAACAAATGATCGGGGGCTCTGTATGGCTGATATTGTTTTGAAACTCCTCCCACAGTGTGATGTCAGGACCATGGTGCTGACATCACACTGTGGGAACCTTGTTGCATTGTGGGAAATACTTGCTTTTTCCATCTGCCAAGCAACCAGTATCTCCCACTATGCATATGTACTGGTATATCTTTAAATGAACAACCTTTTATCACATTGTTAGGGGGTGTGGTACTGTGGTTATAGATAATGGCAGTTGCTGCTGTCTGTTTTTTTCATGTATGCCAATAGTAAAGATGATCACATGACTGTGGATCAAACATTATGAACAAATTACACGGCAAATATCAATCATTTCTTGATTCCTCTTTCATTTTTAACTTCTCACTTCGCAATGTATTCATTTATTTTTTCCTCTTTTCGCTAATGTTCCTCTTTAACTTAGATAAGCAGATATAAATCATGAATTAAGTCATTTAAGGAGAGATAAATTGTGAGTTAATAATGTGAGATAATGCAACAGAATTGCTTTGTGAATCAGCCTTTTATTTTATGAGACTGTATTTGTACTGACTTGTTTCTGTCAGACACCTGTATGCCAGAGTTACTGCACAAATGACAGTGAATACCAAGATCACTGGCCTCATCCACATACAGTTCTGCCGTATCAATGCACATGTAGTAATTATCACTAAGCCCAAAATGTTACAAAACAAGTAAAACAGCCAAAGAAAAGAGTTCAGAGTAAGTTATGAGAAAAGAGATGCTGAATCTACTGAGGCCGTTGAGAGCGGGGTTTCTAGCCAATCTAATGAGTTCCATATTCCACCAGAGTAAGGCGTTGCCTGCAAGTCTATAGAGAGGCTTTGACAGATCTGCAATACAATAAAACTTGCTCATTAACTCCCCATAGAGGAAAGAGGAAGTTTTCAATGATAGACCAGACGTTTATATTTCCTATCGGGTAACTGTAACAAGAGTGCTGAAAAGGCCTTTCCTCTCTGCAGCCATGTTATTTCCTGGAAGCATTAATATTTATCTTTCTCATTTTCAGATGGTCATTAAAGACATCTAGGTTCACTTCTTCTATGTTTTCAGATGTATAAATTCTAGAAAGATGAGGAAACCCAGTGACTTTACTAATACTGAATGTATAGTACTGGTCCTCACGGCTGGCTGGTCCAGGTTTAGTATGACACATAAATGGACCCTAAAAGGAGAATACTGTGATAGAAGCATAGAACCTTGGATTTAACAGGACAAAAAATAAGCTTCTGTCCCTTATAATAATTATGATAATAAAGAAACATTTTTTTTATTTTTTTTTAAACAAACAATAATGGAGAGATTGTTGAAAATCCCTTTTAGACAAATAACATTTATATCGCGCTTTTCTCCTGGTGGACTCAAAGCGCCAGAGCTGCAGCCACTAGGACGCGCTCTATAGGCAGTAGCAGTGTTAGGGAGACTTGCCTAAGGTCTCCTACTGAATAGGTGCTGGTTTACTGAACAGGCAGAGCCGAGATTCGAACCCTGGTCTCCTGTGTTAGAGGCAGAGCCCTTAACCATTACACCATCCAGTGTGTATTATGGTGGCCACTAATGATCCAATCTTTTTCATGCATTCTTACCATTTGAATGTAATATAAGGGAACTGCTTAAATTATCCATTCAATATATTCACTCAATTTACCCTCATGCTACATAGATTTGGTAAAATTGGATGAAAAAGATATGATTATTAGTTGCCAGTGTTATCTGAGAATGCTTTAATTGGGTCATTTAAATATAGCGCCAATAATGACATCTTGCTACTAAGGCTAATTAACGTTTTATTTAACATTTTAGAAATATTCCAAATCATTAGATAACCTTAGTAACAAGGTTACCATCATTACCGCCATCTGCATACATTACCTGGTCCTGGTGATCGCATCTTCTCCACTTCTTGGTTAGTGTGTAGGATTCCTGCAGCCAGCCAATCACCATGCGGTGACTGAAGCCTCATGGTGATTGGCTGGCTGCAGGACAGTTGCAATCTAACAAGGAAGTGAAGGAAAGGCAATCACTGGAACCAGATAATGTATACCTACACCCCTGCCTACTCTCACACTGAACCCTCCCTCTACCTATGCCCAACCCTTAGACACCCCAGGTGCCTAACCCTCAAAAACATACTGCTAAGCTGGAAACCTCTCTGTGACTATGCTAATATTAACAGCGGAACAATGCCATTTCAAAACAAACTCAAAGCAAGTGTGATATGGGACGTTCCATTGGAGAAACCTACCAGAAACTACAGAAGAGAAAGAATCTTCAGAGACACACTAATGGGACACAGAAGAGATGGTTGTGAAGGGAATACCTCCTACAGGCTAATTCTATAATGACAAGACATGTAATATCTATATCACACTTTTCTCGTAGTGAACTAAAAGTGTTTCAGGGCTGCAGCCACTTAGGGTGCCATCCATGGGCAACTAGGATCATTTGAGAACCTTACCCAAAGATTCCTTACTCTTTTACGTACTGGCTTGAGCCGGGATTCGATCCCTGGTTTGATATTCCTGAATGATATTCCTTGATGCAAATAAAAAAAGAGTATCACGGCAGTACTCAATCCTACTTGACAGGGCCAGTTCAAGCCCCAATGGGGCCCCAGGGAAAGGTAACCTGGGTGCCCCCTTCCAGCCCCATCCCCAGAAAATTCAGCTCCCATGTGCTACAAGCTCCACACGCTGCCGGACCCCTCCCCACCCAGGTCTCCCCTGGGGCCTCTGCACAATTTGTGTAAAGATTACAACTCACCTGTTCTAGCACTGCTTGTCTCTTCTCAGTGACCCAGTGCATCATGTAATTACACAATAACGTGATGAGTCTGAAGAAGATGCAGGCAGCAGGGATGAAGACAGGAAGCAAGAATGGAGCAATCGCTGAATCCCTGAATTACCTGTGCTTGGGCCACGGACTATAGCCTTGCTCCTATAGCTGCACTAAACTTAGGCACTACGCGGCGCACCTGCATGGGCCTCGGGGAGAAATTGGGGGGGACCCGGGAGGGGGGTCCGGCAGCATGGGGGGCCCTGGGGAAATTGTCCACTTTGCCTGACAAGTAGCGCCAGCCCTGCTTCTTGATGCCACAACGCGGCAACAATCATCTTATTTCATTTTAGGAAAATCCACCCATCTCCTAATCACCGCAATCTCATCCACGTTTCTGCAAAAACATGTCTGAAATAAGCTGATAGTGATAGCTTTTATGTCACACACCGTTTCCCTGTGTCCCTAAATGATCCCACAGTTATCCAGTTAAATCCTTTTTTTTTTTAAAGGTTTTAAGACATCATTCTGGCTGGCGTGGGCAATGACAGGCTGAGTTACTCAATGCTCTAACAGATGTTTGTATGTGACCGTCCATTGACTTACGGGAAAGCTTTCTCTTTCATCCATTATAAATTCATAATTCCACACCAGTGGATCGTTTGACTTGAAATAACACAAAGCTTTCTTAAAATGGGCAGACTTGGATTAACTTCCTCCTCCTCTCTCATGAGATGTGTCACTGGAGTCAGGAATTCCGCAGCCACTGATTATTTATACAATGTAATGGAGATGGTATCAACCCAAAGACAAATGGTTTTACAAAGGAAAGTGAGATGCAATAACTCAAGCACAGAAAGGTCATGTCCAGAGTCCGCTGTTCAGTTATGATAAGAGGGATATTGTTTTAACTATGCATTTTTATCAGACCAGAGATAGCTGCAGCTCTTGGGAAAAAGGCAGTTCTGATAGCTTTTGCTATGGATGTGTAGAAAGATGAAGTTATCTGCGAATTGACCTAAGCTGAGACAGGTCAGGGAATAGAGGAAGTCACCTAGTTATAGCTTGTCTAAATAGAGCTGTTCAGATTTCATTGAAGCGGGAAGCTTGAATGCTTGTGAGTTGATGTGGTGCAAGGAGCAATAGGGGCATGCTAAGTGCAGTAACCTGTTGCCATCAGTTAGAAATAATGACACACTGTGCTGACGACAACTACAATCTGATTTGGTGCTGTGGGATACTGTCTTTTGCATGACGCTTCTGCATTTTTCATGAGTTTGTGTGTCTTGTGAGGGTCTTCAATTTCAGTTAATAAGTGTAGTGTTTATACATGTGGTTTGTAGATGCCACTGTGATACTGTATGACTGCATAGGTTTATCTAGACTGTTGAGGATTGTTGACTCCTGTTTTCTGGTGGCTTAAAGGAGTCATCAGGCAAAGTACAGAAAAATTAGTCGTACTTACCGGGGGCTTCCGGGGGTGATAATGACCACGTGTTTTGACACAGCAATGTGTCTTTTTCAGGTCAGGAACTTGACAAAGACACACTGGTGTGTCAAAAAGCGTTGGTACTGGCAGATATATGTGTGTCCATTCCTTACGTGACATTTTAGACCTTCTGCTGTACAGATATGTTACTAGTCTAGAGGCTAGCGAGACATCTGTTGCTATAGTAGGTCTAGGAGGGATGATACATGGCACACGATGGGTGGGGTTAGGAGAAGAGCAATGCAATTGGGGGTCAGATGCAGAAAAGGAACTGCCTAGGAACTGCCTAAGCAACTGCCTAAGCAACTGCCTAGGATTGCCTTGTGGCTGATCTGGTATCAACCAAAATTTATAGCTTAAAGAGGGGCCTCACAGGATCCAAAAATACAAAACCATTATTGTGGAACAAAATCACAGCAATCTACATACATTAAAATACCTTAAAAACTGAGAATCTCCGGAGTCTCTTATCCACCCCTCACACATCTCACCAATCCATGCATACCTATCATGCCACATTCCCCAAACAATGCTGCAAACGATGATAGCTACTATATTATTCATATGAGTTACTTGCACTGTCCCCTTAAGGCAAAAGATCTAAATGGAGCAGCTTGCTCTGATAGTTCCTCCTTCCAGTGGTGGGAACAGCTTGATTAATCAGTCCACTGCTTTTTCCATAAAAAAAAGGGAAAAAAAGAAAGTAGATCTCAAACAGTTCCAGTTTGCTAGAAAAAGCTTTCATATATACCATAATGAGTCTCTTCCATAAACTTCATAGTGCACTATTGATAGTTCATAAAGATGACAGATCACAGCAATCTCATATAGCTTTTGTAGCTTACTTGTATTCACGTGGAGTCAGCTGGTCACGAGCCACTTGAAACCACCAGGACTCGCAGGTCCCCGACACTCTGCGGTCCGCGGTAGTTAGCGTGGATACAGGCGTGTGCCGCTGCTCCCGTGCGCAGCACTTAATCAACTGGATGGCATGAATGGCAGCCGGTGCTGAGCGCGATCAACCCGCTTAGAACTAGAGGTTCAGCGTGGCGGCGGGGATCGAGCGCTCCTGTGCTACTGGTGGTGGGCGAGACCGGTCTCCTGGAGCTCCTCCCACTTACATGTTTCGCCAATAGGCTTCTTCAGAGTGACGTCAGGGGGAGTGTCAAAACATCTTAGAGGCTTTTTTATACTTTTCCTTATAGTCACGTGATGTATCCTCGGCGGCCATTTTTAGTGCTGGAATAACAGCAGTCATTTGCCAATAGATAGTGTTTACGTTTTACTGCTATAAGCAGAGCGATACATAATTATACCCAGCATATCTTTATATGGGACGTCTAAACTCAAAGAACAGGACCATCCTTATAGCTCAGAGTTCATTCCTTTTCCCACGGAGCTTCCTATTGACAGATATCTCTCAGACAGTAAGGTAAACATATGTGATAACATGCATGCAGCCATTATGGGCATCTACAGGTATATATTGCAATCTCATCACGGAATATCAATCATCCATCATTTGCACTCATGCAGGCGCCCATGTTATTCTTATTACATGAAGGGATTAATACATCCCACTGTCACTATACCTTCAATTAAGGAATACAGAGAAGTCAATCTCCGAGTTTAAGCCAGAGGGAGACAGCGTGCCCAATTTATAGATCCACATCGTCTCTACCCGGCACAGCTCCTTCTCTATATTGACCTTTCTTGCTCCTTTTTTCAGGGACATTAGGACCTTTACCAAACTTCCTTTAAAATTACCCCCATGGTACCTCTGATAATGATCCCTTAAGGGACCCTTACAGTTCTCATTTTTGTTCCCCACATTTGATACATGTTCCAAGATGCGAGTCTTAAAAGCTCGCGTGGTCATCCCTATGTAGTGTAAACCACAGGGGCAGGTAACCATGTACACTACCCCTGTGGTCTCACAATTCATGAACGCATCAATATTATACTCCTTTTGATGTTTCGCATCCCAGAATGTTCTGGTTTTGTGTATGAAAGGACATATCTTGCACCTACCACAGCAGTGCATACCTTTTGGGGGTGGAACCGATGAGAGCCAATTTTTCCTTTGCTCTTCCTCCTTTTTGCTCCGAAACTCTGAGCTAACTAGGTGGTCCCTTAAATTCCGTGCCCTTCTAGCTGTTATTGTGGGAGAAGGTCCCACTATCTCAGCTATATCAGGAGATGCTAACAAGATTGGCCATAGTTTATTTAAACAATCTCTTAGGTAGTTCCAGTGGGACCCATACTGTGTCACAATTCCCTCTTTTCTGGCAGCATTCGATCCATCCCTTCCTTCCTGTGTGAGGAGTGATTCACGATTGCGGTCCCTAGCCCTCTGTAGACACCTCCTCAGGGTCCTGTGGGAATACCCACGTTCCCTTAGGCGTCCATATAGCTCACGGGACTGAGCTCTAAAGTCCTCCTCTCTGGCACAGTTCCTCCTTAAACGGAGGAACTGGCCATACGGGATGTTCTTCACCAGGTGGCCGGGGTGATGGCTGGAGGCGTGGAGGATGGTGTTGCCAGCCGTTGGTTTCTATACGTAGTGCTCACCAGGTGTCCCCTCTCGACCGCAATTTTTAGATCCAAGAAGGGCAATTTCCTGGAGTCACACGTATAGGTCAATCTAATGTTCTTGTCATTGGCATTCAGAGTATCAATAAATACCTCCAATTCTGCTCTTCCACCTCTCCACACCACCAGCACATCATCAATAAATCTAATCCAGAGGGCGACGTGGTGCCGGAACATATCCATAGTGCATACATCCCTCCTCTCCCAATATCCTAGGTGGAGGCATGCATACGCCGGCGCACATGCCGCCCCCATCGATGTACCGGCCACCTGGTGATAGAATCTGCCTTCAAATAAGAAGAAATTCTCAGTGAGTATTAATTCCAATATATCGATCAGAAATTGGTTGTGTTCAGGTATATATGGATGGGATTCTTCAAGGAAGAAAGAAACTGCTTTTAGACCCGCCTGGTGGGGAATTGACGTATAGAGTGACTCAACGTCTATCCCCACCAGTAGGGCTTCTGGAGGAACATGGACAGTCGAGATGACCCTTAGGACATCCCTTGTATCTTGTACATATGATGGAAGGCCTTGAACTAGGCTTTTGAGTTTTTTATCCACAAACTGTCCAAGCTTCTCCGTTGGACCCCCTATACCTGACATAATCGGGCGGCCCGGTGGTCGCTCTCTATTTTTGTGTAGCTTTGGGATAAGGTAAAAAGTGGGTCGCACATACTCGAAAACCTTTAGATACTCAAACTCTGACCTTAATATAAGGCCTTCTGAGAGAGCCCCTTCCAGCTTTCGGTTGATTTTCTCAATCAAGGGGGGGAAAGGATCTCCACTGAGGCGTCAATATGTAGCGTATAGATAAAACCTTGATGCTGCAACCACAATTATTGTTCAGCACCAGGGAGTCAACCAGTCCACACCCGTATTCACCAAGGGTGTAACAACAGTCCAGAATAAAAAAGACTGGGTCTCGACCTGGATTTTAGGCCGATTGGCCAATTTTATTATGCAGAAACCACAGTGCAAAAGCACAACGTTTTGACCTAGTGGTCTTTATCAAGTGCTTACAGGTACTTGTGCAACAGTCACATATATAGACATATGTCGATATGTAGCCCCATCATTTAGGTGACGGTACACCTCGACCAGATAATCTTCCTCTCTCCAGAGAACTACATTACCCCCCTTGTCACTTGGTTTTATCACCACCGCCTTAATTTCCCTTAGTTCTTTTTACGCTTGCCATTCCTCTTTGGACAGGTTATAATCACTTTTGGGGTCAAGTTGCAGGGACTCTATTTCTTTCCCAAAGGTTTCTAAAAACACTGACAAATATTTATTTGAGCTAATTGGTGGCATAAATTTTGATTTCTTTTTTTAGCCCAGTTGTCGGTATTTGATCCACTTTTAAGTTTGGGGTCCCCCCCCCTTATCGTCCTCCTGCAACTCCACACTCCGTTCATCCCAGAACATTTCTAGGGCTATAAGGGCTTCTCTCTCACCTAAATTCAGGCATTGATAACTTTTTCCCACATCTGAAGTCTCATTCTCTGATTTTTGTTTATCCTTGTACATAAGTTTCAACATAATTCTTCTCAAGAATAGTAGAACATCTTTATAGACCAATTGTGGCTGATCTGGCTCTGGTCAGATGGATGTTGCTGAAGTTCCCAAATGCCACATCTTTAGGCAACATCAGAAGGGTTTCAGTACAAATACTAGGATCACAACTGAGATGGTCCTCAACATTCGCCTGGGCTGAGTTTAATCCAGCATTTGTACATAGCATTGATTGTGCATAAAATTACATTTCTGGGTAAACTTAGTCCTTGACTTTCCTAATGTGTTTTATTTATTATGAAATTGATGTACTAGTTCAAAAAAAAATTTAGCATTCATCAGGCATGGTATACTGACCTTCCATGTTATAGTACCGTCAAGAATATGGACCTTTCCAGTGCCTTAGGGGGCTTTTAAACTGTCAGTAACATGGTAATCCAGTCTCCTGTTACTCTTTTGTCTGGAAGAATAAAGATGAGCTGTCTTGCTGCCTACAAAACCTCATGATGCTCATGGGACAGTAGCTTCATTCCCCCTCCACCACTCACTACAACGCAGAGCACAATGCTACTTTCTTTGTTTATCTAGATGAGGGAGCAGTGCTTCAGTAAACACTCAACATCTGTAAAAGAAGTTGGCCTTAACAGGTTGAAACAGATACCACATAATCACTTTCCGAAAGAATACAGAAAAAACGTGAGTGGGTGGGAAGGGGGGGGGGGGCCCTTGGGGGGTGGCGGAGGGTAGAAGGTTTTGTTATCACTTAAAAAATAAATGAGAGAAAGGCTCTGCCACAGTATTTGTTACAAGTTTTCATGAAGCACTGTAATTCTTCTCAAGAATCTGCGATCTCCGTAGGCACACTAGTTTGAATGCTATCTAAAAATATAATTAAGTGCATTAACATTCCTCAAGTACTTTTTTCTCTGTATAAATTCATACAGTTACAACAAAACAGAGGTGAGGTCTGGTTGCGTGTAAGAAAAATAAACTAAAAGTATAATCAGTGGAAGTTCACTGAAGGAGTCCAGATTGAGCACTAAGTAGAAATATCTCAGTAACAGTTACAAGACGAATTCACTATTATTGATGATGTTCACTTGAAACTCATATTATTGTTAATATTATTACTGCTATATTAACCTCCTTAGCGGTAACCCCGTGTGTGACACGGGGTAAGCCGCCGGAGGGTGCCGCTCAGGCCCTGCTGGGCTGATTTACATACATTTTTTTTTAAACACGCAGCTAGCACTTTGCTAGCTGCGTGTTTGGTCTGATCGCCGCGACGACGATGCCCGCCGCCGATGCGCCGCAACCCGCCGTGGATACAGGCCCCCCCCCCCGCATACCCCTAGCGCAGCCTGGCGAATCGCCGCCAGGCTGCGCTATGGGGTGGATCGGGACTCCCTGTGATGTCACGACGTCCATGACGTCACTCCGTCCGTCGCCATGGCGACGGGGGAAGCCCTCAAGGAAATCCCGTTCAGAACAGGATTTTCTTATGGGCAAGCGGCGCCGGCGGCGATCAGAACATACGGGGGGATGCCGCAGGGAGGGGGGAAGCATGTAGCTAGCGTTAGGCTAGCTACATGCTAAAAAAAAAAAAAAAAAAAAGTGAAAAAAACCCTCCCGCAGCCGCGCAGCCGCGGGAATTAAACCGCCAGGGGGGTTAATTGCATAAATAATAATAAAAAAGGTTTCGCTATTGATTATTATTATTATTTATTGTATTTATAAAGTGCCAACATATTACTCAGTGCTGGGCAATAAATAGGGATACATACATTGCAACAAGGGGTGACAGACAGAGAGGTATCAAACGGTTATACAACATAGCACAAGGTTATACATACAATCAGGGTATAAAATGCGGTTTACAGAGACCCGGCAAAACAAGTACGAGTTAGTCCATGAGAAGGGTGTAATTGTTGGGGTAGTAAAATTAAGAAGGACACACTAAGGGAGGGGGGAGGCCCTGCCAAGGCTTACAATCTAAAGGGTGGGGGGACACATTAGGTAGGATTGTGGAAAGGGTGATTGACAGAGAGTTAGAGTGTGGTAGATGTGGGGTAGGCTATTTTAAAGAAATGTGTTTTGAGGGCTTGCTTGAAGGTGTTGAAGGAAGGAGCGAGTCTGAGGGGGAGTGGAAGGGAGTTCCATAGGGTGGGGGCAGCTCTTGAGAAGTCTTGTAAGCGTGCATAGAAATGAGAAATGCATGGGGAGGTCAGGCGGAGATCATTGGAGGACCGGAGGGGACGGGCAGGTATATATCTGTTGACGAGCTCAGAAATGTAGGTTGGGCAGGTCTTGTGCACAGATTTGTAGGTAAGGCACAATACCTTAAAACTGATCCTGAAGCTGATAATATTATTGTTGTAATATTCTAACAGGAAATAACAAGTAGCTACTGATAAACTTCTACACTGCCACCATTGAGTCCGTTCTCTGTTCATCCATCCTAGTCTGGTATGCTGGCTCCTTCACCCGAGACAGATACAAACCTCAGAGGGTCATCACATCCGCGGAGAGAATCATCAGAAGACGCCCTCCCCTCACTTGACCTCCTCATCTACAACTCCAGACTACACTCCACAGCACTGAGGATTGCCAAGGACCCCTCACACCCTTGCCACCACTTCTTGAGTCAGCTCCCAGGCCATAGGTTTTGGGCCATCTCCACCAGAACTTCAAGGCATAGGAACTCCTTTGTCCCCTGTGCTGTCAACCTCTTGAACTTCCTTTAGGCCATCAGACCTCCAGCACCACCCCCATCACTAACACCCCCCCCCCCCCCCCCCTAAGTTGCGGCTGTCTGATCGCTAGACTGTCTAGTGTAATGGCCCATACTCACGGGCTACAATTGTCGCCCGTGAGTATGGGCCGTTGAACGGGCGCGCACCCCGAACTGTCGCCCGTCGCTGATGTCGCCAGGCGATTGAAATGTTCAATCGCCTGGCGACAGTCGCCGCTGCAACTCCGCCGCAGCTGTCGCTAGTCCGCGTGAGTACGCGGACTAGCGACAGCAACCTCCATTGAGGTATACAGAGCTTCCGGCGGGGGGGGGGGGGGAGGAACGTCGGCGACAGCTTCCGTCGAGCCGCTGGTCCCTCTTCCACGTGTGTACGTGGAGGGACCTGGCGAGGAGCTGTCGCCGGCCTGTCGCCCACACGCTCACGTGTGCTGGCGACAGGCACAAAAAGTTGCCCATGAGTATGGGCCATAACACTATGTACGAAATTGTATCCAGTTGTCACTCCTGTTTATGCTTGTTTTATTATCTGTATTTCTTATCTCTACTCTGAGCAGTTGTATGTGCCAAACACAATTCAAGGCATGACCCAGTCGTGCTTAATTATTAAAATATTTCTGATTCTGATTCTGATAGGCATACTCACTATTGTAGCTTACAAAAACAGAGTAAATCATATAGTAAAAAAAATGACAACAGGATAGGTTGAGTTTCTTGAAGAAAAAAAGTTTGTTTGGAGCAGACAATATTTCTTGCCAGCAGTGCTACCCCATTCAAACCGACAATAGATGATTGCTCACAGGTTTTCTATGTATAATCACCATTCTTAGGCAAGCCAGCCATTTGGATTCTTGACTGACAGTGAATAACAGTATATTCATTCATGGGCAATGTGAGGAAGATGTCCTTTAGCCACGTAAAGTAATGGTGCCCAATAACAGTGCCCTGAACAATTAACCAGACAATCTAATTGGTCAAAAATGACTGTTCGGGCCTATAAACGGGGAGAATAAAAGTCATGCAATCCAATGCAATAAGGGTAATCAATCAGAAAAACGGATCAATGGAACAAATGCAGCATCAGTTGACTGGTACCATCAGCTCTGCCCAATTTACCATAATCAATCTAATGGTTGATCATTTGGGAGATTGTATTGTTAATGTGCACCTTAAGACTTGGGTCTTGTTTCTACTGAAATGTAGACACAACTCACTGGTAGAGATGGCCCGAACGGTTCGACCGCGAACTTATTTCGCAAACTTCGGTGGTTCGCGTTCGTGGTGAACCACGAACTACATGCGAGTTCGACCCGCCCCCTATACTACACCATTAGGGTCAACTTTGACCCTCTAAATCACAGTCAGCAGACACAGGGTAGCCAGTCAGGCTACACTCCCTCCTGGAGCCCCCCTTATAAAAAGCAGGCAGCGTCAGCCATTTCACTCACTCGTGTGGCTGCAGTAATTAGAGAAGGGAGAGAACCTGCTGACATAGGGAAAGCTTAGTTAGGCTCTTGTGTTAGGCTTGTTAACTTGCTCTTTGCTGATACTTATTGCTAAAAAGCACTCCTCATCCTCAACAGCTCTTTTGAGAGCTAATGTTGTTCTTGTGATCTTTTTTTTTTGTGTGTGTGTGTGTGTCACACAGACACTTGTGTTGCATATACAGCCCTGTCAGTCAGTCGCAGCTGCTGGACCTTGGCCCCTTGGTAATTCCTACTGTGCCACTGCCAGGCCCAGCACATTCAGTGACTACCTGTGTGTGTGACAGCTGCACATTTGTAATACCAATCCCTGCATACCTGTTCCGTTTGTGCACCTACCAACGTGACCACAAGCAGTGTTATATTATATACCAGTCAGTCACTGCACCTGTTCACGGTACCTGTGTGTGTGACCGCTGCACATTGTATTGATACCAGTCACTGCATACCTGTTCACTGCACCTGTGTGACTGCACATTTTATTAGTCAAGTCAGTGCATACCTTTCCCTTCATCCCCCCAATATTGGCAAAACAGGCAGAGGCAGGCCACCTGGCAGGTCTGTTCGAGGTCGTGCTGTCATGATTTCGTGCGGCCCTGGACCAAAGTACAGTGTTTCGAAGGCGCGTGCCATCAACCCCCAAGATTGTCAGGACGTAGTTGACTATTTAACACAGAACACCTCATCTTCCTCAGCTTCCGCACAGAAGCGTGACATATCTTCCTCCTCCTGCTCTGATTCTTGCACCCCACTTAACACTCAGTCGGCCGCCACCACCAAAGTGCCATCACTCCAGGGCTCAGTGGTGTGGACATTTTTTTGTGTGTCTGCCTCAGATTAGAGCAATGCCATCTGTACTCTCTGCCACCAAAAATTGAGTCGTGGAAAGACCAAGACCCGCGTAGGGACAACTTTCTTACGAAGGCACATGATGACAAAGCACAAACTGCAATGGGATGACCACCTGAGGAAAAGCAGCAAACAAAAGCAAAGCCACACACCGCAGTGGAAGATACAAGGCCGCAATTATTTCTCAAAAAAGGTGATACCCAAACTGTACCGTGATGTTGAAAGGCAAGTGGTGTTATCTCTGGCACACAGCGTTGGGTCAAGGGTCCATTTGACCACGTGGTCTGCAAAGCACGGTCAGGCCTGCCCGAAAGACTAAGTCAGTCCTCCTCACACACAGCATCTCTGCCTGCACGTCGTGTGACTGCCTGCGCCAAGACTAAGTCGCTACCCACACAGCATCTCTGCCTGCAGGCCGCTTGACTGCTTTCTCCGCCACCACCAACAGGGTCCAGGACTCCAGGCGGATCCCTGAATTTGTAAGGCTAGCTAGCAGCAGCGGCCGCTATAATAATTTCTCTGGTGCGTGTACATGCCTGCCTAATTTTTCTGGCTGCACTGCGTCTGCAACAACAAAACAAAAGGCATGTACATGTGTCAATTCCCCTTCGTGATCATTACCTTGCCGCGGTGAAGGGGCTTGCGTATCACAATGAAGCAATGACCGCCGGCTATATGATTGTCTCGGGGGGGAGGGGGGGGAGCACACCCAAGATAATAAGGTCGTTGCTTCATTGTGGACAGACCAAATTCAGTCAGCTGGACAGTCACTGTTGTTCTGCCATTGAGCTACCACAGCCCGGTAACCGTATGGGCTTGAAAACTGCTATTGCCTGCACTCTCACCATGGCGCGCACCAGTCCAGCACGCCGTCACTATACAAACAGCTGTTTGCGGTGCGTTACACAGCGAGTTCGGTCTGTCAGTGTGAAGCAGTACAATAATTACACTACCTGAGTCATGTATACACATGCAAGATGTTTTAAAGCACTTTAGGCCTCCAATTTAGCATGCAATGTGATTTCTGCCCTTAAAGCGCTGCTTTGTGTCAAATCCGGATTTTTCCCCGGGACTTTTGGCGTGTATTCCACTCCGCCATGCAAAAACTCAAGTGTTAGAACCCTTGAAACATCTTTTCCATCACTTTTGTGGCCAGCATAAATGTTTGTAGTTTTCAAAGTTCGCCTCCCCATTGAAGTCTATTGCGGTTCCAAACTTTTTGTGGAGGTTCGCGTTCGAGGTTCGCGATCCTAAAATCGGAGGTTTGAGCCATCTCTACACACTGGTTGTATGATTATACCTAGCTTCTCCGTAAAGGAACATATATCTACTCTGATTTCATATTTATTTTGTTGTTTTTGGCCTTTTCATTTTTTTTTCCAGAGGGTGTTAATACATTTCATGATTTTCTAAAAACTTGGTCTGTGTAAGTTAATTGCATTTGAAGGATGCTTCTGCTGCGATACGTTATGAACCACGGCCTACTAACACATACAGTATCTGTCACAAGCTGAAATAATTTTTCATTAAAAATCTTGTCTTATATCAGTTGTGCTCCAGATAGATTTTTATGCTGCACAAAGCAGTGGCTTAGCAATGGAAGATGCAGAGGTTTTTACTGCATTGGGGCCCTTTGCGGCCCTTCCTCACCCACGATATTAGCTCTTTATTGGTCCTGTGCTGGTAATAATCGCTTCTATAGATAGTTTGGATAGTAGTAATCATTAAAAACTGTTCCCCCTCCTCTGCTTACACCTCTGACATTGTGGTTGTCCATGGCAGTTATAAGTGCACCATATCACCTGTTATGTATAGCGTGCTTGAAGAGGGGGAGGGGGGGGGGGGGCAATGTAAAACTTGCACTGTTCTCATAGTGCCTTAGCTATGCTACTGGTACAAAGCTAAGGGGTCATTGCTTACGTGATGCTGTCATCCTATCCCCTCCTGCTTGTACAAAGAATGGGTAGTTTAATCAATTATCAGTCAGCAAATGCTTTTGTTTTGAACAGGTTTTTTATTTATTTATTTTTATTTATTTTTTTGCTCTGTTTGCTGCTTTGATCAAATCCAATGTCTTCATTAAAAAAAATGCACAGTGTGTATTTTAGTTTAGTGTCAGACAAACGCTATAACCAGGATGATCACTGGGCATTGGCTTAACCAAAACAGGTTAACACAGCAGGTGAGAAGTGCGTAACCTTGATTGCATTGCAGCAAGTGGTTTGGTTTGTCTTTGCAGTTGTTTTTATGACTTACTCTGGCTTATCTTTGCAGTTGACATTTATGTCTTGAATGTTGGCCATGCTCTGTTTGACCACTCTTTTTCCATCTGTGTTTGCCTGCCTCTGATATCCCAGCAACCTCTTGGGCATTTATACTGCTGCTGTTTCTATAAGTTTTTACATCCTTAGTCTTTGTGTTGCCAGGTAATTGGAATTTGTAACTGCTTCCTTGAATCGTCTAAATTTCCATTTTTGTCCTGCATGCAGTTCAGCTCCTGTCACTTGTGATTAAGCCGTCCGATAATTTGTCCTGTTAGTTCTACACCTCAGTGTCCTACTGTACCTATACTGCCTTTGCTTTTAAAGTGGTCTGAAACTCCGACATAACATTCACAAAAACGAGTTTTCCTACTTTTTATTACTCATACAGTTATCATATTTGCTTTTGTGCATAAGTAATATTGTCAAATTACAAGTTTCCAAAGTGTAGTTTATCGTATCCTGAATGCTGGCATTGCATTTTATTCAAACTGCTTTTTATTATATATTAACATCTTCTAATGAGCTTTTCTGAACTGTGTGTGTGTGTGTGTGTGTGTGTGTGTCTGAAGCACAGAGAGTTCCTATTCACTTGTTAGACTGTGTTTACACACATTGTTACGACATTGGAATGTAATCAAAGATACTGTTATCTACAGTGTGGATGCAGATTGAAGCTGAATAGCAGGACAAAGTGCTTTTGTTTAACCATTTCAATGATGTTGTGCTAAAAAAAAATTCTGGGATAGTAGCTTTCAAGCTGTGAGGAATCTTTTAGAGCAAAGTAGAAATGCTGGCTTTCAGACCACTTTAACTTTTGGCTTCTTATCCCAGTCTCTTCTTTGCTAGGTTTAGCATAGCTATATTTTTTTTACTTCCTATGACCAATTCACTGTCTGCAGTGTTTCCATTTCCTTGTCAAAGCTCATCCCACATTCATCATTCCACTTTATTTGGGTCTGCTACCTGATTGCATACCCCACCCAGATCTTAGCACTTCTTCTCCTTCAGGTAAAAGAGATATGCTAAGTAGTAAGTTCCAGAGGCATCTAAGCAAACACAAAAACCTAAAATAGAACGCAATGAGTGTGGCCTAGTACCTTTTGAAATTGGGCATGGTCATGGGTGGGTCCAAATGCAACCCACACAAATCAGACAGTGCCCCCCCCCCCCCCCCAAAAAAAAAAAAAAACAAAAAACAACAAAGACACAATACATCAGCATACTATGGGATGCTGCTGGCGTCCTGGGGGAGTGAGCAGAGCTGACTGACTCTGGCAAACAAAGAGGGGGGAGCCCTACACAAAACTCTGAGTGTTGTATTTATTGTGGAGCATGTGAGCGCATTGGTTTTTTTCATAGTTCAATAAATGTTAAGATTTTTACACTACATGAGGCCTTTTTATTAAGAAACTGGGATTGCAGTATTCGGAGGATTGGCAGAAGGATGTATATAACAAATTGCTGCAGTACACAGTGCCAGAGTGGTGGGGGACAACCCGGGAATGCTCCCAAGCAGGGGCATAACTACGGGGGAGTGCTTCCATAGAGGTAAAGGGGGCAATTGCCCTAAGGCCCCAGACCCTGTGGGGGGCCCCCAAGGTGCCCCTCCAGCTATGGTAACCCATGACAGTGGCTGGAAGGGAGGGTCGACAGGGCCCCCAAGTTACTTTTGCCCCAGGGCCCCATTGTTGCTAGAACCGGCCCTGCCCAACTACTAACTATCAGGTGTTTTTGTGGCTACACTTGTAATAGGTGTGAAGATTATGATGGCCACACTTAGTTTATGACCATTGCAAGATGGGGCCTCCAAGCTGTGAGGGTCGCCAAGGGTAGGCAAAAAAGGGTGTGAACATTGGGTGGGCCCTATCAAAGTTTTGCTGGGGGGGGCCACATGAATTGTAGTTACAGCCCTGGTCCCAAGGTGTCATTTGACCTGCCAGTAGGTCATAGTCGTACTCTGGGGTGTGGTGGAGGTTGTTCTATTTAAGGAGCCACTAGGTACTGATTAGAAGAAACTGAATCTTGTTGTGGAATAGAGAAATATGGGCTGTATTAGTTCTCAGTATTGGAACTGTGCAGTCCCTTGGTGGATAAACTATTGGCAGCTGTGGGCACTACCCCTTGTTTTGTATGTAAATCAGACAAGGTCTGTTTGATAGAAAACAATCAGATACGTATTGTGCCTGGAGGATCTTGTGGTGTCAGACTTGCTCACATAGCTTCCACTCGTGTGTTCACAAAGCAAGGAGCAACTTTTTTTTAGTTGTTACATGAAAAGGGTTCATTTTGTAATCAATATACAGTAATCATGTGAATGGGTAGTGTTGACTTGTTCCTTACTTATTTATTTGGCGTGATTTCTCAAAGATGTTACCAGTATGTATGTAGTATGAGGGAACGCCTAAGGAATCAGTTCAGATTTGCCCAGAAATCAGAAGAAACAGCAGAATATGTTTAATTATGTAGCTAGGCTATATGTGCTGCTGATGACAACATTTTCCAGGAAGAAATGAAGAAAGATGTTATCATTTTTGCCAGTTTTTCCATAAACAAGAAGCATAAATGAAAAGTACATTTAAAAATGTGCAAGCAATATAATTTAAGCAACCCACCTAGAAAGTTAAGCCAAAAAACCCAACGTCACTGAATTCATGTAACACTTGAGCCGGCTATGAAAGGCTTACCGTAACTTACTAATATTTTACCAAAATGTTCTGATGAATCTTTAGATTTCCTGTAGATGTCTGCATTCCTGTTTCGGTTCTAGACCAATCGCTGACCCCTTACTACCAGTAGACTATATACTGTAACTACCAAGATAACTGGACATTATTATTAGTGATGGACAAACTTGTTCACCCGAGAACAGCTCCTAGCAAATAACGATCATTTGCCATTGGTTAGTGTCCAAAATTTGCATTCCCATTTAACAATGAATGTCAATGGCCGTCAACTTTAGCGGTGGAATAGCAAAGCCCTTGTACATAGAGCCGGGCCAAGGCAGAAGCGAGAGAGGCTCCAGCCTCAAGGCGCAGTGTAGGAGGGGGCGCACAAGTCACTCAGCTATCATTCCCCTATTGTTTTTGAAGCAGAGAGAAATAAGAAAAGGGGATACAAGGCAGTGACTGCAAGCCAGATAACTAGAGATTAAGGGGCTGCCCTGGGGCACCTCTTAGTCTAATAGCAATCAACAGGGGCATTGCTAGCCCCAAAGATCAGTGGCACACGTGCCCCGGATCCATTCTGGGGTGCCCCGGATGTCCCCCAGGCAGCAGTACTCACCTCGGCCGCTTGCTCTCCAGATTCTGCAGACATCTTCTCTTCCAGGCTTCTCCTCCTAGTGTCTGAGAATGAATCAGACGTTGGAGCTCCTAGAGTCTGATTCTCGGATGCTATAGGGATAATTGCCAGCTACAGAGGATGTCTCCAGACTGGGAGAGCGGATGAAGGGTAGTAGTAGTAGTAGTAGTAGTAGTATTAGTAGTAGTAGTAGTAGTAGTAGTGCTACTCTGCTGGGCAGGGGAGGACTGGGACCTTTTGGCCTGGGGGGACAACACAAACTAGAGGCCCGTTTCACGGCATCCCCAGCCCAAAGCCATATCTTTCTTGTGTGCAAATCTTCAAATTGTGATGACTAACAGCCCCAGCCACACACACACACACACACACACACACACACACACACACAGGGTCGGACTGGGACACTAAGGGCCCACCAAGGAAGTTTCAGCCTGGGCCCCCCCCCCCGATCCCCTCCTCCTCGCCCCCCCCCCCCCCCCCCCCCCGATCCCCTCCTCCTCGCCCCCCCCATTTTGGGCTCACATACACATGTACTCTAGAAATTTTGCATGAGTTTATGGTAGGGAAAAGATTGTGAGCACTTCTGAGGACAGTCTCCAATAGGGATATGTCCACATGCGGCAGCGAAAGTAAATGGGTGTCACCACGCACTGGAACATCGGCGTGGTCACGATGAGTCATGGGCAGACTTAAAAAAAAAAAAAACACAACATAAGTAGCTGTGTTATTTACAGAGATTAGGTCTGACCAGATACATTTTAGATAAAATATTCAAGTAGTTACATGCCTCATGATAATTCATCAAGTAGTCAAATCGCAGCAGATTTTCCGACAAAATGCAATCAGGTTGGCGGCAGATACCCCTACAACATGCAATCAGGTTGGCGGCAGATACCCCCACAAAATGCAATCAGATTGGCGGCAGATACCCCCCAAAATGCAATCAGGTTGGTGGCAGATACCCCCCCCCCAAAAGTGGGCAGCAGTGACCAGAAAATCGTAATGTGGGCAGCAGACACCTGAAAATCGCAATGTGGGCAGCAGTGACCAGAAAATCGTACTGTGGGCAGCAGACACCAGAACATCGTAATGTGGGCAGCAGACACCTGAAAATCGCAATGTGGGCAGCAGTGACCAGAAAATCGTACTGTGGGCAGCAGACACCTGAAAATCGCAATGTGGGCAGCAGTGACCAGAAAATCACAATGTGGGCAGCAGACACCTGAAAATCGCAATGTGGGCAGCAGTGACCAGAAAATCGCAATGTGGGCAGCAGACACCTGAAAATCGCAATGTGGGCAGCAGTGACCAGAAAATCGCAATGTGGGCAGCAGACACCAGAAAATCGTAATGTGGGCAGCAGTGACCAGAAAATCGCAATGTGGGCAGCAGACACCTGAAAATCACAATGTGGGCAGCAGTGACCAGAAAATCGTAATGTGGGCAGCAGACACCTGAAAATCGTAATGTGGGCAGCAGACACCTGTAAATCGCAATGTGGGCAGCAGTGACCAGAAAATCTCAATGTGGGCAGCAGACACCTGAAAATCGTAATGTGGGCAGCAGTGACCAGAAAATCGCAATGTGGGCAGCAGACACCTAAAAATCGCAATGTGGGCAGCAGACACCTGAAAATCACAATGTGGGCAGCAGACACCTGAAAATCGCAATGTGGGCAGCAGTGACCAGAAAATCGCAATGTGGGCAGCAGTGACCAGAAAAATCGCAATGTGGGCAGCAGACACCAGAAAATCGTAATGTGGGCAGCAGACACCTGAAAATCGCAATGTGGGCAGCAGACACCAGAAAATCGTAATGTGGGCAGCAGACACCTGAAAATCGCAATGTGGGCAGCAGTGACCAGAAAATCGCAATGTGGGCAGCAGTGACCAGAAAATCGCAATGTGGGGAGCAGACACCTGAAAATCGCAATGTGGGGAGCAGACACCTGAAAATCGCAATGTGGGGAGCAGACACCTGAAAATCGCAATGTGGGCAGCAGTGACCAGAAAATCGCAATGTGGGGAGCAGACACCTGAAAATCGCAATGTGGGGAGCAGACACCTGAAAATCGTAATGTGGGCAGCAGTGACCAGAAACCCCCCTCCCTCACCTAGGGGCCCCCTTCCAGAATTGTAGCCAGCGGCAGCAGCGGGGATGAATCACTTACCAGCATGACGGATCCGTAGCTCTGCGTGCCGCTGGCTGGTCTGCTCTGGCTCCTGAACTGACTGTCCAATCACGCTCTCGCAGTACTTCCTGCGAGAGCGTGATTGGACAGTCAGTTCAGGAGCCAGAGAGAGACCAGACCAGCCAGCGGCACGCAGAGCTACGGATCTCCGTCATGCCGTTAAGTGATTCTACCCCGCTGCTGCCGCTGGCTGCAATTCCGGAGAGGGGGGGGGGGAGCGCGGAAGGGGGGCCCCTAGGTGAGGGAGGGGGGGGGAGGCTTCCGCCCCTCCCCGCCGATCTGTGCACAATGTCCCCCCTTCCTGCGCTTAGCCCCCCTCCCTTTTAGCACTGGGGCCCCCAGGAGGCGGGACGGCCGGGGCCCACCGATGGGACCATCGGTGGTTCGCTGGGCCTGTCCGAGGCTGCACACACACACACACACACACACACACACACACACACACACACACACACACACACACACACACACACACACACACACACACACACACACACACACACACACACACACACACACACACACACACACACACACACACACACTATGTACCTGATGCCTAACCCCATTTCTCCGCACAATCTACCTGTCTGTGTCTGATGCCTAACCTTAAAGGAGTTATCAGGCTTTTTTTTTTTTTTTTATGAAAATAAGTGCTACTTACCCAGGGCTCGTCCAGCCCCAAGCTCCCAGCATGTCTCTTGCCGCAGCTCTGCAGTCAGCTGTTCGCTGCCGCTGCCTCCCAGCCCCCGGCGATGACATCAGGCCGACTGCGCCTGTGCGAGCGGCGCTGTCAATCACCGCCACATGGAGCAGAGCGTATTGTGCAGATGCAGAACTACTGCGCCTGCGCAGTACACTCCGGTCCACGTGGCGGTGATTGACAGTGCTGCTCGCACAGGCGTAGTACAGGCCGACATCCAGGTCGGACTGGTGCCATCGCCGGGGACTGGGAGGCAGCGGCAGCGAATGGCTGACTGCAGAGCTGCGGCGAGGGACATGCTGGGAGCGTGGGGCTGGAGGAAGCCCCGGGTAAGTAGCACTTATTTCATTAAAAATGCCTGATAACTCCTTTAAACAACCCCCCCCCCCCACACACACACACACACAAACCTACCTACCTGGTGATGCCTAACCCCACTCCTGCCCACCCACCATACAAACTACTTGTCTGACACCTACCCCCCCCCCCCCCCCTCCAACTACCTGTTTGACAGTGCCTAACTGCCTGCCTCCCCCCTCCCCTGCCGCCAATCACACCACAAGAAGAAAAAACGTTCCCCCTCAGGCCAGGGTCAGAATGGAGATGATTATCACACAAAAAAAAAACTCAGAGGGCACTGGCCTGGGCAGAGAATTAAATTTGACAGCAGTAGCAGGCAGGCAGCAAAGTGTGAGTAACTCAGTGACAAGAAGGGAGAAGAAGTACAGAAGCAAAATTTATAAAAACCACCTTCTCCTCTGGCAACCTGGACCCGACCTCCTCTATCCTCCTGTCTCCTCAGTCCTACACCTCCTCCTCCTCCACAGCAGCAAGCAGCTATAGGTGGCATCTCCGACTCCCAGCCCCCAGAGAGTCCGACTCCTCCAGCCAGGACAGCCAGCCAGCCACTCGTAGCCGCAGCTCCAGGCCCCTTGCCCCCCCAGCACAGAAAGCTGAAGAGTGAGACAGCTCACTCCGACGACACCTCAGGCACAGCAGCACAGGGGAGGACTGTGTCCGGCTCCTCCAGCCAGCCACTCGTAGCCACAGCTCCAGGCCCCCAGCACAGAAAGCTGAAGAGTGAGACAGCTCACTCCGATGACACCGCAGGCACAGCAGCACGTTGCGGGCGGCAATGGCTCCAGGCGGGGGGCGGAGTCAAGCAGGGTCAACCCACCGGGCCGTAGAGGACCTAAGCTATTTGTGTCCTTGTGCCGCTCACATCCACCGCAGGCGCAGCCACGCACAAGGGCACACCACGGCCGGCCGCCTCAGCCCCTTCTTTGATTGGATACTTCAACTTGCCGGGAAATATCGCGCGAGGTTGCGATCCCCACTACGAACCTGTCACCTGTGGTATGTCTGCGGCCGGCCGGCCCTAATTACTTAAGATTTGGGTGGCCCGGGGGGCAATTGCCCCCCGTCCCCCTGGGCCAGTCCTCCCCTGCTGCTGGGGGAGTCAGGGGAGGAACAGTGAGGACACACACAACACATGCTCCCTATAGAGGGTCTAGGCACCACAGCTTTGAGCGTGTTACCTCAACACCCAGCATGCCCCATAGAGGTTTCACAGTGCCCAGCATGGCACCGCACAGCACCCAGCAGGTCTCATATGTGACATTGCCTATTTCTGTGATATGCTGCACTTTATTTTTTCCTGGGAAGGCCTACTTAGACTGCTGTTAAGTTCATGTAAATTTGGTCCCACCCATGACCACACCCACATTCTGGTGCATGGCCACACCTATTTTTCATCTGGAGTGCCCAAAAGTGCCCCGGATCTCTTAAGATCCTAGCAACGCCCCTGGCAATCAATATGTGATGGCTGGGGTGGGAGGGATTGAGGGGTACACTTTGGTGTCTCAGCCTTGCGTGCTGGAGGACCTTGTCCTGGCTCTGTTTGAACATGCTAGAATCACCACATTTGCAGGGCATGTTAAGGAGAAGAGTGGGACTGGGAACAAGAGGGAAAAAATTCAAATATACCTTTTAGTGATAAAATCAATTTTGAACACTTCCAACTAAAAAATGTTTTTTAAAGTTAGCAAAATGACATTCTGCAGCTGAATTCATGATGTCATTGCTCTGAGGCTTGCTATACCTAGTATAGCAAGTCCAGGGCTCGGAATGGGAAGAACGGTTGCAGCGATGTTCGTCAGTCGTCTGGGTAGGGATTGACACGTGTGAAGTTCTCTATCATTCTTCAGTATCGAGAGGATAACCCCCCCCCCCCCCCCCCCACCACACAAGGATATGGGCCTGGGATTATGTCCGAGGATACTGTAGCGGGAGTAACTGAAGGTAAGTATTTATGGTTAATTAAGAACATTAAGGCCGGTTTTACACTTATTTTTTGCCTTGTGGTGAGGATGCGATGCTCCTGTTGCAACCCACCGCACCGCAAAAAATGACTAACATATGACCCTGCGGCAGAGTGCGCTGACAGGATCAAATGCATTAGCACCACCACCCACTCAATTATGTACTCCCTGATGGGTAGGAAGTATGTCACTGGGATTCCCATCGGTCCGCGCATGCATACCGCAACATATTGCAGTCCCATCCAATTCCTGTGTCGCCTATTGACTCCAATGACTTCTGCTGCCGTATATGGTAACGTGCTGCTGACTTTGCGTCAGCTCAGCCCAACGCGACTCTGTAAGTGTACAAGGCCCCATTCACTTGTATTGCCATTGCGCTAACCTGCGGTAAAACAGGGTTACGCAATGCGCATTTGCAATGCAAGTTTAAAAGGGGCCTTAGGGCCTCTACACACTGGCTGCGTTGCGCTGCTTTTTTGAAAATCACACACATTTTTAAATCGCAAGGTCTTCTGAAATATCATGAAAATTACGACGACCTGTACACAGTGGTGCAATGTGATTTTTTATTTTTATGAAGGCTTTGAGATTAAAAATCACAAAAAACACAACACAGCCAGTGTGTACAGAACCTTAAGGACTCTTTCGTGATTACGTTTTTGTTTCTTTTTTTAACTCTTTATGGAAAATGGGTAAGGGGGACCTCAGTACCTCTATACTCATTTCACCTGGGGATGGGACGGACATCTGGGGGTCCCCTTCTTAAAGGGAACTCCCAGATGCCATCATGAACCCCCAGCCACATGTCCATGGTATGGGGGGCTCTGGAAGAGAGGGGAGGCCAAGCCACCTCCTCTCCCCCAGAACCCCCGTCCAATCTATGGACAAGGGACTCTTCCCCACCTCTGATGTCTGGGGTGGGATTCATGGTGGCATCTCAGGGTCCCCTTTAATAAGGGTGTTACAAATTATTATGATTCAGCATTTTGCCTCATATTTGAAGTAGCTGTTCTAATAATAATAATAAAAGGATGGTTAACTATATTACCATGCAACAAAGAATGCTCAACAAATGTAGTAAGCAGATAAGACAGTAAACATGGGCTTCATAACCTATTTTACATGAATCCAAACAACCTACATCCACACAAAACATCTCATGTATTTTTAACTCAAGCCACTTGCACAATCAGACTGTTATGGCTAGTTGTGTCGCCTAGCAACGCCACTATCAATCAGCATCCCTTGCTTTTGCTGCAGGTCTCCCCATTGTCACCAGCCAACAGGATAAAAGAATTGATCAACCATAGTAGATTCATGCTGAAGCGCGTAAGCTGCGAAGTGGCATATGTCAATCTTCAGTTAGTTCTGCTTGGTTAAAAGTTCAGATCCTGCGATTTCAAAGCATCTGCAACGCGCTTCGGGAAAACCCAAAACAAACAGACCCCTATGCGGGCGCAGGCACAAGTACAACTTATCTCCAGCAACATCAAAGGGTGTTACAAGTCAAAGAATGACATCATTTCATAGAGTGATCTTTTATGTACTTCTGTGACCCAGACAGCCAGGAAGCAACAATCTCTGCCACACGCTATGTCCTCTCTTACCGCTGGAAGTCATTGCAATGTGTCATCATTCATAACACGAGAAACTGATTGATTCAGTAACGTGGCAAGAAGGAATGCTAAGCATTTATGCTTTGCAATCAGGAATAGGCTTTCAGTTTTCACTAGTTTATGGTAGTTATAGTACAGCGGTAGTAGCAATGTTTCTGGTGCTAAGAGTCATAGCTTTTACAGTACTGTTTTCCTTAAAATGGACCTGAACTCTTGCACAGGACACAAGGAAACCAGAGAGAAATGCAAAACATGTTTTTTTTTAGAGAGAAGAGCCTGTCTAATCCCCATCATCTTTAGGTAATTTGATCTCTCGGCTGTGTCAGCACAGAAATTCATTAGTCCTTGGCAGACAAAGCTAATATATAATTTTATTTTCTTCCTGACGACAATCAGTCCTGATGACAAGCACTCACCAAATCGCTTTTCAAATCGCTTTTTCAAGCGATTTGAGATTTCCCTCTACTTTATATTGAGGCGCAAACGCTCAGGAAATAGTGCAGGAGCCGCGTTTGCGATTGGAAAGAAAGCTCATCGCTCATGTGAGAATACTAACATTTAGAAACATTGCTCAATCGCTTTTAAAGCGCTTTTAAAAATCGCCAGCGCTTTTAAAAAACAAAAACTGTGAACAAGCCGTTAAGCCTGGTTCACACAGATGGTTCTATAGCAGTGCAGTTATCGCTCTCTTACCAGCTCAGATCACTTGCCGACAACCAAGTATGCATAACCAGACGTGTGGTTATCAGGCGTTTGTCCAAAGCCTGGTATTCACATTCAACCTTGATTGGCCAGTGATTGGCCAATTTTAACACTTCCATGTTGTATTTATTATTATTATTTAGTAACTATGTAACACCAACATCTTCCGTAATGATGTACAGCAGGGGTCTCAAACTCGCCATTTGCGGCCCTCGATACAATATTTTGTGGCCCACACCGGCAAAAGCTTCCTTACAGTTCGCTTCAGTGCTCCCAAGTAATCCGCCGCATCCCTGCCGCTAAACGAGGGCTGCAGAGCCCCCAAATCGGCCGGGGGGCAATCCACCGGCATTTCCTGTTAGGGGCATAGCTTTCAGCTTCAGCTCTGCCCCTCCTGGCGTCAATCACCGCCTCTCCACCCCCCTCTCTGTGGAGGAAGAGTGAGAGGGGCGGGCAAAGATTGACGTCAGGAGGGGCAGAGCTGAAAGCTCTGCCCCTTCCAGGCAATGCCGGCGGATTGCCCCTTGGGCGATTTGGGGGCTCTGCAGCACTCGTTTTGCGGTGGGGACACGGCGGATTACTTGTAATGGGAGCACTGAAGCGAACTAGAAGGTAAAATAGGCAAAATAGTTCGCTTCAGTATGAATTTGATTTTGAAATGAAAATCAATGCCAGGTGGGGTGGGGTGGGGGAGCTGCTGATTGTGAAATCCCTTATGCGGACCAGCCTCATCCTGACTTTGCCTCCTGCGGCCCCCAGGTAAATTGAGTTTGAGACCCCTGATGTACAGAGTATATTGTTTTGGCATTTAAGCCAGGAGGCGGAGAAGGGTGCCGTGGAAGTGATTGGCACGGAGGTAGCTGGAGGAAATCCCAGGTATGTATAAAACTTGTATGCCTTTACATCTCAGGTTTCCATTAAAGGAGAACTGTAAGCCCCTCAAAAAAGAATTTAACTTACCTGGGGCTTCTACCGGACGCCTGCAGATGTCCTGTGCCCGCACCGGGTCAAAACAATCCTCCGGTCCCCCGCCGTGGCTCACTTCCGGGTTTTGTGACTTTAATGTCGCGGGCCACTGTGCCTGTGCGGCCCTGACTGCATGCGTCTTCGCTCCCGCTCACGTCACTGGACGCGTACTGCACAGGCGTCTGCGGGGGACAGGTAAAAGACCCAGGTAAGTTAAACTCTTTCTTAGGGGGAATTTCACAGTTCTGCTTAAAGGGTACTTCTAGCTACCTAATACTAAGGGGCACCTGTAGCTACCTATGACAAGCAAGGGAAGTAAGGGAAAAGTGCCTGCTGAGCTAGCCAGCACATTTGCGGTGCGGTTAGATGGGGGTTTGTAGGTTCATGGAGGGGGAAGTCTAAGGTGCCAGGACATCTGTGCCTCTAGGCTCCTGTGAGGTAAATCTGGGCCTCCCACCGGAAGTTTTAGCAGAAGCCCGGTGAGTCGTCATTCATCTCACCCAACTCACCGGCGGTCTATCTATACCATTGTATATTCCATCTCAAGGAGCCCACCTTGTGCTCAGAGAGGTGGGGGCACATACATTAGTTAAGGGCACCTGGAAATTTGAGTACGTACTAAGGCCAATAGTAAAATATCGATATGAAATACTGATATTTTACTATGGCCCAACCTAACCCTACTCTCACACAGAACCCTCCCCTCTGACGCCTAACCCTTCACCCCCACCACACAAACTATCTACCTAACCCCTAACCCTTAACCAACTCTCTGCACAAACTACCTACCTAACGTCTAACCCTTAATTCCCCACCGCAAAAACTACCTACCTAACACCTAACCCTTAACTTCCCCAACACACAAACTACCTACCTAACGCCTAACCCTTAACCTCCCCACCCAACAAACTATCTACCTAACACCTAACCCTTAACCACCCCTCTGCACAAACTACCTACCTAACGTCTAACCCTTTACCCCCCCCCAACCGCACAAACTACCTATCTAGCGTCTAACCCTTAATCTCCCCACAGCACAAACTACCTCCCTAACTCTTAACCACCCCATTGCACAAACTACCTACCTAACGCCCAACCCTTAACTCACCCCACACAAGCTACCTACCTAACGCCTAACCCTTAACCATCCCCACTGCACACACTACCTACCTAACAGTGAACCCCCCCCCCCCCACTAGCCGCACCTCAGGGGGGAAAAATGTAAAATATCGGCTTATGGCTGCCCACAGTGCCTGATTTATAACAGGTGCAGTAGTAGCGCCCACTATTTACCGGGCGCCCAAATTTCTGCGCCAGCACCCAAATACTAATATTTTGTATCAGCGCCTATGGCGGTGCCCAATTAGTTCATGCTGCATGTGCCCTTTTTTTCTTGTTTCCAGTTCGGGCAACCACCTCCATTCATGTGAAGATCCCTGGGGTGTTATTTATGGTGGAATCTGAAGTAAGGGGGATGGCGAATATCTGGGTGTTCCCCATGGGTTTTGGAATGAGTCATCCCTTACTCATTCCTGCAAAGAGTTAAAAGTGATGGTGGCCACTAATGATCCAATCTTTTTCATCCAATCTTACCAAATTTATGTAGTATAAGGGTAAATTGAGCGAATATACTATATGAAGTATATGGATACTTCAGGCAGTTACCTTATATTACATAAAAATGGTAAGATTGAATGAAAAAGATTGGATCATTAGTGGCCACCTTTAAGAAATTAAAAAAAAATACTTTAAACACATAACTTTTCTTAAAAAATTTACTTAAACAATGATTTGTTATTACTGCTGAAGATTGGTGTAATAAGTAAATCACAAACTGCTGTGAGAAAAAAAAATGATTGAACCAGAGTGAGACAAACTTTGCAAACAAATGAGTGTGAAAAAGCAACTACATTAGAAAACAATGGAGCCTCAGTTTTAGGTCAGAAATGTCCCTAGAAACCTGTGGGGTTTGCTTGGCACTTTCTGTCATAGCACTTTGTCATTTCCTGTGACTTGCACCCTTATATGTGTATCTGCTGGCATACTTGTGTATATCATTAGTACTTGTGTTTTGTTTTGTTGAAACACAACTCACAAAGCCTCCTCTGTCCAAGTCCGCCCATATTGTTCTTTATTCGGTGCGACAAAGATGATTACACATTTCCACTTAATGTGTCTTCTGAAACAAAAGTAGAGAAGTCTGAAGTAGTTCCTGTGCTGGTAGTTTGTTTCTTTGTGACTTTCAATGAGTCACCTCCAATTACTTCCAAAATCATCTGTGTGCTCTAAAGTCCCAGACGCTTTAGATATAGAATGCATAGATGTACATACATCATTCGCATTCTTTGTTACCAGGCTTACATGAGCTGAGTCATAAAAAAATGCAAGTAAGCGATTGGACCTTGCTGAAAGCTGCTCTGAGGTGGGGAAGCTAAACTGTGTTACTGGCTAGTGTTGGCAGTTTGCCCACATGAATGCACGTTCAGGTCTGCTAGTGGAGAATTCATTAGCCCCCAAATGTCTTCTTCGGAGTGAGCTTCCTATTTCTTCTCTTTAGGTTTAGATTTTGACCCCTATTCAATTTTATAAGAATGGCTGCATACATAAGCATTGGAGTTCCTTAGAGTTTTCCTTACCTTTGTGATAGTTGGTAGACAGTGAAGCTATGTTGTTTATTTAGCTAGTTTGTTTTCCCACTACATTTGGACCTATGAAATAAACTTTTTCTTAGCCAAAACTTTTTGGTTGGAAAGACTATTGACTGTAGGCTGGCCATGGAAGGTTGTTCTTTTTTTGGGCCTTCCCTTTATTTTTGGATAGACTTTAGACATAAAACAAGACAAACACACACACACACACACACACACACACACATATACACACACAGATACACACACACACACACACATATGCACACACACACACACACACACACACATACACATACACACACACACACACACACACACACACATATACACACACACATACACACACACATACACACACACATACACACAAACACACACACACATACACACACACACATACACACACACATACACACACACACACATACACACACACACACATACACACACACACACACACACTCATACACTCACACACTCACACACTCACTATGTGTATATATAAACACACACACACACCGGGTTTGGACATTTGGATGTTCCTTCCTGATACAGAATTGTAAATTTGTGTTATGTACTTAAGTTATTATGATTATTATTTAGTATTTATATAGCACTGAAATCTTTCGCAGCGCAGTACAGAGTTTATTGTCTTGTCACTTAACTATCCTTCAAATAGGCTCACAATCTAATCACTACCATAGTCATATGTCTATGTCTACTTCGAATGGGTCCTAGCCAGGCAGTGGCAGATTGATCAAAAACCAAGAAAAAAACTGGAGCAGATGGCAAGATCAAGGATTCTGATTGGTAGCTCTGAGCAACTGCTCCACTTTTTCACTAGTTTTGCTTTATTTTTCCTTCCACTGGTTTTGACAAATCTGCCCCACAGTGTTTTCCTTTGTGGTAGAATTCCCCACATGACGCATGCATTTCCAAATTCAATACATTGTGCTGCAATCCAAAAAATCATGAACAATCGTGGAAAATCGCATGTTAATGTAGAATGAACGCAAAGCACTGCAAACCCCCAGAAATGCCCACAAAACCCCAGCCTTAAAGGGAATCTGAAGCTAGAGACATATGGAGGATACCATTTTTTTTTTAATTTTGAACAATTATTATTATTATTATTTAGTATTTATATAGCGCCGACATATTACGCAGCGCTGTACAGTGTATATATATATTGTCTTGTCACTAACTGTCCCTCAAAGGAGCTCACAATCTAATCCCTACCATTGCCATATGTCTATATTATGTAGTGTAAGTACTGTAGTCTAGGGCCAATTTTTAGCGGGAGCCAATTAACTTATCTGTATGTTTTTGGAATGTGGGAGGAAACTGGAGTGCCTGGAGGAAACCCACGCAGACACGGAGAGAACATACAAACTCTTTGCAGATAGTGCCCTGGCTGGGATTCGAACCAGGGACCCAGCGCTGCAAGGCGAGAGAGCTAACCACTACACCACCGTGCTGCCCAATGCCAGTTGCCTGCCAGTTCTGTTGATCCTCTGCCTCTATTAATTTTAGCCACAGACCCTGAAAAAGCACGCAGATCAGATGTTTCTGACAAAAATCTGGCAAGATTAGCCACATGCTTGTTTCAGCTGTGTGATTTAGACACAGCTGATGCCAGAATGATCAGCAGGACTGCCAGGCAACTGGTATTGTTTAAAAGGAAACAAACAAGGCAGCCTCCAAATTCCACTTGCTTCAGGTTCCCTTTAAAGTTTCTGATGGGGCCCTAAATACTAACTCTCCTTTCCTTCATCCATCAGATCAGGTGTTTTTGTGGCTACATGTGTTATTGGTATGAAGATTGTGATGGTCACACTTGTTTTATGACTTTTCCAAAATAGTGTCACCAAGGGGAGGCCAGGGATATTCAGTGAACATGGAGGGCCCTATCAGAGTTTTGCTGGGGACCCCCATGAAATAAGAGGAAATCTCTCCCTAGGAAGGAGAAAACATACCTCTAAGGGTTGTCACCGAAGCCAAAGTCCCCACTAGAACATTAATTTCAATTCGTTTTGTACTGGTTACTGTAATGTTTTGAAATCCAGATTTAGCAAATAAAGTGGCATTTCTTCAATGGGTAAAAAGACCAACATACAAGCCTTACTATGGTTTTAAAGTGTCTCAATCATCTACAAATTACAAACTAAAGGACAGTTTAGGTAAATTTATATTGAATCTGTTTCGATATGAATGCAACACAAGGCAGCAGATTTCTGGCACAAAAATAAATATATATGAGGAGGACATGTCTCTAGAGGAACTCAAATCATCTCAGACAAGTTATGAACCCATTCTAGTTCTAGTTCTTCTTTTGCTGGACACTGGCCGTCAACTCCACTAGGCAAGCAGGAACTTTGCAGAGGAGGACTAATCAGATTTGGAAGACTAATGATTGGCTAATGATTGATACTTTTCAGTTTGATTAATTTAACAGATCAATAGTATACAAATCTGATTAGCTGTGTGCGAATATTCTGTTTCCTGTGAAGCAAAGAACTCAGCAGTCAAATTTTAAGTTCTTCTTTAATTATGAAGACTTTTTGTATATAAACTAGAACATGTAACCAAATAAATAAAATACTGAATCCTATTAATCCAAAAAAATGTCAAAATGACAATACCTGAGAGACATAGATGGATTTACAAAATAAATATTATGCTTCAAAAGACAAGATATCAGAAGTTAAAATTTTGCACCTGCTACTGAGCCAGTGCAGTGATTGGCTTCAGTTAGAACAGCAGGCGGCGGTGACCGGATAGCTTCCTTGCAGCGCCCCTGACAGATTGGCCACACAACACCTGGAGGTTGAAGAATGTCCTGTTAAGCTGGAGCCACCAGGTGCACATGGAAGAATCCCTGGATCCACTCTGCTCATCAGCTCATTGTGGGACCCAACTCCTGCCACATTGTTCATGCCAAATAGTAAGTATGTCACCCACTGGAGGGACACAGGATATGGGGACAGAAAAGACATAAGAAAGAGGGTAAATGAGGACACTGGGGGGAGAGGGGTGGGGAAGAGACACGGGGAAAGGAAGACACAAGGGGACAGAAGGGACACAGGCGAGAAAGCAAAGGAGGACACGGCATACGAGACACAGGGGAAAGTAGGACACGAGGAAAGAAAAGACATGGGTGAGGGCACAGGAGGACACACCAGGGGAAGGGGCATAAGAGAAACGGGATAAAGGAGGACAGAGGGCACACAGGGGGAAATATAAGACACAAGGGGACAAAAGAGACACGAGGGACAGAGGAGACACAGGGAGACAGAGAAGGAGACTGAAGGACACAAGGGGACAGAGGAGGACACGGGTCAGAGGAGGAGACACAGGAGGACACAGAGACAGAGGAGGAACCAGGAGAGACAGAGAAGGACACAAGAGGTACAAGGGGCAAATAACTGGGGGGATTGAGGGTAGAAGATACACAAGATGCCCCTGCAAATTTTAAATTCTTCTTTAATTATGAAGACTTTTTGTACATAAACTAGAACATGTATCCAAATAAATAAAATACTGAATCCTATTAATCCCAAAAAAATCTGCACCACCATCTGATTGACTGTGGTAGATATCTCTGATTTTATTTTTAAAAAAATTACAAAAAATTATGATTGCGGAACATTTAATCAATCAAAATGGATTTCAAATTAATTCATTTTTTTCTTTCATTTTCAGATTTTGTGTTTAAATGATTCATATAATCTTAAATGATAAAACAATATACTGCACATCCTACTAATATAATAAATGGGAAAGTTCGGATGTTTGGATGTTTGTTACTTGATCACTGTAACGATTGAGGAATTCTCTCCGTGATCAGCGCACAAGGCGTGCGCTGACACTGCAGAAATCCTCCACAAGCGTATAATTTGAGGGAACCCAGCAAAAGGTGCAATGCACCTGTAGAGGGAAATCCCTGTCGACAGGTGGAGCTGTGGAGTGCAGAGGAACAGCTCCTCTGCCCTGCCACAGACGCCAGACAGGAATTGTAAGAAGGGAAGAAACGCAGGGCAAGATAGCCCTGAAAGGGAGAGATCAAAGCGACAGAGGGTATGTGTGTCCACCAAACTAGTCGCCACCCTGCGACGATGAACACACAACCATGAAGATAAAGTGAGAAGGCAATCGCCAGAGATGGCGATTGCTAACAGCGACACAAGACCGAATAAGCACAGATGAGGAATGTATGTATGTCCACCAATCTAGCCGCCACCTGCGACGGCGGACACACAACAAGGAAATCGAGGGAGAACGCAATAGCCTGAGAAGCGATTGCGAATGAGATTGAGCAAAGGGACAGATTGAAAGAGAGGCGATTGCCAGAGGTGACACAAGGCTACAGCAAGGCAGAGCATGAGAGTAGCAAAGGCACAGCAAATCATACAATGAGAAGATAAGGAAAATAACAAACGCTAACTAAACGCGAACACCGCACTCATTCGCAACAGTGCACGTGTTTATGCGTGGTCTCCGCGTGTTAAGCACAACTTAGACAAGCACGCCTAACTAACCACCGACAGACAAACATGAAACAGAGGACGCGAGCGCTTGCTTAACAGTTACCTCACCGAGCCTCCAGCAAGCGTTCGTAGCAGACAAGACAGATACACGATAACAGGAATAAGTGAGAGATAGGATCCACAGCACTAGCGCAAGAGGCTACTGCGATCCAGGAAGACAGAACATAAGGATCCACAGCACTAGCGCAAGGCGAGTGCGATCCAAGCTAGACAGGTAGACGAGATAGCTGGTAGCAACCGCTGCTCCAGCTACACTCCAAGAACAAAGATCAGAACGGTCTCCTGTCGACCACCACTGAGACAGGACAATCACAACAGACAAACAAAACAGATATGCAATCCTAACTGCACTAGGGAACCTGCCTAGTGCAGTCCCAGGAATTACTCTAAGCTAATCTTCAAAAAATGAGCAAGGCTGACACTCCAGGTATGTTTCACAGGACTAACCCTTATGACCAGCCCAGATCTGTGATATCACATGGTATTTATAGAGCAAGCCTACAAAGGATGTGGCTAGGCAATCTGCATGACAAACGTATGCAAATTCCTCAGCAGCAAGCTGCACAACTGACAAAAGTTCTCTCTTCCAGAGACCTGCAGAATGCAGACCTGAACAGTGGTCAAAAGGCTGCCTGCCTGCGCAAGCAGCCGAGCAGATCCTCACAATCACGCAAAAACGGCTGAACGGATTTGAAGGAAATTTGGCACACACACAGTACATTATCCTACTAATATAATAAATGGGAAAGTTCGGATGTTTGGATGTTTGGATGTTTGTTACTCGATCACGCAAAAACGGCTGAACGGATTTGAATGAAATTTGGCACACACATAGTACATTACCTGGAATAAAGTATAGGATACTTTTTATTCCCATAACCAAAAAGAGACAAATACAAATTTCACTGGAAAATGTAAACTGCAGCCATTCTTACACTGTTACACTGGAGGTGTGTTTAGCTTCTAAGGGTACAATGGTTAATTTGCATATATTCAGCAGTGATGCACTGGGAGATATCTCAAGCTCACTCCAACCTGAATTATCGCAAATTCGTTCTGTTCTAAGAAAGCAAACTTTTGTTTTTCTTAACATCTTAGTAAGGGGGCTTTTAGGACCATTGTAGTCCCTTACACACTCCAATGAGTTCTGGGTCACCATGAGCTTGCTGGTTAGTCTGTACCTCTCGGTGTTACAAGCCCTACTGCATAGAGCTAAATTAATCTATGCCATGCACTGATGAGGATCAAACAATCCAAAACAGTCTGTATGCGTGTTGGATTATTATGGCTCTGTACAAATTAACAAGCTGACACATTATTGCATTCCAGTGGTTCTGGAGATGTGTTTAGCTTCTAAGGGTAACAATGGTTAATTTGCATATATTCAGCAGTGATGCACTGGGAGACATCTCAAGCTTACTCTAACCTGAATTATTGCAAATTCTTTCTGTTTTAAGAAAGCAAACTTTTGTTTTTCTTACACTGTTAATGGTAGGGTTCTCAAACTTTGCACAGTTGGTCATTGGGTGACTAGGATTATTATTCAGAAAAGTGGTTGGAGCCTATAAAAGCCAATCTAAATTCACCTACTGATTTTCAAGGGGAATATTTACATTTCTGCCATTCTTGCACTGTTAATGGCACAAGCCTCAAACCTGGTATAGTTGATCATTGGGTGACTGGGGTTCAATTTCAGAAAGGGGGTGGAGCCACAAATAGACAATCAGATTTGTTTCATTCCAATGCAAATTATTGTTGCCAAACACAGCAAAGCTCACAAACTTGGTAATTGAGTAATTGGTTAATTGTGTGTTAGGGTTAGGAAAGTGGGCACAGCCAACACCAGCCAAATACATAAGCGGGCAATGCAGGGTCATAAGTGGGTGGAGAAAAATACAAATTTTACTGGGAAAATGTAAACAGCAGCCATTCTTACACTGTTACTGGTAGGGTTCTCAAACTTTGCACAGTTGGTTACTTGGTGACTGGGGTTAATATTCAGAAAAGTGGGTGGAGCCTACAAAAAAAATCAAAAATTACCTATTGATTTTTCAGGGGAATATTTCATTGCTGCCATTCTTGCACTGTTAATGGCACAAGCCTCAAACCTGGTACAGTTGATCATTGCGTGACTGGGGTTTACATTTATATAAGGGGGTGGAGCCCCAAACAGCCAATCTGAGTTGTTTTATTTTCATGCAGGTTATTGATGCCAAAGACCGCAAAGCTCACAAACTTGGTCATTGAGTAATTGAGTGTTAGAGTTAGGAAAAGTGGGCACAGCCAACACCAGCCAAATACATAATCGGGCAATGCTGGGTCATCAGTAGGCGGAGACAAATACAAATTTCACTGAGAAAATGTAAACTGCAGCAATTCTTACACTATTAATGGTAGGATTCTCAAACTTTGCGCAGTTGGTCACTGGGTGACTGAGATTAATATTCAGAAAAGTGGGTGGAGCCTACAAAAGACAATCAAAATCCACCTATTAATCTTTAAGGGGAATATTTAATTGATGCCATTCTAGCACTGTTAATCACCTGTACCTGGTACAGTTGGCCATTGGGTGATTGGGGTTCAAATTCAGAACAGGGGTGGAGCCACAGCCAATCAGATTTATTTTATGTGCAATGCAAATTATTGATGCCAAAGACTGCAAAGCTCACAAACTTGGTCATTAAGTAGTTTTGTGTTAGGGTTAGAAAAAGTGGGCAGAGCCGATACCAGCCAAATACATACCTGGGCAATGCCGAGTCTTCAGTGGGCGGAGACAAACACAAATTTCACTGGGAAAATGTAAACTGCAGCCATTCTTACACTATTAATTGTAGGGTTCTAAAACTTTGCACAGTTGGTCACTGGGTGACTGGGATTAATATTCAGAAAGTGGAGCCTACAAAAACCAATCACAATTCACCTATTGATTTTCAAGGCAAATATTTAATTGCTGCCATTTTTGCACTGTTAATGGCACAAGCCTCAAACCTGGTACAGTTGATCATTGGGTGACTGGGGTTAAATATTTAGAAAAGGGGTGGGGCCACAAACAGCGAATCAGATGTGTTTCATTTCAATGAAAATGATTAATGCCAAAGACCACAAATCTCACAAACTTGGTCATTGACTATTGACAATTGTGTGTTAGGGTTAGAAAAAGTGGCCACAGCCAACAGCAGCCAAATACATACCCGGGAAACATTAGGACATCAGTGGGTGGAGAATAATACAAATTTCACTGCCAGAATGTAAACTGCAGCCATTCTTACACTGTCTGTCAATGGCAGGGTTCTTAAACTTTGCACAGTTGGTCACTGGGTGACTGGGATTAATATTCAGAAAAGTGGGTGGAGCCTACAAAAGCTAATCAAAATTCACCTATTGATTTTCAAAGGAGTGGAGCCACAGCCAATTAGATTTATTTCATTTCAATGCCAATTATTGATGCCAAAGACCGCAAAGCTCACAAACTAGGTCATCATTGAGTAATTGTGTGTTAGGATTAGAAAAAGTGGGCAGAGCTAACACTAGCCAATTACATACCCGGGCAATGCCGGGCGACCAGCTAGTATTAAATAAATCTAAGAGGATTATCTGAAATTTTAATAATATTTAAAGAGACACTGAAGCGAGAATAATTCTCGCTTCTTGTCTCATAGTTAGCAGGGGCGCGTGTGCCCCTGCTAAAACGCCGCTGTCCCGCGGCTAAACGGGGGTCCCTTCACCCCAAACCCCCCCCGCAAAATCAACGACCAAATTGGTCGTAGATTTTGCTGCTGCTGTAGGCACGGCAAACGGCTGCAGCATCGCCGCCTCTCCCCCGCCCCTCTCAGTGAAGGAAGACTGAGAGGGGTGGGGGAGAGGCGGAGGTACACGTCTGATAGACGCGCGTGGGGCAGGGCTGCGGCGGTTAGCCCTGCCCCAACCAGGAAGCGCTCCCCCGCTGCACGGAGGGGGATTTGGTGGTGAAGGGACCCCCGTTAAGCCACGGCACACATGCCCCTGCTATCTATGAGGTCTGAAGTGAGATTTATTCTCGCTTCAGACTCTCTTTAAGGATTGTATTTTTCAAAAAGCATATGTTCTGTCATAATCTCCATTCAGAAAAATAAAGAAAACTGATGTTTTAAGACTTTCTATTAATATTTTCTTTTACTTTGATAATTACACAAATGTGTAAGGTATATCAATTTAAAAAGTCATGAAATAAAATATTTTAGAAAATCAATTCAATTTAAAGAAATCTTAAAAAAAGAAAGAAAAATAAATCATTATGTATAGCCACCTTATAGTGACACTGAAGCAAAAAAAACCCACGATTTAATGAATTGTATGTGTAGTATGGGTAATTGATAGAACATTAGTAGCAAAGAAAAGAGTCTCATATTTTTATTTTCAGTTATATAGCTTTTTTTATAACATTGCAAGTGAACTTCAGTTATCTGATATGATGTCCGCGTATAACACACCTAGCGGTATGTTTTTGTTGACTCCAGCTTCAATTCTTTTTTTGGGGGGGGGGGAGGTTGGGGGCACAAAGGGGGCACGATGGCTGGCTGGTGGGGCAGGTTCCCTTTAACAGAGCAAATCTAAAATATTTCAACACTAAACAACCAATTGGCTTTTTGGGTCAAATTAAGTGAAGGAATGCTCAGGGATTTACACTTCTGTTCAGCGCTTAGGCCCCGTTCACACTGCACGGTTTTCCAGCCGCGTTTTGGAAACACGTGCGGGAGGCAGACACGCACGAGATCAGACAGTGCATAGAGTGCACTGTCTGATGTTCACACTGCATGCGTTCCAGACCTGTGTGGTCCGGGAACGCATGCTGCACGCATTTTTTTCAAAAACGTGTGGCTGTCCCATTCACTTTTCAGTGATGGGATCAGCCACGCAACGCACACAAACGCGGATGGCATGTGTTTGCATGCATTGCGTTCCGCACGCATGGCCATCCGCATTTGTGATGTGAACGGGGCCTTAGACTACATTAAAGGATAACTGCAACTAGCGAGAAGCTAGCCTTCTGTATACTCACCACAATCACCAGTGCCTGTTCCCACCTCATCTGTACTTGCAGGCTTTGAGGGCTGAGTGATGTGAAATTCCTGTGTCATTGCACAGTCCTTGCCACAGATCTACTTGTAGAGTTTGCATTTTGTTTTTTTTACTGGGAGTGCACCTGGTTGACTTAGGGCCTGTTCAGACTATCTGCGTATGAAGAATGTGTTTAAAATCAAAGAAACGCAAGGTGAAAAACGCATGCGTTTTCCTTGCGTTCTAATGCGTATTCTATTGCGTTTTGCACACACACGTGACCCAGGGGAAAAAAAAAAATTATGGGAACCGCAGAGGAAAACGGACGCTAAAAACGCAATAGTACGCGTTTTTGATACGCGTCCATAGACTTTCATTGCGTCCGTTTCTATGCGTATCGCACAGAACTGCGTGCAGCAATGCGGATGAGAAACGTATGCGTCTCATACGCATACATGTGAACTAGCCCATTCAAAAGCATTAGGAGCCGTTCCTATGCGTTTTGGGTACCCAGACACGTTCCCTGAAAACGTCTAGGAACGCACATAGTCTGAACAGGCCCTAAGGCTCTGTTTATACTGTCAGTGTTTACAGAAAGCATAGAAATTCAAAGAAACGCAAGTTGAAAAACGCATGCGTTTGTATGCGTTTTTCTTGCGTTCAAATGCGTTTTCTATTGCATTTTGCACACACACGTCACACAGGAAACAGAAAAGAATTATGGGAAACGTACGCTAAAAACGCAATAGTACGCGTTTTTGATACGCATCTATAGACTTTCATTGCGTCAGATTCTGTGCGTGACGCACAGAACTGCGTGCAGCAATGCGGATGAGAAACTTATGCGTCTCATACGCATACATGTGAACGAGGCTATTAGAAAACATTAGTAGCCGTTTCTATGTGCAAGGTCTGCCCATATGCATTCTGTAAAAACGGCTAGGAACACACATAGTCTGAACGGGGCCTAAAGGTTGATTTGTGGATTTTTTAAAATAGAATGATTGCAGTGTATATATATATAAAATGTAACACTTCTATCGGCTAATTTAGAATAGATTACTTTTAGTGGATGTTAATAAAATCAGGGAAAATAAAATAATCGGTTGAAGTCATTTGAAAGCCCCACCCCCTTACATATATAAAGAGGAAGAACAGTTATTCTTTGAAGGGTTTTGTGAGGAGATACTCGTAGAACAGAGAAGTGCGTGTTGAGAGCAGTGAAGTTTGGAAATTGATTGAAGAATTAATCTTTATGCTTTATTCATCAGGTTACATTCTTAGGGCTCATTCACACTATGGGCCTGATTCACAAAGCGGTGCAAACTTTTTCGCGGACTTTTGCGCGCGCAATTTGCAACGATTCGCGCGATCGCGCACTTTTCCGCGCGCAATTTGCCGCGAATCGCGGCAAATTGCGCGTGCAAAAGTCCACGATCGCGCGAATCGCGGCAAATTGCGCGCGCAAAAGTCCGCGAAAAAGTTTCCACCGCTTTGTGAATCAGGCCCATAGTGTGAATGCACCATTAGGCTAGGTTCACAGTGGTCAGTTGTATGAAGCATGCGGTATAATGTGTTATAATGAGTGTGAACTGCAATGGGGACTGGACATAGACTTAAAAGGAAACCGGAGACCGATAAAAATAAAAAAAATATACATACCTGGGGCTTCCTCTAGCCCCGTGCAGACTAATTGGTCCCTTACCTTCCTCCCCGGCTGCCTGGATCTTCCGCAGGATGCCCCGTTAACCTGCCTGGCGTTCTATTAAGATCGCCAGGCAGGCTGCGGGAGGGTTTTTTTTTAATAAAAAAAAAACTATTTCATGCAGCCAACTGAAAGTTGGCTGCATGAAAGCCCACTAGAGGGCGCTCCGGAGGCGTTCTTCCGATCGCCTCCGGCGCCCAGAATAAACAAGGAAGGCCGCAATGAGCGGCCTTCCTTGTTTTGCTTACATCGTCGCCATAGCGACGAGCGGAGTGACGTCATCGACGTCAGCCGACGTCCTGACGTCAGCCGCCTCCGATCCAGCCCTTAGCGCTGGCCGGAACTTTTTGTTCCGGCTACGCTGGGCTCAGGCGGCTGGGGGGACCCTCTTTCGCCGCTGCTCGCGGCGGATCGCCGCAGAGCGGCGGCGATCAGGCAGCACACGCGGCTGGCAAAGTGCCGGCTGCGTGTGCTGCTTTTTATTTCAGCCAAATCGGCCCAGCAGGGCCTGAGCGGCAGGCTCCGGCGGTACTGGACGAGCTGAGCTCGTCCAGACCGCCCAGCAAGTTAACTCTCCTCCCCAAATTGAAGCCAGGCTCTCAGCAAACAACATCCTGGACCCTCTACAATCTGGCTTTAAGAAACACCACAGCTGTGAAACAGCCCTCATCCAAGTCTGCAACAATCTGCTCATGGCAAGGGACAGAGGGGAATGCTCCATCCTAATCCTGTTGGATCTCTCAGCGGCTTTTGATACAGTTGACCATGAAATCCTGCTCAACAGACTGCAGGAGTACTGTGGCATCAATGGATCAGTCCTCCAGTGGTTCAGATCATTCCTAAATGACAGAACACAGAGAGTATCCCTAGGAACTATCATGTCCAACCCTGCACCTGTAAAAGTTCTACAAGGATCAATCCTATCCCCTCTGCTGTTTGAAATCTACATGTTACCACTCGGTAGAATTATCTAACAACTTGGCCTGACGTACATCTGCTATGCCGATGACACGCAGCTATACCTGTCCTTCAAACCTGGTGGATAGAGTGGGGCCGAACCTCCGATTTTAGGTTCGCGAACTTCCGCGTAACGTTCGGCTCGCGTAAAAGTTCGAGAACCGCCATAGACTTCAATGGGGATGCGAACTTTGAAAAAAAAAAAAAAATTATGCAGGCCACAAAAGTGATGGAAAAGATGTTTCAAGGGGTCTAACACCTGGACCCCCAGGTGGAGGAGTGGGATACATGCCAAAAATCTGGATTTGACGCAAAGCAGCGTTTTAAGGGCAGAAATCACATTGAATGCTAAATGACAGGCCTAAAGTGCTTTAAAACATCTTGCATGTGTATACATCAATCAGGTAGTGTAATTAAGGTACTGCTTCACACTGACACACCAAACTCACCGTGTAACGCACCGCAAACAGCTGTTTGTGTAGTGACGGCCGTGCTGGACTGGTGCGCACCATGGCGAGAACAGGTATGCAGTGGCGGGTTCACTGAACAGAACAGGTATGCAGTGGCGGGTTCACTGAACAGAACAGGTATATAGTGGCGGGTTCACAGAACAGGTATGCAGTGGCAGGTTCACTGAACAGGTATGCAGTGGTGGATTCACTGAACAGGTATGCAGTGGTGGGTTCACTGAACAGGTATGCAGTGGTGAGTTCACAGAACAGGTATGCAGTGAGGGGTTCACAGAACAGGTATGCAGTGGTGGGTTCACAGAACAGGTATGCAGTGGTGGGTTCACTGAACAGGTATGCAGTGGTGGGTTCACTGAACAGGTATGCAGTGGTGAGTTCACAGTACAGGTATGCAGTGGTGGGTTCACAGAACAGGTATGCAGTGGTGGGTTCACAGAACAGGTATGCAGTGGTGGGTTCACAGAAAAGGTATGCAGTGGCAGGTTCACTGAACAGGTATGCAGTGGTGGGTTCACTGAACAGGTATGCAGTGGTGGGTTCACTGAACAGGTATGCAGTGGTGAGTTCACAGTACAGGTATGCAGTAGTGGGTTCACAGAACAGGTATGCAGTGGTGGGTTCACAGAACAGTTATGCAGTGGTGGGTTCACAGAACAGGTATGCAGTGGCAGGTTCACTGAACAGGTATGCAGTGGTGGGTTCACTGAACAGGTATGCAGTGGTGGGTTCACTGAACAGGTATGCAGTGGTGAGTTCACAGTACAGGTATGCAGTGGTGGGTTCACAGAACAGGTATGCAGTGGTGGGTTCACAGAACAGGTATGCAGTGGCAGGTTCACTGAACAGGTTCACTGAACAGGTATGCAGGTACTGAACAGAACAGGTATGCAGCCAGGAACAAGCTAAGCCTAACTAATCTTTCCCTATGAGAGACAGTCTGCAGCAGCTCGCCCTACTCTCACTAACGCAGGTACACGAGTGAGCGTAATGGCCGCCGCTGCCTGCCTTGTATTAGGGGGGGAGTGGCTCCAGGGGCTAGTGTAGCCTAATCGGCTACACTGGGCCTGCTGACTGTGATGTAGAGGGTCAAAGTTGACCCTCATGGTGCATTATGGGGCGAACCGAACTTCCGCAAAAGTTCGCCTGCGGGACGCGAACGCGAACCACTTAAGTTCGCATGGAACCGTTCGCAGGCGAACCGTTCGGCCCAACTCTACTGGTGGAACAGACCCTACTCCAAAAATAAATTCTTGCTTAGCTGAGCTACAGGCGTGGATCAATGATAACTGATTGAAACTAAATGCTGACAAAACTGAGGTCCTTGTTGTCCAAAGCCAACGCTTGCCATCTAAACAGCTCTATTCTAAATAAACACCAGTCAGGATAGGGAATTCAGACATAAACAGCAACCTTGTGCGCAGTCTTGGTGTGCTAATCAATGGGGAATTGAGTTTAACCCTCCTGGCGGTATGAATTTTTTTTTGTAAATCATGTAGCGAGCCCAGGGCTCGCTACATGATAGCCGCTGCTCAGCGGCATCCCCCCGCCCTCTTCGATCGCCTTCGGCGATCTCCGATCAGGAAATCCCGTACAAAGAACAGGATTTCCTGGAGGGCTTCCCCCGTCGCCATGGCGACGTCATTGGGAGTCCCGATCCACCCCTCGGTGCTGCCTGGCACTGATTGGCCAGGCAGCGCACGGGGTCTGGGGGGGGGGGGTTACCGCCAGGAAGGTTAAGAAACCAAATTTCGTCCATAGTCAAATCTTCCTACTTTCATCTGAAGAACATTGCAAAAATTAAACATCTGATTCCCCCAGAGGATCTTCCAACCCTGGTTTACGCCTTCATCACATCACCGCTGGACTACTGCAATGCCCTTTATGCAGGCTTCCCCAAATAGGACCTGCTCCGCCTACAATTAGTGCAGAATGCTGCTGCCAGATTGCTAACAAACCAGCCTCGCCACTGTCACATTACACTGATCCTTCGCTCACTGCACTGGCTACCAATAGAATGGAGAATACTCTTCAAGATTGGACTGTGTGTTGACATTGAAATCACTGCACAATTTGGGCCCCGGATACATGAAGGACTTTCTGAAGCTGCACCACACCCTCTCACAACCTCAGATCAGCAGGTTCTATAAACTTAGTCACTCCCAGAGTGCACCTTATAACCTTTGGAGACAGAACTTTCTGTCATGCTGCCCCTACTCTTTGGATTGGAACTCCCTGCCACACCCAGTAAAGACAGCCCCATCACTGTAGTTATTCAAATCCAGACTTATGCTGGATACACACGGTGCGTTCGCGCACTCGATTTTCCCGTCGATTCCCCTCGATTCGTTTATTTCCAACATGTTCGATTTGGATTTCGATAGATCGTTAGGTCGATTCGGTATACTTTGCATGCGAATCGACCTAACGATCCATCGAAATCCAAATCGGACATGTTGGAAATAAACGAATCGACGGGAATCGACGGGAAAATCGAGTGAGCGAACGCACCGTGTGTATCCAGCATTAGCCTGGCATTTCCAGACTTTTAGAATTCTTCCTCTGTTCCACGACTTACCAATCAACCAATTATTGGCTTTACAAATGTTATTTGTTGTTGCAGGAGAGGAAGCCTCTCCTCTGCCTGTTCCCCACCTCTTACCCCGCCCATTCCATGTGAATCACGGCTCTATGCTCTTAGAGGTGAGGATAGAGTAGTATTTGCAGTGTCATGACCCCAGGGGTTCCAGAAACGAAACTACAAGAAAACAGCACATGGGAGCGATGGGAAGAGGCGGTAATGGACACTACCTGCTCTGGCCACTCTCCCGGATCAGGTAGTATATTTTTTTTTTTACTTCTGTGACTGGCTCGGGTTCTCTTTAAAGCAAACCGGAAGCCAGGAAACTTGTTTCAGGTTATATACTCACCTATGTAGAGGTAAGGGTCTCGATTCAATAAAGCCTTCCTGGTCCACTCTCCATCCCCTCCTTCCAACAATGTCCCCCATTTAAATTCTACGCCTTTGGGGCTCCTCAGAAGGCTTTGGAAGCATTCCCGTTCCTGGGTGCTTCCAAAGACAGGCGCATTTGTACTGTGTAGGCATGAGCCCAGACTCGCACATGCGCAGTATAGATCCTCTCATCTTTCGGAAGTGCTCAGGGGCGTGAACACGTCTAAAGACTGGGCCAAAGACGCATTTAACCAAGCTGGTTGAAGGACTTCATTATGGGGACAGTGGTGGAAACAGGGCATGGAGAGTGGACTGGGAAGGCTCTATGGCAGTGTTTCTCAAAACCTATCCTGTGATTCCCAACAGAGCATGTTTTGCAGGCAACCTCACCTATGCACATGTGGGGTGATTAGTAGCTCAGCTACATGGAATCCACCTAGCTGAGACACTAAGTACCCCACCTGTACATAGGTGAGGTTGTCTGTAAAACATGCACCATTGGGGAGTCATAAGGACAGGTTTAAGAAATACTGCTTTATGGGATCTTATGCCTTCCCACTACATAAATGGGTATAGCTATTTTTTCTGGCATCCTTCATGTTTACTTTAAGACCTTTTTAGTAAATTGTAAAATGTAAAAAAAAAATTCATTCAGTAATAGAGTACTTTTGATTGATTTAATTTGTGAACATCGATTGAGAATATCTGATCACATCTTTATGTGGGTAGTGTAGGGTTCAGCAGAGCCTGATTGCTTTCCTTAAAGTGGAACTGAAGATACAAATGGGCTCGATTCACAAAGCGGTGCTAACCCAGTTAGAGACTTTAGGAGTGATAACCATTGCACCACGCTGGTGAAAAGCCAGTTTAGGCGTGATAAGTTTAGGCGTGATAAGTTTAGGCGTGATAAGTTTAGATAAGTTTAGATCACGTGCAACGTCCTGTGCGCAAAGCAGCGCCATTAAACTCTATACGAAGTGCACCAGACTTTGCTAGCGCAAAACTTTTGATCAGCTGTGCACTGTGGTGCTAACCCAGTTGGTGCTATAGTTATCGCGCCTAAACTTATCACACCTAAACTTATCATGCCTAAACTTATCACACCTAAACTTATCATGCCTAAACTTATCACACCTAAACTTATCATGCCTAAACTGAGTTTAGGCGTGATAAAGGGCTTTTCACCAGCGTGCTAACTGTTAGCACCGCTTTGTGAATGAAGCCCATTGTTTAACTTACCTGGGGCTTCTGCAAGCCCCCAGCAGCTGTCCTGTCCCGCGCCGTTCTCCACGAGTCTCCGTTCTCCCGCCGCCGCTCCGTTCCGTACCTCGACTTGTAAGTTGAGGCCAGCGCAGCCCTGCCAAGCATATCCTTTCGCGAAGAAAGGATGCGTGTGGCCAGAGCCGCGCAGGCGCAGTGGCCCGGCGGCGAAACCAAAAGTAGCTGGCCGCGGGAGAACGGAGGCTCGTCGAGGAGCGGCGCGGGACAGGACGGCTGCTGGGGGCTTGGGGAAGCCCCAGGTAAGTGAAACAATGTGTTTCATTTGTATCTACAGTTCCGCTTTAATGTTTTGTACTGCATCCAGCCATACAATGCTTTTTTCGGCAGTATTCAATAGTCAGTTAGATTTTTGTTAAAATCTGAGGGCTATTGAGTAATATGCAGTGTTAAAATGATCTCTATTTAGAGATTAATTTTTTAGTAAATATCAGTTGTTCCCGTACTGGACTGACACAGTATGCGTATGCAGGGGCAGACCTATCATGAAGCCACCTGGATCATGCCACAAAATCTAAGGGGCGGTGTTTGCATAAACAGTTTGGGTCCCCTGGCTCCGCCTCCTCTCTGCTCTCCCACTCGCCTTCCTGGCACACACATTACCTTCCTCATCCATGTATTATTATTATTATTATTTATTGTATTTATAAAGCGCCAACATATTACGCAGCGCTGAACATTAATTTAGGTTACAGACAATATTTAGGGGTGACATACAGCAATATGACAATACAGGAATACAAGAAAACCAGATCACGCAGCACAGTAGGAGTACCAGGTAATGCTTAGTCAGTCACTGGATGGAGCATGGAGATTAGGCAAGTTAGGTTCACTCAGATGCATAGCATGGGTTCACAGTAATGGAGGTGCATGATCAGGTAGGACACAAAAGGAGGAGGACCCTGCCCAAAGGCTAACAATCTAGAGGGAGAGGTAAGGACACGAACGGTAGGGGGCCAGAGTTCAGCTGTAGGTGGTCACTTGTGAGGGGTAGTAGGCCAGAGTGGAAAGGTGAGTTTTGAGGGCTTTCTTGAAGATGTTGAAGGAGGGGGCTGCCCTAATGGGTGGAGGTAGGGAGTTCCATAGTGTTGGAGCAGCTCTTGAGAAGTCCTGGAGGCGTGCATGGGACTGGGTGATGCGGGGGGTGGTTAGGCAAAGTTCATTGGAAGAGCGGAGTGAGCGGCTAGGTGTGTACCTCTGAGTAAGATCGGAAATGTAGGTTGGACAGGTTTTGTGGACAGATTGTATCCCTAAGCCCCCGTTCACACTTGCGTTTTGGCATGCAAACGGACTGGATCTGGATCGTATCAGGACCTGATCCGGATTAGAACCGTACAGTTCCGATCCGGATCCGATCCGGTCCGTTTGCATCAGGACTGCTTCAGGCTGCCATCCAGATCCGTGGGGAAAAAAAAATACCTTACAATTTGTTGGGGTCTGCAGAAGGTGCACCTGGTGCACCTGTAGAATCAGGTCCTCCGCTGTAGGCCTCACCTCCACCTCCCGACATACTGCCAAAACAGCTCCAGCATGTGTGTCACTGCTGCTCCACTCCAGACATGCTGGGCCCATGTGTCCCCATCCGAAATGGCCGCTATAAATACGCATAGGTAGTGGGGTAGAACGTCCGGTGTTGTCTCCAGTGTGTTCTGTGCTTCCGTTTCCCATTGGTTTTCTATATCCGGATGGTGCAGTCAGGCTCAGGTCCGGCTCCGGTCCGGGTGCCTGGGCCGGATGAGCCGGACCAAAAAATAGCGCATGTTGGAAAAGTGTCCGGCCAGTCGGGCTCCGTACTGTACAGAACGGACGCGTGTGAACGTCCGCATAGCCTTTGCATTGCTATGCGGAATATACGTTCCGTTTGTACAGTATACGGTCCGGATCCGATCAGGCGGATCCGGACAGGGAACGCTAATGTGAACCGGGCCTTAATCCCCATCCTTATTCGACTGGTGGCACCTGCCCTTCCCTATGAATCCATAAGCAGGTGAGGTGTCGATATATGCCTGGAGGCACGCTAAGGTAAAACCCCATCACCAGCGAGAGATCACCATTTCCAGTCAGAGAGGAAGCTTTGGCATGTGACCAATCAGGTTTTGGTGCAGGCACCAGACTGGCCAATGGCAACCGCCCGCTGCTTCTTTTGCTAACTGGTGCCAATGCTCTAGTGGGCTGGACCACAGCACTGTCATTAGGCCAATCACTGAACTCGATCAGTAGCAGTGACATGCATCTGATAGGTTACTGCTACTGATTGAGTGCAGTGATTGTCCCAGTTAGCAAAAATAGCAGCGGGTGGCTTTGATTGGCTGGTCAGCTGCAAACACCCCCGCCTGATTGGTCTTCCCCTCTGACTGGCCATGGTGATCTCTATTTGGTGACAGGGTTTATATGGTGGATATAGTAAGTCTATGGTAAGTCTAGACTCTAGACCCGCCCTGTGTATGTGGCAGATTTTGCTAAAGAGTTACCGCTACATAACCAAATCAATTACCTCCATCTGTTTCTGCAGGAAAAAGAATCATCACTATCTACCAGTGGCCCATCTTCCCCTGGCTGAAGATTCTTCAGGATATTTTTCCCCTTATTTTCGGATTGCACAATGCAATAATCATAATGTTGTAATCATTGTATTTACTAAAAGCTTAAAGGATCTTAAAACCCCCCATAACTCTAAGAATTTTGTTATTGATTGGTCAATAGGAAAAAAAATCTGTTCGGGGATCAACCAAGCAAGAATTTCATTCATAAAGTAGCATGAAAATTTGCCTCAGTAGCCGTTCCCTAACTTTGAAGAAACTAAAAACAAAAAAGGAGCCCTGACACTGATTGAAAGGCAGCGATTCAATTGGGCTCATCTAGGATCCCAGGACATCCCTGTTTAGCCCGCACACATCACTAAAAGCATTCAAGTCTTTATTGTTGCTGGAACATGCTGCAAAGGGAATGGAGACAATAGCAGACAGCAGGATTCCATGTACCAACACATGGCCCATGCCTACAAGTTCACAGTTCAACTAATTGAACAGAATAGAGAGGGGGGTTCTTCTATGGCTTCTATTGAAATAAACTGATTCTCTGATCTTCAAAAAAAAAAAAAAAGTTTAATCCTTCCCAACAGCAAAGATGAAACCTACATAAAATAACTGTACACATGCCCACTGCATAATTCATGTCTGATGGGCTGGGGGGAACTGCAGGACATCTCAGTGCACTTTCCCTGCATCATGTAAACATACAGTACTTTCATTTTCCCCAGGAATGCCTGGAGTAGTAACCCATTCATCTGCCAGGGGAGGAGGTGGGAGTTAGTTAGTGCTGCTGATGTGTATCCCACTGTGAGGGTCCTAGTGGTCCCAGGGGAATGCAAGGGGGTTTGCTGTGAGAATTAACACAACTGGTCATCAGATGTGATCACACCCTCTCTACCTTCCCCAGCACACACAGCACCTCCCACTTGCACTCTTTTTATAGAGCTCCCCTCTCCAAATCTCAGGTTACTTGGGTAAGAGTTTGCAGACCTGCAGTCTTGAGTCTTTTTTTTTTTCCTCCTCCTCTGCCTACGAGCTTTTGAAGAGACATCCAGCCACAGCAATTGGATTGGGCAGCCTTTCTTGACACAGGACTGTGCTGAGTGCTGCGGGACGTGTTTCAACAGATGGTTGGGGTTAGTGTGTGTCATCGCGTTGGAGTGGGGATTAGAGGAGGAAGGCTGCGTTGCCGGAGCTGTGTGGTCTTCTTCTGCGAGTGATCTGCCCGGGAGAGGAGCTGGGAGAGACATCGGGGAGACTCTTGTCCCTTCAGGTAAACTGGTGAAATGTACTTGGGAGTATTCAGCGAGCTGGTGTGCAAAGAATGCTGCTCTCCGCATAGTTGTCAGGGGCTGCTGTCTTATCAATGCTGTTATTGTGCCTGATAGATAACACTGAGCCTATGCTTAGAAACGGGATGCTTGTCTGCTTCTTCCACAAGTGACAAAACTCCTGCTCCAGAAATAATTCCACCAAACTTCATAAGCAACCACTAGCTGCTTTAGAAATACCTGCTGATTATAGATACTTGCTGCTTTTTTATTGATACTGGTTGCTTTATAAATACTTGCTGCTTTAGATGCTTACTTGCTGCTTTATAAATATTTGCTGCTTTATAGATATTTGCTGCTTTATAGATACTTGCTGCTTTTGATACTCACTTGCTGCTTTTTGGATACTTGCTGCTTTATAAACACTTGCTGCTTTATAGATACTTGCTGCTTTAGATACTCACTTGCTGCTTAATGGATACTTGCTGCTTTGGATACTTACTTGCTGCTCTATGCATACTTGCTGCTTTACAAATAATCACTTGTTGTTTTTTTGTTTTGTTTTGTTTTGTTTTTTGTTTTTTTAATAATCACATGCTGCTTTATAAATACTTGATGTTTTATATATTCTCACCTATTGCTTGCTGTTTTATAAATTCTTACTGATTGCTTTATTGCTGTGTTGCAAATCCTCGCTTGCTGATTTATAAATATTTGTTGTTTTAGAAATGGTCATTGATCATTTATTTATTTATTTATTTATATAGCGCCAACATCTTCCGTAGCGCTGTACATAGTACAAAACAAATAGTGCGGAGCATAGATACATGAAAGGTTCAAAACACTGTACAATCAGAACATCCAGGAATACAAATACTGACAATGTTGATTAGTGGTTTGAGACATCACTAGTACTGGTGCATGTTCATGTGATAAATTACATCAGAATAAGAAACACTAGGAGGAAGTCCCTGCCCCGCAGTCTGCTTTATAAATGTGAGTTGCTTTATGAATAATGACTTTCTGCTTCATAAATACTCTCTCGGATTTATAAATACTCCAGTTGACACAGGTGCTTGCCAGGTTTCTAAGCGACACATTTAAATGTCCCTGGTGTGATTCCCCATTCGTTGCAATGTGCCAGTTCACGAGAGATGTTTTATGGCGTTATAATTGATGGCGTGCTAGTAAATGTGGCATGCACTGTTTGGGGGCCCTTTACTGGGGAAAAAAGTGATAAGCCACATTAACGCGCATTAACACATGCAGACATGCGCAAGCATTGGGTGTCTATTGTCTATTTTTTTTTCTCTAAATGTGAGTGTGAAATGGTCAGCAGAAACTCAGTATTATGATCTACAGCAACCTGCTAGTGCCTAAGGAATGACTTGGCTAATTTAGGTTCTGCCCATTCCATGTTGGTTAGCAGTGGTGAGATCTTGGTCCATATGCAATACATTTTTTCTCCTAAGTTTTCTCTCAGGTGACATTTTTACACATTATCAACATAATGCCTTTTAAACCACCAGCAAGCAAGAACATACTCAAAATATGTTTGATAGTATTTTTTCACCCTCTTTTTTATACTTTTTTCAGTGCAGAAAAGGTATTTTATAGAGAAGATAAAAAAATATCTCCTAGGTCCTTGGAGAAAACTCAGGGGAAAACGTTAATTGCATACTGGCCTTTATGTTGTCCATAAACATTGCAAACGGGACAGTCAGTGTTTCAGTAAATTTCTTGATAGAATTGACTGAAGACTGAGTGTGAATTAAAATGTGTATGTTCAGTTCAATGCAGTTCAATGACCATGTTGAGATTTTGTTAAAAGTGATATGATCGGAATGGGTCATGATATTCCAATCCATTTTGATTAAATGGCTGTGCTTATTATGTGTGGTTTAGCTGGATGTGTAGGTAGTTGGATTACATCAGCTGTATAGAAAATGATCTTAACAGCCTAAATTTCCCAAACCTGTCCTTGTGATTCCCCAACAGAGCATGTTTTGCAGACAACCTCATCTAGGCGCAGGTGGGGTACCGGTAATTGGTGTCTCAGCTAGGTGGATTCCATGTAGCTGAAGCACTAATTACCACACCTGTGTATTGGTGAAAGTTGCCTGCATAAAAGGCACCGTTGGGGAGTCACAAGGACAGGTTTGAGAAACACTGGCCTAAGATATTGCCACATACATGGCCAGCATTGGAGCAACGCAACTGGTTGTGATAAAAAGGTCATGGACCCACAGTAAGCTGGGACATACTATGGTATAAAAACAAGGAACACCAAGAGCCCCAATAGTGTAATATGTACTGGTAAATGGTTACTAGATAGAGTAAATATTAATACGCACAAACCAGGGTTACCATTAGGCAACCACTGTAAAGGCAGGTGGGGAGATTTTCTTTTCCTGACCCCACTCAGGAATAAGAAGTCGCTTTCTTTAGATGAAAAAAAGGGGTTCAACCCTCCACCCAGGGTGGACTCGATATTATGCAGGAGAACAGAGGTGCCTGGCTCTTCTACTGACCACATATGCTATTGCTCCGTTGTTATTGCCTGATGAAGCGGGATCAAACCTGTAAAACGCGTTGCATATTTGGAGTTCATAAATAAAATATATTGACTGTCTTTACTACAGTCGTTCTGTGTCTACTTGGAGGAGGTAAGTCTACCGCTACCTCCTCTATTTACCAAGAATTTGGTTTTTAAGCTCATTTAGCTTCCTTTTATCCTCTTGGCGCCTCTGTTCTTCTGCATAATACTACGGTATGTCCTCCCAGTGCTATGAGAGAAAGGTGCTTCAGAAATGTTCTTGTAATGACATCTTGCAGTTATGAAGAGGAAAATAGGTAAAATATTAGATGACAGTGTGTAGAAAAGTACAGCTTTTACAAAGCCTAGTTATCCATTATCATTGGCATCATAGATCAGCTGTGTGAGATAGTGCAACTGAATAACAATGTACACCACGGAGGTCCACTATCTACATGCTTGAACTCTACAGGGCAGACTAGCCGTGATTTGTATTTTTTATTATTTTATTTATTATTTTTTTTATCTACAAGACATTATTGCGTTTCCATTGAAGTACTTGCCACCAAGAGCTTATTCTCTTAGCTTTTAAAGCTCACTACATTTCCAGCTTATTCTTCAGTAACAAAGTGTGCCCAGGGATGATGTCCTATGAGTTACTGGCATTGTGGGCACTGTGCATAAATATACCCAGGCTAGCTACTAACAGTCCACAAGCTTTGACTGGCAACCGTTGTATATTATATTTAGGAACTAGAACACAGCTCCCTGGGATAAAGTTTGCCTCTTGCGTTATATTTAGTCCTAAGCGTGCAAGACTTCTTAACCCCTAGCCAACCGCTCCACGCAGATTGACGTGAACGCGGTGGCAGCCCCAGGACCACTACACGCCAATTGGCGTAAAGTCCTGGGGCGGGGTTTTGCAGGAGATTGGGCGCGCCGATGCACACGCATCTCTGCTTGAATGACAGAACTCCGCTTCGTCATCAGTATCCCAGCGGCGGTCGCCGCTAGGAGACTATTAGATGGCGAAACTGCCGTCTATTTATTCTGTACAGTGCTGCGATCTACAGTAGCGATGTACTGGGGACAGACGTGTGACACAGCTGTCCCTTTGGGCGACAGGGAAGTGATCCGCTGTCATAGGCTGACAGCCGATCGTGCTGATGGGGGGAGGGAGGGAGGGATAAGAAAAATAAAAAAAATAGCATATTTAATACAAAATAAAAGAAATAAATATTTCTTTAAAAAAATATATAAACGTCCTGGCCACCATCAGAAAGCTCTGCTGGTGGGCAGAAAAGGTGGTGGTGGTGGGGTTGGGGAATCACTTGTGTACTGAGTTGTGCGGCCCTGCAGCAAACCCTTAAAGCTGCAGTGGCCTTAATTGTAAAACCATAATGAATTGTATGTGTAGTGCAGTTGTTATCTGTACAAAATAACTTATCTGGGCTATTCAACCAATATAGTCCTGTTTTCTGAAGTGCTTAAACAGCCAAGAAACAGTGAGAGACAGCTTGAGAAAAGGTTTTACTGCAGGAAGGTTCAAGGGGTCATAATTTCTGCTTTGTTTTATGGCTTAAAAGACAGAGTGTGGTTTAAAACTGTAACTGTGACAGTATGATGCAATGTTATAAAAAAAAATGCTATATAACTGAAAATAAAAATATGATACTTTTTTTTGCTGCTAATGTTCTATTCACTATCTGTACTACACATACAATTCATTATATCATACGTTTTTTTTTCACTTCAGGTTTGCTTTAAAGCATGCTGTACTGGGGTTTTAACCCAGGCAGGTCTGTTAATAGTTAAAGGAACCCCATGCATAATTTAATCTGAAAGCATCATTTTTTTATTTTAGTGACTATCACATGTGTGTAATGTTTCCTTAGAAGACTTTCTAGGAAGTACCTTTGTACAGCGTATACCAAACTACTGTAAATACTGCTGTAATTTACTTCTAACTGACACCACATGTGCAGAGAACAGGCTGCAAGATTCAGAAACCCCACTGAATTCATTGCAAGGGTGTGGAATACTTCATCAAGAGAGCGAGATATGTACATTATGCCGTATGGGCATTCATGGGATTCATTACTGACACTGGCACACGGTTTTGTGCTTAAAGTCAAAAACCTTTTATGTATTTTGGATAGTGTCGATGGATTTAAAAACTCAGGATGTCTTGGTTTTCTGTGGTCCCAGTTGGAGACAGTTCTCAATACGTTCTTTAAAGGATATCTGAGGCGATGCAATAAATCTATTTTTACTTACCTGGGGCTTGTTCTATTCCCTAGAAGTCACATGTGTCCCTCGCTGCAGCCCTGGTCTTCTCCCGGGTCCTGGTGGCAGCCTGTGGAGGACTGCCGACCCCAAATGGGTCTGCGCCTTCTGTGCATGTGCGGGAGTGTGCCCGTGCTGTGCCCACGTCATCGGGAGCATACTGTACCTGTGCAGTAGTACACACCCCCGCGCATGCGCAGAAAGCATCAACCTATCAAGGTTCAGGGATCCTTCACAGGCTGCCACCGGGATCTAGGAGAACATCGAAGTTGCCGCAAGGGACACTTCTAGGGGCTGGAAGAAGCCCCAGATAAGTAAAAATAGATTTATTGCATTGCATCAGCTATACTTTAAAGCGTACCTGAAGAGTCATGTGTATGTACAATCCCAGACCTGTATAAAACTAAGCTGTGGGTTTTTTTTAACTGTAGGGGTTAAGAATTAAGGGCTGTAAATTACACTTTCTCTGCAGTTGGACTGTAGTGTAACTCTCACTGATAACTAGTTAGCGGTCATAAAACTCCTGTGTGGCTTAGAAACACTTCTGAGTGCAGGGAATACATAAAAAGTTCAGTATTTTAAGATGTATCTGTATGGGAGCTGTAAAACATTCTAAAAGACTGTTATCATTTACTTGAAACAATAAAAACTTTGTACTTAGATTTTTAGCTTTTAAATATCAAGTACGACTATGGGATTTCTGGAAAGTTCTATTTAAGATAGAGCTGAGGCCTCTTGCACACTGCAAGAAATTCAGATTCAGATTCCGCTTTTTAATCAGTTTTTACCTCCGATCAGTGGCGTACCTAGGGCATTTGACACCCGGTGCTGGGTATTATAAGACACCCCCCCCCCCCCCCCCCAAAAAAAAGGTGAAGGGGCAAAAAATGGGAGGAGCTATAACATGCGGCGCGCGAAGTGCGCCGCGGCAAAAAAAATGGGCGTGGCCATGATCGGATGAGGGCGGAGCTAACTGTAATTTGACGTGAACCCGGGTGAAAATACACGTAATGTGTGCAGATTTGCCCAGAGAATACGTTCAATCATTCAATCATGTCTGCAGATTTGCCCAGAGAATACGTTCAATCATGTCGGCAGATTTGCCCAGAAAATACATGCAATCATGTCGGCAGATTTGCCCAGAGAATACGTTCAATCATGTCGGCAGATTTGCCCAGAGAATACGTTCAATCATGTCGGCAGATTTGCCCAGAGAATACGTTCAATCATGTCGGCAGATTTGCCCAGAGAATACGTTCAATCATGTCGGCAGATTTGCCCAGAGAATACGTTCAATCATGTCGGCAGATTTTCCCAGAGAATACGTTCAATCATGTCTGCAGATTTGCCCAGAAAATACATGCAATCATGTCGGCAGATTTGCCCAGAAAATACATGCAATCATGTCGGCAGATTTGCCCAGAAAATGCATGCAATCATGTCGGCAGATTTGCCCAGAGAATACGTTCAATCATGTCGGCAGATTTTCCCAGAGAATACGTTCAATCATGTCGGCAGATTTTCCCAGAGAATACGTTCAATCATGTCGGCAGATTTTCCCAGAGAATACGTTCAATCATGTCTGCAGATTTGCCCAGAAAATACATGCAATCATGTCGGCAGATTTGCCCAGAAAATACATGCAATCATGTCGGCAGATTTGCCCAGAGAATACGTTCAATCATGTCGGCAGATTTGCCCAGAAAATACATGCAATCGTGTGGCAGACCTGTCCAGAAAACACTTCAATCGTGTAGCAGACCTGGCCAGAACATAAATGCTACCCCTGGCTGCTAATATAAATTAAAAAGAAAAAAAAAACCATTTACTCACCTGCAGCAGAGCTCCTGTTCCGGCCTCCGTCCAGTGCGCAGCTCCCACGATCCTCTGCAGCCAGCAACTCCCAAAGTCTCCAGAGCAGGGCTTCGGACATTTTACTATAGCCCTGCTCTGCCGCTGCGGTGAACTGATACGGCGTCTATTAGATGCCGAAAGTCAGTTCACGCTGGGGGGTGCTTGGAGAATTTTAAGGGGTGCTTCAGCACCCTAAGCACACCCCCCCCCCCCCGCCACTGCCCCCAGTATAGGTAGCTAGCAGTTGCCCCCAGTATAGGTAGCTAGTTGCCCCCAGTGAAGGTAGTATAGTTGCCCCAATATAGCTAGTATAGTTGCCCCCAGGATAGGCAGCATAGCTGCTGCCCCCAATGTAGGTAGTGTTGCTGCCCCCAGTGTAGTTTGTATAGTGGCCCCCGTAGAGCTTCCCTCCAGTATAGCTAGTATAGTGGCCCCCATAGTTGCCCCAGTATAGCTAGTATAGTGGCCCACAGTTTAGATAGTATAGTTGCCTCCATTGTAGCTGGTATGGTGCCCCCCCCCCCCAGTATAGGTAATATAGTGGCCCCCATAGATGCCCCCAGTGTAGCTAGTATAGTGCCCTGTGCCCCCCCCCCCCCCCGTTTAGCTGCCTCCAGTATAGTGGCCCCCAGCTGCCAGCTAGTATAGTGGCCCCCAGTTTAGGTAGTATAGTTCCCCCCCTCCCCCCCCCCCCCCCCCGTGTAGCTAGAAGGAGGGGTGACAGCAGGGATAGCGGCGGGGAGGGGGAAATATCCCCCCCTCCCTCACCTGGGTCCCCTCCTTCTGCCTCTCTTCTCCCCCAAAAATGCGGGCAGCGGGCCGGTGGCAGTGGGCAGCGAGCAGGCGAGCGCGGAGTATACTCACGTTACTTCCGCGTATCAGCCTGGAACGCTGCGTCGCCGTCACGTGCCTCTACTGCGCCTCCAATGATTGGAGGCGCAGAAGAGGAACGTGACGGTGACGCAGCGTTCCAGGCTGATACGCGGAAGTAACGTGAGTATACTCCGCGCTCGCCTGCTCGCTGCCCACTGCCACCGGCCTGCTGCCCGCATTTTTGGGGGGAGAAGAGAGGCAGAAGGAGGGGACCCAGGTGAGGGAGGGGGGGATATTTCCCCCTCCCCGCCGCTATCCCTGCTGTCACCCCTCCTCCTAGCGCTGCTCTTCCCCTCCTTAGTCAGGTGTAGGGGGGTCGTGGCGACACCCCCCTGGCTGACTGGTACCCGGTGCGCCCCGCCCCCCTGCGCCCTTAGGTAGGAACGCCACTGCCTCCGATTCAGATTCAGATTTGCAGTGTGCAGGGAGCAAACTGCAAATCTGAATCTGAATCGGAAGTAAAAACAGATTAAAAAGCGGAATCTGAATCTGAATTGCTTGCAGGTACATTTGTTTAACTCATCAGTTTATTTTCAGTTCAGGTGTGCTTTAAAGCAAATCTGATTTAAAACCCACTAAAAATAAATGGGGCATTACATGCATAAGAAGAAGCAGAAATGCTTAGCTCTAATTTCACTCTTGCTTCCTTTCAATAGATGATTTCTGCTGTTTTTCTACTAGCATGGGAGCTGCCATTTTGCTAGTGATGTCTGTTTTATGAACAGAACAGGGAGAATTCACCCAGCCTTAGTGCGTACACACACTTACGTGGTATACTGAGCATTCCCAGATGTTTTAAACGCATTTAAAGAGAAACTCCAACCTAGAATTGAACTTTATCCCAGTCAGTAGCTGATACCCCCTTTTACATGAGAAATAGAATGCTTTTCACAAACAGACCATCAGGGGGCGCTGTATGACTGATTTTGTGCTGAAACCCCTCCCACAAGAAGCTCTGAGTACCGCGGTACTCTGGGCAAACTGCCACAATGTAACAATGTTCACAGACAGGAATTAGCTATTTACAGCTGTCTCTAACAGCCAAAACAGCTAGGAGCAGCTACATAACCTGCCCACAGTAAAAATGTCACCATGTAATAAATGTCAGAATGTAAATCGGGGAGAGGAAAGATTTTACAATGAGCAAACACTGACTAAATAATTTATACATAATTATGGTAAAAAATGAAGCACTTTTTTTACTACATTATTTTCACTGGAGTTCCTCTTTAAACTGACAACCCATGTTTATCAATAGGTGTGCTCACATTTAAATGGGTTTATTGCATGTTGATAAAAACGGCCTGTTTTTCTTTTACTATAGCAGCTCTGAAAAATTGTGGATGATCTTGGTAGTAAAAACACGCATGGTGTGGAGAACATTGCGCCAAAGCGTTCCCCTTTTTTACTCAGCACAAGTGTGCGTCCAGCCGTAAGCCAGATGCAATGTTGAACATAAACATTGGTGTGAATGCCATCATTAAATGCCATCTCTTAATTTTCTCTGGCATTTCCGTCTTTTTCTTAGTGATGGGTCAACAGAAAAACTCCATCATCTAACGCCAGTATAAACCCAGCACAAGTCTGGTATCTGGAGCACGTAAAGTGAGTCTGAAGCGTAAATAAAACAAACAAAAAAAAAACCAGATACTCACCTTAGGAGAGGGAAGGCTCTACTTCTCGGTCTCTGCTTTCCAGCTCTGGATCCCCGTTAGAAGTCTCTGACCCATGGGTCAGAGATCGCTCACTTCTGCTGCTACAGGAAGCTTTGGCAATCTTCGGGAGCCTGAGAGCTCCCGAAGACAGGCAGTTCCGTACATCGCATGCGCAAGTGCACAAGAATGCATGCTCGTGCATGTGCAGTACAGAGCGGGCTGTCTTTGGGAGCACTCGTGCTCCCGAAGATTGCAGATGCCTCCCGCAGCAGCAGAAGTGAGCAATCTCCGACCCCATCTGCTAACGGGGGATCCAATGCTGGTAAGCAGGGACCGGGAGAGGAACTGAAAGGCTCTATAGGACCTCTCCTTAGGTGAGTATCTGTATTGTGTTTCATTTACAGTTCAGACTCACTTTAATGGTCACAACAGAAGCACAACCTTTCTTCTGAAGGGTTATAGCATAAATCGAAAGTGGTTTTGTATCTTAATGAAGGTATTCACCTCTACAGAGGAAGTTTGATAATGTTAATCTACTCTGCATTCAGTCTTCAGTCTTATGCTGGGTACACACGTTAGGTTTTTTCTTTCGATTTTGCCATTCGGTCGATTTTTGATTCATTTTCCCGCTTGATCTCCCGCTCGATTCTGTTATCTTTTCTTATCAATCTCCATCCACTTCTATGAGAAATCAAGCGGTAAAATGATCGAAAGTAATATCGGACATGAAGGAAATGATCAATCGAAAAACGTAACGTGTATTCCCAGCATTATTTATTTATGTATTTTTGCACAGTGTGCTTAACATACAATTTTAGGACAGCAAGGGAAGGGATTTCCATGGTGAGTAGAGGTGATTTGCCCACTTCACTTTGCTTCTGTATCCAATGACTATATATGGACAGCTTATAAGTGCTGAAAGTCTATAAAAAATAACAAACAAAGAAAAAAACAAAAACAAAAAAGCGCACACTTCCATTTTAAATGTTAATAATCTGAATAATCTGTTAAACAGCTTCACACAATTGCACTTGCACAGAGAGGAAATAGTATTAATGGAGTGTGGGCGTTAACATCATTAGTACAGTATTATATTCCTAACCACAAATAAAAAGCTCCTGTTGTGAATTTGTGAATTCAGCTGCAGAGCACAGTGAGGAGCGCTTCCTGTGTCACGCGTCACCCGGTCCCCAATACTGTACCAGCCAGGTCTCCCTACGGCGGGTTGCTAGGCAGACTGACATGCTTTGATGGCCAGGAATTGTATTCGGTGTCACTGGCAGAATACCATTTCAGAAAATGGTGTAGACAGCCAGCCGGCATTGTCTTGCTTGACAAGATACAGATCAGTATGAAATAGTGATACTAAATCCCAGAGGTTTCATTCTCCATAAAATAACATTGCATGAGCCAATGGACCGTGGCATATTACCTAAGCCGTGTAGGTAATCTGGCTATATTATTTATGCCTGTCATTGGATATACCTGCATGTGTTCCTCTCTGTCAGGGCTTGTCTTACTATTGCTTAGGGGCGCTTTCTGAAACAAAATTGATTACAGCGTGAGTGCACATGAGAAATGCTGTCAGTATCTAATGGGGATCCGCTAAGATGTCAGATGTTTAAAGTATATGTGGGTGTAGGAGAATTGTCTTTGCATGCGATCACGCTTATACACAAAAAAAAAAATTGCTCAGGAACTTTAAAAAACTTTTATTGTAGAGTAGATAAAGATCAAGTGAAGTCACTGAAACTAGTTCCCAGCATAGAGCAAAGGCACTGTAAAGCTCCATACACACACTCAACAGCGGTCTTTTAACAAACTTCTTTGTTTGTAAGTTAACAAACACAAGTTTGGCAGATAGTTGGACAGATAGTTGGTAGGTGTGTATGAACCTTTAGGCTCTCACAACTTTTCTTGTGAAACACCTAAAAAAATCTCTTGATATTGTTCAAGCAGTTGATAAGACTGATAAGAAATCAATTCAACATTTGGATTGACTTCTTATCAGTATTATCAGCTGCTTGAACAATAGCAAGAGATTTTTTTTTTTACGTGTTTCACAAGAAAAGTTGTGAAAGCCTAATGGCTCGTACACAAGTCGGATTTTCGCAAACGACCCATCGTTTGGACGTTTGAACGACCGGTCGTTTGGACGTCAAATCGGACGTGTGTACAGTCTGTCGTTCAGCTGAACAGACTAGATTTGAACGATCCGCCAAGGAGATCGCTCAAGTCCAGTTTTGTCAGCTGAACGACAGACTGTACACACGCCCGATTTGACGTTTAAACGACCGGTCGTTCAAACGTCCAAACGTGTCGTTTGCGAAATTCCGATGTATGTATGTATCTTAAAAGACCACTGCTGAGTGTGTGTATGGGGCTTAAGAACAAAACGTACCTTTTAAAAATGACACTGTTTTAAAGTCAATCTGTAGTGTTGGTCAACTTGAACTAGAAGCCCAGGCCCTGATATGACCAGATGGATGGATATTATTGGGTTGAATCACAATGCAGTGCAATGCTGTGACAGCTGGGTTTATACACATTATTTTACACAAGTGTAAACGAATGTCAGGGTCAGCGTTTACATAGAGGCAAAGGGGGCAATTGCCCCAGGGCCCCAGAGCTTCTAGGGCCCTCCCAAATTCTCTTCTCCCCAACTATCCTCCAGCTATGGTGACCCATGGGTACAGGGCTAATTTGCACTATGTGTTGCCAGGGTTTATACACGGTCAAAGAAGAGGGAAGCCTCTGGATCCTGTAGTGTAGAGGCTTCTCACGCCATCCTCTGGACAAATCCGTCAAGATCTTGTTGGATTGAAGATCTGAGCTACACACCTCCATGCATGAACCTGCAAGAGTACGGCAAGAGTACGGCTCCGTCTGCACAGTAGGCCGGAGCCACTTGTTGCTCCATATCACTGTGCAGATGTGGTCATGCTCGTAGGGTTGCAGCACGGCTGCACTCATGCATGAAGAGGAGTGTGGCTCAGATCTTACAGAGGGTCCCAGCAGGCGACAGCAGGGGTGAGAAGGACACAGGGAGCCTCTACCTGATCCAGAGGCTTCACTTTTCTTATGTTTTTTGATCCCAGGATTGTTACTCTTACATGCTGTTTTGTGGATCGACTTCTATATATCGAGCTGCTCAATCCCTCTGGCAACAGTCCAGGGTCACTTAGGGGTTGATTCATAAAGCAGCGCAGCATAAAGCAGCGCAGCTTAATGAGAGGATCCGCATGCTCCGCACGGTAGTGAAGTGTTGCTAACTTACTCGTACTTGACAGGCAGCCTATTGGCCCAATGAAAGTGCAGGGATCACGTCCATTAAAGCCACTGGACTCAGGGCGGGTTCAGTGGAGCGGCCGTTACTTAGAAGGAGCGCAAGCACAGAGTGAAAGGCTATGGCAGCTGTGATGATGTCTGAGTGTGACTGTGTGACATTCATTATTCAGATTTTCTGCCAGCTAAACATGGAGGTGCGACCCAAGACATAAAATTCATACTTCTGCCTGGGAAAGCTGGGGGTTGCACTGACAGGAACAGATCACCGGATGCCTGTCCAGCTCTTCTGGTGAATTATTCCTTAAAGCGACACTAAATTAAATTTCTGCAACTAAACTGAGCATATAAATAAAATTTTTATGAGAGGTTAAAAGAGAAAAAAACGACAAAATTGTTTTATTTGATCCAGTGATACTACTAGTAATAGATTATTATTAGAATTACTATTCTTGCTAAGAGTGTCAGGCAGTACACTCTCAGTGTCAGGAAAATCTGTTCTCTTTGACCTTTCAGGTCCACCTGTTAAGTCCTTCAGGCCCCTCGATTTTAACCCCCCCTCACCCAACTAACTTATAGTGAACCGGAGCCGAAGCTTGGATCAAAAAGCAAATTCTTACCTAAGAAGTGGGAAGCCTCTGGATCCTATAGAGGCTTTCTGTGTCCTCCTTGCTCCTGTTGCCGGGACCCTCCTTAATGTTCAGGGCCACGCTCCTCCTCTGGTATGAGTGCAGCTGTTCTCCACCCACACGAGCACGGTCACACCTGCACAGTAGCGGGAAACCTCTCTTGTAAGATTGTCTCCAAGTTAATGAGCCATTGTGGCCTTCCCTCTTCCCCAGTATTTCCTTTTGGAACCAAGCTTCAGCTTAGGGAGACTTTAAAGGTGTTCTCCTCTCCCACCCAAACACCCTTATTACTCACTGGAACCTGCAAAAGTTACAGCAGTGACATACCCCTGGGGCTTCATTGATTTCATGCAGCAAAGCTGCCGTGATTCTTCAGTCTACACGCATCCTTTTCAGTCAGTGGAACTACTGCAGTTTACAGTGTTGGAAACCACTGATCATGTACGAAGGAGTAGAACAATCAGCCAAGATTATCCAGTACTTTGGAATTCTTGATGATGCAGCAGCGAAGCTGTATTATGCGTGCTAGACTCTCGGCAGAGACAACCCTGTCTAGCTGCCTAGATTGAAAACCCTCTAGGTTTAGGCTCCATTTCTGTCTCCAAGACTGACACTGGCACTTGGAGATCTACAGTAGAATTATGAGAGCTGGGAGAGTCATTCTGTTGGGACATATTCTTCTAGGGACTTCTGGTGTCCGTGTATATAATTGTAGGCTGAAATACATTCTGTCTTTTCACTGTAAACACATACTTGATCCATATGTTTCCCTTGCGTGCATATTCACCATTATCTAATACGGAGGAGAAAGGGAAGTTGTGTAGGTGTTAAGGATCCAAGTATCGTGGACTTCGGACAGTCTGTCTGCAAGCTGGGCATAAACAAGATTTTGCGTGGTTGGATTGTCCTCAAGCACACAGAAATGTGAAAGTCCAGCTAAACACGTGATTAAAGAAGGTAAACTCTAATAGCAATCAGGATAATATGAATAGAAAATACAGAAGTAGAGTGGTGTACAGAATAATTGTTTATGGGACAAATGTTCTTGCCAGTGCAGTACAACTTGTGTCCTGAGCTTTCTGGATACAGCAAGTGGGTGGGTGAACCTGGTGAGACAATGTGACTCCAAAACTAGGAAAAGCAATAGTTGCACGACTGCATTTCCCAGCTTTCCTGCATTATAACACTTTCCACGGGACTCTGAAATTTCAACCTTCTGGCTTTGAAAGGAGGAATCATTGGAGTCACGTGAAACATGCCGTGAAGGGCAGGTAGTGAAGACCCTGTCTGCTTGTTCGGTACTCAAATGGTAATGAAGTGTGGTGTGCCGTTGCTAGGATCCTAAGAGATCCGGGGCACTTTTTGGTAGCCACGAACCACAATGTCGGTGTGGTCATGGGTGGAGCCATATTTACAAATTTACATGAACTTAAAGGGAACCTAAACTGAGAAGCGATTTTTCGTTAGAAAATAATACCAGCTGCCTGACTCTCCTGCTGATCCTTTGTCTCTAATACTTTAAGGCACAGCCCCTCAACAAGCATGCAGATCAGGTGACCTCTAGCTGAAGTCAGACTGGATTAGCTGCATGCTTGTTTCAGGTGTGTTTCAGGTGTGTGATTCAGCCAATACTGCAGCCAAAGAGATCAGCAGGGCGCCAGGCAACTGGTATTGTTTAAAAATAAACATTAATATCCCTCTCAGTTAAAGATCCCTTTAACTACAGTCTAAATAGGCCTACCAAGCTAAATGTTGGATGGATGAGTAGCAGCGAGTGCAGTGATTGGCCCAATGACAGAGCCTTGGTCCTGCCCATGAGACCAACGGCTCAAGTAGAAACACAAGTTGCCATACTTTTTCCCCTTTCTGCAGCTAGGGTGTTACTTTCAGGGTAGGGCTTATATTTGGAGCAAGGTCGAAATTGCTGCTAGGGATTACTTTCAGGGGATGTCTTAATATTAGGGAAAGAGGGTAGCAGCAGATAGAGCAGATCTCTTCAGGTGGGTAAAATTCAGTCCTGGATTATAATTGTGTTAATGATCAGGGAACAAATATGGCCTTCATTTGACATACAGTTTAGATACGTAATCCTGACTGCTCTTGGAACGCCCTGTACATGTCTGGGTTCTTCTTCTTCATGCTCTTATAGTCGCATTCCTGCCCATTTAGCTGTATTACATACCGTGCTCACAGCAGCAAGGCTTAGGAAACCTGCCAGCATGAAAACATTTTGATTGAGATTTAAAAGCGTGTGGTTTTGTCAATGAATTAAAAAAGACCAGATACACTCCTACTCTCGATGTTTAAACCCTCATTAAAGCAGTGATCTGAACGGGAGTTATCACTGGTAATCACAGCCCGGCGTAGCAGCTAAATCCCAGACCACAGAGGAATGACACAGGCTTATGTGCTGATTTAACAGAGTTTGCTCTAAAGCACAATTAGAAGCTTAGACTACCCCTAAAATATTCATGTTCCTGAATGTGGAGCAAGAGATCAGCCGCGGTATTCCACATCATCGCTGCTGTGTTGGGAGGGTGATCTTCTAGCAAGAACTGTTTCTTACGGTCGTCAGATGTCCATAACTGGAAGGGAAATGGGAGAGGTGGTGGGGTACATTGTTTGGGGGATTCTGGAATTTCACTTTGTGATATTGTTTTATTAACAGGTAAGACCCTGTCAGCTCATATTCATTGATAGTATTGTGAACTAGCACTAGTGGCTACATCATTTAAAGTGGAGGTCCGTTGTTGCTGAGAAAAAAACTTTCTCTTCAGTTCAACATGGTACATTGTGGGGCTTAAAGGGAACCTGAGACGAGAGGACTATTGAAGGCTGACATATTTATGTAATTTTAAAGTGAACCTGAAGGCAAACAACCCCCCCCCCCCCAAAAAAAACAAAAAAAAAAACAAAAACAAAAAACTAACAGATACCTATGGAGAAGGAAAGCTCTGGGTCCTATAGAGCCTTTTCATTCCTCTCCTCATCCTCTCATTCCCCCGCAGGCTCCTCCATTCAAATCTATTGCCGCAAGAGGTTTCGAAAGTCTTTTGGAGCCAGAGTGCTCCCGAAGAGGGGTGGCTCCATACTGTGCTTGCGCGAGTGCGCGAGGGAGAGTGCATGCGCAGTATGGAGTGGCCTGTCTTTGGGAGCCCGAGTACTCCCGAAAACTTCCAAAATGCCCACATGCAGCAGAAGGGAGCAATCTCTGACCAAACTGCTCATAGGGAAGCCAGCTCAGGAGCGACAGAACAAGGAGAGGAACAGGAAGGCTCTATAAGAACCAGAGCCTTCCCCCTCTTTAGGTCAGTATGTTTTTGGGGTTTTTGTTTGCCTTCAGACTCCCTTTAAAGTGTACCCAAGGTGAACCTAAAGATAAAAGTTGGATACTTACGGTACCTAAGAAGAGGAAGCCTCTGAATTTTCCAGAGGCTTCCTAGGTCCTCCTGGCCCCCACCATTGCCACGCACGGAATCCTGGATCATATCCGTCAAGAGCTTGTCAGACGTGTTATGCGGTCATGCTCCTCTTCATGCACTCATGTGTATAGCCCTTTTGCATTATGTGTATTGGCCCCTTATTTCATGTGTTTGGGCTTCTCTTCTTCTGTGGATAGGTTTACCACATGTTTATAATCTCCTCATCACCTGTGGATAGGCTCCTCATCTTATGAATAACGGGCCCATTGTCTCGTGTATATGGACTCCTTGTCTCATGTATATGGACCCCTTGTCTCATGTATATGGACCCCTTGTCTCGTGTATATGGACCCCTTGTCTCGTGTATATGGACTCCTTGTCTCGTGTATCCTCCTCATCTCATGTAGCTGGGACCCATGTCTCATGTATACAAGCCTCTCCTTTTATGATTAAGGGGCTCCTTGTTTGATGTATAGGGGCGCCTTCAAAGGTTGGAACAGAGCAGCTCATGCTGATGGGGGTGACCTTCTTCATATTTTCTCTTCTTTCAGTCTGTACTCCTGAAACATAGATCTTGAGGTGTATTGCAGGAATATAACCATGTAACGTTGGGTTCATTTTTCACAGTTTTTTTTTTCATTTTTATCTTTTTGTAAATGTAGGATACACTAAAGACTTTTAGGCAATACATATTAGGCGTGGCTTATTCTACTCCATTGTTTAGTTTTGATAATTCGTCTTTTGATAAGGAGGCTGTTTAGTCTTTGCTTTTGTGTCTTGCCATTGAAATGTATTGCTTAACACAAAACATCCTAAATCTTAGGAAAGACATACACCATTGTTTTTGGGTAAATATATTTAAAGTAAAAGTGAGAACTTGTTGCTGCCTGTCTACTTTAGTGTATAGACGCTCCAAGCAGAACAACATTGATCCAGGTACAGCCCCACCTGCCCCGCAATGCTGATGTGTACTGTGTAGATAAATGCTTCTAATTGTCTTTTTAGTGCTTTCCTGAACTCTCTCTGGGTCTTGATAGAGTGGATAATGATGACATTTTGTGACTTAATGGGGCATACTATTAATTCCTTACAAAGCTGCCTAGGGGGCCTTGTCTTGGACTACTGGTCACTGGGTCTGATAGAGGTCCAGGAGTCTAATGCTGGGAATACACGTTTCGTTTTTGCCTTCGTTTTAGCCTTCGTTTCGATTGTGCCTTTTGTCCTTTTCGTTCCCGAAATAATCGAACGTACGGTTAATATCACCACCCACGGTTTCGTTTTTTTTTTCGATTCTGATGGTTTTGTTTTTCCAATGATCAAAGGCTGCAAAGAAACGAAACGAAAATCCCTTTTTACAGGGACGGACTAACATAAACGAACATATAATCGATCTGAACAGCCATCAAGCCTACCAATGGCTCGATTAGATGGATAAAGAGAGATAATATCAAACATGTTCGATCACTAGTCGTTCGTTTTTGGGGTCTATTAATCGAAACTATAATGAGATTATGACTATTTTCACATACGTTTTCAACACTCGATTCGTTTACTGAACGAATCGAAGGCTAAAACGAAGGCAAAAACGAAACGTGTATTCCCAGCATAAGGGATAGGCTTGAACAGTCATGTGACCTCAACTTCTGCATTCAGAAAATAATGCATAGGGTAGGATTTACTGATAGGCACAGTAGGCAAGTGCTCAGAGGGAGCAGGTGCAGACAGGTGTGGGCCAATCTGCACCTGCTGTTGTCTGTCTGCTGCTCCCAATTCATATTTTCTTTATACAGAAAGCACTCTGAGTTGTGTAAATGCTTACTCCCATTGCTGTACATGTAATGACTTGTGTTAGCACTGTTAGCTCTTCTTTAACCACTTGCCGACCGCACACTCATAACGTGCGTCGGCAAAGTGGCAGCTGCAGGACCAGCGACGCAGTACTGCGTCGCCAGCTGCAGCCTAATTAATCAGGAAGCAGCCGCTCGTACGAGCGGCTGCTTCCTGTCAAATCACGGCGGGGGGCTCCGTGAATAGCCTGCGGGCCGCCGATGGCGGCTCGCAGGCTAGATGTAAACACAAGCGGAAATAATCCGCTTTGTTTACATTTGTACGGCGCTGCTGCGCAGCAGCGCCGTAAGGCAGATCGGCGATCCCCGGCCAATCAGCGGCCGGGGATCGCCGCCATGTGACAGGGGACGTCCTGTCACTGGCTGCACAGGACGGATAGCCGTCCTGTGCAGCCCCGATCACCGGGGGAGGCAGCAGGCAGGAGAGGGAGGGGGGAATTTCGCCGCGGAGGGGGGCTTTGAGGTGCCCCCCCCGCCACCCACAGCAGGCAGGAGAGATCAGACCCCCCCAGCACATCATCCCCATAGGGGGGAAAAAAGGGGGGCAATCTGATCTCCCTGCCTGCACCCTGATCTGTGCTGGGGGCTGCAGAGCCCACCCAGCACAGATCAATCAAACCAGCGCTGGTCCTTAAGGGGGGGTAAAGGGTGGGTCCTCAAGTGGTTAAAGTTGATTTATTTTAGCATAAGTTTTTTACCTGAGTTTATCAGTGTATCTGCTATCTGCTGAGGGGTGGAATTTAAGATAGTCTATGGGAAGGGACATATTCCAGAATTCCAGTGTCCCAGATCCTGCTGGACATTGCACAACTCTCAGAGTCTGTAACCGCTTTCTGATGTAGTTAGAAATGTATGACACTTCTGTTTTTGTGTTAAGGTGCCTGGACTATTACTAAGCTGTATATGTGTTTTCATTCTATATTTTAGGCAGCATGGTTGCGTAGTGTTTAGTGCTCTCGACTTTAAGTGCTGGGTCCTCGGTTCGAATCCCAGCCAGGTCAAACACCTGCAAGGAGTTTGTATGTTCTCCCAGTGTCTGTGTGGGTTTCCTCCTGGCACTTTGGTTTCCTCCCACATCCCCAAAAACATACAGATAAGTTAATCGGCTACCACCTAAAAATTGGCCCTAGACTAGGATACATGCACTATATGATACCTACATACAGTAGAAGACATATGACTATGGTAGGGACTCGATTGTGAGTCCCTCTGAGGGACAGTTAGTGACAAGACAATATACTCTGTACAGTGCTGCGTAATATGTCGGCGCTATATAAATAATTAAATAAAATATATTTTAGTAAGATGCAGCAAAAAGAAATAATACCGAAAACACAAATTGATGTATAAAGCAAAGCAAACTTGTGCCTTTATAAATCTAAGTGTATTCTGCCACATTTCTATCATAGATCCAGATTACGAGGCCTTCACTTCCTCATACCTGTGATTTATATTAGCGACCTGTAATATACATGTTGCCTGAATGATCAGCACAAGCTGATAAATGCATTTCAGCCAGATCAGGAAGTGCTGGGTGCAGGGAGCAGGGGACACTGGGAAACAGTAAAAGCAGCCTTTCTGTTCCAGGACCACCGTGGAGACAAGTATGATGGATGTGTAGCTGGAGAGTAGGTGGAAAGTTCATATATACTCTCCTCCTGTTTGTAGGAATTACAAAGATAAGACCTACATGGGCTGTGGGAGAATCAAATGGTATTCTGGGGAATAAGTCAGCATTTTTTACTAATAGCTACAAAACAGGTTTCAGATCATGATATAAACGATTCATCACTTCATGTCATGGACAAAACATGTAGATAAAGGGCAGCTGCACATTGAAATATGCATACTGTACATATAGTAATCTTGCTTGGAACTTTTATCCAGCACTAATTTTATTTGGCCGGTTTTTCCACTTTTAAAATTTTCAATATTAGGTTTTAAAACTGAATTCTTTAAATCACAGTCTCTTTCCAGTTGGGCTGATTTTCTGCAGTACTATCCATTGCTTATCCTCTCCCTTATACCCAATAAGAAGTCATAAAAGTGCTGTGTGAATTCTAGAAGCTTTTCTATTAGCAGGGACAAAGCAAGGAGTAAGGAGAAAAGTTAATTGGGTAAATTGTATGGTGGAATCTAACAGAAAATTGTATGGTGTGTACTAGGCATTAGGGAACTGTTAACCCTTTCCAATCCTATGTTGGACTGCATAGGACCTATGTCGTACGTCGTCTGACATAGAAAAACGTGCTGCCGCTAGATGGCGCTGTTGCCAGATAAAATCCAAGTGATCAAAGGGTCAGAGTAAAGGTGGCCATACATGGTACAATTTTTTCATTCAATCTTACTAATTCTATGTAGTATAAGGGAACTGCCTAAATGATCCTTTCAGTATATTCACTTAATTTACCCTTATACTACATAGAAATGGTAAGATTGTATGAAAAAATTGTACCATGTATGGCCACCAGACCAACATTTTGATCGCTGCCACCGCACATCTTGATTACCCACGTCTACCCAGCACAGCAGAAAAAATATGAAAGACTGACACACTTCACTTTTATCCCAATTCATGTAACACACAGTGTGGTCCAACACATTTTAGGGCTGGTTCACACGGGCGTCTGCTGAGCTTTCGCTTGGCGCCGCGTTTAAACGCCAGCGTTTAAAAGCTAACTTTTGAAGGCTTTTGGGAAGCGTTCAAGGCTAGCAGTTCTGGTCTCTGCAATTGTTTCCTGGCGTTTACCTCCTCTGAAAGCAACATGTTGCAAAGAGACTAGACGCAACACCGGGATCTACCGCCAGGCTTTCATGAAAGCCTGCAAAAGCCAGCTCTAAACGCTCCCATTCACTTGAATGGGACGGCGGTAGATCCCAAAAAACGCCTCGTCTGAAACGCTGCATAAATGCCACAAAAACACCCATGTGAACCAGCCCTTAAAGGGAACCTTAACTGAACGGAGGGTAAAGAGTTTCCCTTACCTGGGGCTATTACCAGCCCCCTGCAGCAGTCCTGTGCCCTCTGAGCCGCTCTGGAATCCTCCGGTCCCCCACTGTCACTTAGTTTCGTTTTTGCCGACTCACCAGTCGGCCGGCCGCCATGCGTATTATTGGACGCATTCCCTACTGCAATTAGCGCTGTTGCGGACCGCAACGTGTACAAAAATACACGTTGACGCATATCTACGCGTGCGGTATGAACAGGTACTTAGGGCCGTCACAGACCATGACTTTGCCCAGCTGCTGCCCAGAGATCCAGTGGCATGGTACCATTCACACTGAAGACGGGGCAATACAATATAAAAGAGGTATCTGAACATATTTTTGAGTGGTGGAGTTGGGCATCCTCAGTTTCTTGAAGGAAATGGGTTTTAAACACCAAGGTGGGCAGCACCGATGCCAAGCCTCCCGCTCCACAAACAGTACAAACAGGCGTGGTGATGCTGCATCTCTGTACCAAAACAACACAGCACCAACATAGTGGAGCCAGTAATACAAAGAACATCATAATAATATCTAAGACATATAAGTATCTGTCACCTTGGCAGTAAACAAACACAGAATAGGAATTTTGGATGGAGTTCTCGTTCACGCATGGACTGCAGCCTTTTCTGGGAAGAAATGAATGTTATGAGAGAGTGCTGATAGCTCTGCATGCAGCGGGATACCGAAATCGTTCTGTTTCTGAGTGCCTGCCTCCTAAAACAGTCTTATTATTCTTATTATTCACAGATGTCCCTGTAATCTGGCCACTGAGCACATAATCCAATTTCAAGGTCTACGAGAGAAACAAAAAGAAACTTATTAGAGATTTATTAATAGAATTACAGTAAAACCGTTGTGTGAACTTAAAAGAAATGAAGTAATTGTCCCCAGCGCAGTAAAAAGAGCAGTTAAATGGCTGTGCCTCTGGGGAGGAGCGGCGTGTTGTTGGAGGGTAATTTACTGTTCCAGGTGGCGGGCACTCGGGCAAATATTTATGGCATAATCAGCGGTGCTGCCATCTACTCTTCTACTAGCAGCAAGTGTATAAAACAGCCGGCACACATGTTCATAAAACATAACCCGCGTATCGCTGCAGAACATGAAAAGGTGGCTGCACTCTTTTTATTGTGGTAGAATCCAGGCTGTGAATGCCAAGCCATTTACAGCGACACTGTTATGTATGTTGTGCTTTTATTTTTACTGTATTGATTCAGTTATTTTACTAGAAAGCACAATTTAAAGTGTTTGCTCCATAAAAAAATGTCAAGTAGAGTTCTAGGACTACTTATAGTGGTGTAGTAATAGGGGGTGCAGAGGTTGTGACTGCACCAGGGCCCTTGGACCAGAGGGGTTCACTAGGGGACCTCCCTCAACCTCACTATTAGTTATTCAATGGTGCTATGCTTGCAATGATCACCTCTATATCTGCTTTGAATAGTTGTGATCTTTAACAAGCTGTTCCCCTCATCTGCTAACATCTCTGACAGAATGCTGAAGAGAGGTGTGGGGGGGGGGGGGGCAATGTAAGACTTGCACTGGGGCCCAAAGCTCCTTAGCTACACCACTGACTGCTTACACCAACTATAGACACAGGTTTTTGTCATCACATTCAACATCCTGGAGCCACACTGACGTCACCGCCCCGGAAGTATAGAGAGCTGTGTAGGTGGTTTGGATGGGACTGTCCATCCAACTCTCTATGCTATGGGGAACTCTCTATGCTATGGGAACTTGTCTGAACAGGTGTGTTTTCAGAGTACGTTTGAAGGTTTCCAGACTTGTGGCATGACGAACCGGCTGAGGGAGAGAGTTCCAAAGGAAAGGGATAGCGCGTGAGAAGTCTTGGATGCGAGAGTGAGAGGAGGTGACTAGGCTGGAGGACAAAAGGGTCTCCTGTGAGGAACGGAGGGTCCGGGCGGGGAGGTATCTGGAGATTAAAGAGGAAATGTATGGAGGAATGTATGCTATGGGAACTCTCTATGCTATGGGAACTCTCTATGCTATGGGAACTCTCTATGCTATGGGAACTCTCTATGCTATGGAGAACTCTCTATGCTATAGGAACTCTCTATGCTATGGGGAACTCTCTATGCTATGGGAACTCTCTATGCTATGGGGAACTCTCTATGCTATGGGGAACTCTCTATGCTATGGGAACTCTCTATGCTATGGGGAACTCTCTATGCTATGGGGAACTCTCTATGCTATGGGAACTCTCTATGCTATGGGGAACTCTCTATGCTATGGGAACTCTCTATGCTATGGGGAACTCTCTATGCTATGGGAACTCTCTATGCTATGGGAACTCTCTATGCTATGGGGAACTCTCTATGCTATGGGGAACTCTCTATGCTATGGGAACTCTCTATGCTATGGGGAACTCTCTATGCTATGGGGAACTCTCTATGCTATGGGAACTCTCTATGCTATGGGAACTCTCTATGCTATGGGGAACTCTCTATGCTATGGGAACTCTCTATGCTATGGGAACTCTCTATGCTACGGGGAACTCTATATGCTATGGGAACTCTCTATGCTATGGGAACTCTCTATGCTATGGGAACTCTCTATGCTATGGGGAACTCTATGGGAACTCTCTATGCTATGGGAACTCTCTATGCTATGGGGAACTCTCTATGCTATGGGGAACTCTCTATGCTTTGGGAACTCTCTATGCTATGGGGAACTCTCTATGCTATGGGAACTCTCTATGGGAACTCTCTATGCTATGGGGAACTCTCTATGCTTTGGGAACTCTCTATGCTATGGGAACTCTCTATGCTATGGGAACTCTCTATGCTATGGGAACTCTCTATGCTATGGGAATTCTCTATGCTATGGGGAACTCTCTATGCTATGGGGAACTCTCTATGCTATGGGAACTCTCTATGCTATGGGGAACTCTCTATGCTATGGGAACTCTCTATGTTATGGGGAACTCTCTATGCTATGGGGAACTCTCTATGCTATGGGAACTCTCTATGCTATGGGAACTCTCTATGCTATGGGAACTCTCTATGCTATGGGAAACTCTCTATGCTATGGGAACTCTCTATGCTATGGGGAACTCTCTATGCTATGGGAACTCTCTATGCTATGGGGAACTCTCTATGCTATGGGGAACTCTCTATGCTATGGGGAACTCTCTATGCTATGGGGAACTCTCTATGCTATGGGAACTCTCTATGCTATGGGGAACTCTCTATGCTATGGGAACTCTCTATGCTATGGGGAACTCTCTATGCTATGGGAACTCTCTATGCTATGGGGAACTCTCTATGCTATGGGGAACTCTCTATGCTATGGGGAACTCTCTATGCTATGGGGAACTCTCTATGCTATGGGAACTCTCTATGCTATGGGAACTCTCTATGCTATGGGAACTCTCTATGCTATGGGGAACTCTCTATGCTATGGGAACTCTCTATGCTATGGGGAACAGGCAGCTTGCGTTACCATCTGACTTCTGCAGCAATGCAGCAATGGCGGAAGTAACATAAGTCTATGGGCGACGCATGCATTTTAGAAAAGTTGGCGGCGAGAGTGTGGCGCATGCGTGGAACAACAGGGATATGACGCACACACCCAGGAGTTCCAGTGCCGTACTTCCTCTCCAGCAGGGTGTACGTCACTAGGCTAGGTGCAGGTGGCGGGGTGCATGCAGGGGGGGATGGGGGGTGGGGTGACCCTGACCCTGCATATGACCCTGTTTGAGCACTCTGCCATATGTCAGAAGCCTGTGGTTTTGTGTGTTGCACTGTGATGTGCTGGGGGCGGGGCATCGTACTGCAAACGCACATTTCAAGTGCACAACCAGCCTTAAGCGTGTATAATAGCCCTGATCAATAATAGAATATATAAGTATCATGTAAGTATATTTCATCGTGGATCAGAGCTTCAAGACTTAAACTTAAGCGCATTAACAGTTTAAGGTGTATGACTTGTAAAATGTAGCTTTGAAATGCAGGGATGTCTAATTCCAAATAAGAAAGTGAAATCTAGAACTGAAAGTGCAAAACAGCACAATGAACATTTAATGTGTCTGCATTGTAGGTTACATTCTACCTTTTTTCCATAATGACCCATTTGTAATGGAACATGACCTAGCTAGTTTCCAGAACATAATTATATTTAAGTAGTAGCCATTACAATATATAACCTTGACTGACAGTTCAAGGCACTGCAGACTTAGTAATTAGGAGGCTCCTTTAATTTTGTACAAATCGCCTCAAAACCCCAAAAGAAATAAACGACGCTTGGTTGGTAGGAGCAACATGTGCCACTTCTCTTCTTAGAGAAACACTCAGTGGAAGCACATCTGTAGTGTGGGAAAAACAGACAGAAATACATAAAATGCAGTTCTAAGCAGTTGCCAACAGCGTCTGTTTCTAAAGTGGAATTCTGACAAGTCACAGCGTGACACTGAAGTTCCCAGGATTTGTGGGTATGGAAGTCTGGGTAGCCCCCTCTGCACTCCCACCCGCATCATACAACCTAACTTATCTATGCAGAGGCTAAAGCATGGTCACATGGGCTGGGGTGTGTCACTAGTGTGAAGGCTAAAGCATGGTCACATGGGCTGGGGTGTGTCACTAGTGTGAAGGCTAAAGCATGGTCACATGGGCTGGGGTGTGTCACTAGTGTGAAGGCTAAAGCATGGTCACATGGGCTGGAGAGTGCCACTAGTGTGAAGGCTAAAGCATGGTCACATGGGCTGGGGTGTGTCACTAGTGCAGAGGTTGAAGCATGGTCACATGGGCTGGAGAGTGTCACTAGTGTGAAGGCTAAAGCATGATCACATGGGCTGGGGTGTGTCACTAGTGCAGAAGCTAAAGCATGGTCACATGGGCTGGAGAATGTCACTAGTGTTAAGGCTAAAGCATGGTCACATGGGCTGGGGTGTGTCACTTGTGCAGAAGCTAAAGCATGGTCACATTGGCTAGGTTCCCTGGCAGGATTTGTACTTTTTACTGCCCAAGTCCAACTATATCGTCTGTACGGTTATTACCTCTATGTGTGTCACAATGAGAATTTGCTTTATTTTCCATCATTGAGGTCACAGACATTTTTAGTAATACGTATAGACATAGATTATAAGTTATGTTTTCCTTAAGAACTTTTATGTTATGCTTGCCATCTCGTTAATGATGTTCCCACCATGTCACCATGAGAATTAGGCTGAAGTGTACCTGCAGGACAGAGCTTGTAGTGATGATACAGGTACAGGACAGAGTTCAAAGGTTAAGGCTGACCATGTAGATAGGGATGGCTGCATAGAAAAGCTTTGCTGCACCTAACTCAGCCGCCCCTAAACAAGGCTGAATTTCTGGTGCACTAGGCCATGGCCTATGTGGCCTTGCCAGAAATCTGGCCCGGGGAGGACCCTCGTCACTGTCTGAGGCATGACCATTACCTGTGGGTAAGGGGGAGTAACAAAGGATGAAATCACATCACCATGGCAATCAGGAATGAGATTTATCAATTGAACTATCTTGATAAATGTACACTGAACAGCAATTAAAGTGTACAGCTTTCATTATAGCCAGTCTGAAATCCAATATCTTATTACTACATGTAATAATTTTTACAGGTGCCAGCATTGGCTGATATCTTCTGTCATTAGAGACTTTCTTCCTGTGCATTGTGTGTCGGCCATTAGGATGTAGTTGCAGGGTGACGTTCAAGTACAATATACTTCCTGATGACACCCAATGATCTTACAGCACGACAGGCAGAGACAACAAATTGCCATATAAGGGCATTAAATGCTGATGTTGGCAGCTTTTAAGAATGTCTGTGCTCTATAATGAGAATGACAAGCTTCATAATCACAGAGCATGGGGATTGCTGACATATTGCAGTGTGACGGGGCCACAAAGCAATGCACTGTACTGTCAGACAGTACAGAAACTGCCCCATGAACTCATATGACATAGACACAGACATTAGTTTTATTTTAAGGAAAGAATTTGCTTTAAGACATTCAGCATGGAAAGTCAGAAGGTCACACACTGGAGATGGAGAAGTCTGTTTAATAAGAAAGTATCAGTTCACTGGGGGAAAACAATCCCAGCATTCAGCAAAATATAGTCTAGGAATTGCAAATGATCTTGTTCTTCAACCCATCTGACTACTGACACCCCATTAACATGACTGCACCTTGGACAAGGATGCATTATGCTACTGATCCTCCACCTGCTAGAATGTGGAACACTCATTTTCCATAAGACAGTATAAATATAGATCTTGTTGCTTTCTGTTCACTGCTATGCTGACTCTCTCCCCCCCCCCCCCCCCCCCCCATCCTTACATAATAAATACGCCCCCTAGTCACAGCTAGATGTTCTCTAAAATAGACCAATAGTTCCCAAATAACTCCTAGCTTTCTAAAAATAAGAAGTTTTAAATCAGGATGATATCATTTAAATAATGATGCTTGATGATGAGATTAACAAAAGCCACAACGTATTAATTGAAGAGTTTTCGTCCTGCTGTTCTTGTAACGCTGGTCCCCTGTAGTAGTGTTATGTGGCTACTGGTGAAGTTATTGGTCACATGGCATTTTGCCTATTCCAAAGGGACATTGGGGAGTCACATTCCAACAGAGTTGGCCAACCATCAGTTTGAGGGTGGTACATTTTGACAGAGTTGTCCAGCCATCAGCTTGGGGGAGGTATATTCAGACAGAGATGGCCAGTCATCAGCTTTGGTAAGTTACACTACGACAGAATTTGTCAGTCATTCAGACAGAGTTGGCCAGCCATCAACTTTGGGAAGTTACACTCCAACAGAGTAGGTCAGTCATTCTGACAGAGTTAGCCTTCCATCAGCTTGGGGTAGGTAAATTCCCAAGGAAAGTCATCAGCTTGAGGGCGATATATTGTGACAGAGTTGGCCAGTCATCAGATTGGGGGAGGTAGATTTCAACAGAGTTGGCCAATCATCAGCTTCAGAAATTTACACTCCAACAGACTTATCAGTCATTCCAATGACAGAGTTGGCCAGCCGTCAGCTTGGGGGAGTTACATACTAGCAGAGTTGACCAGTCCTACTGACAGAGTTACATACCAGGACAAGCTCCACAAAGTAAAAGTGGTAACCTCCTAGCCACCAGGCTGCCTACTGAAATTATTTTATCGTTTTTAACAAATAACATTTTCCAGAGAAAGTGGAAAAGCTACAAACACATTTAAAATCTGCATACATAAAGAAATCCAATTTATATGATTATTACTGTTTTATTAAATACTCCTAATTAAAATGGAAATAAACGTTACTTAACTGGACAAGATGTTTGAAAATAGCAAATGTTTACAGGGCTATGAATAACCCTCTACTTTTAGTAACCATTCTGAATGTAATTATTTGTATAACGTGCACCATAAATTAAGTGCATTAGTACTTTAACTATTCAACGTAGGAGAAGCTATATAAATGTTTGCAAAAAATCACTAAGTGTAGCCTATAAACATTGTTTAAATATTTAGTTTGGCCACTCCGACTCTCGAAGGAGCTGCGAGAAGTATAAATAGATTCTTATAATTACCCAGACACCTTTCCATGGCAGAATTCATGTGTTTACTCCATGTTTACCTGAAGTGCACAAGTCTTAAAGCGGGCCTGAACGCTGCTCTAAAAGATAAGCAACAGCACAATAACCTTAAAGAAAAACATTTCTTTATTACAGCTTACACAAATCCTGCAGTAAATCTGCAGTGTGTCTGCTTCCTCCTTTCATGGAAGCAGACATATTGTTAACATCTTGGGCCTGATTCACAAAGCAGTGCTAACAGTTAGCTTGCTGGTGAAAAGCCCTTTATCACGCCTAAACTCAGTTTAGGCATGATAAGTTTAGGTGTGATAAGTTTAGGTGTGATAAGTTTAGGCGTGATAAGTTTAGGCGTGATAAGTTTAAGCACCAACTGGGTTAGCACTGCAGTGCACAGCTGATCAAAAGTTTTGCGCTAGCAAAGTCTGGTGCACTTTGCATAGAGTTTAATGGCGCTGCTTTGCGTGCGGGACTTTGCATGCGATCTAAACCTATCTAAACTTATCATGCCTAAACCTATCACACCTAAACTTATCACGCCTAAATTGGCTTTTCACCAGCGTGGTGCAATGGTTATCACAGCTAAAGTCTCTAACTAGCACCGCTTTGTGAATCGAGCCCCTTGTGTTTACCAATTACCTCTCTGCCATGGCAGTCAGCTGACACAGCTGAGGGATCAAATTACAACTTGTGATTACTCACAGATGAGGTGGGATTAGACAGGCTAAACTCTCTAAATACGTACAGGGTGGATTTCTCTCTGTTTTCCTTCTGTCCTGTGCAAGAGTTCAGGTCCACTTTAATGGATATGTTGTCTTATAGTGCTCTTATTATTAGTTAAAGTGTAACTCTGTTCACATAAACAGGACCTTATTGCTTTGGGTTAAGCTGAAATCCAGTAGGCTAACATTTTACTATTAGAAACTGTTGTCATTATAGAATAGGTCTTCTGATGCACGGATTGCTGTAGGAGTGTACTGTTACCTATCTATACTCTACTCATAGGGGACTGTTATATCTGCAGAAATTAGGTAACTTTTAATGGGATCATCCGACTGTCACATTTAGGAAAGTAACAAAGGGAGGTCGGCACACCACACTCTTAAGGAACTTGCATTTATTGTTCCACCACCATACACAGCTGACCGTATTGTCAATGATCTTTTCAGGGCCATGCAGGTTTCCCTTTGTCAAGGCACAGTACACAGTACCTTGATAAAGGGGTGCCTTGACAAAGAGGACCGGCGTGGCCCTGAAACAATCGTTGGCAATACAGTCAGATGTGTATGGTGATAGAACAATAAATACAAGTTCCTTAAGAGTATGGTGTGTGGATCTCCCTTTGGTACTTCGGATTTCTTTATCCACTTGTTCCAGCACCCCCAAAACAGGTGAACGCGATGTGCGATTCTTTGGACTTACCATATATACAGTACATTTCTGAAAGTGGTGATCAGCTAAGTGCTGATCTCCAGTTCCTGTTCTGTAATCAGCTGGATCAACCTGTTTCAAACACCCTGTTCACTAGTTTGCAAGCAATCATTGGCAAATAAGTCAATGGTGACCATTTTTCTTCAGAAAGGGCAGCAAATGCCATCTGAGGGTGTGGTGGAACACTATCTGAGGGTGTGGTGGAACACTAATGTGGGGTAATTATGGCAGGGAGGGCTGTGAAGTCAGAGTCAGAGCTATTTTTGGATACCTGGAGTTGGATTCGGATTTGTGGTTTTATAAACTGAGGAGTCGGAGTCGGGAGTTGGATGATTTTAGTACCAAATCCACAGCTCTGGTAAGTATTAGACTAAAGAGTCGGAGTCGAGGAGATGGAGCCATTTTGGGTACCGGGAGTTAGAGTTGGAGTCGATGGTTTCATAAACTGAGAAGTTAGAGTTGGTGTTGGATGATTTTTGTATCAACTCCACAACCCGGATGGCAGGTGCTCATACCATCTTCATCTGTTGACATATTATATTAGAATAGATTTGCAGTAAACAACACATTAAGGCTGCAAAAGGAATCCAAATCAGTTGTTTCTAGGTGGTAGATTCCACTGTGGGGCACTTCAGATCCACACTTCAACCTGAATAATTTGCAAATACCTTATGTTTTAAGAAGGCACTTTTCTGGTTTACATAGCATTTTAGTAAGAGAGCTTTGTGGTCCTTTATCGTCCCTCCTAGGAGTTTTGGTTCAACAAGAGCTTGCTGGGCAATCTGTAACTCAGAGTCTTTATCCAGTCACTTTTGTTCCTTCCTGGTAAGGTAGCACTAGTGGTGTCTATAACTTGGTTAGATTTCTTGGTGATAATGAGTTAGTCCAATGATTCCCCTATGCAGCATCACTAACAGTTCAGAAGTTATGAGGACACCAGCAGCTTAATAAAATGCCCTACAGCTGTGACAAGTTTGAACTGGATTCTTCTTTTCATGAGTCAAACAGTCTGGGGGCCACACAGAAGGTTCTAAAGAATAAATGTGGCCCCAGGACTGAAGGTTGGCTGCCAGGAATCCACCTGCTGGTTAATAAACAAGCTACCAGCTAATTTTTCAGCAGCTACTGGGTTGGATGTGCTCAATTTCACATCAGAAGAAATTTGCATGTCAGCAGAGTGTTTTGTTTATGACTAGTCATTACGTATATACATGTATCCGTTACATCTAAAAATCCAGTGTGAAAAACTTGGCCTTATTCAAAGGGGAAAAAAAGGTTTCAAAATGAGGCAGTCAAATCTACTACATTTAGAGGCTAAGAGGCACTTTTTGATGGTTTCTGTTGACCCGAGGAAGCAGGAGATACCCAAGAAATGCATTGTCTAAACCTTTTGTGCAATAAACTTTTGAAAATCTCAATAAAGTTTTTGATTTCTACACATGATACTTCACCACAGAAGTAAGCTTTCCATACCTCTCCTATTTAAATTGTTTTATACCGTTTGGGCACCTCCATCATTTTACCTTTATACTTAACACACCTCTATTTGGAGGTTTTATGTTTTGAGTAGCCCTTATCCCTAGGAACTACCAGGAGTGCAAACTCTGTGGAACTTTGCAGACTCGAGCGAAAGCGGGTTTTCCTTCGTAAGCATTATTGGTGATTGCATTTCCTGCAACCCGAAATTTGTGAGTGTATTATTTTACACATATTTATCTTGGTGTATAGTCTTATTGCACTATTGGCACCTGGCTTTCGTTTGTGTTTTCTGGTCCTTGGATTAATCGGTCCACCCCACACCAGACTTTCAAAATGAGTAACTGCGAAGCACAGTGCTGCCTGCAAGTGAATTATAAGCATATATTTACCAAGTGATTGTCTACAAACAGCATGAAGGTAGGGAATGAGTGAAAAACTTGCACTGCATCGTGGGAGATGCAATACTGAGGAGCAGAGGCCACATACAGGACGAAAAACAAAATCACATTTCTTGGGGCCTCTCTCAACCTCCTTAGCGGTATGAATACTTCTGCATTTTAGGGTCTAAGAGCGGTGCAATTTTTTTCACAAGCTTAGACCCTAAAAGCAGGGGGGAAAAAATAACAGCGCTAGATAGATCTGCGGTAGCCCTGCACATTACTCACCTTCCATGGATCCAGCGCTGCAATTCTACCGCCATCCACTGGGTGGCACTCTACACCTATAGTTTGTATAGTATAGTCTGTCGTCATGACGGCGATCTCACCAGAAGGATTGAGAGCCTCCGAGGACCGGAAGAAGAATGGCTTCCAGCGTCTGGATCAAGGGAGAGGTGAGTTACAAATGACTGCTGCACTCAGGCTCTGTATATACCCCCCAGCGGCCACCCCAAGTCAGACTCGGGATTACCGCTCTTGGCTTCTTTTTTCTACCCCGAGCCTGACATTGGGTTACCCGCCAAGAAGGTTAACAGTAATGGGAACACTGGATAGAGTAATGTTCCCGAAAAAAGGGTTATCATTCTTAAATGTTAATGGGATTGTATTATAACATAGCTACAAAAATATCTTAGCAAAGATCCTCTATAAAGGTTTACTCAATCTTGCTTAGCTTTAGGACATTGAATAAATCTGATTTTCCTATTCCCAGCAATTACCTGCCTACATAATCTCAGTTCTGGTTTGCAGCCCAAATTCAATCTTAATTTCAGGATATTAAATCTACCTTGTAATTATGCAATGAGCTCAGTGATAGTGTGGTTACCCCGAAGAACTTCTTTTTTAATGTTCTGCCTGTATAATTATTCCGAAACGTGTGTTTGCTGTAATGTGATAATGTGGCAAAAGTTTTAGTTACCCAAAGCATGAAGGATTTCCTAAGTACATGGTAAAGACGAGTCTAGGGCAGTAGTTCTCTGGCTCAGTAACTGGGTGGTTGCCAGGCTGGCTATGGCAAACTCTGCCAGTCTCTGCGGTGAGTCATAAGCTCCTAAAAAGACGATGTACAGGAATAAGACCCTGCAAAGATATTACAGAGGAAGATTGAGAACACATGTATTTAGAGCATTTTGGAAACCTGATTGATGCAAAAGATACGTTTTTAGCTCTTAAATATTTCTGTAGAGTTCATACACTCCTGCTAAATAGCCACGCGTTTGTAATTCAGCTGATGATAGATGTTCTACATGTAAATCTCCCCATGCTGATTTGTTGCATATGTTTTGGGCATGTCCAATCCAGGTCACTTTCTGGCAAGATATCTCTACTTATATTAGTAGTAACAGCAGAGTGTTGTACCGTTAGCCATCAGAAAAAGGAAGTTTTGAATCAGGATGATACCATTTATTGATTAAGGTTTTATTGGCCAAGGTTTTGGATCAATTTTTCGATCAATTTGTACAGAAGTGATTGGAAAATAGATCAGAAAAACAGTCGGAAACCTGATCAGACCTGTTGGAAATGATTGATTTGATAATTAGTTAGATCCCTCTCTGATCAAATCCAATCAGAGAGGGATCTATTGCCTGCCCAATCCCTGCACACCAATTTCCAATAGATTTGTAGTGTATTGACGTCCTACATGCAGTGACATCCTACGTTGGCCAGTGTCACGTAGTACAGGAGCTTTCTGTGACTCTGGACACTGGAGGAGGCCTGGATTTGTGCCAGCGAGATGTGTGAGCCTTCACGTGGGGGGTCATCTGTCATTCATCATGATATTGTACACCTTTACCACTGCACACCTGATCGAGCTCTTGGGACAGAGATTTTCCACCATTCCCAATTGATCCTTTCAACTGATTTCAGCCAGAAATTGATTGAAAGATCGGTCAGGCTGCAAAATCGAATAATGTGTTGGCAACCTTAGAGTTGCAGACTGGCAGACATTTGAAACAAATACCATTGTTCTCCTTTGTTTCCCGATAGCCATCACTCTGATCAGCACTTTTTACATATGCTAATCATCGCTAAACAGCTTTTAAATAATAGTAACGTAATAAAGACATAAACATGGTGATCCTGCAGTAAAGTAGAAATCATTTAAGTAGATAACCACTTTCATAAGTCTGTAGGCAGGAAAAGTGACATTAGTTGGTGGTTTGCCTTTTTATAAATTGGCCCCAAGTGCTGTTCATTTGTCGCTGGTTATCCCGGCCTTCAGCATGGAATATAATGGACAGATTCCTTCACGTTTTTAAGAAGTAACATTGTGCTGAAAGGAGTGGCAGTGAGATCTTGCTTGTAAATAATGTGTAGTATCATATCTCTTATTCGGAATGGTTCTGACAATTCTCATACTCATAATATAAACATTATTTCCAGGATATTGGCCTGCCCTGGCAGGAGGATCTACATTCACCTGATCTTTATGGTGAAGGCAGCATCATGTTCTTCTTCAAGAGCTCCCTTGACATCAGCAACTTCTAAAAAGGTAGGTGATGTGTTAAATGGTTTAATAATGACGTAAATACACACGCACATTTTTAAAAAATAATAGCTTGATACTCATGTTCATACTTTGGAAAAAAAATGCAAATATTGGGCACCAGATGATGCAGATGGTAATATATTAGTAATGTTACCAATATTCTACTACCACATTAGTTCTTCTCACACTAACCTTCCTCTTCCCACTACTAACAATAGCCTAGCACTACCTATGCCCTATACTAACTTACTGCTACCAATGGCAACTTTTAACAATAAAGGGCCATATACACCTACCAACAATCTGTATAACTATCTTCCAAACTTGTCTGTTGGAAGATAAGCTGGGCATGTGTACAGCTGACAAACAACCAGATGACCAACTGATAACAGGTTGTGGGATCCATTGAAAAGGGCGCCTGAGCTGCCTGTATGAAAAGGGTGCCTCCATAGACATCAATGTTATTTCTGCAAATATGGGCTACAAGGTGGTGAAAAGGGCTCCAGAGTTTTGATATAGGCTACAAGCGGGTGCCCCTTTGTAGCCCATATTTTTTCGGCTACAAGTTTTTCTACTACAGTAGGGCATCCCTTTGTAGCCCATATTTTTTTGGGTTACAAGGTTTTCGGCTTCAGTAGGGGGCCACTTTGTAGCCCATATTTGTTTCGGCTACAAGGTTTTTGATTCTGCTACAAAAGGACGCCCCTTTGTAGCCCATATTTTTCATTCAGCTGCAGGATTTTTGGCTACAAGGTTTTTGATTCTGCTACAAAAGGGCACCCTTTTATAGCCAAGATTTTTTATTTAGAGGTGCAGGAGGGGTTAGGATAAGCCATCACAAGCGGGGAGGGCGGGGGGTCTAATGGTTAGGCAACACTAGGGGGGTTTAGGGTTAGGCACCACCAGGGGAGTCTTAGGGTTAGGCACCACCTGGGGGTCTTAAGGTTAGGCACCACCTGGGGGTCTTAGGCCTCGTTTCCATCTGTGCGCTTCTGTCCGCTTTTTATCAGCACATCAATGTTACAGATTGATACATGTTGCTGAAAAGCGGACAGAAGCGGATAGAAGCGCATAGATGGAAACAAGGCACCACCTGGGGGGTTAGGCACCACCTGGGGGGTCTTAGGGTTAGGCACCACCAGGGGAGTCTTAGGGTTAGGCACCACCAGGGGAGTCTTAGGGTTAGGCACCGCCAGGGGAATTTTAGGGTTAGGCACCACCTGGGGAAGTCTTAGGGTTAGGCACCACCTGGGGGGTCTTAGGGTTAGGCACCACCAGGGGAGTCTTAGGGTTAGGCACAGCCAGGGAAGTCTTAGGGTTAGGCACCACCAGGGGAGTCTTAGGGTTAGGCACCACCTGGGGGGTCTTAGGGTTAGGCACCACCAGGGGAGTCTTAGGGTTAAGCACCACCTGGGGGGTCTTAAGGTTTGGCACCACCAGGGTGGGTTAGGGTTTAGGAGGGTTCTTTGTGAGAGTAGGGAGAAGTTAGGTCATAGTAATCACCAAGGGCTGTCTTAGGGCTAGGCACCACCAGGGAGGGGCTAGGGTTAGGCACCGCCAGGGAGGGGTTAGGGTTAGGCACCACCAGGGGGGTTAGGCACCATCAGGGGAGGGTTCTGTGTGACAGCAGGGAGAAGTTAGGTCATAGTAATCACTTTTCTCGGCTATATCTAGAGCCCTTTTATAGCCCAACAAATTTTGCATCCTTTTTATAAACTAAAACTATATGGCATATTGGGGCTACAACAGCCGTCCTTTGTAGCCGAATTTGACATATATATGGGCTACACCAGGTGCCCTTTGTAGCCGAATTTGGAATATATGGGCTACACCAGGCACCCTTTGTAGCCTAATTTGGCATATATGGGCTACACCAGTCGCCATTTGTAGCCGAATTTGAAATATATGGACTACACCGGATGCCCTTTGTAGCCGAATTTGGAATATATGGGCTACACCAGGCGCCCTTTGTAGCCAAAGTTGGTATATGGGCTACACCAGGCACCCTTTTTGTAGCCGAATTTGGCATATACGGGCTACACCAGGCACCCTTTTTTCCAGGCGCCCTTTTCAAATAGTCGCCATGTTGTTTGCCAGATCCAACTGGGGGATCAACCTGACCAACTATCTGGCAGGTTGGAACATGTGTACAAGTCTTGTGAACAACTTTATTGTTTTTGAAAGCAGACATGTTGTTAATGTCATTTAGCTTGCATGCATAGTATTTTAGTGAGTTGGTTGTTCAGTTGGCTGGTATGTGTGTACATAGTTATCATGTAAGCAACTTGTTGTGTGGTTGGTCATGTTGTGCAGTTGGTTGTGCATTAAGTTGGACGTGTGTATGAGCCTTAACTCCCCCCATATACACACACACTAACGGCTAACACTTGCCCCAATAATTTACCCCTGCTGCCACTATCTGCGCCACAATCTTCAAACCAGGACAGTTTCTAGATTTTTCTGTCAACTAAGCAAGGTAAGCTACCCTTAAACCTCCACCACCCCAAAAAGTTAAATAAATGAAAATATTTTAAATGCATAAAACGAAAACTAAAATTCCACCATCACTTCAACCTGAATAAAGCTACATATTAAGCATGCACTTTCTGTTTCCCTCTATATGTGGTAACCCTAACCTGAATTGCAGTTTTCAAAATGTTTCATGTACCATCTATCACATGGTTTAACTACTGACCTGCATAAATTGACATTGCATTGGAAGACTGAGCAAGTGTCTACAAAATGCTAACAGTTGTGATACTGGTGAGGTGACAGTGCCATTGTATGGTATAGATACAGTGCAGCACTAGCAATGTGGCCATTAGATCTTTATAGTGTTAAGAATGTGATCTGACAGTTACCGTATATACTTGCATATAAGCCAACCCGTGTATAAGCCGAGGTACCCACATTTCCCTTAGAGACCAGGAAAAAAGGATTGACTCGTGAATAAGCCCCTCCCCAGTATAGCCACCTCCATAGTAGCCAGATGTGCCTCCAGTACAAGTCAGCCTCCCTCCTCATAGCCAGATGTGCCCCAAGAATAATACAGCTGTTTCTCAAGATGCCACTAGATGGTGTCTTAGATATGAGACACAGCAATCGCCACACAGGAAGAATCCCCGATCATTGCACTGCTGACACATTGCTTGCACGCTCTACTCCACAAGCCATGGGACACTGGTAGCCTTGAGCAGCACACTCTGCACACCATGTTGCAGGGGATGGGGGACATGGACACAGCAGAGAGCCAGCTGGCAAGAGCAGGATCACTAGTGCACAATCATTAAACTCCTTTGCCAGTAACAAAACCTGCTCCACCATCCATTCTGATCCACTGACTCGCAAATAAGCCGAGGGGTTACATTTTTAGCACTGTTTTGTGGTGAAAAATTAGGCTTTTGCGTGAGTATATAAGGTAGCTTTGTGTATTTTATAACGAGGTCCCTAACATTCAGATCATGCCCACAAACCACTGCTGGAACAAGATTTACAGTCAATCACCCAAGGTACATAAACATATATGACTATATCAACCACATATATACACACATACATAGATTTACATTATGTATATATGTGTATTACTGGACACATAAATACATGTATACATATGCATACATCTGCCTACACATATGCCATATAAACAACTGTATTAGTTCTTCTCATATTTAATGCTCGCTTCCTAATACTCACCATGTTTACAGAGCAGTGAATGTTACATCTGTGTAACACACCTTCCTGCGATTGCCTGCGGACTCTACACTGTTTTTTCCGATGCCAAATATTCATTGCATGTTCATTACACTCTCACTGCAGTTTTATGTTATGGATTTATAAATGACAGATGTTGTCTAACAAATCCACTTGCCTTTTATGAAGATCTTAGTAGATATTTAGAAGGAGGGAGGGGTGGCTGTAGATTTAGTACTTACAAACTTTGCATAAGCATTTGAGATTGTCCTGACAGATGCTTAAACTTTATCCTACTTTTGCACAACAATTTGTATAACATACGTCAGGGCCGAGGCACTAATAAAATTGTTTGTGAAACTACCAGGCACTATTATACTGTGTGACACTGCACAAGATCTGGCTGATGAAGCACAAAACCATGATCAAGCTTTCTAAATGCTGTACAAAGCGACTTTTATTACCCCAAATCACTTGCTACACCGAGAAATGCTTGTCAAATACTGTTTTCCTTCCGGTTTCCTGCTTGTGATTGAGAGAGGAAAGCAAGATTTGCATCCACAGATAGCACCAGCACTTCCATAAGGGAAAAGTGGGCAATAGCCCTAGGACCTCAGAGCTTGTAGGGCCCCCCCAAGGTATCTCCCTCCTTCTCTCCAGCTATGGTGACCCACTGACCCTATACATGCCTGCGTGGAAAGAGGAAGAGAGGTACCGGTGGGGAGAAGACGTCCAGAGCATAGAGAATGGTACTCCCTCCTGTATCCTGCCTGGATTATGTAAGACTTTGGTGTGTGTGCACTCTGCATTTGTAAGGTAAAGGAGGAGGGGAATAATTGGGAACCCAACAATGCTTTTGTGGACATGTGATGGACACCTAATGATAGTTTTATTGGGTGGGGGAATGGGTCCTGGTAGGCATCTCGGGGGCCCAGGGGGGGGGGTGAATTTACTGTGGGGGTGGGGAGGTGCTAGGGGCTAACTTGGGGGGCCCCAAATTAATATTGCCCCATGGCCATATTGTAGCTGGAACCAGCCCTGCCCATAGACATCGAAGGTGGCAGCTGGTAGAAGAAGACCTCATTGTGCAGAAATGGTTGCCAAAGGGTGGTCCTTTTATACTTCACTGATTATACTTAAACCAATCACAACTTTCTGTGGCTACCAACTATTCATTTCAAAGCACAACTCTCTTCAGCTCCATAGCAATGAAAATGTATGTTTAAGGACTAATCAGGTTAAAATCACTAATGGAAATCACAATCACTCTAATAATTGATTGCATTACATTCAAAATCTCTTTAAAAATGCCAGAAATTGCTTAAATAATTGGTAAAAAGTGCTAAAAAACCACCTAGCAATTGCATTACCAGTTTCTAGTGGACCCCATCCCTTAAAAAGGAACTTTAACCACTTGAGGACCACAGTGTTAAACCCCCCTAAAGACCAGGCCTTTTTTTGTAAAATAGGCCACTGCAGCTTTAAGGCCAAGCTGCAGGGCCGCAAAAAAAACAGAGCTTTCTGTTTGGGGGGGTCTGATCGCCCCCCAGATGTTTGTTTATTTTATTTTTTATAATTTTTTAAAAAAATTTTTAAAGAAAAATGTGCATTTTATTTTAAATTTTCCCACGTTCCCTCCTTCCCCCTGCCAGCCTATGACAGCGGATCACCTCTGAGCCGATGGAGGGGACAGCCGTGTCTCATGGCTGTCCCCAGTACAGCGCTGCTGTAGATCGCAGTGCTGTACAAGTAATTAGACGGCGGTTTCGCCGTCTAACAGTCTCCCAAGCATTGATCGCCCACCAAGCAGGAGATGCGCAAAACAGAGCCCCAGGAGTTTACGCCGATGGGCGTTAGGTGGTCCTAGGGTTGCCGCCGCGGCCACGCCCATCGGTGTGATGCGGTCGGCTGGTAGTTAACCTAGGATTGAACTTCATTTCACTCAGTAGCTGATACCCTCTTTCCCACAAGAAATGTTTTCCTTGTCTCAAATAGATCATCAAGGGGGGTCTGTACGGCTAATGTTGTGGTGAAACCCCTCCCACTGTGTGATGTCATGACTATGGTCATGACAGTTTGCTGTCCGTGAACCTCGTTGCATTGTGAAAAATAACGTCTTTTTCCAACTGCCAAGCAAGGGATATTTCCCTCTGAGCATAGAACTCTCAGTAGATGAACAATACATACAAATCACCTGGCAGAACTAAAGATGCCACCACTTGTGATACATTTCTGAATGTAAACAAGTTAGAGGAAAGCCATACGGACTATACCCCTCTCCACTCCCCGGATAATCTGTTCCTGAAAAGGTAAAGATTTCTCATGGGAAAGGGGGTTTCAGCCACTGAGTGGAATGGTCCTTGGTTCACCCCTTCGCGACCGCCTAATGCCGATAGGCGTCAAGAAGTTGGCTCCCCCAGGACCGCCTAACATCGATCGGTCGCGGCTGGCAGTCGGAGAAAAAAAACGCTGAAAGTACTTGTACAGCATTGCGATCTAGTGCAGGGTTGTACGGGGGACAGTTCTGTCACTGAGCTATCCTAAGGAGAGGCTCACAAACAATCGTTTCACAATTGTTTGAGGAAATATTCATTATTTGAGGCAATAAACTCTTAGGGCCCTTTCACATGGGCAGCTGTTCTGCACATTCAGTGAGCAGTTAACAAGCAGCAGCGAGCAGTTAACAAGCAGCAGCGTACAGTTGCTTTACTCGTTGGCCTTTCTGGATCTTTTGATGTGGTGCAATATGAACAAGGGCTGCACACTCCTGTCTTCAAATAGCAGAATACTTTTTCTAAAATCCAGGTCCCCAATGCTCTCTTCTTGCAGATTTCTACAGAGAAAGCCTAAAATAATAGTTCCAGACTAGTTGCAGTTTAGTAGACGATAGTAGGTGATGTAGGAACAGGAAGGCATAATGATGGATTACCTGAGAGAGGGCACCTATTCTTATTGTGTCCTGTCATGCTTGCTTAGAGAAAGTTAAAGGTCATTCAAGTGAAAACAGAAAAAGGAAGGAAACAGACAAAAAGCTGAAGTATTGATAATGATATCTGCACAAGATACAGGCTATGACTGTTGGTTTAAGGCCATGTGCTGGAAAGAGGAAGGTGAACGTGCTTAGAAAAATGGTGTTTGCTCCATGCCGTAGGGAGATACTGGTGACAGCTGTGCAGGGCCGATATCAATCCAAGCTTGAAGTGAAATGAAATTTACTTTATAATGTGACAATGTTGGGGTGCCATGTAAAGACATTGCAGGATATGCTGGTAGATCAGAAAGAGAGAGAAATTAACCTGAGAATTAGGGGGCTATTTGTAGGATAGCAATCTGTTACCAAGTCACCATTCTTTTATTCTTCATGTTTAACCCTTTCATTGGCCTTTTCCCCTATAGGACGAATGTCGGATATAGTATGACATAGGAGACTTGTCTGCCACTAGATGGCGCTGTTGTTGGATTAAATCTGACACTTTGATCACTTCCGGCACTATCACCTGCGCAACATAAATACTATGTGGGCACAATGGGGCTGATTACTGGGGATGTAGTCTGGCATGGCATCCACCCTATGTGGATGAAGCACCGCGCAGTGCTGTGCTGTGTAATAACAGAATCAGGTTGGAGCATGTACAAGGGGGTGGAGGTACAGTGTGTGAGCTGTTTATGGCCCTGCCCCCTGCCACTGATGTCAGGTCACCTTCTTGCTTGAGTGAGAGAAGTTACAGACCCTCCAGATCCCTGCCGCCTCAGCACATCCCGATCACCCATGTTCTCCAGGCACTCCAGAGAAAATGAAGTGCTGGGTGAACATGGGTGATCGGGAAAAAAGATTGGAAAGGGTTTTAAACCAGATTACCTGTTTAAGATCACCATATTTATGAATGGGGATCAGTGCATTGATGGCCTAGCGTAATTATTCTTATGGGCCCCGGGCCTAAAACTGATGAAGATAAAGGGAACACGCTATAGAGGATATAGAGAGAGTGTGGAAAATAAAAACCCTTTTCAAAATATTTACCTTTTGTTGCTTTGTAACCTTAAAGACACACACATACTAGATTATTTTCTATTTGTATTTACTTAATTCAATTTATAACAGCCAAATAAAACATATAATAGCAATGGTTTACAGGAAAAAAACAAAAACAAAACAAAAAAAAACAAAAAACAGATTTAGGATCACCCCCTTTATCAGTACTTTAAGGATCCACCCTTTGTTGTAATTACAAGCTTTGGTCAGTTGAGATACCAACTTTGCACATGTAGACTATACAATAATTGTCCACTCTTCTTAACCTCTTGAGGACTGCAGGGCTAACCCCCCCTAGTGACCAGGCAATTTTTAGTAAAAATTGGCCACTGCAACTTTAAAGAGAGTCTGAAGCGAGAATAGATCTCGCTTCAGACCTCATATATAGCAGGGGCACGTGTGCCCCTGCTAAAACGCCGCTATCCCGTGGCTTAACGGGGGTCCCTGTCCCCCCAAACCCCCTCCGTAATGCGGGGGAGCGCTTCCTGGTTGGGGCAGGGCTAACCGCCGCAGCCCTGCCCCACGCGCTTCTGTCAGCGCGTACCTCCGCCTCTCCCCCGCCCCTCTCAGTCTTCCTTCACTGAGAGGGGTGGGGGAGAGGCGGCGATGCGCGTCTGATAGACGCGACTGGAGGCAGGGCTGCAGCCGTTAGCCCTGCCTCCAGGAAGAATATTTCTACGACCAACTTGCCGACCATCTTTTGCGGGGGGTGGGTTGAGGGTGAAGGGACCCCCGTTTAGCCGCGGGATAGCGGCGTTTTAGCAGGGGCACATGTGCCCCTGCTATATATGAGAGCTGAAGCGAGATTTAGTCTCGCTTCAGTGTCTCTTTAAGGCCCAGCTGCAGGGCCGCACAACACAGCACACAAATGATTCCCCCCCCTTTTCTCCCCACCAACAGAGCTCTCTGTTAATGGGGTCTGATCGCTCCCCCCATGTTTATTTTTTTTTTTAATAAATATTATTGTTCGCGTTTTTAAAAAAAACAAACTGTTCCTTTAAATACCTTCCCTCCCCACAGCCAGCCAATTACGGCGATCGGCTGTCATAGGCTTCTGCCTATGAGAGCCGATCGCTCTCTTGTCCCCCAGGGGGACAGCCGTGCGACACGGCTGTCCCCAGTACAGCACTGCTGCCGATCGCAGCGCTGTACATAGCCGTCTAATAGTCACCCGAGCGGCAGTAGCCGCTCGGAGACTGAAGGCGGGGCGGAGCTCCGCCCCCCATGCAGGAGATGCATGCGCATCCTGCGCGTGATCTCCTGCATTAGCTGGCCCCAGGACTTTACGCCAATCGGCGTTAGGCGATCCTGGGGCTGCCACCGCAGCCACACCCATCGGCGTGATGCGGTGGGAAAGAGGTTAATGCTTGGTACACACGATGCAATTTACTGTCAGATCGATTATTTCCAACATGTCCGATTTGATTTCCGATCGATTTTCGATCGATTTTCCATAGAAGTGAATGGAAATTGTTTGTAAAGTGAATCAGAAATCAGATCGGACTTGTTGGGAATAATCGATGTGACAGTAAATCTGTCCGAAAATTGCATCTCGTGTAAAAAACATTGCGGAAGTGTTAAAGCTCAGTTAGATTAATTGAGGGGCATAAAGAGATCATTTGCATATTCAGTAGCAGTGCATTGTGGGTAACCACAGTTGTTCACTTTAAGCTGAATTATCACAAATACCTTCTGTTTTAACCTCCTGAGCGGTAAGCCCGACACTGTGTCGGGCATACCGCTCGTTAGCCTCAGGAGTCCCCCATGAATAATTAATTAGATCCAATGGCTGCAACAGCTTTAGCTAGCACTAGGCTAGCTAGTATAGGTGGCCAGCACCCCCCGATCCCCCCATCCAGCCACTTATACATTACCCAGCCTCCCCGCACAGCTTCAGTCTTCTTTTATGGGGAGGATCGTGACTGTGCATGACGTCATGTACGATCCTCCCTACCAGAGCTGTGCGGGGAGGCTGCGCCAATCGCTGGAACCAGGCTGGGTAATGTATAAGCAGCTGGATCGGGGGCGATCGGGGGGTGCTGGCCACCAATACTAGCTAGCCTAGTGCTAGCTAAAGCTGTTGCAGCCATTGGATCCAATAAATTAAGCATGGGGACTCAGGCTAGCAAAACCTCCTGAGCGGCGTAACGCTCAGGAGGTTAAGAAGGCAAATCACAATTACATTAGTTGGTGGCCATTGGCGGAGTGCAGTTTTCAAGGCATTCCATGGAATTTCAATAGAGTTAAACCCTAGGCGCTAACGTCTCCCTCTAAGGAGAAAAGGCACATTTGTCTTTTTCTCTTTCAGCCTCCATGTGGTCAATTATTCTCTGTACTTTGGGTGACTGTCATATTGGATGGTGAACGTGATCTTAAAAGGGTGTGAGTACTTACACTTTCATCTTCTTTCTTCATGACTTTATCTGCCTAATTAGCCTATGACTAAAAACGGACTAACTGTCCTATTTTAACTTTCACTTGGTTGACTTGTTATAATTTACATTAAAGAGAATCTGTATTGTTAAAATTGCACAAAAGTAAACATACCAGTGCGTTAGGGGACATCTCCTATTACCCTCTGACACAATTTCGCCGCTCCTCGCCGCATTAAAAGTGGTTAAAAACAGTTTTAAAAAGTTTGTTTATAAACAAACAAAATGGCCACCAAAACAGGAAGTAGGTTGATGTACAGTATGTCCACACATAGAAAATACATCCATACACAAGCAGGCTGTATACAGCCTTCCTTTTGAATCTCAAGAGATCATTTGTGTGTTTCTTTACCCCTGTTCTCATGCACTGAAGTTTCAGGCTGCTTGTTTCTTCCTGCAAACAGCTTTGCCCTTGTCTGTAATTCTTCAGTATGTGAAAGCCCAGCCAGCTCAGAGGGCGATTTATCCAGCTTGTAAAAGATAAGAGAGAAGCTGCTCTAATCCTAAATAACACACAGCCAGTGTGCATAGAGGGGCCTGGAAGGGGGAGTTCATAGCAGAACCACAACACTGAAGAACTTGGCAGCCTTCCAGACACAGGCCGACAAGTCTGACAGGGGAAAGATACATTGATTTATTACAGAGACAGTGATAGTATAAAGTGCTGCAGTAAGCCAGAACACATTAGAATAGCTTTTTGAACTTGTAGGATGATAAAAAACAGGATGCAATTTTTGTTACGGAGTCTCTTTAAGAGAATACAGATGGAAACATTATTTAGTGTGTTTCTGTAGCTGCAAACCAAATTGTGAGTAGGAGGTGGTTATTTTGTACATCCCCTATATAACTCATAAAATGGTACAGGCTTATGCACAGAGATTATTCTTTAATAAAAGTCTGTTTTGTAGGACTGCTTGTGATCTCCTGTATTTGCCCACCTAATGGTCCTTAGTAAATCAGACCCTTTGTGTGTGACTAAAGACGTGTTTTGAGTTACAGAATTGGTGCATTAATAATAATCTACACAGTACCTTAATATAAGCATATTTTATGTATTCCACCCTGCTAAAATATTTTCTGAACAAATCAGTATGAAAGAGGTATTTGAGTCCAAAAGAGGTCCTGTCCTTACATAGAAGTCACAGCTGGGTGGTATGAGTAAGTAAGCTTTTAACCCTCTGAGTTGCACCAAACCTATACAGTACTTTAAGTGAAAAAGAGACAACATCACTTTCTTGATCAGCACTGTTTGGGCTGCCTGCATGAATGGCTTTTCTTGTTAGAGATTTCCACATAAGTTAGTGGAGTCAGGCGGTGTTGTTCTTTAAACAAATTTGTGAATGTTCAAGTCTAAATGCTACTGTTAAATGAGGAAAAATAACTGCTTTTCAAAAAATACAGTCTACGAAACAAAAATGTCCTGTTGAGTTAACATGAGTCATGGGAAATTTTCTGTTTGGCCATAACCCAGAATTATTCTTAATATAGCTTCTCATGCCAGCTTCAAGGACTGCTTGAGAAGTGGGTTTGGGGAAGCTGGAGTTGGGATGCCGATGTTAAATTAACGCACAACTATTAAGTCTTTAAATTTGCTCTTTTTCTCACAGATATTTGTGCAGAAGAACAGTTGAAATGGAATCCTTTTTTTTTATGTGGATTGTGTCTTTGTATTTTTGTGAACTGTTCATATTTATTCAGTACATATGTAGGCTTTGTATTGCATTTGATGCTTTTAGGACTTGCACATACCTCAAACTTTTCTTGTCTGAAACAATCATTGGTGATCGTTTTGGGTAACTATCCAATGTTTCCTCTGACATCAGCAGACTAGTTGTTTTTGATTGGACATGGAAAAACCATGGCCAGCTGCTGCTTTTTCCTCTTGTAGCTTGCCCCTTCCTTCCCCCACTCCCATAGGGCAGAATAGGCTGTGGGGCAAGAGAGACGAATAGAGTACCTGAATGAGAATCAGTCACTTTTAATGATTACAAACAGTCTTTTCAGGAAACGAAAGGCTATGGTGTAGCCAGGAATCCAAAGGCCACCAGACAAGACCAGTTTCATGAAAGCCAAGAGGCTCTCTACAAGATATTATTTACATATCCTTATAGTAACATGTTTTGCATGCCTAAAGGTGCTCATTAATTATATTGTATAATCTTACCACTGCTATGTAATACAGGGATTACCTAAAATATCATTCAAATGAAATTCACTCAATTTAACCATCTACCACATACATTAGGTAAGATTGTACAATGAAGATGATCTCATTTATGAAGAAATTTCGGGGGCTGAAAATCAACTGTCCCTTCTACAGTTCAAGCCCAGTGCTGTACAGATGCACCACTAGTCTATAGGCTGCACAGACCTCCTGGCGGCTACCACGAGTTCAGCTCGAGGTTACCGCTCCTGGCATGTTTTTTCCACCCCGAGCTGAACATTTTGATTACCGTTTCTGTTGCAATGGAGAGAGGAGGGCTGATGATACGGCACATGATGGAGCGCATAAAGTGGGCGGGGTGAGTTGGAGAACAATACCCTCAAGCTGTCCTTGGCCAAGATGACCCACCAAGCACATCCATCACCAATGCTTCTAGGGGTGTTGGGGGCCACTGTATAAACTCTGGATTCTTTGCAGAAGGAACCCACGACTGTCTTCCTTGGTTGAGAAGCATCTAGCATGTCATCAAGGCTTATCCCCTCTTCAAATAATAATCTCAAACTATGAAAACGATTATTTTGTAACATGGTTTAAAGGAAAGCAGAGATTCACAGCGGAGAGGACTATTTCGCTTCCCGATCCAGGATCTTTCAGGAAGCAGACAGTCGCTTTACTAGTCCCCAGCGGACTGAAAGGCAAAATTTTGGTTTAGCCCACAGAACAAGTTTTGTCTAAGATGACAAATACAATAATTGGAAAATTACAGCATTTCATCAGTGATTTACCACATTTTACATTTACAAAGTCCACTTTGTTTTAACTCCATCCAAGTGCAGGAACAATGATGCCCAGAGGTCTTATATTTTCTAGAGCATTATAGTGAGTGTAGACAGCGCATGCTTTTCTGATTAAGTGGCTTGTTGTTACACAAGTGATATTTTATCCTTAGCAGCCGTGTGTGTCACAGCGTCAGTACTGTAATTTAGAAAAATACTTCTGCTTGGATACTAACAGAATTTGCCATTGTGTGATGGACTAAATACAGAAAGATTGGTTAGGCAGTTTATCCCTGACAAAGAAGAAGCCAGCCTTACAATGCACTTAAAGGACAACTGTAATGAGAAGAATATGGAAGCTGCCATATTTATTACCTTTTAAACAATGCCAGTTGCCTGGCAGCCCTGCTGAACTATTGGGCTGCAGAAGTGTCTGAATCACACCAGAAACAAGCATGCAGCTAATCTTGTCAGAAACACCTGATCTGCTGCATGCTTGTTCAGTGTCTGTATGGCTAGAAGTATTAGAGGCAAAGGATCAGCAGAATAGCCAAGCAACTAGTATTGCTTAAAAGGAAATAAATATGGCAGCCTCCACATCCTTCTCGCTTCATTTGTCCTTGAAGTAAGAAGTGAAGCCCATTTACAAGATATAAAAGATGAGGAAAAAAACACAGTACAGTGAAATCAAGTATGCCTTTACCCAATAAATATTACATTTGTCTTTAGTGAACAAGGAAGTGCGTAGAAAATGTTACACTTACCTTTCTAGCTCCAGCATGAAGATCCAATTTCCTGAACTTCCTGTTCAAGGTTAAATTCATACTTGCATTGTGCGGGAAACACATGTAATTTTTCCACACACAACCTGCATTTGTCTCAACATGCAGGGGGTTTGCACAATAGCTAGTGATTGTAGAGGAAAATGTGTATGGTGTGCACAGGCATACTGCATGTTCAGTTCAAGTTTTTTTTTCCGGCATGCAGAAATTTTGTTCAGAGTTCCCCTTTAGCTATACAGAATAGCAATAGCTGTCACTTCTACAGAAGGCTCCAGTATGACATTTTGTTCACAGTTCTCCTTAAATCTTTGCTCTAAAACATTATTTACAGCATATTATATGCAACCAGCTTTTTCTTTTTTACTAGACCAGCATTGGAAGGGTTACACACAGAGCTTGAAAGTTCATTGCAGTGAAATGTGGATGCATCCGAAGTTGTAGATTATGTTATCTTGTGTTTACTTAAATGTATCAAGTGAGGAATGTGACACATTCTCTGACTGTGGAGAAGCAGCTCCACACAGACATAATGAATAAAACCAGTTATTAATAAAATGCAGTCAGCTCACAAAGCAAAAAACTGTACTTTTGGGAACCTATAATTTCTAAATGAATAATAATACTTATGCACAAATGCAAATATGATAACCGTATGGCATATAAAAAGTAGGAAAACATATTTTTATTGAATATTATGTCAGGGTTTTAAACCGCTTTAAGTTTACAGAACAGCGATAGCTATCACTTCTGCAAAAGGCTCCTGTATGACATTTTGTTTGGAGTTGCCCTTAAGCTTCACAGAATATCGATAGTTATCACTTCTATAGAAGGCTCCTGTATGACATTTTGTGCAGAGTTCCCCTTAATCGTTACCGAATATCAATAGCTATCACTTCTGCAGAAGGCTTCTGTATGACATTTTATTCAGAGTTCCCCTTAAGCTTCGCAAAATAGCGATGGATATCACTTCTACAGAAGGTTCCAGTATGACAGTCTGTTCAGAGTTCCCCTTAAGCTTCGCAGAACAGCGTCGGATATCACTTCTACAGAAGGCTCAGCGTTGTCGTGCTGCAGCTTGTTCTATGCGTGAAAATGTTGCATTTTTATAAGACAACTGGAATTAAACCATCTTTGTTCTCCAGGACATAAATCCATGAAAGGAAACAATTTAAGTAATCTTGTTATTTTAAACTGACCTAACGCAAAGCCTTTGGGAATTTATTTTCTTGTCCTCATAAGCTATAAAAAGCATTTGATTACAAATAATAATAATAATAATAAGGTTTATCTGCATTGTGCAGGAACAAAACACAAAGTGAAAGAAATGGATTTCCTATATCAGCATTTCGTTAGATTCCACACGCATACTTTTTATCTGCAGCTGCAAAGTCAACTCATATCAGGCTAATGGCTTTTATGTTATCATTACTCTCTAGTCTGCACTACCGGCAGAAGGTTACTATTTGTTTCTCAATGTTCTGCAGAGATTCTGCCACCTGCGCCGGCATTGCGATGGGGGTAAGGTAGGATCCACAGTTCCATCCATCCGACAGTTGTGTTTTGTGCTGGTGACTCAGCTGAATGGGTTATCTGCTCCAGTTCAGAATCTCTCCCATTCACTAACTGGTTACACAGCGTACTGTAGTTCTCTAATTAGGAAGCAATTAGCGATTGTGCAACACCCTGAAGCCATTTAAGGGCAAATGTTTGGTCACAATGAGCTTTATTTACATGGCATAATGTGGCATTTAGGCCCTGCAGAGACATGTGGCTGGCCCAGTGTTCAGTGAAGAAAAAAGAGAGTTTTGAAGTTTTCAGCTGAATAGTCCGAAGCACTCAAGTTCTCAGCAATGAACCGTATTTGCTTCTTCCTGTGCAGTATTAATTATTGCAAAAAAATTGAAACATGTAAAATACATGTGTATTCATGCTTGTCAGATGTACATTTCCCCCGCATTAAAGGAAAGCTTAAAGTGAACCTCCAGACTAAAAAACAACTCAGCAGCACTGAAAAGGCCTGGTGTTTCACAGCATCAGAACTTTGTTTCTCTTTTACAAGCCTCATTTTTAGCTGCACAGAAGAAAACTGCCTGGGCATTTTTCCCCTGATGCTGTGCAAAACATGATGGGATTTCTGATGTTGTTGTTCTCGTTCTGCTGTTTTAGTGCAATTTGTTTTTCTTTACATCTTGAATTTGACATTTGAATCCTAGTGTGTGCAGCTGGGAGGGGTTATCAGAACACAGGACAGTTGGAACTGTGTCTCTTGCTCCCTGTCACCTCCTTTCAACCAAAAAGATGGCTGCCCCCATGACAAAGATGGCAGCCCCCATAAATCACAAACATTTGCCTGTTCTTTTCAAACAGGGTGGGTGAAAAATTATTTTACCTATCTATTCTAATTAACATAACTAATGTAACTTAATGACAGTATGTTTGTGTAGGCTGAAGTTCCCCTTTAAGTGACATGATGAGGTAGATGTGTGTATGTACAGTGCCTAGCACACAAATATTGTTTTGCTTTTTTTTCTTTCTCTGCTGTAAGAGTTAATATTCAGCTATGAAACTGACGGTTTCTCTCCAGTCAGACCCAGCTGGACTATAGCATTCTTCACTGGTAAGGAATTACAGGCAGACAATACTTTCCTGGCAGAGAACAGGGCTTCTAAACGCAGGGAATAGATACAAAAAAAGGTCAATAGTCTATATATTTTAGCGCTCTGAGACGGCACACAGTGTTTAATTTAGCTGAGAGAAAACAATAAAGTGTAGTATCAGGCTAGTAGAAACAAAAAACACAGGGATGCCGGGAGCCCTCTATCGTGTATTATCGCACAACAGGTTGGTCTAAAAATAAGTATTCAATGTTATACTCACAAACGTGGGTTGCTTTTGACGGCAACCACTAGACTGTGCGTGTGGAGAAGTACCGTCTCCACTCGGCCTTGTCAGTAGCAGCTCCGGAAAAAAACTCAGCCCTATAGCTAAAGGGGTGAGTACCCTACTAGGTAGGGTTAAAATTGGTAATAGACTCTCTTGGAGGCGCCCTTTGGAATTGTGTATGTCCAAATTTATAGTAATAGTAAACGGTAAGAAGAATAATTTCTTACCTGGTAAGAAGACTCGTAGATAGATTAAAAGTTTTTGACAATTTATTCATACTTGCACGGACAACACGTATCACAACCTTACAGTTGCTTCATCAGGTCAAATAAAGTGCTAAAAGTTGCAAGTTCCTCCGCGTGGGCGCCCACCAAAGGGCGCCTCCAAGAGTGTCTATCACCAATAAAGTGCAGTGTTCGTTTTGCAGGGGCATAACTGCTTGCCCATACTACAGGACGGTACATGGCCATGGGTGGGCCAAACTTCATCTAACCCCTCCCCCTCAGGCCCCCCCATCTCAGAAGCAAGTGTTGTGGGAGTTATGGTAGCCACACTGCTATGTGAGGGTCACATTGGCCACATTGCTTGTATGACCTTGGCTTTGTTGGGGTGCGTAATTGGACACCTTCTGGTTTTCCATAATAATTCTCACAGGTTTGCTTTGACAAAAATGTATATCAAATGTAACAGCAACATTTGTATTTGCTGCGACTATATAATTCATATAAAAAATGATGATTCATGGGATCAGTTACTCTTTGAATCCATTTGAATTAAGGCACGTCATTTGAACTTAAAGTGACACTCAAGTGACAATAAACTTATGAGATAATGAATTGTTTGTATAGCATGGGTAGTTAATAAAACAATAGAAGCAAAGAAAAGAGTCTCACATTTTTTATTTTTTTCAGTTGTATTGCTTTATTTATAACATTGCACCATTAGAAACTGCACTCTGCATTTTAAGCTGTAAAACAAAGCAGAAATAATGATCCTTTGAACTTTTGTGCAGTAAAACCATATTGAAACTGTCTCTCACTGTTTTTTGGCTATTTGGCAAGTGGCTGGATGGTGTAATGGTTAAGGGCTCTGCCTCTGACACAGGAGACCTGGGTTCAAATCTCGGCTCTGCCTGTTCAGTAAGCCAGCCTGTTCAGTAAGCCAGCACCTATTCAGTAAGGAGTTTCTTGGGCAAGTCTCCTTAACACTGCTACTGCCTACTGAGTGTGCTCTAGTGGCTGCCTCGCAAGCGCTTTGAGTCCGAAAGGAGAAAGGCGCTATACAAATACTGCCATTATTATTTAAAGAAAACCTGTATTAAAAAAAAAACACCCCTGAGGGGTATTCGCCTCAGAAGAGAGATGCCCCTGGATCTTAACGAGGCTTCCCCTATCCCCCATGCGTGCCTCCGTTAGCCTGCCCGGTTCCCACAAAGTGCAGCGATGTAAATATTTACCTCGCCGGGATCCAGCGCAAGTGTACTAGCGGCTTTTTGTTCGGGTAAGGCAGAAATAGTCAAACCAGATCGATCTGCTCTACTGCGCAGGCGTGAGTCCTTTTGCGCCTGCACAGTAGGACTGGATCCGATCGGGTTCGGCTATTTACGCCTTACCCAAAGGAAGAGACGCTACTGCGCCTGCGCTGGATCCCGGCAAGGTAAATAGATCAATTCTTGTCAGGCTTATCGGGGGAGAATTGCAGGGCGCTTCGGGGGAGCCAGCGCTGGATTGCCTGCAGCTACAGGGATGGGGGAAGCCTCATTTGGGACCCTGAGGCCTCCCCCTCCCGAGGTAAGTACCCACCAGGGGATGTTTTTTTTTAGTACAGGTTTTCATCAAGCTATTCAGAAATTGGGACGGAGTTCCAAGTGGGTTCAATAGCTCAGAGAAGCTCTTTTGCATAGACAACAACTTAAGTGTTTTAACACGAGACTTTTTCTTTTGCTGCTAATTTTCTATTTGTTATCTGTACTACACATACAATTCATTATCTCATGAGTTTATTTTTGTTTCAGCTTCGCTTTAATCCATTCAACAAAGCTAAGGTAGTTGTGCATTCATTTTCATGAGGTTTGTTTTTGAATATATGACTTATTTGATGAGCCAAATTGTCTTCTTTCTGCATTACTATTGAGTTGAAAAAGATTCTGCATAAGGTGGCTTTGCGCTTAGAAAGTGCTGAGCAGTGAAGGACGTGCGGCTGTGTAACCTGACAGTGCATGTGCTGACAAGTTTCCTGCCCGTTGAGTCAGGAACTTGTTCAGATTTCATTTAATAAAACTGGCAAGCGGCTGTGTCTGCCCGGGACTTGGTATCCCTGCGAGTATTCGGCTCAGGGGTTTGTGTAACCAGCCGACTCAAATCTATAGCTTCATTTAGCCTAAACCCCCTGAGGAATGTGGCCTGCTGTTGGCTAAGTAGACAAAAAAAAATACTTTGGCTGCCCACATATAGGATTGCTATGGTGCCTGCAGACTCGCATGAACAGTACAGAACATAAGAAAATAATGTTGATTATACAGAACTAATGTCATGTCTAGTCTGTGTTTATTTACTAATTTCAGGATATGTATTTATTTAGTTATAGCTTATAGAAAGCAAGGGTTTTTTCTTCTTTTGCTATTTGTCTTTAGGATATTTCCTGCATATTTGTGTACAGTTGTTTTTAGTGAAGTGTATTACATTGGAAGCCCAGCTAGATGTTATTATTTCTATTGGACAGAGATAGCCATATCGGACCATGTCATTGGTATGAGGCCCAGGAGCCCAGTGCTGTCTGCTTACTTTTACTGAGGGGTGGTTCACACGGATGCTTGGCGGCGATTACAGCGGGCGTCTGATACAACACTCCCATTCAGGTTAATGGGAGCGTTTATATTGTCCATTTACCGTCGTTTATGTGAACTCGGCAGTGCAATCCCGATTTCCCTGTCGTTCTAGGCGGCCCTTAAGTGGCTTCCAGGATCGATTAAACGCCGCGTCTTCATGTCCCCTCGCGGGGACGAAAAATGCTGATCGTGACGGGACACCTTCGATCACTGCTGAAAGCCCGCACAAGCCCCTGAACAAGACGCGGCAGAACAGGATGCTGGAATACGTCCGTCTGAACCAGCCCTAATGCCTACTACACACCATACAATTTTCTGTAATGCTGGGAATACACGGGGAGATAGTTGCGCCGGATCGAGCCGCTGGCTCGATCCCGGCGCATCCCCGCTCGTCCCCGCCGGCACCTGGATCGATCCCCGCTCGTCCCCGCGGGTGCTCCTTATCTTCCGCTCGATTTCCCGCTATTGTCCGCCCGCGGGGATCGCGCAGGGAATCTATCTGCAGGGTCATCGGACCTGTCGGATATTATCAATCGAGCCATCAGCGGCTCGATTGATAAGGGGGAAACGTACCGTGTATCCCCAGCATAAGATTTACCTGCCAGATAGATAATTTCCAACATGTTGGAAATTATCTATCTAACCATCTATCTGCCTAGCAATTAGGCATTAGGCACTCAGCAGGAGATACCCAGAAGACAATGCACCAGAGATAATGACCAGTCTCTACCAGTACTTTACAGAAAATAATCTAATTACAGAAAAATCTATCAGAAAATTGTATGGTGTGTACTAGGCATAAAGTTATGCCAATTGCAACTAAACTGTCACAGCAGTTGGTTCTTGTAGTGTTGTGTTCGAACAGCTCAAACCTTATAAGAGGGATTGCCTTTACGATGAAAGATGTTTATTCCTATGGGAACCACCCACTGCAGTCATACCCCAGACCCTGTGTTCCTTCTGGAGGTAGCAACATGTGCAGTTGATAGATGGAAAATGTGCTTCTATGTCTGTGCATTTCTTATCAATAGGGAGTGCAGAGGTTGCGACCGCACTCACAAGCCCTGGTTTAAAGGTGCCAAGCAGGGACCCTCCTTAAACTACTGTATTGACTCTTCATTGGTGCTATTCTGGTAATGACCATTTCTATATGTGCCTTGAATAGTGGAAATCTTTAAAAAGCATAGCATAGCTAAGGAGCTGTGGGCCCCGATTCAAGTTTTACATTGGGGCCCCAAGCACTTTATACATAACAACTGATATGGTGCACCAAAACCTGCCAAGGACAACAACAGTGTCAGAGGTGCAAGAAGGGGATGGGGAAGAGTTTGTTAATGATTACCACTATTCAAAATATCTATAGAAGTGATTATTATGAGCACAAGACCAGAAGAGAGCTAATACTGCAGTTGAGGAAGGGCCCTCTGGTCCAAGGGCCCCGATGCGGTTGCAACCTCTGCAACCCCTATTGCTACGCCCCTGTCTATGACACTCACTGCGGCTGTAGTTAGGTAGTTTGGCACTCCTTACCAATTTTTATGTACAGAGTACTTGAAGGGGTCCAATGTAAAGCTCACATTGGGTCCCATAACTCTTAGCTATGCTTCTGGTTTCACTAAAAGTGTGGCAGGGCAGGAAAGTACAAGCACAATGGACTCATCCAGCGCTTGTCAGCACACCTAATGTTTAAACCATAGATTGTCTAGCATGTGTACAAGACTTTAAGCCTATCACCAGTATTCTGTCTTGTATTAAGACTTTTTTAACTGTTAGTAATGAAAGGCATTAGTTGTCCACATGTTTGCTGCTCACTCTTTTCTGCTTAGTTGTAAGACATACTGTACATGTCAAACTCTGGCCTTTAGAGCTATTAAATTTGGCCCTCAAGTGGTTTCCCTACTTTGCATTTTTTTTGACCCACTCTAGATCACTGGGGAAGCTATATTGTAGGTGAAGCCCTAGAGCACCAGGGAAGCCATTTGGGGGAGGGAGGGTGAAAGCACTAAACACTAGGAAACTGTATGGGGGGGACCACTAGACACCAAGGAACTATACAGGGGTGGGAGGGAAGACCACTAGACACCAGGGAACTGTATAGGGGAGGGAGGAGGACCACTAGACACCGGGAAACAGTATAGGGGTTGGAGGGGAGCCATTAAACACCAGGGAACTTTATTAGGGAGGAAGGTGGCCAGTAGACACTGAGGTTGACCTGTGACTATGTCTCAGTGTTCAATTTTGGCCCACTTGGTATTTGAGTTTGACACTCCTGTTGTAAGAGGAATACTGAACCTCACCACTGTGTGTTCCAGGTTGGGCAGATGTCTTCTTGTCCATGGTTCTCATGGAAACATCTCTTGGTCTATTGCCAGACCTGTCAGCTTTTGTGATTCTCTAAGGAAGAAGCTCCTTGGGAACATGACAGGATCTTCATCTATTTCTCTTGTATATAATTTATAGTCCTAATCATTGCACAATCAGAACCAGAGCGTGTTTTCGAAAGCGCAGCCTCCAAACTTGGCTTTTGAAAACAAAATTGTGAATCCAAATTCTTTAGCATTTTTTGTTATTGTTAAATGAAATACCAGAAGACGGGGGCTGCTAATTAATGCGCACTTTCCAGTTCTCGACACTTTGTAGTTTACACTGTAAACATGTTCTGAGTGAGAAGATTTGTTTGGAAACCCCTGAGTTTCCTGAGGGGGCAGAATGAGTTGCTGACATGCTCAGTTAGCGAGTGGCTCACCAGTGTATACTGTGCAGCGTGTAGTTGTATAAATTCTCGGCCTACTGAATTCCAAGCTTTGATCATGCCAGGCCTCATGGAAAGGAGAGAAAACAAAACAGATTTGGGCACATTCAGCTTTAAGAAACATGTTGCAGTCTTTCAGGCTACATCCGTCTCCAGTTGTTTTTAGGCCGTCTCATTTTTATTCATGAGGGGAGCTCTGGCCTTGTGCAGGCTGCATGACCCATGTGAACCATAATGACCTCACAAGAGAAGTCTTTTACAGAGGAGACCGGTCTGGTTTGTGCAGAGAGATGTTATGTAAATGGATCAGAATTCACTACAGAGTGCAGAAATAAACGTCTTTCTTTCATGCCTAAAATAGTTGTAGAAAACACATAAGTATTGGTCAGCCAGTGTATGAAAATGATGTCTCCTATGAACAAGGATCGGAGTCTTCACGTATTTTTGGCACAGCTCAAATTAATTGATGGGGTTGAAACAGGAAGTGTGTGGTTCATCAAGCAGAACACAATTCCACATGTCTCTGTCTATCCTAAACACTGGCACGCAGGGCTATGGAGTTGGAGCAATTTTTGGGTACCTGGAGTAGGAGTCGGTGGTTTCCTGTGACCTAGACTGAGCAGGCAATGGTTGTAGGTACACGAGTGGAGAGTCCTACCTTTGTGTTGGAGCTACTGCACACCCAATGTTACAGCTGCTATACTCCCCCAAGCACTAGATACCCTTTAAAAGGACCACTATCGCAAAAAACGGTAAAATTTGAAATACATGTTTACACATACTTAAAGTGAACCTCCGGACTAAAAATCTACTCAGCAGAACTGAAAGGGCTTGGTGTTTAACAGTTTCAAAGCATCAGAACTTTGTTTTTCTTACCAAAGCATCATTTGTAGCTGCATTTTTATCTAAGCTCCACCCATCAAAGAAAAAAAACCCAGGCTTTTTTTCCCTGATGCTGTGCAGAGCATCATGGGATTTCCTATGTTGTTATTCATGTTGCCTAGCAACTGGGAGAGGTGCTTAGGACATAGGACAGTTGGAACTGTGTCTCATGCTCCCTGTCACCTTCTTTCAACCAAAAAGATGGCTGCCATCATGAAATCAAACATTTGCCTGTTCTTTTAAAACAGTGTGGGTAAGAGATGATATTACCTATCTATTTTAATTAACATAACTAATGTAACTTAATGACAGTATGTTTGTTTAGGCCTGAGTTCCTCTTTAAAGAAATAGTATATTTTTCCAAGAGTAAAATGCACTATGAATTACTTTTTACCTATATTTCTGTCGCTTACAGTAGTTCTGAAAAGGTTTGGACTAGTCCATCTCCTCATGGATGATTCTCAGTACTTTCTTTATTCTTTACAAAAGCACACCCTGGAAAGGATCTATAAAAAATTGCTGACCAGCTTTCCTAATCATTTAGGATCCCCCCTCCCTCACCTGGGTCCCCCCTTCCACACTCCCCTTCCAGCTAGTTTTGTTAAAATCAAGCCAGCGGCGAGCAGGGAACTCACTCACTTCTTTGCATTCCACCACTCGCCACGTCACTTCCTGTAATGCTGCCCTCTGTACTTCAGTGGGCGGCATTGTAGGAAGTCACAATGCGAGCGGTGGAACAAGGAAGTGAGTGAGTTCCCAGTTCACCGCTTGCTGCTGGCTGGATTTTAAGGAACTAGCTGATGGGGATCCAGGTGAGGGGGGGGGGGGGGGGTCCGGCCCCCCCTCCCTGCTGCTGTGCCCGCTGCCCTCTTTCTGGCTGTTACCCCCTCCAGCATGACGGCACCCTCTCCGCCCACGGCTATTGGACACAGATATGTTTTTAGAAACATAAACGGACTGGAAACGTGCTGCAAGACGGCAGCACAGATCCATTTTTCATCCGTTTACGTTCCGGTTTTTGGAGCCCGAACTACGGATTGCGTTCTGCAACCGCACTAGTGTGGACTGAGCCTTAAGGTATGTTACCTTCTCTGCTTTTGGGCTCTGCAGCAACCACTATGGTGTCCATGGCAATTACTAGGTCTCTGCTGCTATGGTAAAATAAATCAGTCATTGGAAGTTTTAATTTGTTAATTTTAACTTCTTTATTGGGGCTAATTAGTAATTTAGGAATGCATTTCCACTAAAGCAAATTCTCAGCCTTCCTAATGTTCCTTGAAATGTTCAGATGAGATTTTGATTAGCTGCCATTGTAATAAAGCATTTTAACACAGGCACAGATACAAACTGTGAAGTCACTAAAAGGAATGGCGCAAAAGTTTCAGAAAATGTACTGTAGTCATTGTGGTGGATTACAACAAGGGAAGCTATATACAGAAAGGCTAATTCTACACATTAGCAGCTGATGCATCCTGGCATTGTTCATGCCTAGAGAACATTACACAGTTAATGAATAACCTGCTGAATATTGTCACAGGGACAGCCAATAAAGAGAAACATTAATTATAGCTCACTCCCAGTACTTTAGTTTTCTTTAGCTTTGAATGGCATAGAAAGGAATAAAAAAAACTTATTTTGGTGTATATATATTATCCCATGTCACTTTAAAATAATTAGCAGCGCTCAATGGCTTAAGTCAGAAGAGGGAATTGAAAACAGTCACCATCCAGCAGCTTGGCAAGCGTCAAATTGAATGTCCCAGGATTTCAATAAGTTTCCTCAATGATCAGCCGACATGTCAAAAGAAAGGGAATAAAAACGCACATAGCGTAATCCAGTAAACACAAGCGTTGCCCGTCACCAATCCAGAGTGAACAAACCACCTTGTGCTGGGACACACTCCCCCCTATGTGCCCGCACTCACCCAAGCAGCCTCCAACAAATCCGGAGGTATGGATGTATAGCGTAGTCAGGGGATAGGGATCAATTCAATTCGAGCACGATCAGATTCTAAAATTCAAGGAAGCGCTATATAGTGTAAAATCATTTAATACTGTAGAGATTAAAAAGTATCAAACTCACAAGCGTAAGTGATCAAAAGGCATGTAATCACATAAGTGGATGCAGTCCTGGGTAGCCGCTCACATACACGCTGCCTCAGACCCTCACGACCTGGACTTCCTGATACTCCCGGTCACGTGACGTAGCTCCGCCCTATGCATTTCGTCATGAGAATGACTCATCAGGGGCTCACGTCACTCCGACACCAGAAGCTCCTATAATCCCTATAGGGCTTCTGGTGTCGGAGTGACGTGAGCCCCTGATGAATCATTCTCATGACGAAATGCATAGGACAGTTCCAACTGTCCTGTGTGCTGATCACCCCTCCTAGTTGCTAGGCAACGGGAACAACAACATAGGAAATCCCATCATGCTGTGCACTGCATCAGGGAAAAAAAGCCCGGGCTTGTTTTCTTTGATGGGTAGAGCTTAGCTAAAAATGCAGCTAAAAATTATGCTTTGGTAAGAGTTCTGCTGAGTAGATTTTTAGTCCGGAGGTTCACTTTAAGCATACAGCCATTCAGGCAACGAAAGGTTTGCCTCACTATGGCCTTGAATCTCAAAAGCACAGCACCTCTACCACGCACAGACAGCTCATGTTAATATTAGCGCACACACTTCCGCGAGGTCCTGGCAGGTAGTGTGCACTCTTAACTTCTGCCCACTCCTCTTAACTGCCATGCGATGTGCATGTAGCGCGACCGTGCTACTCCACTAGCGCATTCACTACTATGTTAAAGACCATATTTTAGCATAGCTCCAAACTGTCCCTTTTTTGGGACCCTACACAACTGTCCCTCCTTGTGTTTAATTGGCTCTAAACTTTATTCCCATACTTTAAATTGACATATTTCTTATTTTTAATTGTTAACATGAAGGACAATGAACCAGGATAGAAAGGACCAGTGTGGTTTGAATTTTAAAACAACACATTTTTCTTATGCAATTTTTATGATATGCATAGCTAGGGTTGCGCTTGGGGCGTGATTAGGGGTGTGGCAGGGGCGTGGCTTAACTGTCCCTCTTTCTTATCTCAAGAAGTTGGGAGGTATGGTTGTTGCCATTGGATAAGGTGGGCTGCATTCTGCCTGGCATATTTATATGTAACAAAAAAGAAAAATAACCTTTGGTCTATCCTCACTCTAACACATCTGGTCTGTTTTATTTATGAATAAAATAAATGTACAAATCCGCGACCAGCGATCAGATATCTATAGAGACAGTGTGGTGTCTGCTGCGTAAAGCTCACATACAATCACTGGTGAGGCAGTCATATTGGATTCTGAAATTAAAACCTCTGAACCTGAAGTCATTACAATCTTCTTTTTTTTTCTTTATAACATCGGGCTTTAATAAGCCTCTGTTTGCAGGCCATATGTGCCTGAGACGGCCAGGAAACCAAATCAGCACAGAGCAGGGATTACTTGAGATTCCTCTGAAATATGCATTGTTTGAAATGGCCTCTGGTGAGCAGCATTCATGAATGGCCGATTTTACTTCAGCGACAAATCATCTGCTTTAATTATATCAGGCCACAGTGTGTGACAAGTTTATTATTAGCACAAGATGAGATGTGGAGGGAAATAAAGAGCGCCACATATTGCACAAAAGTCAAGCGAATCTTGTCTTCTGCCTCACAACCCGCAACTTGTACCATAAAGGGGTACTCCGAGATGCACAAGGGTGTTTGCATGGCGGGGTTAGGAATAACATGGAAGATTCAGCGTAAATGAAAATTACATTTCTACAGGCTATTCTCTCTGCTGCCTGCTATATTCATTCTTATAGTTATAAATTTGGTGCAGCTGATTAAATATGAACTCTTTGTGACCAGCAATCCAGTGACAGCAGATTCCTATCTTGAGGAGACTCTGCTGTAACTGCAATTATAGATACAAACAGTTAATCTTTTGCTAGAAGGAGGAAGTGGGCTCGATCATGTGATCTGTGCTGAGAGGGAAATACTGGCTCCTGCCTGACTGCCTCCTGTAAGCGATGATCGGATGGAAGGAGTTGATTGGATGCAGGGGGGTGGGATGACTACAATAGCCCCGCTGGTCCTGTAGAAGGGTTGTGGCTTCGGCATTGGGAGTTGTGGAAATGCACAGGGCATTGTAGGACATGTGGGAGTGGGAGGAGGTGGGGTGGGCCTGTCAGGGAACCTCCCTCTTGTTGTTCCCCATGTATGCCAAGGAAGTGGCATCCAGACAGCCAGAATCCAGCCTGGTGTGGGGACCAGTAGCATGGTCGGCTCTGACTTGGTTTGATTTTTTTTTGTCAGGCCATTGGGGGGGGGGTGGCATTAATATACTATACAGATTAACATCTACACTTCCCTGAACTATTTACCTTTTCATTACATTAAAGGACTGTAAAAAATAAAATTAAAAATGAACAGTTTCATCTAATTGCCTGCAAGTAAAATATATTGAAATGCATTAGAAAGGAGTCTGATTTCTGAACTCACATCAGGTCACAGCAGTTACTGAATATCTAGATAGTAATCACTTTAAAACTTTTGAGGCTGTGAGTCATAAATATGCCATTTAAACCTAATGGAATTACAGCTGTAAAGTTGCAGCGATGGTATTACTAGTAGTATTGTGATTTTATAAATTCATCTTTATGTATAATTCAGTCCAAAAATATGAAGAGAGAGATTTGCAGAAATAGTATTTGCTGTATATAAAAGATCACATGAAGGATTAGTCCTGGTACACATGGTTAAATCCAGATACACTTTCAGGCAATTGCTTCAGTTGATTGGAAGATTGGAATACCGTATATGGTTCTGAAAAACTGATTGGCTACAGCTGTGCTATAAAAAAAACAACAGTTTTTTGGGTATATTATTGACTGTTTAGGGACAAAACTGAATGATTTCCATATTCACTCTCTGACGTAAAGCGATGTATCATGGGAGTAACCTCTTGCTCACCCTAAGCTGAGTATTTGCAAATTGCATCTGTTTTAGGCAAGCAAAGCTGTACTCTGCATAGATTTTTCATTAGGGTAGTTTATGAGGTTCCTTTTGCCCCTCTGTAAAACTCTTAGTGGTTCTGGTTCTACACTAACTCAACTGAGTACTCTGTGGCACCTCTACCTTGGAGATCATCCCAAACAGCAACATCAGGCCATGCCTTGCACTGAGGAAGGCCAGAATAGCCTGAAACAGCCACCTGCAAATTGGGTTATATGGCTCTGTATTATTTAATTAGCTATAGGCATGCCTATGAGTCATCGGTTATAGATGTAGGCTTGGTTTTTTTCAGGGACATTCAAGGAAACTTGAGGAAAAAAGTGCCCCAAATGGGTACTCACCTTGATACTCCAGAGACTCCCCCGTCTTCCTCCACCAGCTTGTTCCAACGCTGACCCATCTTCAAAACTGATTGTCATCATCTTGTGCATGCGCAGTAGCACAAAGCCCAAGCGGGTACTGCACAGGCGCAGTGCAGCCATGCTTCAAGTGTCTTAGCCCTGGAACAGTCTGGTGGAGACTTCCCCCTCCCGAGGTTCCTAAATTTGGCCAAGCAAACCTCACAGGTTTGCTTTAAGTAATGATTATTCATGCACTGGCCAGAAGGGATGCATTGTGGGAGTAACGCCATGCTCCCGTGAAGCTGCATATTAACAGATACCTTCTGTTTTAGGTAGATGTTGTATTTGTCTTCACAGAGCCTGTGACTCTGAGGACAGTGGTCGCTGGAAGGAAGGATTTGTGGCTTAGTACAGTCACGGTGCTCTCTAGCCTTCTGCCCTCCGTCCTGAAATCCTCCCGGAAATTGAACTGGGATTTGTTTCAATTATTTTTGATGTTCTTAAGTCCACCTTTAATCTCCTGTGGTCTGATCCATAGATAGTAAACCCGTGTCAGCATTTCTTCCATGCAACACAGAGCAGAGGACGCTGTTCTCACACCTGGCACATTTTGCTTACTTATTAAAGTTTTAGTATCTAATATGGTGAAGATAAAAAAATGTTCATTTATCATGGCCAGGTGTGCTGTAAGCAGTGTGCTCCTCATTTTTATTGTCTCAGTATTTTACTGTCTTTTGGAATTCTGGATTATTTGTTCATCAGTTATCTGAGGCTGAAAGTAAATCCCTGCCACAACTTCATCCAGTTTCATCTAAATGTCACACCTGTGTTTTACCAAACCGTTCCAATTCAGGACTATCTCTTGAAAACATAAATACTAGGAAGCAGTGCTGATCATTGTATAGGTTTTGCTGTGGACCAATGAGAATCTATTCAGTAAGGTCCACTAAAACAGCAGCTAGATCCACACCAACTATACAGGTAAACAAAGTAGGGTTAATAGCTATGGAAAATGTATGCACCACCACCACAAGAAGTCCAAAAGTAGCAAACTTTATGGCCAAGAAAGCCCTTATCAAGGGTCAGAATATGGCCGGCAGGATTCATTGTCTTCATGGCTGGCAGCAAAGGCCATATGGGCTGTGACTTATGGCAGCTTCTTCTTGGACGATAATGGATGATAAAAGCCACAAATGAGGGGCAGCCTATGGAACAGTGAGTTGCTACCAAATAAAGTTATACTTGAAAGAGAAGAGCTGACACACATGGAATGGGAGGGTCGTAGTTGCAAATGCAAAAGTAGCGGTTGTCTTGTACAAAAGCGGGCTGCACGTGGAAGTCCCTCTTGTCACTTCCGCATTGCGAGATTTGCCACCTTGTCATTAAGAACATACCTTGTATAAATATGTTTACGCATATATGTAACATAATATGGGAGTTTTAGGGTAATGTTGGTGTGGGTGCATGGTTGGTGTTGCACTAATGGCACTGGCACGGTGGCATAGTGGATAGCACTGTCTTGTTCTTCCCATATTTGTGTGGGTTTCTGAAAGACACTCTAGTTTTCTCTCACATTCCAAGAACATACAGATTGATTGATCCCAAACAATTGGCCCTAAACATTGTAATAGAAATACTAATACAAGACATTGACTAACTATGGTAGGGAGTAGATCGTGAGCTCCTAATAATAATAATGAGTATGTAGCAAAGATTTCTTAGCTTACAAAGGCTATGAAAAGATGGGTGGTCTTGGATATAGAGTTTCATGGTCTCCTAGGGATAGGTTACAATTAGGCTTTATTTATCTGTTAGGGTTAGCTGGAGGTGTCAGGTTATATTGGGGTTAACACTGGTTAGGGATGGGCATCAGTTCAAAGCATAGGTTATGGAAGGGAAAGGGGTGGGTGGTTATTGTTAGGCATAAAGGAAAAGGTTTTAAGGCTAGGCGACAGGATGATGGTAGGCTTAGGCATAAGTCAGCATGGAAGGTATGAGTAAGGTCTTATTTCCACGTACGCATTGATGTTCTCATTTCAGCAACATGTATAGTATGCGGTGTGCATGGACATCAGACGTGCATAGACTGCCCCATTCAGTGTTTCCATTTATGCATTGCATTGTGGTAGGCGTCGCATTACTGTCCCATTCACTGAATGGGGTCATCACTACAATGGAGAGCAACGCAAGTGCCGTGTGTTGATGTACAAACACACAGCCACCTGCATTGTATAATGATGTGATGTGAGGATCTTGCAGGATGCCTAAACCTACTTAATAACAATTGCACATAACTGGTGCTCAAACCAAACCACCAAGTGCAGGAAGACTGATGCCAAAATCACTTATGCCATATTCACTCATACGATGTCAACATCACAGTGATAAAGTTAATAGGATTATCTGATTGGAGCTCCCCCAGCAGTGCCCGCAAGGGGGTGACACCCATACCTCTGAAGAACAGGTGGCCAGCTAGTGACCTCCTGGCACTGTTATCTCAGTATTGTTTGTGTGCTATATACAAGGCTAGATTTCTGGACAGGCCACAAAGGCCAGGGCCTTGGGCGGCTGCAGCCAAAAGGGGGCACCTGTACATGAAAGAGTGGTTGCTAAATATGAAAGAAGAGACTGAATTAGGGAGCAACACATGACAAAGAGAAACTGATGCTCAAGGTTCCTGCCATGAAAGAGGGGGCTGCATACATAGATGATAGACATGGAAGAGGGGCTGCACAAGGAATAATTGGCGTGCTGCTATCAAGGCCGGATTTGTACTCTTTACCGCCCAATGGCCACTGTCACCAGCCACCTCCCTTCAGTACAGGTAGCAAGATGAACCCTCTCCCCTTCCCTCCAGTATAGGTAGCTAGATAATACCCCCCCTCTTCCCTCTAGTATAGGTAGCTTGATGACCCTCCCCAGTATAGGTAGCTAGATGACCCCTCCCCCTTTCCCTCCAGTATAGGTAGCCAGATGACTCCCTTAATCCCTTCTTTCCCCACCCCCCTTTCAGTATAGGTAGCCAGCTCGCCTTCACACCTCAGCAGCCATCACTGTCACTCTTTTCTCCACTCGTCTACAGTACAGAAGCCTCTTCTCTCTTTCCGTCTCCAATGCTGTCCAAGTCCATAGCCGCCGGCCACAATGCAAGCATGCATAGAGAGCAAGGCGGCTGTTGCACAGGCGGCTAGCAGCAGAGTACCTTGGTCAGGCACTAGCCTGATCTCCCTGCAATGCAGCATTTGCAAGCTTGCACCAGTTTAGCCTTCTGCTTTGGTGCCCTAGGCCATGGCCTAGGAGGCCTTGGCCTAAATCCGGCCCTGGCTGCTACACATGGAAGGGGAACCACAACATACTTGGCCTGGAGGCACACAAAGTATAATTCCCGGCCTTGGCTACACAAATCATCATATCCCCCATTGCAGCATAGAGGAATTCTGTATACATTTATACATATTCCAAAGCAGTTGAGGTCTAATGAACATTGCGAGTTATACAATGTAAAAAACAAAGCCAGTCAAATTTAGTCAGAAGTTGGGGGATAATGGCGGCCTTTGCTCACATGCTAGAGCCAGCATTAAATAGCTGTTATCAACAAGTGCTTTATGCCTTCTTTCCTCTCCTTTGACTTCAGAGCCAGAAGTCGCAGTAGAAATGAATAGAGCAAGTACTGTGTGAAAATATATGCAGATCCTAAAATGGAACCTCCATTTACATAATTCAATTTACCATATCAGTCCTGGCCAAACTGAATGTTCTGCTAGAATTAAAAATTGTAATCGCTGCCTCATTTACCCCCATACTGACCTGACCAGGGGCGTAGCAATAGGGGTTGCAGAGGTAGCGACCGCATTGGGGCCCTTGGGCCAAAGGGGCCCCGAAGGGCCCTCCCTGAACTACAGTATTAGCTCTGTATTGGTCCTGTGCTCATAATAATCACTTCTATAGATACCTTGAATAGTGGTAATCATTAACAAACTGCTCCCCACTCCCTTCTTGCACCTCTGACACTGTAGTTGCCATTGGCAGGTTTTGGTGCGCCGTATCAATGGTTATGTATAGAGTGCTTGGGGGGCCCCATTGTAAAACTTGCATCTGGGCCCACAGCTCCTTAGCTACGCCACTGGACCCGACCGTGTGCGCGAGTAAGTGAAGATTTTATGCTTGGCTGCGGCAGTGTCTGAATCGCATACCTGAAACAAGCATGGTGCTAATCTAGTCAGATATTTGTAGAAAAAGTCTGCTCTGCATGCTTGTTCAGGGTCTATGGCTACAAGTATAGATCAGCAGGACAGCCAAGCAATCTGTGTTGTTTAAAAGGACATAATTATAGCAGCCTCCGTATCCCTATCGCTTCTGGTGTCATTTAAGGGCCCGTTTCCACTAGACGCGCAGCACAGTGCGCAGCTGAATCGGATTCTCTGCCACTTGCGCTGAAAAATGCTGCAATGTCGTCCGAAATCGCTATGGCAAGCAATTCAGACGGCTGCTGCATGATCCCCTATGGTATAGTTTCCCCGCGCGATTTGCCTGCGAGGAAACTCTGTGGATTTGGCCCGTTTTATATATGCACATATTGGGACATTACTTTTGAATCAATTTATTTTGCAGAAAAAGTTTTGTTAAATAAATAAATAACTTAGGCGAAAAAGTGAATTGCATATGGGCCTAGGTGTTGTTTCTGCTCACTTCGAGACACACAACAAACAAACATTCCGCAGTGATACACCTACCAGCAGTAAAGATGGTGCCACCTGTGATACTTTTAAGAAAATAAATCCGGGTGAAGAAGGATTTTACAATGAGCAAACACCGACTAAATAATTTACAAATAATTATTGTTAAAAATAAGCAATTTTATTCATTAAGTTATATTCAGTAAAGATCCTTTCTAAGGCCTAATTTTACTGGTATTTCTTGCATTACTATTATTGATGTAGTATTAACAATATTATCCTTCTTCACAGTAACTGAATTGTATTAAATGTGGTGTCTTATCCTACAACACTGTATGCACTTAGGGCTGCCCTAACACCCTGAATTGGGATCGTGGATCACTTTGCACTTTGCTCTCTCCCCCTCGTTTTCCTGGGTTCCCTGTTGTTAGGTGGGATGATTGTGCAATACGGTTCCAGTTTCTCGACACTCTTGCTGTAATTCTTAGAACTATGCCTGGAGATGGGCTTCAAATTGGAACCAAACTTTCCAAATGATATCGCGCTGCAGGGTAGCCGGGCCCCAGCTGCAGCAGACTGGATGTCTGGAAAAAGAGAGAATATTTTACATGTTATGTGTAAGTAAACCTTTGCACAGGATGTATTACATTATCAGCAATTCTGGATTAAAGTCATATTGTACAGTGATGGGGGAGTGATAGTGTAAACAACAGCTGCCCACAGATACCAGCTGGGAACAGTAGCAGGCCACAATTAAGGCATTCTGCTTTCATCAGCATCAGTAAAACACTTACCGTAGGTCTTGATGCACTAACCAGCAGTGTACCACAGGTTACGCTATAAGCCCGACCCATGATACTCAAGTACTGCACGTCACAGCATAGTGTAGCTCAAGGTACTGTGGTGGGGGTAGTAGCGGTAATATTGCTGTGCACTGTCTATACACAGCAGTATTGCAGCTGGTTAGTTCATAACGCTACTGTCTCCTTTCACACTACATCCATTGCATCGCAAAGGACAATACAAGCGCATTATAATGTGATGCAATTATATTTCTATGGTACGCTCACATTGTCGCATCAGGATGGGGCAGTTTCTCTCGGAATACTGAGCAGCATGCTGTGCAGTTAACGGGTAACGTTTACTTCTGTGGAATGTATGCTTCACTGTATCATACTTTTTACCGTGCTATGCGACTTTTTATCGCCGTTGCATTGCGATCCTATCACGCAGTATGCATAGTGTGTGAGCTGCCTAAGATATTGTTCATACCATGCAAGTTTTACTTCAGATCCTTCTTCTGATCGAGCAAATGATCTGATCCAACAAAACAAATGTACAGTCTATTGTTGCCAGTGACCCAAACTCAAAACTCATCTCTTTCTGGTCAAAAGCACATCAGACAGGCTGGAAAACCTAGATTGAAATACCATCCATCATTCTGTGTGTATGTCTGATTCTGGTAGCATCCATCCTCTCAATTCATGTTCAATTGCTATCCAATCAGAAAAATGATCTAAGTTTGATAAAAAAAAAGAAGAAAGATGATGAGAGGGCCATATGCACAACAGGCAAGCTTAGTAATATTAATGTTCATACATTTTCAGTCATTGCCCAGATGACAAGTCTGAACTGCCGATGACCACTGAAAGAGTGGTATACGTGGTATATACTCTGTAAATATGCTAATGTTGCTGTGTAAACAATGATTGCTGTAATCCTGAATATATATTATAGGTCAGTACACAAAACTGCCAAAAATGTGAATACCTTCACATATTTTTATATACAGCCCAGCCAAGTAATAAATAATAAAGTTTACAATATCTTTGTTCGATTTGAAGTTTGAATGTGGTTCCCCGCATTACTGCAGTCGTCCTGTGGGTGACATCCTGCGACTGGGATAGACGGTTTTCCTGTGATCTGCCCATGATATCGGTCGTAATATCGATTGCAGGAAAATCAGCACAGCAGGCCGAATAGTGTATGGGTAGTGTTAGGCTAGGTCAGGCATGGGCAAACTTGGCCCTCCAGCTGTTACGGAACTACATGTCCCACAATGCATTTGCCTTTATGATTCATGACTGTGGTTGTCAGACTCCTGCAATGCATTGTGGGACTTGTAGTTCCATAACAGCTGGAGGGCCAAGTTTGCCTATGCCTGGGCTAGGTTCACATTAGCACAGACGCCTGCCATGTATGGTAGAACTAATTTACACTAAAATGTGTTTTCAGAATTTAAAGGACACCTGACGTAAGAGAGATATGGAGGCTGCCATATTTATTTCCTTCTAAGCAAGACCAGTTGCCTGACTCAGTGCTGGGTCGAAATTACGCATGAGTGTAATTAAGCATCGTAATTCAATGTAAATGTACGCGTAAGCGCTACGCGTAACTTATGTCTTACGCGTAATTATTTACGCGTAAGCAGTTAAGTGGTATCGTAATTACGCTGTCTACCGTAATTGCTAGGTATGCGTAATTTTACGAAGACTTACGCGTAATTTTACTCGTAATTACTAACGTAAAAACTCCCCTTTTCTAAGAGTAGCCAATCAGTCAACATCCTAAGCAACCAATAGTATCTTCTCCCGCCCTTCAGTATATAAGCGTACGTTTTGACGCATACGAATGATGTGTACGCAATAGCTGTCACATTGACGGCTATTGCGTACACATCGTCCGTATGCGTAAAAAAATACGCATTAATGGGTATTACGGCACTACGCATAACATCGTAGTGTAAGCGCCTACATTGCGCGTAATTACAGTGATGAACCGTAGATAATTTCCTACGCCATAACCGTAATTGCGTAATGCGTAATGGCGTAAAATTGCGCGTAATGATCCGTAAGCGTAGATTTTTCCATTACGACCAGCACTGGCCTGACTATCCTGCTGATCCTCTGCCTCTAATACTTTTAGACATAGACCCTGAACAAGCATGCAGCAGATCAGGTGTTTCTAACATTTTTTTGTCAAATCTGACAAGATTAGCTGTAAGCTTGCTTTTGGTGTTATTCAGACACTACTGCTGCTAAATAGATTAGCAGGACTGCCGGGCAACTCGTATTGTTTAAAAGGAAATAAATATGGCAGCCTCCATATACATCTTGCTTCAGGTTCCCTTTAAGCCCGTCAAAGGCACAATTGTACTTGGCACAGCTTTTTATGTAGGCTGCTTTTTGGTTTCCTCAGGCCACTGTAACATATCCTGGTGATGAATCTGGTTCTCCTGCCTTGGCAGATCTCCTGATAATTGCTACTCCTGCACTAGAAGTACCTGAAGTAACAACATTGTTCTAAAACTATAATTACCAGTCTGCTGATTAAAGAGGGTACAACAACACAATTAGTATGTAATTGATTGATTAAAAGGCATAAAGAGAGGGATAGCCAGAGCTGTGCTTATTATAGTGCATGGGTGTGAATTTTATTAACACAGAGGTGTAATTGTCAGCAAAGGGGGTTATTCAAACACTTGCCTGCCAGTGTTTGCTCAATGCAGTCAGGATGGCTGCACTTTCTGGGTCAACACTGTCTGAAATGTTCCTGTGAACTATACAACAAAACCCAGCGTGGGATGCCTCACATGGGCTTTCCCTGAGGTGAGCTCAATTTATAACTTTTCCTGTGGGAATAAAATACACGCTGCTTATGTTGAAGTAAGCACTGTGCAGAGGCAGAGCCATAACTTATTAGTTCCTGTGTGCAGAGCCCTGTTTGCTTGATAATATTTCATGGAGCATCAAAGCAGTTCTGTTGAGTTGTGTGAAGCACAAGTCCCTGTATCCTCACAGACAAGAGTGAGAAATTGGGCTCTATTCACAATCATTTTCTGCATGTGGAAAACTACTTGCAGGAAATTTGCGACCAAAATAAGACCATGTTGACATTCACAAAATGTTCCGCATGTTTTTTTCAGCATGTGGAAAATGTGTGGTAAAAATACGCAGATGATGCGGGCAATTACCGCAAAAGTCTGTAATTTCTGCAAAAGATCCAAATTCACAATGAAAAAGGGGAGCATCATTTCTGCATTAACTACTGTTTTTTTTTTATCACCTCCGACCGAGAATTGAACTTTATCCCAATCAGCAGCTGATACCCCCTTTTACATGAGAAATCTATTCCTTTTTTACAAACAGACCATCAGGGGGCACTGTATGACTTATATTGTGGTGAAACCCATCCCACAAGAAACTCTGAGGACCGTGTTACTCCTGGCAGCTTCCTGTCTGTGAACCTTGTTGCATTGTGGGAAATAGCTGTTTACAAGACAAGACAAATAACATTTAGATCGTGCTTTTCTCCTGGCGGACCCAAAGTGCCAGAGCTGCAGCCACTAGTGCGCACTCTATAGGCAGTAGCAGTGGTAGGGAAACTTACTTAAGGTCTCCTACTGAATAGGTGCTGTCTTACTGAACAGGCAGAGCCGAGGTTCGAACCCTGGTCACCTGTGTCAGAGGCAGAGCCCTTAACCATTACACCATCCTGCCACTGACTTTACAGCTGTTTCCAACTGCCAAAAAAAGCATGCAGCAGCTACATCACCTGCCAACAGTAAAAATGTCACCATGTAATAAATGTCAGAATGTAAATCAGGGATTTAAAATATTTTACAATGGGCAAACACTGACTAAATCATTTATACATTATTGTAAAAATGAAGCACTTTTTGATTACATTATTTTCATTGGAGTTCCTCTTTAACCCTCTGGGCGATACAATTGCATCACCCAGGAGGGGGCGCAGCACTTTTTTTTTTTTAATTTTTAATTTTTTAAATCATGTAGTGAGCCCAGGGCTCGCTACATGATAGCCGCTGCGCAGCGGCATCCCCCCACCCACTCCGATTGCCTTCGGCGATCAGAGTAAGCAGGAAATCCCGTTCAGAATGGGATTTCCTGCTGGGCTTCCCCGGTCGCCATGGCGACGGGGCGGGATGACGTCATGGACGTCGGGACGTCAGAGGGAGTCCCGGTCCACGCCTCACCGCTGCCTGGCACTGATTGGCCAGGCTGCGCAAGGGGTCTGGGGGGGGGGGGGCTGCGCGGCACGGCGGGTAGCGGCGGATCGGCGGCGATCGGAAGTTACACGCAGCTAGCAAAGTGCTAGCTGCGTGTAACAAAAAAAAATTATGCAAATCGGCACACCAGGGCCTGAGAACTCCTCCTGTACGATATACCCCGAGCTCAGCTCGGGATTATCGCCCAGGAGGTTAAATGGAGTCTGGAGGCATAAAGAAACTCTGAAGCCAAATAAAATCAATGCTTTTAACTTTTATTAATGTTAAGCACTATAGCTAGTGCTAAAATGCTGCATCCCCGCGGCAAAACGAGGGGTTTACACCCCCCAAATCCCCTGTACAAAATCCACGACTTTCTTGGTCGTGGATTTTGCTGCCCGGGAAGGCAGAGCTTTGAGCTGCAGCTCTGCCTCCATTCCCGTCAATCTGCCCGCGGAACTCCACCTCTCCCCCACCCCCTCTTAATGAAGGTAGCCTGAGAGGGGAGAGGCGGCGATCAGCAAGGATTGACGCGCGAAGAGGCAGAGCTACAGCTCTAAGCTCTGCCTCATTCAGGAAGCACACAGTTAGCCCAGGGGATTTGGGGGGTATAAACCTATAGTGCTTAACATTAATAAAAGTTAAGAGCATTGAGTTTATATGGCTTTGCCGTCTCGTTAAGTGCTGTGTTTGCTGGACTTAGAAAACTTTTGAAGGGACAATTTTTTCATGCGTCTTTTTTCCGCATGTTTATCGCAAGTTTAATGCCTGTTAACGCATTTAAGAACAGTTTAATTAAAATGAGTAGTCCCATTTTCCACAAAAGGCTTGAAAACCACCAACTAAAGTGTTTTGCCTGAATACAGGAGCGTATCTGGGTAATATGGCAAACAGTGAAATTGCGCCCCTCTTCTCAATCAAACCATTATAACAGCTTATTTTCTTGCAATGATATAAGTCCCCCCCCCCCCCACACCCAGTATAAGTAGCCCCCCCACCCCCAGTATAGATTGCTATAGTTGGCCTCCCAAGTAAAAGTGACCAGAGGTAGCACCCTAGTATTGGTAGCTAGTATAAGTAGCCCCCAGTTTAGGCTGCTGTCTGTGTGCTAATTCATAAAGATTTTCCCAGCTGCCCTTGAAGGTCAGTAAATTACCGCAGCCCATTGAACGGTAGAGTAGAGCAGTGTGGCGATATCTCTCTTTTGCCCTGCACAGATGACCCGCACAGACGGCTCACCCAGACTTTCTCTGCCTGCACAGATGACTCACACAGATGACTCACACAGACTTTCCCTGCCTGCACAGATGACTCACATAGACGGCTCTCTGCACAGATGACTCACACAGACGGCTCTCTGCACAGATGACTCACACAGATGGCTCTCTGCACAGATGACTCACACAGACGACTCACACAGACTTTCCCTGCCTGCACAGATGACTCGCACAGATGACTCACACAGACAACTCACACAGACTTTCCCTGCCTGCACAGATGACTCACACAGACTTCGGCTCCCTGCACTTTGCATTGTTAACACCTCACCAGAGGTGTCGGTAACTTGTTAAGACCTCAGTAGAGGTGTCGGTAACTATCGTCAGGCTTACCGCTTGTTGAAGGCTTTATGAACTGACATTTTCTGACAATTTACTGACATGTTTTGAAGGTAACTACAGCCAAGTCGGTAATTTATCTCCCTGGTCAGTAATGTCAGCTTTTCATGCGGTAACAGCCTTTATGAATTGACACATTGCTAAGTGCTCGGTAAAGTCTGCTGTTTTCAGCATTACCGCATGCGGTAATGCTTTATGAATTGAGGCCAATATAGGAAGTGACAGGTGTCTCCCAGTATAATTAGCTCCTTACCCAGTATATGTAGTGAGAGATGTCTCCCAGTATAAGTAGCCCCCCCCCCCCAGTATAGGTAGTGAGAGAGACGTCCAGTATAAGAGTAGGTACAAACGCCCGAGAGGCATCGCTCAGTATGATGGTGGAGCACGAGGAAGGAGGGGGCAGTCCTGGCACCCATGGCACAAGCCATGCCTGTACCCCTCTAGATACGCCTCTGCCTGAACAAACAATCAGATTGTATATTTTTCTCTTTCTGATATATGTGACAAAATAGAAAACCTGGATAGGTTGATTTGAGCAATTCGGCCCAGTGGTGTTTATACATGGAAGCTCTGATATATATGAAGTTACTGATAATTCAGTCATGTTTCACCTCTTCTCTCTTCTCTTATTTTCTGTTCTCTACAGGAATAAAAGCCCATGGCTTGGAAGAGCTTTGTAAATATGTAATTTAATCTTCTACATAGAAAAGAGTTTACCCAACTGATATCTCTTCCTGTACAGAAAAATGTGTCATTATTATGGCAGCTGCTCCAAATGTATGTTCCAGTGATGAGGGAGAACTGAACAGGGCTTGTTTGGGCTTCACATTAGCCAGTCAGATGTTAAATTGCTATTCCAATCAAAGAAATGAGACAGCATGGCCAAGCTGACATCCAGTAGTCTAATATGCGGTTTCTCCAAAATAAGAGATGATTGTTTGGAAAAATAAGAAATCTTCTGAAAATAAGCCCTAACGTATTTTTTGAAACAAAAATAAATGTGAGGGCCCGTTCACACTTGCTGATCGCAAAACGCTAGCGATTTTGCTAGGGTTTTGCTCTGGCATTTTTTGTCGATTAACGCCAAAAAATCACCATTCACACCAGGCAATTTTTTAGCGATCGCGTTTTGCACTAAACCGCGATCGCCGGGAAATCGCCTGAAAATGGTGCAGGCCCAAATGAAAAGTCTATGGGCCCAAATGAGAACAGGCCCATAGACTTTTATTACCCTAGCACTTTAAAAAGTGCTAGCGTTTGAGCGTTTTGCCGAAATCGCCGGCAAAACGCTCATGTGTGAATGGGCCCTAAGACTTATTTTCAGGGAAACTGGGTATATCCCCAGATTGCTATACCTATATCCTGCTTGCATAGCCTCTCAGAGGTACGAGTCAGAGGACTGTCCCTTCAGCGAAACCACCAAGTTTGTTACCATGTATCAGCATAAGGCCTGGAACCCACTACAAATCGCCAATGGTTTTTAATTAGCGTTTTCTACAGGGCTGTGGAGTCGGTATAAAAATCATCCGACTCTGACTCCACAGTTTATGAAACCACCAAACTTTATTAACAACAATAGCAAATGACAATTCCCCAGAATTCGGAAAATTCAGATTTCCACAGAACTCCACGGATTTTGGAATGTTACATGTCGGAATGTGGAATTTGGTCAGAATCATAAATCGTCAGTTCCAACCATCCGTAGCGACCACCAATACATTTTATCTACCAGATCACTCAGATGAGTACGTCTGTCATATCTGTATACTATTATGCCCTTTAAACAGCACCAGTAGGAACCCTTGTGACTTGTTTTGAATATATACATTAATTTAAAAGGTGCTCCACTTTTAAAAGGTGTTCCTCATTAAAAGAGGCATTATGTTAAAGGATTTTGCCAAACTTTGTGGAAGTGCTTGGAGTGTTTACTTGCCTCCAGTGGTTTAATGTGACATGTCCTCTTTACAGGCACTGTGACCAGGCAGCATCTCGCCTCAGGATGAACAGATGAGACAGTGGGAGGTTTATTGATATGTGTGTTTCATGGTCAGGCTGTTTAAGGGGATTAACTTCTTTTCAGTGAATGAAACTTGGCTGTTTGTGTGAGGAAACCTTCCAGACTTCTGATGGCCTTCCCTGGTAGGCCCATACATGCAACGTACAAATGTCTGTAGCTGTGAGCAGCGACAAACAGACAAGAGACATCAACTGATTAATGGCAGCGACAATTCCTGCTCGCGACAGTTGTACACATGCGACAACAGGAAGGGCGAAAACACTGGGGAAGTTGTCTGTGACAGATAGAGCTCTACTGTCTGCAGAAGACTTCCATACACATGTGAGGACAACAACAACAGACTTCACGACAGAACCCATGAGCGATTCACCAGTTCAGTCACTCGGCCATGGCTGTGTCTGCGGACTGTCTCTGTCGCTTGCCGTGTCCACATGAACGAACTGTCGCTCAACAGACATTTGTACTCCGTGTGTATGGGCCTTATGATACAATGTATTTGTCTTTAGGTGTGGCTCACATGCAGAAGTTTTTGCCGTTATAAACTTAATGCTTTAAGAGGAGTTTTACTTTTTAGAATTTGTATTATGTAATTTTGTTTAAAAAAAAAAATCAATGGCAAAAAAAGATAAAAGAACAGACGCAAACTGTAACTTCAGAAGGAAAAGATTGTGAGCAGTGGCTGGATGGTGTATTGGTTAAGGGCTCTGCCTCTGACACAGGAGACCGGGGTTTGAATCTCAGCTCTTCGGGCTGGTGCACACCGAGCGGGTTTTTCAGCGTTTCGGATACGCTTGGTTAAATTATCTCAATGGGGTGGTTCACACCAGAGCGGGAGGCGTTTTGCTGAAACGCATACTCCCGGGGTGAGGCATTTTTTGGATTGCGGAGGCGTTTCTGCCTCCAATGTAAAGTATAGGAAAAACGCAAACTGCTCTGAAAAATGGCAGTTCAGAGCGGTTTTGCAGGCGTTTTTGTTACAGAAGCTGTTCAGTAACAGCTTTACTGTAACAATATATGAAATCTACTACACCAAAAACACTTCCCAAAACCGCAAAATGCTAGGTGAAACGCTACAGAAAAAGAAGAAAAAGCGTTTCAAAATCTGCTAGCATTTTGCGGATCTGCTAGCGGGTTTTGGTGTGCACCAGGCCTTCCTATTCAGTAAGCAAGCACCTATTCAGTGAGGAGACCTTGGGCAAGACTCCCTAACACTGCTGCCGGCCATAGAGAGCTTCCTAGCAGCTGGTGCTTTGAGTCTGCCAGGAGAAAAGCGTGATATAAATGTTCTGTGTCTTGAATGTGATTATGGTTGGTAATTTTCCGATGAATCAATCAGCAGCTTCTGAATCTTAATGGCCCTGCAAAGTTCCGTTTCAGCCCCTTCACTTTCCAGAACCTGCTGAACCTCCATTTTCTTATTAAGTTACTGATCATCTCTGCAGAAGATCAGAGTGACAGCTGGACAGAGGGATTTTGGATCAGGAATATTCAGGCAGTTTTCGTTCTTTAAGCTGCCAAAAGCTTCATTTTGTTCTGTAAGTTCAAGTAAGGAAAGAGATTTCTTCACTGACAGAAATCCCCCACACCGATTCCATAACACTCCCTTCCTCTCCCAGCAGTGGACATTTCTCACTTAATTAGTTCTGCTTGCTTGTCTGATTCAGGTTAATGTTGCATGTCTAAACATTGCTCTGCCAAATGTCTCTCAGGTGCAAATCTGCTGATCATGTAACAAACCCCACCAGGTACTTTTAAGGCATAGGTAGGCCATTCCCACTACATTTCCCCCCCCAGATAAGACAATCATGTGAGTTTTGCCACAATGCGAAATTGCATGTGGACACGCACATTATGCTTGTCTACGGTCCTACTGCGCTTTCTGTTCCCCTCTGTGAGTGGGCATTTCGATTTGGCCGTGGTAAAAAAAAAGAAAAAAAACAACTAACAACCGACACTTCTCATTTTGTATTTGTGTATTGCATGTGATTTGGGAGATAGTATTGTTGAGGTGAGCCACGTCCACTTCCTGCTTGCAGCAAAAGGGAACCGACCGCTAATTTGTAAGAAATAGGGGATCCAGGGGGAAACACCAATGCCATGTTCACAGTGGCGTGGTGCGGTGTAAGGCCCAGTGCACACCGAGCGGATCTTGATGCGATCCACCGGCCGCATCCGCCTGTAAAGCCGCTCGGGTAATGTATTTCAATGTGTGGTGCACACCGGCGGTTTGAGGTTTCTAGCAAACCGCAAACGTGCCTCCTGCTGCACGTTTGCGGTTTGCTAAAAACCTCAAACCGCCGGTGTGCACCACACATTGAAATACAATAGCCAAGCGTTTTCACAGGCTGATGCGGCCGGCAGATCGCATACAAAATCCGCTCGGTGTGCACCCGGCCAAATATCGGCTCTCTGCTCCCAAAACCGCTACCGTTTTGTGGATCTGCTAGCGGTTTTGGTGTGCACTGGGCCTAAGGGTCCATTCACACCGGGGCAATTACCGTTAATCGCCGGCAATTGCTAGTTCTTTTTAAAGTGCTAGTGCAATAATAACTAAATGGCAGTGGTTGGGATTCGTGATTAGCGGTGATTGGCAAACGCCATGCAGCATTTTATCGTGATTCTAGAGCAATTGCAATTACAATGCTAAAACGCTCTATTCGCGATTGCTCAAAAATCTCGAGAGTGTACAGTGATTTTAGCGTGCTAATCGTGGTAAAATCACCAGCGCTAATCGCTAGCATTTGCTGGTGAGAACGGGCCCTAAGGGCTGCTTTGTACTGCGGCTTACCACACTGCAATGCACCACCTATGTGACATTGACGGGTGCGGCATCGTGATGCACTAGGGGTGATCAATGATATGCAAATACTTCTGAGTTTGCGCAAATTAATGTACATTTTTATGCAAATATATGCAGCTTGAAAAATGGACTAATCAACCCCACCCAGGTTTAAATTGATTGGTCCAATTTCAAGCTGCATATATCTGCATAAAAATTAGCATTAACTCAGAAGTATTTACATATCGTTGATCATCCCTATAATGCACTGCTAAAGACGCGCAATTCAGCAATGCAATTTTCAAGTGTTTTAAACACGGACAACATACACTACCTTTATCCCATTCCGCATGCGATTTCTCAATCACTGCTACTGTATAAAGAATGCCTGTGTTCAAACATAAGTGAATGCGCATATTGTACGAAGAATCGCATGCGAGAAATCATCCAAACGACACAGAGACGAGATTTCAGCACATTTATTCTGCATCCAACGGAACTATATTTCCCGACTTGTTAAATAAATGTCTCTTAGCTGTCAGACCACATCCTTTGTGACATCCCCATTATCCACCCTGCGCAAGAGTTTTCTGATTATACCTGTTCTTGAGTGACGAGCGGCAAGGAAGCTTGCTGAGAAAAGTGGTGGTTTGTATAGAGAGCAGAGAGCATTATGGGATAATCTGGGGCTCAGTGGATTATGGATAGGCTGGACTTTCTGCCACTGATGATTGACGAGTAGGAGCTCTTAAACTTTGGGGCTTTGTACAGTGCTGAGACTGCTGGCCAGTTCTGTCACTCACTGTCAGGTCGTCAGCATTTCATCTTGGTCAGACAATTGGAGCACAGAGGGGCATCTTGTCTCAGACAGTGTAATGAAACTAGTGCTTTAACATTACAATGGCTGGATATGTTGCTTTGTGTGTATCCTCCTCACGCTTTTTTGACAAGATACTACAGACTGCAGTCTAGTTGCACCTGGCAAAGCGATGTGTCATAAATTTAGCATAAACCCATCAGTGCATTCACATTGGCTGCTATATGTACATATTTTTTAAATTTTCTGTCAGATGAATGGTGACCAAAACGATGTACACAAATAAGTTGACTGAAATGATTGTTCTTGATCTAATGGGTGATCGTTTAGGAATGATTGTTGTACAGACTCACTTCTCAGTTTGTCTGTTCTGGTCTGTAAAAACTCCACTTTTGCAGACTAAACGCAATCCCCTTAAAGCTATGTACCCATGTCTCAATTTTCCCGGCAAATTTTTTGAGCGCTGAGCGGTTGTTACCACAACCATGCGAACATTGCCTAGCATCCCGCGGCGATAATGACCGCCACGGTGGATTGGATTTTTAAGATCCCCAATGCCTCCCGTGCAAAGTACCCCGATTGCTTCAATGCTCGCCCGCGTCTGACGTGTAACATCGCGTGACATCGTGCATACCCGACGGCAGGAAGAGGTGTCGCTTGCAGACTGCCATCAAGGGGACGTAACTGGACCCGTCGGGTGGGGAGTTCGGAGTTTTAGACTGGTACACACCTTTAATTATAATTTGCCAATCACTGAGCAATTTTACCACCTCTATGTAATATGAGTCTTTTATTTCACAATTTGCTCATAGTATTCAATATCTGTTGACCCTCATATTACATGAAGGGGGTAAATTGTTCTGTGATTGGCCAATATTAATTGAAAGTATGTACCAGGCTTTAGTTCCACTTTGGGCTGGTGCACTTCAAGAGCGGTTCTGAGTTTTTTTTTAAAACGCTTTCGGGGGGTAAACCGCTTGGCTAATGTGGTGCACACCAAAGCGGATTGCAAACTCGGGTCCTGCAGCATTTCTGAGGTTTCTTAGGCGTTTCTGCCTCAATGTAAAGTATAGGAAAGTGAAAAACTGCTCTGAAAAACGCTAGATCAGAGCGGTTTTTCAAGCTTTGTTACAGAAGCTGTTGAGTTACAGCTTTACTGTAACAAAATATACAATTTTCTACTCAAAAAACGCTAGGCATGTTTAGAAAATCTCTCAAAACATGCCTAAAATCGCTCTGAAAATCAGCTTCAAAAAACACTGGCGTTTGCGGATCCACTAGCGGTTTTTGGTGTGCACTGGCCCTTTGAGAGGCTTATTGATGATTGTGGCGATCAGCTGGTCACCCGATAAATAATAACACTGTTCTGGCACAACTCAAGTACCACTAGGTGCATGACAGGCACAGACAACACGTGTAAATTTTACCAGGCATTACGTAACCTACCCTAAAGTGGTTCACTTTAAGGAAATAAAACATTGAACAGTTAGTTTATGTAAAAAAAATTTTTTTTTTTACAAAACTGGTATTCCTTGCTATGTATGATACATTTACAATGATAAGCATGTAATATGTAAAGGGCAATACTTTCTGCCCGATATAGCGTGTAATATATACTGTTTACGTTCTCTGCTGGCTTCACCTCTCTCCCGGCTTCATGTTATTCCCTTAGCTAATCACTGCAGATAATTATTTTACTGGTCCGGCCAGAAGATCATTTATGTTGCATCTTAATGCATGTAAATTTATGCTGATATAAATGGGCATATTCAGGCATAAAATGACTTGTTATTAATTGCTTTGCAGCCGCAGCTTTGCCTACTATTAGCAGAAGGGACACTTGGCACCATCCGGTCAGAGCGGAGCTATCGTCGCCTCTACCATGAAGTATTACTGCTTTGCACTTGTTTTCATGCTACTGGATATGGATCTGCCAGCAAGTCATGCTTCTGCTCTGAAAGCGGTGAAATTCAGAGGACGTCTGCCAGCAGATAGGAAGAATATTAGGCCGAATATTATTCTAGTGCTCACTGATGACCAAGATGTGGAGCTAGGTGAGGACTTGTTATGTCTGTCCTTTTCAGCACCTGCATGCAATGCTGTGTCTTCTCTTTTGGAAGAACTATGGGGCAGATGTATTAAAGGAATACTGTAGGGGGGTAGGGGTAAAATGAGTTGAACTTACCCGGGGCTTCTAATGGTCCCCCGCAGACATCCTGTGCCCACGCAGCCACTCACCGATGCTCCGGCCCCGCCCCTGGGTCACTTCTGTAATTTCAGACTTGGAAAACCACTGCGCCTGCGTTGCCGTGTCCTCGGGCCTGGTGACGTCAGTGGGAGGGAGGGCTGGAGGGACATGGAGGAATGGCTGTCTCCAGGCATGGCTCTGCTGATATTAGTAACTGAAAAGCGAAATTGACAATTTCTGGTATCAGCAGGGACTGTTCACACAGGAAAACTCTCTTCATACCTGCAAGCTAGCTCGCACTTGCACTGCCACAACCCAGATGTGTGCCCGCCTACATCTGCTGCTCGATGTTCACCCACGTGCTGCACATGCGCGCCAGGCACATCAGACGTATGGACACGGGAGCAGAGGAGGATGCAGGGACAGGAAAATGATTATATAGTATATTGCTGTATATTGGCATGTAACCCTATCTTCCTAATTATATTTAGCCCAGGCTGTGATGTAACATAGCCTTCTGCCCCGGAGCGCACTGTCTGGGAGATCAACTGACATTACTGCTCATTACACAAAGGGGGAAAAAAAATCCCACAGAGATTTGTATCCAATATGATTGTCATGAAGCTGGTTGGCAACTAAGCATGTTATACATTAGCAAAGAGTATTATTTATTTCAGGTTCGTTGCAGGTGATGAACAAGACCAGGAAAATCATGGAAGAAGGAGGCGCAACATTTACCAATGCCTTTGTGACCACTCCCATGTGCTGTCCCTCCCGCTCCTCTATTCTGACTGGGAAATATGTCCACAACCACAATATTTACACCAACAACGAGAACTGCTCCTCCCCATCCTGGCAAGCCATACATGAACCGCGGACCTTTGCAGTGTACCTCAATAACACCGGCTATAGGACAGGTAAAAACAGGACTTACCACATGTTATTTATATCACCTGTGGAATGAGGACTGGATAGTTTTGTGTTAAAATTTAAATGATTGAGGTCGCATTCACATTGGCACAGAGCTGCGTTATAAAGACTTATGACGCAGCTTACCGCACAGCAATGATAATTCTATGGGACCTTCACAGTGCGACGTTAAAGGAATACTGTAGGGGGTCGGGGGAAAATGAGTTGAAGTTACCCGGGGCTTCTAATGGTCCCCCGCAGGCATCCTGTGCAGCCACTCAAAGATGCTCTGGCCCCGCCTCTAGGTCACTTCTGGAATTTCAGACTTTAAAGTCTGAAAACCACTGCGCCTGCTTTGCCGTGTCCTCGCTTACCCTGATGTCGCCAGGAGCGCACGGCGCAGGCACAGACCATACTGGGCCTGCGCAGTACGCTCCTGGTGCCATCAGCGGGAGTGAGGACACGACAACATAGGCGCAGTGGTTCTCAGACTTTAAAGTCTGAAATTCCAGAAGTGACCCAGAGGCGGGACCGGAGCATCGGTGAGTGGCTGCACAGGATGCCTGCGGGGGACCATTAGAAGCCACGGGTAAGTTCAACTTATTTTCCCCCGACCCCCCTACAGTATCCCTTTAACGTCGCATTGAAAAATGTTGCGTCATAGTAACTTACTGCTTGCAGTGTGTTACCTCTAAATGCAGACACGTTACGACTTTAATGTCGCATTAAAATGCAACATCCCACTATGAATGCGACTTAAATCATTTTATTATTTATTTTATGTTTTATAGTCAAATCGGAGGGGATGGTGTTATTTCTGTGTGTTTTTCCTTCACCTAATCTTACCTGCCGCAATTGCTGTTTATATTTTTTTTGTAAGGGATTATGTGTGGCTGCGAGTATCACTTATGTAAGCCTTAAGGTAATTATAATCGAATCCGATGAAAATTGGTGCCGCCAAAAGCATGCCAGATCGGCGATGCGACTAATATCGGGCCGAAGTCGGGTGTCTGTATGCATCGAACATGCTGGAAAACCTGGGGCCAATATGCTTGATCGGGTGCGCTGCCGTAGCGGAGTGTGATAATTGTGAACAATGAACATGATGGAAACCCGTGGCCGCTGACCCCCCCCCCCCCCCCCCCTCCCCCTCCGGATGTTTTATTTCCCCCTCCCCTTCCCCCGGTGCCCATGCATTTATACTTCACCTGTCACGCCATCAGCACTGCCACCGTTCTCGTACTTCCGCATTTCACTACCGGCATATAGCACGTCGGCCAGGTGTGTGCAGTCAATGTGATTCCCAGTAAGAGATTCCCTCTGTATAATCCTACTAATATAATAAATGGGAAAGTTCGGATGTTTGGATGTTTGGATGTTTGTTACTCGATCACGCAAAAACGGCTGAACGGATTTGAATGAAATTTGGCACACACATAGTACATTACCTGGAATAAAGTATAGGATACTTTTTATTCCCATAACCAAAAAGAGACAAATACAAATTTCACTGGAAAATGTAAACTGCAGCCATTCTTACACTGTTAAATGGAGGTGTGTTTAGATTCTAAGGGTAGAATGGTTATTATTATTATTATTATTATTATTTATTGTATTTATAAAGCGCCAACATATTACGCAGCACTGGACAATAAATATATACAATGATACAAGGATGACATACATAGGGTTATACACATAGAACAAAATTATACATACAAATTGTACAAAATACATGATCATGCAATATGGACTGGTTAGGTAGGCCCAGTAATACAAGTACAGGCTGTCATAGGACAGGAGCACATGATCCTGTAGATTACACTAGGGAATGGAGGACCCTGCCAGAGGCTTACAATCTAAAGGGAGGGGTTAAATGGTTAATTTGCATATGTTCAGCAGTGATGCACTGGGAGACGCGTACGTTAAAAAGGGGCGCTGGGAAAAAAGGGCGCCGGGTTTTTAACGATAAGCATGGATAACGTTTAAAAATGTATTGTACTGTATTTCGTTTAAAATTAATGTTTTTTAAAGTTATAAATCATTAAATAATGTGCATTAAATCGGCAATTGTAAAAACGTTAATCTTTTGTTTAAATACTGAAACGTATAATAACGTTAAAAAAAAAAATTACTAAGTAACCCTCCCTGTACCTACCCCTAACCCTAGACCCCCCTGTTAGTGCCTAAACCTAAGACCCCCCTGTTGGTGCCTAAACCTAAGACCCCCCTGTTGGTGCCTAAACCTAAGACCCCCCTGTTGGTGCCTAAACCTAAGACCCCCCTGTTGGTGCCTAAACCTAAGACCCCCCTGTTGGTGCCTAAACCTAAGACCCCCCTTTTGGTGCCTAAACCTAAGACCCCCTGTTGGTGCCTAAACCTAAGACCCCCCCTGTTGGTGCCTAAACCTAAGACCCCCCTGTTGGTGCCTAAACCTAAGACCCCCCTGTTGGTTTTTTCGTTTAAAAATAATGTAAAAAAAAAAATGTACTGTTTTTCGTTTAAAAATAATGTTTGAAAAAAAATATTGTACTGTTTTTCGTTTAAAAATAATATTTAAAAATGTATAAATCATTAAATAATGTGTAATCATGAGAAGCAGTAATAAAACATTAAGTCTCCGGGCGCCGCTTTTAAAACGTTATTTTTCACCGGCGCCCTTTTTTCCTATCGGGCGCCCATTAAACGATATTTATTATAGGAGTGAATGGTGGCGCCCGATTTGTCCACTAGCCTCAGGCGCCCGAATTTACTGTTTCCCTGGGAGACATCTCAAGCTCACTCCAACCTGAATTATCGCAAATTCTTTCTGTTTTAAGAAAGCAAACTTTTGTTTTTCTTAACATCTTAGTAAGGGGGCTTTTAGGACCATTGTAGTCCCTTACACACTCTAATGAGTTCTGGGTCACCATGAGCAGGCTGGTTAGTCTGTATCTCTCGGTGTTAGAAGCCCTACTGCATAGAGCCAAATTAATCCATGGCATGCACTGATGAGGATCAAACAATCCAAAACAGTCTGTATGCATGTTGGATTATTATGGCTCTGTACAATTTAATAAGCTGACACATCAGTGCTTTCCAGCGGTTCTGGAAGTGTGTTTAGCTTCTAAGGGTAACAATGGTTAATTTGCATATATTCAGCAGTGATGCATTGGGAGACATCTCAAGCTCACTCCAACCTGAATTATCGCAAATTCTTTTTGTGTTAAGAAAGCAAACCTTTGTTTTTCTTACACTGTTAATGGTAGGATTCTCAAACTTTGCACAGTTGGTCAATTTTCAAGGGGAATATATCTGCCATTCTTGCACTGTTAATGGCACAAGCCTCAAACCTGCCATTCTTGCACTGTTAATGGCACAAGCCTCAAACCTGGTATAGTTGATCATTGGGTGACTGGGGTTCAATTTCAGAAAGGGGGTGGAGCCACAAATAGACAATCAGATTTATTTCATTCCAATGCAAATTATTGTTGCCAAACACCGCAAAGCTCACAAACTTGGTAATTGAGTAATTGATTAATTGTGTGTTAGGGTTAGGAAAGTGGGCACAGCCAACACCAGCCAAATACATAAGGGGGCAACGCAGGGTCATAAGTGGGTGGAGACAAATACAAATTTTACTGGGAAAATGTAAACAGCAGCCATTCTTACACTGTTAATGGTAGGGTTCTCAAACTTTGCACAGTTGGTTACTGGGTGACTGGGATTAATATTCATAAAAGTGGGTGGAGCCTACAAAAACCAATCAAAAATTACCTATTGATTTTTCAGGGGAATATTTCATTGCTGCCATTCTTGCACTGTTAATGGCACAAGACTCAAACCTGGTACAGTTGATCATTGCGTGACTGGGCTTTAAATTTATATACGGGGGTGGAGCCCCAAATAGCTAATCTGATTTGTTTCATTTTAATGCAGGTTATTGATGCCAAAGACCGCAAAGCTCACAAACTTAGTCATTGAGTAATTGTGTGTTAGAGTTAGGGTTAGGAAAAGTGGGCGCAGCCAACACCAGCCAAATACATAATCGGGCAATGCCAAGTCATCAGTGGGCGGAGACAAACACAAATTTCACTGACAAAATGTAAACTGCAGCCATTATTACACTATTAATTGTAGGGTTCTAAAACTTTGCACAGTTGGTCACTGGGTGACTGGGATTAATATTCAGAAAAGTGGGTGGAGCCTACAAAAAACAATCACAATTCACCTATTGATTTTCAAGGCAAATATTTAATTGCTGCCATTTTTGCACTGTTAATGGCACAAGCCTCAAACCTGGTACAGTTGATCATTGGGTGACTGGGGTTAAATATTTAGAAAAGGGGTGGGGCCACAAACAGCGAATCAGATGTGTTTCATTTCAATGAAAATTATTCATGCCAAAGACCACAAATCTCACAAACTTGGTAATCGACTATTGACAATTGTGTGTTAGGGTTAGAAAAAGTGGCCACAGCCAACAGCAGCCAAATACATACCCGGGAAACATTAGGACATCAGTGGGTGGAGAAAAATACAAATTTCACTGCTAGAATGTAAACTTAAATTTGGCACACACATAGTACATTACCTGGAATAAAGTATAGGATACTTTTTATTCCTATAACCAAAAAGGGGGTGGAGACAAATACAAATTTCACTGGAAAATGTAAACTGCAGCCATTCTTACATTGTTACACTGGAGGTGTGTTTAGCTTCTAAGGGCACAATGGTTAATTTGCATATATTCTGCAGTGATGCCCTGGGAGACATCTCAAGCTCACTCCAACCTGAATTATCGCAAATTCTTTCTGTTTTAAGAAAGCAAACTTTTGTTTTTCTTAACATCTTAGTAAGGGGGCTTTTAGGACCATTGTAGTCCCTTACACACTCCAATGAGTTCTGGGTCACCATGAGCAGGCTGGTTAGTCTGTACCTCTCGGTGTTACAAGCCCTACTGCATAGAGCCAAATTAATCCATGACATGCACTGATGAGGATCAACCAATCCAAAACAGTCTGTATGCATGTTGGATTATTATGGCTCTGTACAAATTAACAAACTGACACATCATTGCATTCTAGCAGTTCTGGAGGTGTGTTTAGCTTTTAAGGGTAACATTGGTTAATTTGCATATATTCAACAGAGATGCACTGGGTGACATTAAGCTCACTCCAACCTGAATTATCGCAAATTCTTTCTGTTTTAAGAAAGCACACTTTTGTATTGCTTACACTGTCAATAGCAGGGTTCTTAAACTTTGCACAGTTGGTCACTGGGTGACTGGGATTAATATTCAGAAAAGTGGGTGGAGCCTACAAAAGCTAATCAAAATTCACCTATTGATTTTCAAAGGAGTGGAGCCACAGCCAATTAGATTTATTTCATTTCAATGCCAATTATTGATGTCAAAGACCGCAAAGCTCACAAACTAGGTCATCCTTGAGTAATTGTGTGTTAGGATTAGAAAAAGTGGGCAGAGCTAACACTAGCCATTTACATACCCGGGCAACGCCGGGCGACCAGCTAGTGGGACATAAATGAGTATGGTTTGCTATGATGCTCCTATGTCATCATGCAAGTCAGATAAGCCCAGGAAAACATTCTCCTCCTTATCTGCCATATCTCAATTATGGAATTTAAATATATCTAAATAAAGTCTTAGTTTCCTTTTTCTTTTCTTCGTTTCTTTTTCCTATTTTCATTTAAATGACTATCTGTTGACTTTCTGCTGATGGTGTCTTCTGTTCTTCTGCACAGCATTTTTTGGAAAGTACCTCAATGAATACAATGGTAGTTATATCCCCCCGGGATGGAGAGAATGGCTTGGACTGATCAAGAACTCGAGATTCTATAATTATACAATGTGCAGAAATGGATACAAGGAAAAACATGGATTTGAGTATGAAAAGGTATGTTTCTGGTTTTATTTAATGGATGTTTTTTTTTTTATTATGAATTGAGTTCTTCTGTTGGAGTTCTTTTCATGAATTTGTTCCAGTGGAGCAAGTGTCACCATGGTCTGGTGTTGGTCATGGAGAGATTCCAAAGACATAACAACAAAAGTTGTTTAGGTAATACCTTTAATGGCTAACTGTACAATATTTCTTTGCAAGCTTTCAAAACTTTAAGTTACCTCCTGGGTCAAGGCTTTAGATTCGACACCATCAGCAGCGATAGTTTACCAGGGTTTCAGATCCTGTTCGTTTAATATTACACGAGGTACTCGTCAGGGCTGCCCACTGTCCCCACTACTCTTCGCCCTTAGCCATTCTGATCTGTAACACATCAGAAATACAAGGCATTCAGTTAGGTAACAGAATGCACAAAATCGCATTATTTGCAGATGACCTGATAATGTGTATCACTCACCCTACTAGATCCCTTCTTTCACTAACCAATATTTTAAAACAATTTGGAAAGGTTTCAGGACTCCATATTAATCCCACGAAATCAAAGGCACTGAACATATCTTTACCTCCTTTGTTAATGCAGGCCCTCCAAGATGCTTTTGAATTTCAAGTAGAGGATTGTAAACTCTCATACCTGGGTATATACCTTACCAACTCCTATGACACGCTATTTCGGTTAATTATCCTCCTTTAGCCCAGGGTCTCTGTAAAATGCTGGAGTGCTGGAAGGGGTATTCAATCTCATGGATGGGTAGAATCGCGGCCAAATGACCTTCCTCCCAAAACTTATTTATTCCTTACTCCCTGTCTCTGTTCCTTCAGCATTTCTTGAAACCCTTCAAAACAAGGTTAACAATTTTATATGGGGCACAAAAAAAACCTCGCTTTAAGAAAAGATAGGAGTTTTGAATCAGGATGATACCATTTATTGGCTAACTTAGAGATGGATAAACAGTGAGCTTTCGGCTTATAAAAAGCCTTTGTCGGACTGGTATTTGCTTCTATTATGGTCTAAGGGGGGCATAGGTGTCCCTGATCTGAAACTATACTATAAAGCTGCTCAACTGGCTTCATTGACCAGTTGGCATGCAAGTGAAGAGAGGCCTTCCTGGGTCAATATAGAGGAACACAGTGTTCTTCCTATTAAATTACAAAATATTCTCTGGATTCCCCCTTCTACTCGAAATAAACTTTCTCACCCTATAATTAGAAATTCTCTTGCAATATGGGATAGTTGTAAGTATTCGGGGAAACTTATGTCACCACACCGCTCCTTGGCATCCTTCCTGGGCAGCCCCTCTTTCCCAGCTGGCTTGGCATCACCTACTAGCTACCACTGGTGGTCCCAAGCTAAATTAACAAGAATTTGCGATCTCACAAATGACCAGGGGGTTAAATCTTTAACCTATCTGAAGGAGAAACACAACTTACCCCCCAATGAATACTTCAGATATATGCAAATAGCTCACTTTTTAAAAACTAATTTACCCGACACCTCCTCTCTCTCAGAACATCATATGAGGCTATCTGTGCTACAGACCCATTCTCCCCAGGTACAATCTCCATGATATACAAGGACCTGTCAAGAATGTTCTCTGAGCGTAAACCTGAATATATAAAAAAATGGGAAAAAGAACTGGGCATCACAATTGAAATTGATGATCTGCAAGATATCTGGAATAATATTCCCCATGTCTCAATAAATGTTGATCTGATTGAAGTCAACTACAAACTACTATTTCAGTGGTATCTAGTCCCCCAAAGGCTGTCAAAGATTAAAACAAACTCTTCTCGCAACTGCTTTAGGGGCTGCACGGAGGTTGGTACCAACACTCACATTTGGTGGCAATGCAAAAAAGCACATAGGTTATGGATAAGAGTTTGTGCCTGGGCTTCGTCATTACTCAATGCCCCAATCCCCAAAAATCCTGTCCACACACTCTTAGGCCTTCCATACCCGAATCTGACCCCCACTCAAAACGCTCTGATTAATTTTATCTTTACAGCAACGAAATTAACAATAGCCGCTTCCTGGAACTCCACAACCCTGTCTTTCGACCGGGTTAAACAACGACTCTGCCACATTTTATTTTTTGAAAAACTTAACGCTAGACTAATGGACAACATGAAAAAATTTGATAAAATATGGACTCCACTCACAAATATATACTAGGGTCCGAGATGAATTTCCGACTCAGACACTATTAACCTGGGCTAATTATTATTATCATTATCTGTTTAGTGCGAAACTTTCTCTCTCAGTGTTGTATAATATGACACAGTAATTTAGCTATTGATTTTGTTCTTGTTTATGTTAAAACCAATAAAAACTATTGAAATATAAAAAACTTTAAGTTACTTCTTCAGGCATGATACAGAACTGGATCAGATTCATGTTAGGGAAAGTGGACTATTATAGGGACATTGGACAATGATTGGGAAAGTAAACCGTGATTCAAGATTGTGAGTTCCTGCTGTGAGGAACACTTAGTGACACGACCATGTAAAAAACATGTACACATGCATATCTCATCGTGGTACGTGTCTCTCCAGATACCCTTTAATCTAATGCCTGCTATTTACAATGACATTTCCCCTCAGATAGACAGGTCAAATCGATTATTTCCGACAGGTCTGATCTGATTTCTGATCGTTTTTCCAATCACTTCTATATTTCTATATCTATTGATTCAACCCCATCTATCTGATGGGAAGTTGCATGTTGTGTACCAGGCATAATATAGGTACAGCATACTTTGAAGACCATCCATAGCAATAAGCAGTATACTTGTAGCTGAAGAAATGTTGTACATCGTGCTACATATAGCACTGCTTCAGTTCAGTGTACCTATTATTTTTACAAGCATGTTCTGTAGAGTTCCTTGTGGTTTTATGGTATATATGGATTATATAAGCATAGATGAGACCTCTGATGGATCCTTTCCTGGCTGCAGTAACACAGGGGCACCTGTGATATGTAATCTATGCTTCTGCTCATAAGTCGGGTAGCAAGCAGATCTGTTTTCAGTCACATCATTTAACTGACAAGCTTCTTAAATTGATGGCTACATTTTATACTTCTGTAGAAGCTTAGATAAATATTTAACCTTCACAGAGGACCTCTTTAAGCTTTTTATCATAGATAATTCCAGATCTTCCAGGAAATGTTAACAATCGAAGTCTAAATTGCTGACGGTAATGCTGATTCATAAGCCACTTTTCGTATTGTGAGCCCTGACCTCTTGTTGACGTTACTGAATGGTTCCCCCCCTCCCGCCATATCTTTCACCAGATGTTCTTAAGTCTCCGTCATGCACGTCAATTTGGTATGTAATATTTTTAGATTGTTTGTTATGACAAAAGTGGTTTGTTTTTGGCATGAAGACGCTCAGCTGATGATGTCTGGAGAGCGACAAAAAAAAGTTTCATCCTGTGAAACTTCAGTAAAATGGGAGGCGGAGGGAGCAACGTAAGCCCTTCTTGGGATCTGTAATGTTTCGATAAATGTTACCACGTATTTCCATCCATAAAACACATAAACAGGACCTCTGCCCATGCGGCTTTCATTAGGCTTTGGAGAAAAAAGAAAACTACTGTCAAGTCTCTCTCAGGGCAATACAATTAGAATGGATATGTAAGGAATAACGAGGTTCTGGGAAGACTTCTTCAGCTAAAGACTTAAGTCTTAACAAAAGGCTCAGAAAGTGTGCCAAGCTGACCAGCCCACAGCCGTGAGGATTCCAGCGAGACACTAACTGCTGCGAGCCATGAGCCTTTCACCGAGCTTGCCGCTTGCTGCGATCCCGGCAGCCAGTGACACAGATGTTCCACTTATGGCATTTGACCCATGTAATAGGATTGCACATAAGATTACAAGCTTAATGGTGCTCATCCCCTTAGGTCCTGGAAGATATATACGGCATCAAATTAATTCAGCATAACCACCCTTCAGCATTTCTTGATGTATTCTCTTCACTAAGCTGCTTCGGTTTTGTGGTTTCCGTAGGCTGTATGGACTCATTTTCAACGCTATGTCTTTCAATTATTTTACTATGTACAGTAGCTAAAGAGGCAGATGACAAGCGTCTTATCCTCTGCGTATATTTTTAAATGATTTTGGTTTTATATAGTGACATTGCTTTTCATAGTAGATACAGTCCAAGGATGCCAAGATACAATAGAATGCCCAGACAAGCTTATAGTCTGACGGGATAATAGATAGAAACTAGAAGTAATGGGAGGGGGTGGTAAACTGTGTCTGATAGGGCCGGCGCTTCCATAGAGGCAAAGGGGGCAATTGCCCCATAGCCTGTAGGGGCCCCCCAAGGTCTCTCCCTCCCAACATACCTGTGCTCCCCAGGGACCCTGCAATAAAGCAATGAAAGACTGACAGAGGCGCACGCCTGCTGGGAAAGGTGAGGCACTACTCTGCTAAAGACATTGCAGGGGCCCCGGCCCCCGAGGGCACAGTTAAGTTGGTGTGTGATCTGGGGGAGGGGGCAGCCAGCTCAGGGGACCTGGGGGGGGGGGAGAATTAGGCTGAAACAAAGGGTCCCTAATGCTGGTTTTTGGTTGTGGGGAGATCTTTTTTTTGGGGGGGGGGGCAGGTTAATCTTGCCCAGGGGCCCTATTATTACTAGAACCAGCCCTAGTATCTGAGATGGTGTTGTGTTAGTGCAGTGGTCTTCAACCTTCTCCAAGTCATGACACACCACAGCGATGTAACATGTGTTTCAAATGAAACCATAATCCAGCAATAATAGGCAGGTCTGATAAACTGGTATGCGTGGAAATTGCACATGTACTTCCACGTGTTGTTTTCAGACACCACGTACGAAGCGCCACAGTCCAGGTTGTTCACTGCAGTACAATATAAAAAATATGAACAGTGGGCGGTGTTTAAAAACAATGCAGCAGGCAGTCCCAATTGTTTTTTTCAGCACATACAATGCAAGCGAAAAATCACACGTAATGAGAACGGCTGCCTGTGACCCATTGATTGACTGTGTGTGTGTGAACCCTACCTAAAAAGTTTGGAGAAGTGGCCTTTCCATATTTTTCAAACAGTGAGTGGAGGGAATGTCTCTTACCTCTCTTTGCTCTCTAGTGGCTGGAACATTTAGATCAGTTTTTCAGAATGGAAGATGCTGGCAGCATTATGCATTGAGGAAAGGCTCAAGTGAGGTAAGTATGCTGTCCTCAGAGACAGATTAAGCTGAAATGGGGCCCTAGGCAAGTAAAAACTTTGGGCCCACCCTTGGTGGCCACCTGGCTTTTTTGGGTAAAATTTGGTGAGAGCTAGCGTCAAAAAGGCCCTCAGTCTCTATCCAGGCCCTAGGCAACTGCCTAACTTGCCTTGTGGATGATTCAGCTCTGACTGTCCTGCTATTATAGGCACCCAGGTAATGCCCCAGTGTCTGCACTGCATATATGTATTACACACTGGAAAGAACTGCTTAGCGAGAACCTACGGCATTCACCAAATCCTGCTGAAGCCGGCTATAAATTTGATACATAAATTAACATTACAGAGGAATTTAGTGGTCTTTTAAGTTCGGCATAGCTGACATATTTCTTGGATAGCACTAGTAGTTTATTCTCTGTTTGCGACTGTAGCCTCAAGCTGATTGTACGATGTCCATAAAACAAATTATTCCTTTGCTTATATATAGTTTTGTAGCTGGATAGTAACAGTGGCAGCCAGGCCTGTGTAGTAAACACAAGAGGGGACTTCCACCTGGATCGCTTATCTTATGAGAACAGTAGAGCGCAGCTTTTGTCCCCTGGGCTCTGCCTTTGCAGCTGTTCTGAGCTACAAGTGTGCGTCATGTGACCACTTGTCTGTTTGCTGCTCGCTTGTTACAGACTGCAGGCTAGTGCTGGTGGCAGGTGGTTTAATTTAAAAATTCATCTTTATTCCCAGCCCCCTCCATCCCCGTTTCATTTCCTCAACTTCCCTGAGACACACAATTTCCGCCAAGCGTCGTGCCTCTAAGTTAAGCCCACTTATTTGTAAATTGGCTTTCTCTTTAATGTCAGCAGCTGCATGAAGTTCATGCCTGCGCTGTCCTTAATGGCCTGAACTTACCAGTGACACTTCTACTGGTCCCGCTGGTAGTGCTGAAGTCACACGTACTATTACCAATGGAAACAATGAAATCTGAAGAAAAAATGCTTATCTGTTTGTTTGTTTGTTTGTTTTTTACTTATTTTTTATATGCAGTTCTTACTATTACTAAGGGCTCTTTCACATTAGGGCAGATTTTCTGCGTTTCAACGCAAAGGATGAAGTTTGCGTTACCCAAGGTGAAATGAAAGTCCATAGACTTTCATTTTAGCTTTCACATATAACGCAGCCTTTTTGTGCGTTGCGTTCCACTGCACCCAGGCGCAGTTTTTTGGCCAACGCTAGCTTCATGCGTTACAATGTTAGTCAATGTAAAACGCACACTATGCGCGTTTTTAATCCGTTAACGCAGGCAATCAGTCCCAGAATGCAACAGAGGAACAATGTAGAAAGTTGACAACTAAAAGAAGAAAAAATTACCTGCGTTTTTCTATGTGCAGTAACGCATTGAAAACGGATTAAAAACGCACACTCACTGCAGTGCAACGCATATCAAAACGCAGTAAAAGGCATACAACAAAACGTATGCTTTGAGCGTTCTCCAACGCAAGCTCTGATGTGAAAGAGCCCTAAGTAACCTCAGAACTTTTTGTGCATATTTTATGTTTGGAGGTGTGTGTGAAATATTAAAATGATTGATGCTGTATTAAAACCATGTTCCAGATAAAAGGGTAAATGGATGCAATGCAGTATAGGAAATTATTTACCTGCCAATAGATTTGTAATAGTCAGCGATTCCTGCAAGAAAGGCCACACCCTCGAAATGTGGCTCGGCCAGGAGAGAAGATGTATAACTAGAGATAGAGATGTTGTGGAGGGGTTGGGGCCCCTCGGGGCCCCTCTTAGTGTAATTGCAATCAGTGTGTGATGGATGGGGTGGAAGGGATGGAGGGGCGCACTTGGGTGTCTCAGCCTCGGGTGCTCGAAGACCTTGTCCCGTCTCTGCGTGTCTGTATAGCAAACTTTTGAAAACTGCCAGTTAAGATGATCCGCAATGATGTTTTAGGCAATAAATATGTAAAGTGTGGGCCAATAATACAAAACAAAGCTCATCAACATGAAATACTAATGTCCCTCCATTGCCTAGTAAGTCACCTAGCATAACCCCCTCCCAAATGAAAACTAATTTTCCTCTACCTTGTCGTAGCAAAGCCACCCTATTCCCCCAGTACACAACTCACATAACAAAAAAGAAAAAAAAAATCTTCCCCACAAGCGACCTAGTCCTTCAACCAATCAGAGCGTAGCTAGGGCTTTCAGCGCCCGGGGACAAAGACTATTAATGCGCCCCCTAAGGGGAAGGCTGCGCCGCGCCACAAAAGGGGCGTGGCATATAATAAATGTGGGCGTGGTTATGGGTGGAGCCAAATGTACAGGAAGTTAGCAGGCTCATGCACACCCACCCTCCCTCAGTATGTACCTTCCAGCATGTTCCAAGACAAATTCAGCAATCATGAGCCCCCCCCCCATCAAGACAAATTCAGCGATCTTGAGGCCCCCAACAAATCATGAGGCCCCCAACAAGACAAATTCAGAGATCTTGAGGCCCCCAACAAGACAAATTCAGCGATCTTGAGGCCCCCAACAAATCATGAGGCCCCCAACAAGACAAATTCAGTAACCATGAGGCCCCCAACAAGACAAATTCAGCAGTCATGAGGCACATAAATAGACAGCATTTCACATAAATAGGCAGAATGCCCCCTTAATATGGTAGACACCTCTCACCTGGCAGCAGTTCCCCAAAATACACTCAATCCGACAGCAGTGGTTCCCCAAAAATAGGTAGCCCCAGGTCTGAAGGTGTCCCCAGAATAGGTGGCCAGCAGTATAGATGTCCCCAGAATAGGTGGCCAGCGGTATAGATGTCCCCAGAACAGGTAGCCAGGGGTAGAGATGTCCACAGAACAGGTAGCCAGGGGTATATGTGACCAGTATATGTAGCGAGGTGTATATGTGCCCAGTATATGTAGCCAGGTGTATATGTGCCCAGTATATGTAGCCAGGTGTATATGTGTCCAGTATATGTAGCCAGGTGTATATGTGTCCAGTATGTGTAGTCAGGGGGTATATGTGCCCAGTATATGTAAGCAGGGGGTCAGTGTTCTTCCCAGGTTCTTTTAGCCGGGTGCTCCACCCGGCTAGTTTTGGTGAGCACCCGGCTGTCATCTCTTCTGAGTTGTGCAGAGAAGCGCCGGCCCAGTATTCCCTCATCTTGCCCCACCCAGCTACTTTTCCATGCCACCCGTCTGGAAAAAAAATTCTGGGGGGAAAACTGGGGGTATATGTCCCCAGTATATGTAGGCAGGGGGTATATGTCCCCAGTATATGTAGGCAGGGGGTATATGTCCCCAGTATATGTAGGCAGGGGGTATATGTCCCCAGTATATGTAGGCAGGGGGTATATGTCCCCAGTATATGTAGGCAGGGGATATATGTCCCCAGTATATGTAGCCAGGGGGTATATGTCCCCAGTATATGTAGGCAGGGGGTATATGTCCCCAGTATATGTAGCCAGGGGGTATATGCGCCCAGTATATGTAGGCAGGGGGTATATGTCCCCAGTATATGTAGCCAGGGGGTATATGCGCCCAGTATATGTAGGCAGGGGGTATATGCACCCAGTATATGTAGGCAGGGGGTATATGCACCCAGTATATGTAGGCAGGGGGTATATGTCCCCAGTATATGTAGGCAGGGGGTATATGTCCCCAGTATATGTAGGCAGGGGGTATATGTCCCCAGTATATGTAGGCAAGGGGTATATGTCCCCAGTATATGTAGGCAGGGGGTATATGTCCCCAGTATATGTAGGCAGGGGGTATATGTCCCCAGTATATGTAGTCAGGGGGTATATGTCCCCAGTATATGTAGGCAGGGGGTATATGTCCCAGTATATGTAGTCAGGGGGTATATGTCCCCAGTATATGTAGGCAGGGGGTATATGTCCCCAGTATATGTAGGCAGGGGGTATATGTCCCCAGGATATGTAGGCAGGGGGTATATGTCCCCAGTATATGTAGGCAGGGGGTATATGTCCCCAGTATATGTAGGCAGGGGGTATATGTCCCCAGTATATGTAGGCAGGGGGTATATGTCCCCAGTATATGTCGGCAGGTGTGTCCCCCCAGCAGGAGGGAAGCAGCGCAGTGGAGGGAGAGCTATGGGCACAGTGGGGAGGGGCAGACGTCTCCCGGCCCCTTCCCTCACTTTTGGGGGCTCTCCCTCCCTCGCTGTCCCCTCCACAACTAATTTCCGTCCGGTTGGCTGGCAGCGGTGGGCGGGACTTACCTGCGACTCGTCGCAGCGCCGGATGGATCTGCCGCTACTCTGGTATAGTCCAGACCAGAGCAGCGGCTGGAGGACCCGAACTTCCGGCGCTGGAGCGAGACGGAGGTAAGTCCCGCCCGCCGCTGCCAGCCACCCGGACATTAGTTGTGGAGGGGACAGCGAGGGAGGAAGAGCACCTAAGTTGAGAGAAGGAGGGGGGAGATGGCCCCCCTTCTCCACCGCTGCTCACAGCTCTCCCTCTTCTCTGCGCTGCTCCCCTCCCAAAAAAAAAAAAAACCCCTGCACCTCAGCTGGGCGCCCTCGGGGACCCGGCGCCCCTGGGCACCTGTCCTACCCCGACCCCCCCTAGCTCCGCGTCTGCATCCAATATATATATTCCCATGTGGAAGCAGAGATTCTTTTGGGGGGCCAAAATACCATCATGTTTGGTTTATATTCAGGTCATCTTGGCTACTCCCAGGATCCACTTAAAAAACATTTGGTGCACTAGCCTTTTCCTATGCAGTGCCTACTCTATGGAACCCACTTCCACAATCAGTGCGAGAGGCTCCTTCTCTGGACAGCTTTAAAGAGAACCCGAGGTGTGTTTAAAGAATTTTATCTGCATACAGAGGCTGGATCTGCCTATACAGCCCAGCCTCTGTTGCTATCCCAAACCCCCCTAAGGTCCCCCTGCACTCTGCAATCCCTCATAAATCACAGCCGTGCTGTGAGGCTGTGTTTACATCTGTAGTGTCAGTCTCAGCTGCTCCCCCGCCTCCTGCATAGCTCCGGTCCCTGCCCCCGTCCCTTCCCTCCAATCAGCAGGGAGGGAAGGGATGCAGGCGGGGACTGGAGTTCTGCAGGAGGCGGGGAGAGCAGCAGACTGACACTATAGAGATAAACACAGCCAGCTCTGACAAGCTGTTTGTCAGCAGCATGGCTGTGATTTATGAGGGATTGCAGAGTGCAGGGGGACCTTAGGGGGGTTTAGGATAGCAAAAGAGGCTGGGCTGTATAGGCAGATCCAGCCTCTGTATGCAGATAATATTCTTCAAACCCACCTCGGGTTCTCTTTAAAGAGACACTGAAGCGAAAAAAAAATATGATATAATGAATTGGTTGTGTACTATGAATAATTACTAGAAGATTAGCAGCAAAGAAAATATTCTCATATTTTTATTTTCAGGTATATAGTGTTTTTTCTAACATTGCATCATTCTCCAATATGTGCAGATTACACAACACTCTGCATTCAAAATTATTCTTTCAGAGCAGTCTGTGAACTAATGACCTCTCCTCTTGTAGATAAAAAGAAAACTGTTCACTTACAGTTGAGATAATAAAAGTCAGAAGACAGCCCTCTCCACGACTTTGAAAATCGTAGAGATTAATGGCTTTTTTGCATAGAGATAACAACTGGAGTTTCTTAACTCTTCTTGTACTGGAAACAATTACACTGATGTATCTGATCTTAATGTTTTATTTCTTAGCTGTGCTACACATACAAATCATAATATCATAATTTTTTTTTCGCTTCAGTGTCTCTTTAAGAAAAGGATACAAACCGAAAAGGCTACAAATGTACCCGTTTTTACTTTTTTTTCATTGTTTAATCAGTGGAAAAATAGGTTGCGTATCTCCTGTAATTGATAATCCTTCCTGCAGATTAAATTGCTATAATACCAGTCTGCAGTCTGCTGTGCGTAACCAGCTGACGTAGGCGCGGAAGAGATTGTCATTATATCTTAATACGGTAACACCATCCTGCTTTTGTCTCAGCCTTTCATATTACACTCCACAGCCTTTGATTAAAATTGCATTTTAGAAAATAGCAGCAAGTTGAAGACCAACCATGTCACACGTTAATCAAGCATCTCAAGTTTCACCGATAGCCTTATCAAAGGTTTTCTTTGGCAACTGATAGAGGTGCCGTTAAGACAGGTATCTGGGTTCATCAGTGTGGCATACACTCTTCCTCCTCTAACAATATGTTACTTCCATTTGTTTAACAAATGTTAATTGCACATAGATTTGGAAGGCCAAACTATTCACTTATGTGACGTTAAGAATCTGGCCCTGCACGGGAAATTAAAACTGTTCCCTCTAAGAAAAATACCCATATTGGAAATATTTTAGCAAACTAAAGCTAGATTTTCTTCACCTCTGGTAATTGTTTGTGAATATCTCTGTGGGGATGGGGAAGGAGGGGGGGGGGGTGTATAAGTGCTTTACCGTGTGGTTGGATAGTGTTTGGGCTCTGCCTTCAAGCACCTATTCAGTAAGGAGTGATTGGGCTAGACTCCCTAACTGCTACTGCCTGCTGTGTGCACCCTAATGGCTGCAGCTCAAGCGCTTTGAGTCCACCAAGGAGAAAATTGCAATATACATGTTATTTGTCTTGTCTTGCAAAAATAGTTATCTAACATGCCTCCTAGCCACTTTCCCTACCTGCTAATCCTCCCATCTTGTCCACTCGCAGGCACCAGTTACTAATGGATATAAAAATCTGGGACTTTGTGTTCATCCAGCCCCACTGCACCAGTCTGGCTGCTGGGCTTACTTTGCATTAAAAAGTGGACCTATTCTCCACTGAAATGGAGATCAATGGCCTTTTACTCAACAGTACCACCTAGCAACTGGAGTCAGTGATGGATATGGATGAAAACAAGAAATGTCCTGGCTCTTCAGACAGGGCCGCCATCAGGGCAGTACAAGTAGTACAGTGGTAGCCCCAAAAAGGCCCCAGCTCATAGTCAGTACTTTATTCTCCTGCGGCGTGACCTTTTTAAGCCACGTGAGCTGTGCTGCATACTGTTGTCCCTCCCTCCACCTGCCATGTGATTGGACAATATATTGCACTGTGGGGGAAAGATGTGATGGACAGCTCCCTGCCTTAGGGCCTGTTCAGACTATGCGCGTTCCTAGCCGTTTTCAGGGAACACGTACGGGTACCAAAAACGCATAGAAACGGCTTCTAATGCTTTTGAATGGGCTAGTTCACATGTATGCGTATGAGACGCATACGTTTCATATCCGCATTGCTGCATGCAGTTCTGTGCGTCACGCATAGAAACGGACGCAATGAAAGTCTATGGACGCGTATCAAAAACGCGTTTTTAGCGTACGTTTCCCTCTGCGGTTCCCATAATTATTTTTATTCTCCTGGGTCACGTGTGTGTGCAAAACGCATTAGAAAACGCATTAGAACGCAAGAAAAACGCATGCGTTTTTCAACTTGCGTTTCTTTGATTTTATACGCGTGCTTCATACGCTGACAGTCTGAACAGGCCCTTACTCATGAGTACTCTAAATCATAGCTCCCAACTGTCCCTCTCTTGGAGGGACAGTCCCTCTTTGGGAGCCTCTTTCCTCCTAATTTGTCCCTCTTTCTATGTAAATATACCGTATATATTTCTCTACTAAAAAATGTTTCACTGTAAATTTTATTCCCATCCTTTAAATGTATATATTACTAATTTTAAAATGTTAATATGAAGGATAATGAACGGGATAGAAAGGACCAGTGTGGTTTGAATTATTAAACAGCATATTTTTCTTATGAAATCTTTATGGTATGCATGACTCCTGGTTTGACAGGGGCGTGATCAGGGGTGTGACAGGGGCGTGATCAGGGGTGTGGCTTAAGTGTCCCTCTTTCTCATCTCAAAAAGTTGTGAGGTATGCTCTAAATATCAACACAATAGTGAGACACGACCAGTACAGTACATGTGTTTCGCTTATTTCATGTCTTATACTCTGGGTAATGTTTAAATGGTAATGTTATATTTTCTTTTTTAATTTGCAGGACTATTTTACAGACCTGATTACCAATGACAGTATAAGTTATTTTAAACTGTCAAAAAAGATATACCCCCATCGGCCAATCATGATGGTCATCAGTCACGCGGCACCACATGGGCCCGAGGATTCCGCTCCACAGTTTTCAGAACTCTTCCCAAATGCGTCACAACATATGTGAGTAGATTCTTGGATCAGCTCTTCTGTTGCAGTCCAGAGAACTTTGGAATTGAATTTCCTGGAACAAAGCTATTGATTCCTTTATGTGTGTGTGTTTTTCATCGTTTTTGTTTTTATAAATGCTGTGTTTTTTGTTTGTGCTCAGAGAAGCAGATTACTCAGAAAAAAAGTTTTTACAGATTTCAGTAAAAGATTTAAGTGAACCAGACACACAATGATTATGAGAATATGAAATTCCACTCTGAAATTGATCTAACAGGGAAATTTTAGCAACGTGGAAATGGTGATTGGCCTGTTATGTAAAGCCAATGTTCAGGCAAGTCAGAAAAACTATTTTATGGTTAAGTCCTTAAAGGAATCATCAGGCAAAATATACAAAATGTGATCTACTTACCCAGGGCTTCCTCCAGCCCCTGGCAGCCGATATGTCCCTCGCCGTAGCCTTGGTGGCTCCCGTTCCCCTCCGTTGGAGATGCCGACCACTCTAGGTCAGCATCTACTGCACCTGCGCGAGAGCTGCTCGTGGCCGTGCTGACGTGGTTAGGAGTGTACTGAGCAGTACACTCAGAACCACGTCGGCTGGTAAGTAGATCTCATTTTGTATATTTTGACTGATAATTCCTTTAAGACATTATTATCCATGTACCATAGCCTCTCTCTTTCATTAACAGCTCCCTTGGGCATCAGTTTCCCTTTTTCATGTGTTACTCCCCATTTTCATCCTCCTCTTTCATGTGTAGCAACCCCTCTTTCATGTTCATGTGCCCCCTTGGGCTACAGCCGCCCGCCGCCCGGGCCTTTGTGACCTTTCCAGAAATCCGGCCCTGGAGAATGGTAACGGTCACGATGTTGGCAGGTGTTTTAGGTCAAAGTCGGTTATTTGGACATTGCCCAGAGTGTAATTTGGGTGCCTGTTGCACCCGATAATTTATATTTTTTAGGCAGTGCGAAAATCGGGTTAGGCATCGATAGAGAGATGATTCAAGTGAGAATAGGATAAGGGTTAGCGATAGTAAAATACTAGTAAAAATTATTGATATTTTACTACCATGTTACTCATTGCCAAATAGTACAATATTTCACTAGCGGCTACCCCAGCGCCCAAGTTACCACTGCAGCCTTTTGTATGCATTTAAGGTAGCTGCATATTGGCAGCCATTATACTGGTCTTGGGTGGAATTACTGAGTTCTGGCTCATGAGTATGAAAAAACAAGAAAAAAAAGTTGGTGCCATTTAGGCATATGTTTAAGTAAAAAACAGCATTCCGCTTGTAATATAATGAATATATGTTGTTCAGGGTGTATCCACATATAAAATTAAAAAGCTCTAAATCTAAAAAAATTAAAAACAATGCTGACGAGATTGGGTATCAAAACCTTCCCTGGAAAGAATAATTCAAATAAAGAAAAATATGATGAATAATGGTCCAACAGATGGCTCAGCCAACAAAATGTAATCAAAAACTGAACGGATGGATACTGTAATAGTGATAAATGTATCAACCAATTGTATGCATTGCCATGTAATTTTATGCAATTTTATGCATTGCCATGTAAAGCAGCAAAATCTACTTATATGATAAAATGTGGGGCTGTTGGGTGTTGTGTATCCTAAACTATTAAAAAACAAAACAAAAAAAACAACCCTAATTTTGAACTAGAAACCACTCAGTTGATGAGGCTTATAAGTACTACAATACATACATTTATAATGTGAACTTACCCAACTCTACAAATCAACAAAAAAGGCTTACAAGCAGACAACAGAACCTTTCAATTTTTTTTCTGGGTGGACATGAGCTTAGATTCTTAGGGTTTTTTTTCCATCACATATTTTTTTTTACCTTCCCGTTCTCACCTGCCTTGGAACAGCAAAATAGTCATAATGTCCTTCTCTTATCCAAAATAGGAATCTTTCTGTTATATGCATGCTGTGAAAAACTTGTTAATGTAGCTAAAAGAAAAACGCTTCCCACAATCACACTTGCATTGTACAGTTCCTACAGTTAACTACCTGAAGACCGCTCCACGCCCATGGGCGTTGTCGCGGTGGCAGCCCCAGGACCACCTAACGGCAATTGGTGTCAAGTCCTGGGACTGCATCTTGCAGGAGATCGCGCGCAGGCTGCGTGCACATCTCCTGCTCGGGGGGCGGAGCTCCGCCCCGCCTTCAGTCTCCGAGCGGCAATTGCCGCTTGGGAGACTGTGAGTCGGCGAAACCGCCACCTTTACAGTTAGTACAGCGCTGCGATCAGCAGCAGCGCTGTACTGGGGACAGCTGTGTGACATGGCTGTCCCCCTGGGGGACAAGAGAGCAATCGCCTCTCATAGGCAGAAGCCTATGACAGTGGATCACCAGGATTGGCTTCCTGGGGGGGAGAGGGAGGGGTTTAAAAAAATGTATAGTAAAAAAACAACAACACTAACATAAATATTTATTTAAAAAAAAAATAGATGCCACCAACAGAGAGCTCAAGGGGGGGGGGGGGGGGGATCACTTGTGTGCTGTGTTGTGCGGCCCTGCAACTTGGCCTTAAAGCTGCAGTAAACAATAAAAATGCCTGGTCTTTAGGGGGTGTTAACACAGTGGTCCTCAAGTGGTTAAGCAAAGGCACCCAGACCAGTTAAAGAGAGAAAATGGGAAGTACAGGATGCAGGGACCTATTTTAGAAAAAAAAATGGTTTACATATATTTTGGGAGCACAATTTTTGGCAATTTTTTTATTGTTTGGATGTTACAACCCCCATTTGATCATTTTTATCTACAATGGAAATGGCATCTGTAGAACTTGATTCTTGCATGAGATCCTTTCAGATGTCGCCAAACCAATGTTTAAAAAAACAGTATTTCACTATTAAAATTTTTCAACTAAAAGACACTACCATTACCGGTAAATAACAGGGCAAACCAATACCCCCGACAGGTTAGAGTTCACTATTGGAAAGTTTAGAGTGAAAATTTCTGTTTATTACACTTGCCTTTCTGTGATTGGTTCCCTTCAGCATCGCCCTGTTCACAGAACTATTAATTCACCTTTATTTATTCCTATTGAAAAACGTGCACATCTGGTTGAACCATTTAGCTTGTGTTTATAAATCCGCACCTTCGGGGTCACTTGGTAACATTAAGCTTATTAAGTCATTGGTAACATTGGTAACAAAGTACGTTGAATCATTCTCAAATACTTTTCTTTTATGCTCATTGAGAATCATTTAAGTGAATGAGTCAGTCTTTAAATTATTTATTTTTTAGCGTTTTAATTACATAATCCACCCTTCCATGTGTGCTGGAAAAATGTTCTCAATCCCTTTCTTAGATTTTTTGTTCTATAAAATAAAAACATTTGAAATGTCATTGGCTCAATAAAACAGGAAAGACCTAAGGAAAAAAAAGCTGTTCCAAGAGCATTTCTCCAAGTGATAATATACTTGGAAGCTTGTGGCAGGGGTGTAACCTGCTCCGACTTCCAAGAGATGTTCCCTCTAGATTGTTAAGCCTCAGATATGTGCTACGTTGTTTTGATCTGTTCTGCAGCTTTCTCTTCAGTTTTAACTTAAAAGACCACTATCAATAACAATTGTAAAATTTAAAATACATGTGTACAATAAGTACATTTTCCCAGATGTTTAAAATGCACTATAAATTACTTTTCTTCTATGTTCCTGTCACTTACAGTAAGCAGTAAAATCTGACATCTGACAAATTTTGGACTAATGCATCTCCTCATGGTGGGATTGTCAGGATTTTTTTAAAGCACTTAGTGATGTAGCGAACATCAAATTTTCAGTTTGCGAATGCAAATGTTCCCGAACTGGCTGTTCGCGGCGGGCTCTATAGATTTAAATGGTAGGCGAATGGCTGCCAATTTAAGCAGTTAATAGCAAACGGGGAACGTGCTAGAAACACCAACTTTTTTCAAAAAGACCTTTTAGTTTTTGAGAAAATCGATGTTACAGTTAGAGGGAAAAAAAGTAGCAAAGTTACTATGGTAAAACTACATATAATGTATTAACCTCCCTGGCGTTTGATTACGCGTAGCGCACGGCCGCGGGAGGTTTTTTGATCTAATTTTTTTTCATGTAGCTAGCCTAGCACTAGCTACATGATTACATGATTCCCCCTCCCCCTGCTCTCTCCCTCCCACCCTTCCGATCGCCGCCAGCGTTAATACCCATCAGGAAATCCCATACTGAACGCGATTTCCTGTAGGGCTTCCCCCGTCGCCATGGCGACAATCGGACTGACGTCAGGGGGAGTCCCGATCCACCCCATAGCGCAGCCTGTCGGTAATTGGCCAGGCTGCGCAAGAGGTCTGCGGGGGGGGGGGGGCCCTCTTTCGCAGCGGATCGGCGGCGAGCTGGAAAACACGCAGCTAGCAAAGTGCTAGCTACGTGTTTTTAAGAAAAATTATGCAAATCGGTCCACCAGGGCCTGAGCAATCCACCGCGGCGTTACTGGACGAGCTGAGCTCGTCCGTAACGCCCAGGTGGTTTACACGTTAGTAAATGTATTTATTTTTTTATAAATATATGTTCATAGTGTGGGAAATATAAAAAAAAAATGACATGGGGTCCCCCCTCCCCAGCCTCTTTAACCCCTCGTCCCCCATGCAGGTTGTGATAGCCAGAATGCAGAGCTTTTTTATTTTAAAAAAGTGTTGCCACGCCAATATAAATGATCTCATGAATCTCAGTGAAGTCCCCTGAAGACCAGTGATGCCAGATCCATCTTCTTGGTGGCGGGTACACACGAGGTCACGTGACAGCACAGGACATGCCCAATTGCTAAGTCAAGCGATTGCGGAACTTTGCGTGGAGTCATTTCGGATGTTAAAGATCCAATCCACCATGACGGCTGTTATCACTGCGTGTCAACAAACTTCGTTAACGTAATCGCGCACCTGTACCCACGCTGCAAGATTGCAGAAACGATGGTCACTCAAAAAAATTCCAGTCATCGGAAAGAAAATCATTGCATTGTAGAAATCACGTAATTGGTACAGGCCTTTACGCTCAAACAGTAAAAAACAGCAGCTACCAGAAATGATTGCATTGATTCTAATAGTCAGTTATTTTAGTTCTGTCTGAGTTAACACCTGTCAGAAGGTTATTGGTTCCGGTTGGGCAAATTTCTGCTTCTTCCTATTCACGAGATGGGAATCTGGGATTACTGGGGCTGATTTATTGATATAAGTGCAAAGCACAGCAACAAGTCAGGTTTCAGTTAGCTATTAAAACAAGCTTGGTTCCACTTTTACTTCATATTTCTTTGCACCTGATTTTATTTTTTACAGCCCCACAGAGATCAGGCAGTGATGGGATTTCTTTATGCATTTCTGTTGGTTTTGTTACACAAGTCAGGTTTATATAACATAACATATACACTCTGTTTTATTGAATCAGAACTCCCAGCTACAACTATGCTCCGAACATGGACAAACACTGGATCATGCAGTACACTGGAGCCATGCTGCCTATTCACATGGAGTTTACTAATGTGCTCCATAGGAAGAGGCTGCAGACACTGATGTCTGTGGATGACTCCATGGAGAAGGTAGGAACATCGTTTATTTTTTTCCCCCTTCATTTTGTTCTTCTTGTTTTCTACTGTAGACATCTGTTCAATGATACAATGAGATACAACAGTGGTTCACTAAAGATGCAGTCCTTCATCTTTCAGTTTCTGTACATGGAATCTCTCTTGTCTCGTCTTTACTTAAAGAGACACTGAAGCGAAAAAAAAATATGATATAGTGAATTGGTTGTGTACTATGAATAATTACTAGAAGATTAGCAGCAAAGAAAATATTCTCATACTTTTATTTTCAGGTATATAGTGTTTTTTCTAACATTGCATTATTCTATAATATGTGCAGATTACACAACACTCAGCATTCAAAATGAGTCTTTCAGAGCAGTCTATGAAGTAATGACCTCTCCTCTAGCAGAGGAAAAGTAAATAGTCCAGGAACAGTTGAGATAATAAAAGTCAGATAACAGCCCTCTCCACGACTAAAGGTGGCCATACACTGGCCCGATTCGCGGCCGTTTCGACAGCAGATTCGATCCTGGGATCGAATCTGCTGCCAATCGTTCGCACTAAACGTACCCGCCGATCCGATTTCCTCCCGAAATCGGATCGGTCCGTCGATCGCGCCGTGCGGGAAATTACCCTCGATCGCCCGCGGGTAGGGTGCGCGTCGCTAGCGGCGGCCGATCCGATCAGGTATACATTACCTGGCGCTGGCTCCCGGGCATCTTCTCCGCGCTGCACCGCTCTGTTCTGGCTCCATCCCGGCGCTTCCTGTGTCACTGCAGTGACCAGGAAGTTCAAATAGAGGGCGCTCTATTTAAACTTCCTGGTCACGGAGTGACACAGGAAGCGCCGGGATGGAGCCGGAACAGAGCGGTGCGGTGCAGCGTGGAGAAGACGCCCGGGAGCCAGCTTCAGGTAATGTATACGGGGGGGGGGGGGGGGCACAGGCGGCAGGAGCATCTCAACAGATTGTGATCGGTTTCAGGCTGAAATCGATTCACAATCTGTTTGCAGTAAAGGCAGCCATACGATCCCTCTCTGATCAGATTCGATCAGATAGGGATCTGTCAGCTGGTCGATCTAATAGCAAATCGACCAGTGTATGGCTACCTTAACTTAGTCGGAGAGCTTAATGGCTTGTTTGCATAGAGATAACAACTGGAGTTTCTCAACTCTTCCTGTACTGGAAACAATTACACTGATGTATCTGATCTTAATGTTTTATTTCTTAGCTGTGCTACACATACAAATCAAAATATCATCATTTTTTTTTCGCTTCAGTGTCTCTTTAAATAATCCTGCAACGCATCTGAAAGGCAGGCTTTCCACCTGGGGTCCTGATGCAGGTCCAGGCGGTTAGACCCGCTGCATCACTCTGCATTGCACAAAAGTTAACATGCAGTTCAATTGTTAATTTAGTAATCTCATTGGCTGTGCCATCACCTGGCACATCAAATACATTGCCCTGAGAATGGGTTTTCAGGGAGATACTGAAAGTGGAGCCGTCTTCAGCACCATGCAAGAAGAGGGACTCCCCCCTCCTAGTATCTTTAGCAACTTTTCTGGTATTACCAAAAGGTGAGTCAGAGTGGGTCTCCACCACTTGAACAACACCAGCTTGCTTTATCCTTGACATGGGAGGAATTAGCAGGACAAGGGCAAAAATCCTACCCCTCTCATGCAAAAAGTCCTTGTCCATGTCAAGAACAAGGTGCTTATTCCAACCTTTTGCTCCCCCTGGTAAATAGATAAATTAGGTCATTTTGACCCTCTGCCTATTTTTCAGAAATGTTTAAAAAGTAAAATCCTATTTTTCAGAAATGATTAAAAGTAAAATCCTATTTAAAACTGAAAACTTTTATTGAAAACATTTTATTTTTTAATCTGTAGCCTTTTTTTTCATTTATTTTCTTATATATTCATTTGCCACCTTCTTCTTCTGTATACTTCTGAATGTGGTTGACTTTATATTCCTTGTTTCTACATGTGTAGATTGCACACTACATATGTCATCACTCTGCCTTAATGCTCATGTAAGCCATACTTTTTTGTTTTCCATAGGCATTTTCTCTTGTGAAAGTAGGCAAATTGCACTAACATTCTTGAGTTCTTCTTGAGAATTTATTATTATTATTACTTTATAATACGGAGGCATGTTATACTTGCAGATGTCCAATGTAGATAAGTCCTCCTTTAAAATCAGTTGTCAAGAATTTTGGTCAGGAGACTATATACCATAAAAAAAGAATAGTACCGGAACCTGTATGGTTTATTTGATAGGCTTCCTCCCTTCACACAGGGGGAGCCTGGCTGTCTCCTCTTCCAGGGGTACACCCCGCCTAAATAGCCCAATAGTAGGAGGAGGACAATGGACCACCCAGTCCTGCCACCTCGTGCAATTTACTATTACCCTTTAATTTGCAACACTCTCTAAACAGATGTCTTGGCACCTGTCAGAAGTTCCGTTTTATAATGTTTATGGTTTTTAATTATTTTACATTTCGTTTTTATTTGGTCGTTTGTTTTTTTATATTTTTATGATTATATATATTGGTAAGTATGTTGGCCTTCTAAACGTATTTGTTATTCAACAACTTCCATGTTTGCGCAGGTGACATTGGAGGTGGCATTGTGGCAGAAGCTGTCAGCGGTAGCACCAGGATAATTCTGACAGCTGTGATCTTCTAAGATTGTGTAGTATCTTATACACCTGCCAGCTAATCCTCCTTTATAATACTAATCTTGTTTGTGTTTTTGTTTCCTCTATTTTTCATATTGCTAGCTGTACAACATGCTGGTAGAGATCGGAGAACTGGATAACACGTACATCATCTACACAGCAGACCATGGCTACCACATAGGACAGTTTGGTCTGGTTAAAGGGAAGTCCATGCCATATGACTTTGACATCCGAGTGCCCTTCTTTGTACGAGGCCCGAACGTGGAGCCAGGATCAATGTAGGTTCCCTTGCATGATTTATATCTGTTACATCTGTCATGTTTCCCGATAGCAGCATGGTTCTGTCTGAAAGGCCGTCCTGGGCTTCATCAGCTACTAGATACTTACACTTTGTTTGGACAAAGCAGATGAATCTTCTTTTTGATATGCTGAGGCTATGTTACCAGGCGAGCAGCAAATACTATAAACAGAGGAGTCTGGGAATTAGTGGAGTCTGCTTTGGACAGTGTTTTCTGTTTTATCATCATGTGGCTGGATGGCAACCTTTTATCTAATGAGTCTGGTTATACAGGTCTAAAGACTATTGACTGTAACCAAAGTCTGTGCAGCATGTGTTCTTGGTGACTGGGAGATACACGATCCTGTCTGCCCCTGCAGCAGGCTCAGGATATACTTCTGTCTGTGAAGGATGTATAGGCCTGTTTGTGCTGTCAGGAAAAGTCTTCTGTACATGATGCAAACTACAGACATTGGAAAAGTTCCAGGCATACAGAGCAGTAATCAGTCAGAGGACTCGTCTTCTTGTACACTTGTAAGATATGAAGAGTGAATCAAGAGCCCACTATGGTGTAGTATTTCACACCAAGATAGGTAAGTATAAAGTTATTCTCACAAGTGTGGATTACCAATAGGCAATCACTTTTTAGGCAGTAGGGGAACTTGAATCCATCCCCTCGGGTAATTAAGATGTTGCTCTCTGCAGATTTTTGGAAAAACCGAGGGAAGACCCCTCCACCAATGGTGGACTCAATGTATGTATGGCATACAGATAGAACAGTAGTGCCAATCAGATTATAATCAGTTGAAATCATTAAAAATTGGGGAAGTAGCACTTACCTCCACATAGACGATTCAGCAAGAGATTTGTCATCAAAAACTTTTATTGTGCACTCCAAAAATTGTGATGTGTTTTGTGGGACTACTTCCCCTTCCTCAGGACAAAACAAGAGCAGCTGGTGTACAAAATTGTAGCAAGCATGGCGCCTCCTCTTCGTGTACACTGCCAGTGCAAACCAAGACACACGTTACAGATTTTACAGGGTTGCCCTTTGGGGTCACTTCCATAAGAATCCAAGACTTTTTGAAATAACAACTTTTCTCTTGAACCGTCGCAGAATTTTTCAATTTCAATAATGGCCGTGGTTATAACCGCAGCTGTGCAGTGAAGATTTGATACAAAAAATGTGATGGACCTAAAATTCAGACATGTTTCAAAGTTACAACTATAAACATGTTTGTTCCCATTCTTTTGATAATAATACAGTGTAAAATCAATAGTAATGTATGAAGGCATAATGATGTGGACACATGGTATGCGTCTTCATATTCTACATGGTGCTGGCCTGCATTGCTGTGTAGAGCACATCTGTGATGAAAGGGGGGAATCTGATGACAGATTAGTGTGTGGCCTAAACCATGTCATATTCTCCCTGTAACACTGGTGAAAGGTTGCATGATCAGATCTGTAAGGTGCTGAGGGAGACGAGGGCACACTAGACCGCAGGGAAGTTTTATTGAGGAGGGACTGAGAGAGGAAGAAAGGGGGGAAACCACTAGACGCCAGGGAGGCTTTAGTGTGGAGGGAATGAGAGGGGAAACCACTAGACACCAGAACAGATTATTGTAGAGGGAGAAGGAAATTCGTTAGACACCAGGGAAGCTTTATTGGGGAGGAAGGGAGGAGGAAACCACTACACACCAGGGAAGCTTTGAGGAGAAAGGGAGGAGGGTAACCACTATACACTATGGAAGCTTTATTGAGGAGAAAGGGAGGAGGGAAACCACTACACTCCAGGGAAGCTTTATAGGGGAGGGAGTAGGGTAACCACTAGACACCAGGGAAACTTTATTGGGGAGGGAGGGTGGAAGACACTAGACACCAGGAAAGTTTATATGGGATGGGGGGGACAGGGTATTGCATGTAAAATTGGGGCATGACTAAAGGTAGGGCAGGGCTTTTCCTGGCTCCAGAAGTTGTTAGCTATGCATTACGGGTGGTCACATCCTTGCTATAAGCACCATGCGCACTTCACTCTTGCCCTCTCCCCTCTTCCCTTTGCTACAACTGATCAGGGCCGGCCCGCTCATGAGGCGGGTTGAAACGTTTGCCTCAGGCGGCAAACTTCTAGGGGCGGCACCCGCCCGTCCGTGGGTGCGGGGGAACCGGCCGCCGAGCCGGAGGGGTAGCGGGCAGGATGGGGGTATTGGGCCTAGCGGTGGGGAGGGGGGTCGGACCCACCCTCCCTCGCCTGGGTCCCCCGATCTGTGCTCCCCTCCAGCTGTAAATGGGAAGCAGCCGATGCCCAATAGTAAGAGGCACGGGCGGGGAGCACTCACCTTATCCGCGTTCCAGCGTGCGCTCCACTGACGTCACTTCCTGCATCGCCGTCCACTTACAATACAGTTGAAGTGGAAGTGACGTCAGTGGAGCGCACGCTGGAACGCGGAAAAGGTGAGTCCTCCCCGCCCGTGCCTCTTACTATTGGGTATCGACTGCTTCCCATTTACAGCTGGAGGGGAGCGCAGATCGGACCCCCCTCCCCACCGCTAGGCCCAATACCCCCGTCCTGCCCGCTACCCCTCCGGCTCGGCGGCCCTCCAGGGGGGGGGGGGGGGGTTAGGGGGTCGGCCTCAGGCGGCAAAAAGTCTAGGGCCGGCCCTGCAACTGATCCCCCCCCCGCCATTCACTGTCAGTGTCAGTTACTAGAGATGTGTGGCTACAGTCAGTCGCTCCCCCCCCCCCCCCCCAAATATGTCATTATACCAGCTGTCACTTCAGTATCACATGACTTAGCTGGCTGGCAGGGATTGGAGAATGGAATGTGTGAAGAGGCTGCAGGTTTTCAAGTTGTCAGGAAGTGTGGCCTCCACTGATCTGTTCCGCAGCAGCAGAGAGAGAGAGAGAGAGAGAGAGACAGAGAGAGAGAGAGAGAGAGTGTGTGTATGTGAAACTGCATTTATAAAACCAATAAGGGTGAACCATGGCTTTGAAATAGATCTATAGCTCAATATGGCTTTGTGTTGCAGTGTGCCGCAGATTGTGCTGAACTTGGATATCGCTCCAACGATTCTGGATATTGCTGGGCTGGATACCCCTCCTGATATGGATGGGAAGTCTGTGCTCCCTCTAATGGATATTGAAAGACCAGGAAACAGGTTGGTCACTCTTTATTTTTAATATGTATTAAATTTACTGACATTGGACTCGACATGTAATGATCTCACTAGTTGTCAAGAGATAGAACAAAAGCCACCAGCGGTGTAACTGTCTAGTATACAAGCACAGCATCTAGTATACAGTATAAGCACAGCATTGCCCATTGCTGGGAATACACGGTACAATTCTGAGGCTCGATTATCCCGCCCGATCGATTCCCCGCTCGAATTTTCGCGCTCGATTCTCTTATCTTCCATTCGTTTTTGCGTATCTTTCCCATTGTTCCCCATGCAAAATCGAGCGTGGAAACGATCGGGCGCGAGATCGGACATGTCGGAAATTATCTTTAGAGAGCACAAAAGGACTGAGAGAGTTTTCTACCCTTACCGGAGGAAATGTTCCCTTTTAGTGATAAGTCAATCATCATCCATTACTGTGTCAGGCAAATTAGCAAAAGAAAAGAAAACTGTGACTCCGGTGGTCAACAACCTTTTTTACCCATTGCAGTATTTGATTATAAGTGCTGTTTTTGCACGGTTAAACACTTTTTGTCCCCTTCCCTTCTAGATTACGGACCAGTAAGAAAAACAAGATTTGGAGAGATACGTTCCTGGTGGAAAGAGGGTAATGAACTACATTTATTATTCATAGCATGACTGAAATTCATTTGCCGTGCCTCAATAATATAAACACATGTCATGATTAAATATCCCATCTGGCACGAGGTCAAGGAGGCGGGCCTGGGCCGCTCAGACTGAATGTTTTCCTTATGAAACAGCTCTGAGGTAACAGCGCACCTTTGCCTGCTGCATGAGGAGCATTGGTTACCAGGCAGGAGCACAAAGTTCTACTGCTTCTTTTTAGAAAAGTGTGGAGAATAAAACATAATGGGGCTGAGATATCAAGGCAGGTTAAAGAAAACCTGGAGAAAGTCATGCAGTTGCCCAGAATAAAAATCCATGCATCATATTTTGAATGAAGCAAGAATTCCAACAGCTGGCTCTGGGCAGTTATCTCACTTCTGCTGCAGTTTTTTCCTTGCACCTGCTTTGAAAGCCGAGGCAAAGCTACCTGGGGTAAGCACAGATGTGTGTTAATTCTGTAACCACATACCTCTGTGCTGTGTCCATTCATCTCCTCGCTCCCCCCAGTGTCCGTAATCAGTCCTTGAAAGATGAGACTTTTGGCTAAAGTCACATTTTCAGACAGAAAGAGGCAGGCTTGTTGCTATGATCCCATTTATCACCCTCCCATTCTTTTCTCTTCCCCACCCCATTCATTAACCCTGATCACGCTCCCCCGGCTGGAAGCGTTCTGCGCATGCGCTGTAAGCATAAATCGCATGTGTAGAGCACTACTGACAATGGGAGTGGTATCAGGGTGTGTGTGGCTCGGGGCTGCGAATGCGCAGAAATCGGCGAGTGGCGGCGAAGAGCCAGCTTTGCAGGGGTCACTGCTGCTGGCCAGAGGGAATCAGGAGGTTGTTGTGGGCACAAGATGACTCCAGGGGGCTCCATGAAGCCCCAAATATTTTTTATTTCTTGACTTAAGAATTCCTTTAATAGGATCGTGGTAGGAGGGAACAGCACAAGAAGCCTGCCTCTCTCCTTACCACTTCTACAGCACTGCCTTGAAACCCAAGGAGTCCACAAACTTGACTTGCTCCCTCTCCCACTCCATGTGATCACTGTCTGGCCTCAGTGTTGGTGCAGGGGCTAGGCAGAGTCCCTGGGGGGAAGAAGGGGTGTGGCTGGTGTGGGACATGTGTGGAAACATTGGTTGGAGTGTGGCTGGGCTTCTGAACCAACCATATACCGGGACTCACCAGGGTGCCCCGTTACTGAGAGCGGCCTGTGCTAATTGCAGCCCTTGCTAGAAACATAATGGGGGTTTATGAAAGGTTACTAAATTAGCAGATGTGTGATTGTGGCCCCATGCCGATACATGGGAGTGTGAACACTTTTTTTGTTTAATGACACTCTATATTAAAGTTGAATTGAATGTTAAAAATCTTGTACTTACTGCACGCAGCTGCTAATATATAACTACTATTCCTTAAAGTGTACCCAAGGTGACATGTAACATGATGAGATAAACATGTGTATGTAGAGTGCAAAACATATTAATAACCGGGCTGTTTTACTTGTTTTATTTTGCTGCCTGAAAGAGTTAATTTCTTGGCATGGAAGTGACAGCTTCTGTCTTGTCGGTAGCTTGTCAGGAATATTGTAAATGTCACTGATAAGCAAAATATAACTTGTGAGGGCAGGGAGAGATAAAATACATGAGCTTTTTCTAACTCTGGGATACTTAATAGGCTGCCACTGATTAGAGTACATTCAACCTACTTTGTAAGTGTTAAACTATAAAAGAAAACCCTGTAATACTGCAAAAAATTATTTTTAGGAGTAGAAGGAGAAATATAGTTGTTTATCTCATCAGTTTATTTTCAGCTCGGGTTCACTTTAAGCCTCTCAGTAACCCTAACAATGATCTGATATGACCCACTAGGGTTCACTTTAACCAGTTCAGGACCGTAGGCTTACACCCCCCTAGTAACTGGGCTATTTTTTACAATTTAGTGCTCTGCAGCTTTAACTGCTTGCTGCAGAGCTATACTACTTAGAAAGTGAATCCCCCCTTTTCTGCCCACCAACAGAGCTTTCTGTTAGTGGGCTCTGATCGCTGCTGCAATGTGTTTTTTTTTTTTAAATTATTATTAATTTATTTCTTTTCTTTTTTTAATAAAATTCTCTTTTTAATGTATTTTTAATTCTTCCCTCCCCTGACAGCCAATCACAACGATCCTCTCTCCTAGGCATCAGCCTATGAGAGAGGATCGTGATCGGAGCCTTTCCAGGGGACAGCCGAGTGACACGGCTGTCCCCAATACGGCACTGCAGTAGATCGCAGGCCTGTACAATGTAAATGGACAGTCTAACAGTCTGTTAGACCGCCGCTGGTAGACTGATGATGCACTGCGCACGAGATCTCCTGTAAAACCCCACCTCAGGACTTGACACCTTTCGGCATCAGGCGGTCCTAGGGCTGCCACCTTCCGACGCCTATCGGCGTTAGGCAGTTGGGAAGGGGTTAAGCCTTTCACTAACTCTAACAATGATCTGATATGATCGTTCGGGCCCACTAATGGAAGGAAAGCTGCTATACAGTTTGATCATATTAATGGAATCAATGCGTTTTTCATTGCTAAACACAATCTGATCAGATTGGTTAGCAGCTTTGCTTCTATTAGGGGGCCCGAACTGTCATTTTTTGATCGATAGTACAATTGAATTCGACAATCAATCGCCTGGAGAATCGTTAATGGCCGCCATAAGAAATGGTTATTATAGCAGCAAACACTGCATGCAACCATAGTAGCGAAGACAGTTTTTACTTACATGTACTCCTTTTTCATCACCTTGTCATTTCCCTTAACAGAAAGTTCATCCGAAAAAAAGAAGAGACAAGCAAAAGTGCCCCTCAGTCCAACCATTTACCAAAATATGAGCGTGTGAAGGAGCTTTGCCAGCAGGCGCGGTACCAGACCGCATGTGAGCAGCCGGGACAGGTACGGAACTATTATCCATGCTTTATTATAGTACATCATCCTGCTCTTCTCATCACAGTCACACATCAAGGAGCTCTTACTGGATATCCATAGCAACCATGCCATGGTGTCGGAAGCTGTAGCCATCCTTACAGAAACCGCTGATAGTCTTCCAGTAGTGTAGATTATTCATCCTAGTCCTAGAGCTTCTTCAGTCACATTTGTGCCATGCACATTAGCTTTTTTCAACATGTGCAGAATGAGCTTTGCAGGTGTTTGTATCCTGTTCTAGCTCTGCGTAGGATGTATCTGAAGTATGCTGGAACTGCTTACATATGTGCATAAATATTTCCGACAGGAAACTTCTGAGTCGTAATAACAGCATTGTTCAATTTATGTTCAAAGTTTCAGCTGAAAATGATTCAGTACATGGCTGATGGTTATAGGTGCACTGCATTGGCAATGTGGCAATGTGTCTGTGTGCTTAAAGGGTACCTGCAAAAATGTTTTCTAAATGTAGATACTTACCGCAGTACGCTACGTTGAACAATCTTCGGCATTGAAGTTGAAGTTTTCTCACATCCACTCTCCCCTCCATGTATGCGCATGGCAGCACTGGTAAGGTGTGAAGTTTGGCCCGTGCCTGCACAGTAGCATTGAGCCACTTGTGCACGTCTTTTCCTCCCCTTTTTTCCTTTGGTGCCTGCACAGTGTGGCCAGGCTTGTAAACAGAGGGGAGCGCGGACGCAAAGATAGAGGGGTTCCCAGCTGGCATAGGAGGGGATGTGGAGGATCGGGGGAAGCCTCTGGAACTTTTTTTTTTACATGTTACATGTGTACTTTTAAAGCATAATGCTACTTATTCATGAAAATAACACTAACTACCCCCCCCCTCTCCTCCCCCCATGCATGAAAAAATTAAGTATTGTACCCCCTACCTTAAGGTGCCAATTAACAGTATAATTTTTATGGATGATCCTTTATTACAGTCATATATAGGGCTTGATTCACTAAAGTGTGCAAAGTGTTAGCACACCAGTGAAAAACCACTTTGCACGTGCTTACTACTTAGCACCCTAGTTAGCACGTGCTAACTACTTAGCACCCTAGTTAGCACATGCAAACTAATTAGCACCCTAGTTAGCACATGCAAACTACTTAGCACCGTAGTTAGCACATGCAAACTACTTAGCACCCTAGTTTGCACATGCAAAGCTTTTAGGCGTGATAACGGAGTTATCACACTTTTGTGAATCAAGCCCATAGTATATATGATCAAATAGTAAATAAAGAGTCAACAGTTTATCATGATAGAAAAACGGATCACATAGTCGATCATAAATAGCTGGTTTCTCGATCCACCGGGTGTATTTGAATGACCATATCTGATCTTTATCTAAAATAAAATTGTATTGTTACTGGATAAATATGATAATTTCCAATCAATTACCGTATATACTCGCATACAAGCCGAATTTTTGACCACCAAAAAGAGGGTCAAAAGTTGGGGGGGGTCGGCTTGTATGCGAGTCTTCCCTGGTGGTCCGCGGCCCCCACTCCCCCCGCAGCCGCTGCTATTACTTGTTTACGCTTACACAATTGCTTGCCAAAGCTATTTTGTGAGCGTTTTGCGTTTTTTTCGTATACCTTTTATTGAGACAAACTGCCTCAAAAATGGCCCAAGCACCGCTTTTTAAAGTGGATTACAACCGAACCGCTCTGATATGAACTCTCTCATAGAGAATCATTGCACAAGTGCTTTCAGGGCGATTTTGAAAATCGCCCGCGCTTGAAATTTTACTAAAACGCCTATAATGTGAACAAGGCCTCACCGATGCAAAAAAAATGTTGTTCTTGATACAGTCTTCTGTCTATCTGAAAAAGATAGGAATTAGGAAGTATATAGGGGGTGGGGGCCCTTCATTTGCCAAGCCTACATGAGGACTGCTATATTTGCTTCTTTGTGGTAATGGGCAATGGCTGAGCTTTACTGTTTTGCTTCCATTGCAAGCCTATGAGTCAGGCGTGACTGATTGAAAACAGTGCACTGTGTTATGTGGCTGAGATTTTATTTCAGCAGTTGTTAGGGAAGCTGATCTCCTGAATTACAGGTAGGGTGGGAATGTACAATTTCTGTATTTATACTTAATACAATATGGACAGTATGATAGAAAAATGGGTAACATGTGAGTATTGCATTAAAATGATTTTAAGGTAAATGTTGTAAAGATGCGGACACACGCACTACTAAATGCAACGACGGGTCCGCCAGACACTCCCGCTGGGCGGTCTTTAGCCGACAGTATGCGCGTGTGTATGCGCTGTCGGCGGACTGATAAGGCTGTTTTCAGAAACAGCCTTATCAGTCCGCCGACAGCACATACATACGCACTACTGTCGGCTGAACGTCCGCCCAGCGGGAGGGTCCGGTGGACCCGTCGTTGCCGGCAGTAGTGCGTGTGTACGCACCTTAACAGTGATGTGAATATATGTGCTGGCAGGAAAAGTACACTGGTTTTGCTTTATTCGGCCTCACATAATTTAGAGCAGGTGTTTCTTGCCCAGTAATTGAAGTGCAATAGAGACAACCATGGTAAAACAATGAGAAGGATTAAAGGGATTTAAGCCTCTATCTTATTTCCAAATACAGAGAATCTGCTTCATTGCAGTTATTTATGGGAACAGTGTTGTCTGCCATTTCCTTGCTGGCTGGTAAATGACAAAGGCAAATGTTATTGCCCTCCTCACATTAACTCCCTAACCAGCTCCTGCCATTTCCAACTGAAAAACATAGCACGTATCCAGGGGCGTAGCTAGAAATGACTGGGCCCCATAGCAAATTTTTTTCATGGGCCCACCACCACACACACCCCTCCCGAACCATCAAAAAAGATTTTTCATCTAGTCAGAACAATATTTTTGATCCATTTTACGTTAAAATGTAATCAGACTGGATGGAAAAATCTCTATTGATTAAAGGAAACTTTTTTTTTTTTTAAGCAGATCTACTTACCTGGGGCCTCCTTTAACCACCCTGGCGTTCTGATTAAATCGCCAGGGTGGCTGCGGGAGGGTTTTTTTTAAATAAAAAAAAAACTATTTCATGCAGCCAACTGAAAGTTGGCTGCATGAAAGCCCACTAGAGGGCGCTCCGGAGGCGATCTTCCGATCGCCTCCGGCGCCCAGAATAAACAAGGAAGGCCGCAATGAGCGGCCTTCCTTGTTTCGCTTATATCGTCGCCATAGCGACGAGCGGAGTGACGTCATCGACGTCAGCCGACGTCCTGACGTCAGCCGCCTCCGATCCAGCCCTTAGCGCTGGCCGGAACTTTTTGTTCCGGCTACGCTGGGCTCAGGCGGCTAGGGGGGCCCTCTTTCGCCGCTGCTCGCGGCGAATCGCCGCAGAGCGGTGGCGATCAGGCAGCACACGCGGCTGGCAAAGTGACGGCTGCGTGTGCTGCTTTTTATTTCGTTAAAATCGGCCCAGCAGGGCCTGAGCGGCAGCCGCTGGCGGTGTTGGACGAGCTGAGCTCGTCCAGACCGCTCAGCTGGTTAAACCCTAGCAATGTCCCTCGCCGCAGCTCCGCTCCCAGCTGGTGGCCCAAGGTCTGCTCCGTTGCAGCAGTTCACCTGGCGAGGTTGACAGCCATTGTGCCTATGCAAGTGCAGAGCCTGCCGACCTCGCCAGGTCGGCTGCTGCAACGGAGGAGACTTGGACCGGCTGGGAGCAGAGCTGCTGCTGGGAGGGAAACATAAGCTGCTAGCAGGGGCTGGAGGAAGCCCCGGGTAAGAAGACTTGCTCTTTTTAAAAACCCCAGAGGTTTCCTTTAAAGTGGATCAAAACTCATAACTTCCTTTGTGCTGTAAAAAGATACATAACAGCATTACAACATTTAAAGAAAAAAACAACATTTCTTTGTTACAGTTGATACAATTCCTTCAATAAATCTGCGCTGTTTCTACTTCCTGCTTTCATGGAGGCAGACAAATTGTTAACATCCTGTGCTTTCATATGAGCTTATCGGCCATGGCAGTCAGGTGACATGGGAGAGATCAAGTTACAGCTTGTGATCAGCCACAAATGAGGGGGAATTAGAGAGAAACACACCCTGTATTTATGCACAGAGTTTAACTTGTCTGTTTTCCTTCTGAGCAGAGAGAGAGACAGGAGAGAGAGCTGGCAGATAGATGAGAGCTGAGGGGCATGGAGAGACAGCAGAGAGGGAGAGAGACAGCTGGCAGATAGAAATGGCAGAGACACACATCTGAGGGGCAAAGAGTGAGGCAGATAGACAGCTGAGAGAGAAAGACAACTGGCAGACAGAGATGGAAGAGAGAGACAGCTGAGGGGCAGAGAGGAAGACAGCAGAGGCAGATAGACAGCAGAGAGAGACAACTAGTGGATAGAGATGGCAGAGAGACACATCTGTGTGAGTGTGAGAGAGTGAGAGCAATGGCAGATAGAAATGGTAGAAAGAGAGATAGACAGCAGAGAGAGCCAGCTGGAAGATAGAGATGGCAGAGACACATATTTTAGGGGCAGAGGGAAAGACAGGCAGATAGACAGCTGAGAGATAAAGACAGTTGGCAGACAGAGATGGAAGAGAGAGAGACAGCTGAGGGGCAGAGAGAAAGACAGCAGAGGCAGATAGCAGAAAGACAGCTGGCAGATAGAGATGGCAGAGAGACATAGCTGAGGAGCAGAGAGACAGAGGGAGACAGCAGAGAGGGAGAGAAAGGGAGGGAGCAGAAAGGGAGACAGCTGGTGAATAGAGATGGCAGAGACACACATCTGAGGGGCAGAGAGAGAGAGAGAGAGAGAGAGAGAGAGAGAGAGAGATAGACAGCTGAGAGAGAAAGACAGCTGGCAGGCAGAGATGGAAGAGAGGCACAGCTGAGGGGCAGAGAGGCACAGCTGAGGGGCAGAGAGGCACAGCTGAGGGGCAGAGAGGCACAGCTGAGGGGCAGAGAGGCACAGCTGAGGGGCAGAGAGGCACAGCAAAAGGGAGGGAGCAGAAAGGGAGACAGCTGGTGAATAGAGATGGCAGAGACACACATCTGAGGGGCAGATAGACAGCTAAGGGGTAGAGACAGCTAAGGGGCAGAGACAGCTAAGGGGCAGAGACAGCTAATGGGCAGAGACAGCTAAGGGCCAGAGACCGCTAAGGGCCAGAGACCGCTAAGGGCCAGAGACCGCTAGAGACCGCTAAGAGACAGCTAAGGGCCAGAGACAGCTAAGGGCCAGAGACAGCTAGAGACCGCTAAGAGACAGCTAAGGGCCAGAGACAGCTAAGGGCCAGAGACAGCTAAGGGCCAGAGACAGCTAAGGGCTAAGGGCCAGAGAAGGCTAAGGGCCAGAGACAGCTAAGGGGCAGAGACAGCTAAGGGCCAGAGACAGCTAGAGACCGCTAAGAGACAGCTAAGGGCCAGAGACAGCTAAGGGCCAGAGACAGCTAGAGACCGCTAAGAGACAGCTAAGGGCCAGAGACAGCTAAGGGCCAGAGACAGCTAAGGGCTAAGGGCCAGAGACAGCTAAGGGCCAGAGAAGGCTAAGGGCCAGAGACAGCTAAGGGCCAGAGACAGCTAGAAGCAGAGAGATGGCTGCCATAGAGATAGCTAACAGGCAGAGAGAGATAGCAGGAAGAGAGCAAGAGAGAGAGAGAGAGTAGAGGGGAAAAATACAGCTGGCTGCTGGGGAGAAAGAAAGAAAAGAAGACCAGGAAAAGAAGAAGCAGGATAAAGGAGATAACGTGACCACTGGCTGCTACAGGCTTCCTTAGCAACCTCTCTCTGTCTGCACCCAGATGTCTATCTCCCTCCCCCATCTCTGTGCAGAGTGAGCTTCCTGCAACACAGCCTGTCAGCGTCCCATAGGATTACTACTCACAGTTTGCAGACATTGCAGGGCTGCATGCTGTCAGGCACATGTCTGTGGAGCCTCTCTCAGCAGCAGCAGCAGTGCACTCGTGTGTTGGATAGATGGGACAGTGCACTGCTTGCTGAATGTGTGCTGAGGATGGTTTTCTTCATCCAGGAAGCTTTGGCAGCACGATGTGTGTACTGCCTGTAATCCATTCTATCCCATCCTGTCTCCTCTCTGGCGCGCCTGGGTTCAGATGCCTGAGAGCCTCCCCTGATTGGCTGATGCAGCTGGAAAGGGGTGGAACTGAAGGGTAGTGAAGAGATCCTGGCCGGAACTACAGAGTAACTGTCGGGTCCGGCCAGGAGAGATCAATCCGCAGCCCAAAATAGTCCCCCATTAGAGGCTATATGCGGGGACTCGGGAGGGAGAGGGGCCCGGCGGTGGTGCCCAGCTTTGTTACAGTTATTTATATATTTTTTTAAAGTCCTCAGTCTCAGCTGCGGGCCCCCCCTGTGGTGTAGGGCCAGCCGGGCCCTATAGCAACGCTATGGTTGCTATGGCGATTCCTACGCCACTGCACGTATCCGACCTTTTCTCTCCAATCACACAACCAAAATGTTAGTACATGCTCTTATTATATCTCAATTGGACTATTGCAATATATTGCTTGGTGGACTTCCAACTAACCGACTAGCACCGCTCAATTCTGTACTGAACTCTGCTGCTCGACTCATTCATCTCTCCTCTCGCTCTTCCTCTGCTGACCCTCTCTGTCAAGCTCTTCACTGGCTACCAATTAATGAGAGGATTCAGTTCAAACTCTTAACCCTAACCTACAAAGCTCTCCACAATCTCTCTCCCCTGTACATCTCCTCACTAGTCTCCAGATACCAACCCAACCGCAATCTAAGATCTGAACACGAGCTTCTTCTATCCTCTTCTACAATTACCTCCTCACATTCACGTGTACAAGACTTCTTACGTGCCTCACCCCTCCTCTGGAATGCCCTTCCACAACACATCCGCCACTCTCCCACCTTTGAAATCTTTAAACGCTCCCCCAAAACCCACCTTTTCCGACAAGCATATTCTCTAGCTTAGGCCATGCACCCACTAAATAACCTAATTACGCATTGCCGGTACATATACTGTATACTTCCCCACCTCTTATTTCCACCCCATTCCTTTAGATTGTAAGCTCGCAAGGGCAGGGCTCTCACCTTTTTGTGTCATGGAATGTTATTAATTTAATTGCTTGCACTCTGTTAGACATTTATACATTTTAGTCGTCATGTTAAATCAAGTTGTAATCAGCAGTGCTGTATCTTGTATCAGTGTTCATATTTGATGTATATCATTGTCTGTATCATTATGTATCCCTTGTTTGTTTTCTTACATTGTACAGCGCCACGGAATATGTTGGCGCTTTATAAATAAATAATAATAATAATAATTGCCCAGTTTAAACTTATGCCTGGTACACATGCAATTTTCTGTCAGATAGGTGGGTTGAGGCAATTCTTTCCAATCGGTCAGATGTCATTTCTGATCGTTTTTCTAATCGATTTTCCAATCACTTCTATCAATATTGGTCAGAAAATGATCAGAAATCTGATTGGACCTTTTGGAGATAAGGTGCTTTGCATAAGTACTACATCTTGGTTTGATAGTGTACTGGTTTAGGGCTCTGCCTCTGACACAGGAGACCAGGGTTCGAATCTCAGCTCATCCTATTCAGTAAGCCAGTACCTATTCAGTGTGGCGACCTTGGGCAAGACTCCCTAACTCTGCTACTGCCTATAGAGCGTGTTGTAGTGGCTGCAGCTCTGGTTCTTTGCATCAGCCAATATAAATGTTCTGTGTCTATCTTTATTAAATGTGTTTGTTTGTAGTCTCATTGCAATCCAGTCAGTATTGTCTGATTGAGATCATTTTTCTATTGGCTCATAATTAAAGTGGACCTGAACTCTTGCACAGGACAGAAGGAAAACGTAAAGAAATGCACCATGTATATATAGAGAGAGTTTAGCCTGTTTAATTCCCCCTCATTTGTGTCTAATGAAAAGTTGTAATTTGATCTCTCCCCTGTGTCACATGATTACCACGGCAGAGATGGCAGATAAGCTTATTTGAAAGCACTGGATGTTAACATTATCCATGAATCAGGAAGTAGAAACACTGCAGATTCATTTTAGGATTTGTTTCGGCTGTAACAAAGACATTTTTTTTTCAAAGGTTATTATGCTGTTGTGTATCTTTAAAGGATACCCGAGGTGACATGTGACATGATGAGATAGACATGTGTATGTACAGTGCCTAGCACACAAATAACTATGCTGTGTTTCTTTTTTTCTTTCTCTGACTGAAAGAGTTAAATATCAGGTATGTAAGTGGCTGACTCATTCCTGACTCAGACAGGAAGTGACTACAGTGTGACCCTCACTGATAAGAAATTCCAACTATAAAACACTTTCCTAGCAGAAAATGGCTTCTGAGAGCAAGAAAGAGGTAAAAAGGGGAATTTCTTATCAGTGAGGGTCACACTGTAGTCACTTCCTTTCTGAGTCAGGACTGAGTCAGCCACTTACATACCTGATATTTAACTCTTTCAGGCAGAGAAAGAAAAAAAGGAACACAGTATAGTTATTTGTGTGCTAGGCACTGCACAAACACGTCTATCTCATCATGTCACATGTTACTTCAAGTATCCTTTAACCCAGACCAGGTGGTCACCTTCTATACATTAAACAATGAACATATTGTCACTTATTGTCTGAGACAGGCTTTCTCAACCAGGGTTCCTTGAGTACTCTGCAGGGGTTCCTTGGCATTTCCCCCATCGTGGGGGAAGTATAAAAGAGCACATTCTAATAGGGGGTACTGTATAAAGAAGCACTGAATTGGGGTTCAGAATAATAATGAGCCCATTAATAATAAGCACTAGGATAAGGAGACAGTATAATGGGTGGCAGTGTAATAGGGGGTAGTGAAATAAACATCCTTACCTACTTTTATAGACCATGCCTCCTGCAAAATAAATGCAGGGGTTCCTCGAGATCCAAAAGTTATTTGCAGGGTTCCTCCAGGGTAGAAAGGTTGAGAAATGGTGGTCTTGGGTCACCTGGACATTCAGCTGCATTAGCACTGGACAGAAAACAATCGCTCTCAATGTGAAAGTTCCTATAATATCACATGATTGAAGTTAACCTATATATATATATATATATATATATATATATATATATATATATATATATATATATATATATATATATAAACAGTTGCGCATGAAGTGGTTCTTCCCTTGAAATGTCATTTCTAGGGACAATGTCCAGGCTAAGCATTGATCTTTTGATCTTAAATCTCTGTTTTGGCGGGAGAGTGTAAGCCATGGAAAATTAAATACAAGCCTCTGAGAATAGTTTGGTAGCGGCAGCATCTCATTTCAGGCCACTGTATTATCTGACATATGCCATTATTAATATGTCTAACTTTTCCTTGTTCTTATAAATTCCTGTGCAGATTAACATAGGATTGCATTCCAGTGGCCGGTCATAAGCCTATTGCAGAGAGCAAATCTCCCTGCAAAGAATTTCCTATTTGCCACATAAGCGATTAGTTGTTAATCTGTGTGAAAGTGCATGCTGGACCATTCCTCAAGGGTGAGCCATATGAGCTGGGCTGAGTGTAGGTTCCCCTGAGATTTGCTGCAGAAGCAATCTGCGCTGACTGACACTTATGGGCAATGGAATCCCATATAGAGAAAATATTTAAAGTGAAACTTCATTTTCATTTAAAAATAAATTAACTTTTTTAGTGCTATATAAGGCAACATAAATGTATTGAAAATTATCTAGATGTTCTAGAGATATCCAGGAAGTTCAAATTTCACCATGGGATAGTATATCCTACTTGTATACAAACGTGTCGTATGACGATGCTGAAATTGCATTCAAGTGACTACTGGGCGTGTCTCGGACCTTACCAGGCAATCCAGGACCAGTGTAGTGGAGGTGTCCAATGATTATGACATACTGATTTCAGTATCTTAAAATGTTTTTTTTTCTTTTAAACAAATTCTGACCATATCATCGTTGCTTTGGAGACCGAGGACCCTAACTTTCTATTAAAACTGAATTTCAGCTTTAAAGAGGAGCTTTCAGCAATACTATCTCAGAAAAACAAACCAACACATATATAAGTAGATAAATACTTGCTCTGTCTAAGTTTTAATTTTAGTGATTATTTTATAGTAGAAAAAAGAGAAAATCATTCCGTCCCAGTCTTCAGGCACTCCCACCCAGCTCTACAATAGGAAGTGCATTGTGTCAGAATGAGAAATATTGGCCAATCAGAGAGGAACAGAGGTGTGGGAGGAGAAAACAGGAGGGAAAGAAGCTTCAGCAAATCAGGCTGCATTAGTTAAGTCTGAGGGGAAAGTAGAGAAGCAAAAAAGGACAACCCAGCATGCCCTGCAACTTCCTCTGTGCAGCATATGAACCAAATAAGAGTCACAGAAACTGGGGAATGTTGTTATATGGCTAAGAAAACTAAGAGTGGCGTTTAACTTTTGGATTGCCTGGTTAGCATTCTTATTACTTGTTTACCCAAAAAAAAATAAAGACTTGATTTTTGATTTTATGCCCGACAGTTACACTTTAATATAGATTTCCAGAATAGGCTTTGTTGACCTGAACAACTATTTTAATCTGTGCTCATGTAGTTCATCTGTAGGATCTAGGTTGTCTTTTTAGAGAGGTTTGCATAAGGTCACATCAGATTAGACTTTAGCAGAGAAATTAGGCCTTTCCAGTAAGTTTGGTGACGGTTGATCTAGTCTGGTTTGGCTCAGCCATCTGATTTTCTCATTAAATAAACATATCTCCACCATACATTTGTAAACTTCCAGTCTACAGCCAGCTGTGGATTGTGGATAAAATCACAAACGTCTGGGACTGGGAGGTGGGGAAGGCAGAGGAGGGGGCCAGATACTGACAGTCAAATACCAGACACATCTTTTACTATCATCACTCTGATGCAACTCACAGGCATCAAGCTGTTTCTGATCCTTCAATACTTTATTACAATGCCTAACTAATGAAATAAAAGCATACTTCTTGTGTTTATTATATTGTGTCATCTATTGGCAGACGTGACTGGTATTACTGATGATGTACATCCAGGGCTGCTCATTTCTTGTCAGCTATTGGTCAGTTCACACTGCAGTTTCTCTAACCTTGCTCTGTGGTTGACCTCTTCTGTAGCACTTTACAGAGCCCACAGTAATTCCATGAACTGCCCCTTAGAAGAGCTTACAACCTAATTCCTAACATAGTCATAGTCTAGCATCTCTCCCATAGTCTAATGCCAATATTAGGAGGGATCAATTTGATTACCAATGTGTTTTATGATTTGGGAAGAAACCAGAGTGCCCAGAAGAAACTAACCAAACTTGTGAAACCTATGAACTTCATGCAGATAGTGTTATGGCCCAAATTCGAGCCTGGAACCATAAAGCTTCGTGCACACGCTAGACAATAATGTCCTCTTCTGGCAAGAATCTAGGGCGTGTACAGCCGTCCCTGGTGCCTCGGCCAGCGACCAGCCCATGCCACCGGGCTGATCGCCAGACGAGAACTTTGTTTGCCCTATCCACCCGACTCTTTGTGACATCACAACCGTCTCACTACTTTGGCAGTCAGCTCCCCCATGCACAAATAGCTACATAACGCATTGCTAACCTGCAGGCTATCAACATGCGTATAGACTGTTGGCTCTGCATATATGGCCAGCTTAAAACCAGAGGAGTAGCTATGGGTGGGCAAGGGGAGACATATGTCCCTGGCCGCAGCACTGTGAGGGCGCTCAGCATGGCCGTTACACGTGCATGAGAGGTGGCTCACTGGCTGCCTGAAGTGCCCCTGCTTCTCTCCCTCCCTCTGCAGAAACGTTAACAGCAGCAGAATAAGGCAATCTAAAAGGGGCACATCTGGCTATCTAAGAAGGATGAAGGGGACACATCTGGCTAATTAAAGGGGCACACATTTGGCTATTTAAAGGGGGCACATCTGGATAGGGTGAGGAGGCACATATAGCTATCTAAATAACTTTTGACTCCAGTGTGGCCACGCCCATTGGGGGGGGGGGCACAAAAACTGTCTTTGTCCCCGGGTGCTGAAAACCCTAGCTACGCCACTGCTTAAAACAAACATGAAGCGAAAATAAACTTATATAATGAATTGTATGTGTAGTACAGCAAAGAGCTTATCTGTGCTAATCAACCCAACTTGGTCGAATACAGTCCTGATTTCTGAAGCACTTAAACAGCCTCTAGAAAGAGGGAAAGACAGCTTGAGATAAGGTTTTACTGCAGGAAAGTTCATTATTTCTGCTTTGGTGTATAGCTGGTTTTAAAGCTGTGACTGTGGTAGTATGATGCAGCTATATAACTGAAAATAAAAATATGAGAGCATTTTCCTTGCTACTAATGTATTATTCATTATTCATACTACACATTGGGCCATATGCAATTCAACTTTTCACCTGAGTTTTCTCCTACGAGTAGAATTTTCATTTTCGATTTAAAATAAATGTTAGCACTTTGCAATGTAAAAAGTATCAAAAAGTAGGTAAAAAGTACAATCAAAGCTATTTTGAGCATTTTTTTTTGCTTGCTGATACCAATAAAATGACTTTTAAACCAAGTTTCAAAATATCACCTAGGAGAAAACGCAGGAGAAAAATGAAATTGCATATGGACAATACAATTCATTATATCATAAGGGTTTTTTTCACTTCAGATTTACTTTAAGTTTGTATGTTTATTTAAGTTGGCAGAGATCGTTGGTGGGTGCCATCTGTGCCCAGCACCTTGGTCCCTTAAATCTTGGCCAAGCAAATCAGGATCTCAAAGCATTTGACACACAAATATTGTAGTTTTATCACCAAAATAAGTATTTTTTACATTTAAACAGCATTATGTTTATTCAGTAAAACACAAATAAACAAAGCTCCTCATTCCAAGTATTGGCTGAGTTTAGATAACCTTCCCCACTTTCTGTACTGCGCCTGCTGTATACTCACTTCTGGTAAACAGTTAGGGCTGTGTGCAGAGCCGGGCCGAGGCATAGGCTGGAGAGGCTCCAGCCTCAGGGCGCAGTGTAGGAGGGGGCGCACAATTCATTCAGCTGTCATTCCTAATTGTGTTTGAAGCAGAAAGAAATAAGAAAAGGGGATACATGACAGTGACTGCAAGCCAGATAACTAGAGATTAAGTTGTTGGGCAGGTTGTGGGCCCTGTGGTGCCTCTTAGTCTAATAGCAATCAGTGTGTGACGGCTAGGGTGGGAGGGATGGAGGGGCGCACTTTGCTGTCTCAGCCTTGGGTGCTGAAGGACCTTGTCCCGCCTCTGGCTGTGTGGGCAACATGACGAATGAGGATTCTCAAGCTGAGTCACTTTCACCACCTCTTCCAGCATCCCTTGACTAGACACTCTTTTCTGTGAAAACGAGATAGGTCTGATCAGTGGTGCTCAAATACCCCTTTTTAAAATTCGAGTTTGGTCGAATTCGAATAGTAAATTATTCGAGGTCATTCGAATATTCGAGTCGAATAATTTTTACTATTCGATTCGACCTCGGACTTCGAGCTCACTATTCGAGTCGGTATTCGAGCTAACTATTCGAGCTGACTATTCGAATTGGCCTTAAATAGCTTCCAACACTTGTTTTGAGGGTGAATGATGCAAGAAACCTCTTTTTTTCCAAGTAACAACAGCAAGTGATTATGTGGGGATGTTCCTTTAAAAAAAAATGTGGAAAGAGAAGTTGTGTCCTTAATTTTGTTCAGTAGTGTTACTGTATATACTTCTTCTTCTTCTTCTTCTATATCTTCTTCTTCTATATCTTCTTCTTCTATATTGTCTTCTTCTATATCTTCTTCTTCTATATTGTCTTCTTCTTCTTCTATATTGTCATCTTCTTCTTCTTCTTCTTCTTCTTCTTCTTCTTCTTCTTCTTCTTCTTCTTCTTCTTCTTCTTCTTCTTCTTCTTCTTCTTCTTCTTCTTCTTCTTCTTCTTCTTCTTCATCTTCTCCTTCCTTTTCAATATCGTCTTCTTCTTCTTCACGTATTTCTCTTTTCAATTTTTTTTTAAAGAAATGCAGCTATTTTTGAGCGTAACAAATAGCTGGTGGGCGCACGCATGTTGGAAGCGCCATTGTATGTGCTCCCTGGCAGTGGAAACACAAAGACAGCAGGAGGTAAATTCAGCAGCAGGAGGAGGAGGATGAGTGTGTGGCAGCAGGCAGTCAATGAGGCAGGCAGCTCGCCGTGACATAATAGCCCTGGTACCTAGCGGTGATACCAGGGCTGTAAATAAACACAACAGGAGGTCCCAGACAGCGGTCGTGCAGCCCACATTGTGTCCAATACACAACTGGGACAACACAGTTTTCAACCCGGGCACCTCAGAAAAATTAAACCTTTTTTTTTTTTTTAATGGTTTGTTTGGTTTTGGTTTTGCAACCAATATAGCTATTGTTTGACGTAATAGCTGGTGGCAGAGTGGCAGCAGAAGGTAAATCATCTGTGTACCCTGGCAGTGGGAAACACAGACAGACAGCAGCAGCAGGAGGAGGAATGGAGGAGTAGGCGAGCAGCTATTGTTTGACGTAATAGCTGGTGGCAGAGTGGCAGCAGAAGGTAAATCATCTGTGTACCCTGGCAGTGGGAAACACAGACAGACAGCAGCAGCAGCAGCAGGAGGAGGTATGGAGGAGCAGTGTGAGTGTGGCAGCAGGTAGGCAGCGTGACATAATAGCCCTGGTACCTAGCGGTGATACCAGGGCTGTAAATAAACACAACAGGAGGTCCCAGACAGCGGTCGTGCAGCCCACATTGTGTCCAATACACAACTGGGACAACACAGTTTTCAACCCGGGCACCTCAGAAAAATTAAACTTTTTTTTTTTTTTAATGGTTTGTTTGGTTTTGGTTTTGCAACCAATATAGCTATTGTTTGACGTAATAGCTGGTGGCAGAGTGGCAGCAGAAGGTAAATCATCTGTGTACCCTGGCAGTGGGAAACACAGACAGACAGCAGCAGCAGCAGCAGCAGGAGGAGGTATGGAGGAGCAGTGTGAGTGTGGCAGCAGGTAGGCAGCGTGACATAATAGCCCTGGTACCTAGCGGTGATACCAGGGCTGTAAATAAACACAACAGGAGGTCCCAGACAGCGGTCGTGCAGCCCACATTGTGTCCAATACACAACTGGGACAACACAGTTTTCAACCCGGGCACCTCAGAAAAATTAAACCTTTTTTTTTTTTTTAATGGTTTGTTTGGTTTTGGTTTTGCAACCAATATAGCTATTGTTTGACGTAATAGCTGGTGGCAGAGTGGCAGCAGAAGGTAAATCATCTGTGTACCCTGGCAGTGGGAAACACAGACAGACAGCAGAAGGGCAGTACACAGCAGCCCACTGTAGGTGTAAAATGTGTGGCTGCAGGTGACGTAATAGTCAAAGTGAACCAGGCTGGCTTAGTGAGCAGGAGCCAGGAGGTGGTAAAGGGTGGTAAGGCACATTAACGATGGTTCCGGCAGCCAGTTCATGTCCCCCTCTCGCCGACAACAGGGGCCAGGAACTCGCCTTCCACCCACGCCTGGTTCATCTTGAGAAACGTCAGTCTGTCCACAGACTTGTGAGACAGACGTGAGCGTTTCTCGGTGACCACGCCACCAGCTGCACTGAAGCAGCGCTCGGACAGCACGCTGGAAGGGGGGCAGGACAGCACTTCCAGGGCGTACTGCGCCAGCTCGCTCCAGATCTCCATGCGCTTGACCCAATACTCCATGGGATCAACAGGGGCATCGCTGTCAAGCCCGCTGTACGACCCCATGTAGTCAGCCACCATGCGGGTCAGGCGCTGGCTGTGACCGGAGGAGGATGCTGCTGCATGCATCTCCTCTCTAGTCACTGCTGCCGGAGCCTCTACAGTCCTGTAGAGCTCGTGGCTGAGAGACAGCAGGTCTGTGGGGCGCTTGCTGCTGCTGGATGCAGGCACCTGCTGCTGCCTCTGTGCTGGCTGCTGGACAGTGGGGGTGGAAGGCTGGGGGAAGGCTTCCTCCAAGCGCTCAACAAGGGCCTGCTGCAAGCTCCTTATTTGTTGCGCTGGGTCTCCTCCTGCAGGCGGCAGGAACTGGCTCAACTTCCCCTTGAGGCGTGGGTCCAACATCATGCTGATCCAGATGTCCTCCCTCTGCTTCATCTGGATCACCCTGGGGTCCCTGCGCAGGCACGTCAGCATGTGCGCTGCCATTGGGAAGAGGCGGGCCACGTCTGCTGGCACATCGACGTCAGTGCTGTCCTCATCCTCCTCCTCTGCCGCCTCATCCTCTCTCCACCCCCGCACCAACTCAGCTGCGCTGTGCTGATCCCCCTCATCAGCTGCCAGGTCAGGGACCTCCACCAAGTCCTCCTCCTCCTCCCCCTCAGAGGTGGACTGCGCAGCTGGTTGCCGCTCCTGCTGGTCCAAGGCTGCCGCTCCCTGTTCCAGCAAAGCATCGAGGGCCCTGTTCAGCAGAGAAACCAGGGGCACCCACTCGCAGACCATAGCATGGTCCCTGCTCACCATGTTTGTGGCCTGCAGGAAGGGAGCCAGCACTAAGCACACCTGCTGCATGTGCCTCCAGTCATCATCGGGGACGATGGACGGGATGTTGCTGGTCTTGTCCCTTCTCTGAGCTGCGGAAACATTGGCCAGGGCAAGGTACTGGTTGACAGCGCGCCTCTGTTCAACCAGACGCTCCAACATCGCCAGGGTGGAGTTCCAGCGAGTCGGAACGTCAAGGATCAGCCGATGGCGTGGCAGATCCAGCTCCTTTTGCACGTCTTCCAGGCTCGCACAGGCTGCAGCCGAGCGCCGGAAGTGACGCACAACATTCCTTGCCGTTTCCAGCAGTTCGCCCATCCCCTGGTAGGTGCGCAGGAACTTCTGCACCACCAGGTTCAGCACGTGGGCAAGACAGGGGATGTGGGTCAGGTTTCCCCTGTGTATTGCGGCAACCAGATTGGCCCCATTGTCGGCCACCACCTCTCCGACTCTGAGGCCTCTGGGGGTCAGCCAAATCCTCTCCTGCTCCTGGAGTTTGGCCAACACATGGGTTGCCGTCAGCTTGGTCTTCCCAAGGCTGACCAAGTGCAGCAGCGCTTGGCAGTGGCGGGCCTTCACGCTGCTGCTGAGGCGGGGGGTTTGGCCAGGTGTGCCGGAGGATGGCAGAGGATCGGAGGAACCTGCTGCAGTTCCCCTGACCCTGCGGGGTGGCACCACCCACTGTGTTGCTGCTGCTGCTGTGCCCGCTGCTGCTCTCCCATCCTCACCCCCTTCCACCAAGCTGACCCAGTGGACAGTGAAGGACAGGTAGCGGCCTGTCCCGAAGCGGCTGCTCCAGGAGTCCATGGTGACGTGGACCCTTTCACCAACCGCGTGCTCCAGCCCTCGCTCCACATTGGCCATCACAAAGCGGTGCAGTGCAGGAATGGCCTTGCGGGAGAAAAAGTGTCTGCTGGGGAGCTGCCAGTCTGGGGCTGCGCAAGCAAGCAGCGCACGAATGTCGCTCCCCTCCTGCACGAGCGTGTACGGCAGGAGTTGGGAGCACATGGCCCGTGCCAGCAAGCCGTTCAGCTGCCGCACGCGACGGCTGCTGGGAGGCAGAGCCCTAACCACCCCCTGGAAGGACTCGCTCAAAAGGCTCTGGCGTGGCCTTTTGCTGACACGGGAATCAGCAGACACAGCAGAGGAGGCCACTGAGGACTGGCTGCCAGAACAGGCCTCAGTGTCGGCGGCAGGAGTTGCAGAGGGGGGAGGAGCAGTGCGTTTCCGCACTCCTGCTGGTGCTGCTGGAGGAGCAGGAGGGCGGGTGGCTGCTGTTGCTGCTGCTGCTGCTGAAGGCTGTGCAGTGATGGGTGTGGTGCCACTGCCAGCACCAGATGCCTTCAGCCTCTGGAACTCCTCATGCTGGTGGAAATGTTTAGCCGCAAGGTGGTTGATGAGCGAGCTGGTGCTGAACTTTAAGGGGTCTGCACCTCTGCTCAACTTCCGCTGACAGTGGTTGCAAGTGGCGTACTTGCTGTACACAGTGGGCATGGTGAAAAAGCGCCAGATTGGTGACAGAAACATCCCCCTACGGCATGGAAGCGCTGCTGCCTGTCTCCCTGTGGTGGTTGGGGGGGGGGCTTGGGTGCGGCTGGTGGTGGTACTGGCTGATGCTGCTGCTGCTGCTGCTGAGCCTGAGACACCAGCAGGGTGTGGGACGCTGCCAATGCTTGCAATGATGCGCCTCCTTGCAAGGCCCACAAGCGCATCCTCCTCCTCCTCCTCAGAGCTGCTGAGGACGACATCCCCTGGAGGTGGTGGCACCCAGTCTCTGTCTGTCACCGGGTCATCATCATCCTCCCCCTCCTGAAACATGTCCTGCTGGGATGAGGACCCCCCAAACTCCTGTCCTGATGCATGGATGGGCTGCTTGACTGTCGCCACAGTCTTGCTGTCCAATCCCTCATCCCCCAAAGTGCCCATCAGCATCTCCTCCTCAAGATCGCCAACAACAGCAGACAATTTACTCATGATGCCTGGGGTCAAAAGACTGCTGAATGACAGGTCGGCGAGTGACGGTGAACTGGCCTCCTCCCCAGACCCTGCTGGGCGGCTGCTGCGAACAGGGGTGGTGGTGGTGGTGAGGGTGGAGGCCTCGGATGCAGAGCTGATGGCGGGCTGCTCATCCTCCGTCATGAGTTGCACCACAGTGTCTGCATCCTTTTCCTCAATGGGACGTTTCCGACCCGGCTGGAGGAAAATGGGAGCAGGTGCTACACGCTGCTGCTGCAGTGTCTCTGCAGCGTGAGTTGCAGATGCTCCTGCTGGGCGGCGCCCAAGGCGTCCACGGCCAGTGGCTATGGGAGGAATGTTAGCCACTGACGCTGCTGCTGCTGCTGCGGAACTGTGCATGGTGGCGCGCCCGCGGCCGCGGCTTGCCACAATGCTGCTCCCTCTCCTCCTGATTCCCTTGCTGCCCTTCCCCTTGCCCAAACCGCGCTGGCTGCCACTTCCAGACATCTTCAATGTTTTGGGCGTATAGACAAAAGTTTTTTAAAAGGGCGGGTGAAAAGTGGGGTACTTTAATGGAGTGGGTTGGTTGGTGAGGTGACTGAGTGAGTGTCCCCTAGTACAGTAAGTAAGTAGTAACAGTCAGGAAGTACAACTAGCAGTTACAATAATCAGTAGTAATCACAAGTAAATTTAGTGTGTGTACACTCAGACAGTGAGTGACCGCACGCAGGAGCTAGTAGCCTATGAACACAGTGACTGAGTGTCCTAGACTCCTAGTACAGTAAGAGTAAGTAGTAACAGTAAGTAGAACTAACTAATTACAATAATCAATCAGCGATCAGAAGGAAATGGAGTGTGGGTGGTGTGTGTACACTCAGACAGTGAGTGACCGCACGCAGGAGCTAGTAGCCTATGAACACAGTGACTGAGTGTCCTAGACTCCTAGTACAGTAAGAGTAAGTAGTAACAGTAAGTAGAACTAACTAATAATCAATCAGCGATCAGAAGGAAATGGAGTGTGGGTGGTGTGTGTACACTCAGACAGTGAGTGACCGCACGCAGGAGCTAGTAGCCTATGAACACAGTGACTGAGTGTCCTAGACTCCTAGTACAGTAAGAGTAAGTAGTAACAGTAAGTAGAACTAACTAATTACAATAATTAATCAGCGATCAGAAGGAAATGGAGTGTGGGTGGTGTGTGTACACTCAGACAGTGAGTGACCGCACGCAGGAGCTAGTAGCCTATGAACACAGTGACTGAGTGTCCTAGACTCCTAGTACAGTAAGAGTAAGTAGTAACAGTAAGTAGAACTAACTAATAATCAATCAGCGATCAGAAGGAAATGGAGTGTGGGTGGTGTGTGTACACTCAGACAGTGAGTGACCGCACGCAGGAGCTAGTAGCCTATGAACACAGTGACTGAGTGTCCTAGACTCCTAGTACAGTAAGAGTAAGTAGTAACAGTAAGTAGAACTAGCTAATTACAATAATCAATCAGCGATCAGAAGGAAATGGAGTGTGGGTGGTGTGTGTACACTCAGACAGTGAGTGACCGCACGCAGGAGCTAGTAGCCTATGAACACAGTGACTGAGTGTCCTAGACTCCTAGTACAGTAAGAGTAAGTAGTAACAGTAAGTAGAACTAACTAATTACAATAATCAATCAGCGATCAGAAGGAAATGGAGTGTGGGTGGTGTGTGTACACTCAGACAGTGAGTGACCGCACGCAGGAGCTAGTAGCCTATGAACACAGTGACTGAGTGTCCTAGACTCCTAGTACAGTAAGAGTAAGTAGTAACAGTAAGTAGAACTAACTAATTACAATAATCAATCAGCGATCAGAAGGAAATGGAGTGTGGGTGGTGTGTGTACACTCAGACAGTGAGTGACCGCACGCAGGAGCTAGTAGCCTATGAACACAGTGACTGAGTGTCCTAGACTCCTAGTACAGTAAGAGTAAGTAGTAACAGTAAGTAGAACTAACTAATAATCAATCAGCGATCAGAAGGTAATGGAGTGTGGGTGGTGTGTGTACACTCAGACAGTGAGTGACCGCACGCAGGAGCTAGTAGCCTATGAACACAGTGACTGAGTGTCCTAGACTCCTAGTACAGTAAGAGTAAGTAGTAACAGTAAGTAGAACTAACTAATTACAATAATCAATCAGCGATCAGAAGGAAATGGAGTGTGGGTGGTGTGTGTACACTCAGACAGTGAGTGACCGCACGCAGGAGCTAGTAGCCTATGAACACAGTGACTGAGTGTCCTAGACTCCTAGTACAGTAAGAGTAAGTAGTAACAGTAAGTAGAACTAACTAATTACAATAATCAATCAGCGATCAGAAGGAAATGGAGTGTGGGTGGTGTGTGTACACTCAGACAGTGAGTGACCGCACGCAGGAGCTAGTAGCCTATGAACACAGTGACTGTCTGACTGAGTGTCCTAGACTCCTAGTACAGTAAGAGTAAGTAGTAACAGTAAGTACAACTAACTAACAATAATCTATCAGTAATCAGAAGGAAATAGAGTGTGTGTACACACAGACAGTGAGTGAGTGCACACACGCAGGAGCTAGCTAGTAGCCTATAAACAGTGACAGTCAGTGAGTGTCCTACTCCTAGTACAGTATAACTACAATACTATTAGTAAAGGACAGCAGAAATACTGGTATAGATGAGAGAAATAAACAGAGGACAGCTGCCCACAGAGGCAAGGCCCCCCTGAGGCCTAAACCTGTAAGCTTGCAGCAGCTGCCTGTCTCTAATGTAACACACAAGCTACTAACTAAAATACAATGTCTATCTAACTAACAACAATATAGGTGTATATGGCAGGTGTAGGTGAGCAAAAACGCTAGGTAAATGATCACAATAGAGCACTTGCTAAGCCAAAGCACAAAGGAGCAACTCTCTCTCTGTACAAGTCTCAGGCAAGCATGGAGAAACGGAACATGGCGGCCGCTATTTATAGGGTAGGGGCTGGCCAGGGTCCCCCTCTGTGATTGGCTGCCGTCAGAGGGCCTGGGAGCCCTCTGATTGGCTCTAAGGACATCAATCTGGGCTATGACGCTATTCGAGCTCGGTACCGAGCTCGAATAGCGCCGTTTGCTCGAATAGCTCGAATAGTGAATGGGCTATTCGAGTGTACTCGGATAGCCCATTCGAATAGCTACAGCTATTCGGAGCTCGAATACCGAGCTCGGATAGCTGAAAAAGAGCTCGAATATTCGAGCTACTCGAATATTCGAGCTCTGCTGAGCACCACTGGGTCTGATTCCATCCAGCCAGCTTCTTCCAGCTGCCATTACCTAATCAATCTTTGCTACTAATTATTATTGATTTAGAAATCACTGTGATGATGTGCAAAGTAACAAACATGGGGTACATAATAATACAGACAGCGTTTTACACCAATATACAAAATTGATACAAAATACAGATTTGATTAAAAATACAGAATTGGTAATTACCTTTCAAGCTTACAATCTAAAGGAATGAGGGGGGGGGGGGATAAGAGGTGGGGTAGTATAGAATATTTATACCTAGAGGCAGCATGTTTTAGGTTATCTAGTTAGAGTACAACTCAGCCGGAGACTGGCCTAAGGTAGAGCGTATGCTTGTTGGAAAAAGTGAGTTTTGAGGGAGCGTTTAAAGGTAACAAAGGTTGGAAAGTGTTGGATGTGTGGTGGAAGGGCATTCTAGAGGAGGGGTGAAGCACGTGCAAAATCTTGTATACATGAATGTGAGGAGGTAATTTTTTAGAGGAGGACAAAAGAATGTCATGTGCAGAAATGAGATTGCGATTGGGTTGGTATCTGGAAACTAGTGAGGAGATGTACGGGGAGACAGATTGTGGAGAGCTAATTAAAGTAAAGTTTGCGGGAAATTGTTCAAAATTACAGTTGGTGATCTCTGGCAGATTCAATCACAATGATTGAATATGAAGGGGGGGGGGGGGGGGGGGAATCGATGAGTGTATGGTTACCTTTTGGAGAGATTAAGATCCAATTTACATCTGATTCACAACAGCAAAAATGTTGCATATGCTAAACAGTCCTTCGAATCAATGTGTCAGCTGTTGAGTTTATTGTTCCTGTCTGAAACACCCAATTTAAATGTATCATGAGCATGTAACACTTGATTAGGTTGCAGTAAGGCGATACACAACTTGAAGACACTTCATCTGATCTAGTGTACATGAACTGTGTCTCCTAGTCTCTTCATTTTCAGGATGTCGCTCACGTTAGGCATGCAAGCTATGGCATGGGAATGGACTTCTGAATCTCATTTTACTGTAGTGCTAGGGTAAAGTTGCGGTAGAATGCCCTTCAGGCACAGTGATAAGGGATGTGCCCAAGCTGGTCCCATAACACCTTTGAGACTAAAAACTTGAAGAAAGTGATGCCGGCTTGGTCCAGTAGTATAGAACATGTACAGCAACATTTCGGAGCACAGTTCCCTTTTCAAGCTTGTCCAAACCTTAACTGAACATTTCCAATGTACAGCCATTTATACTCCTGGCCAAACATAATTACAACCAATCAGAATCCTCCTATTCAAGTACACCAATCCTAAACTGACACCTCAAACATGGACCTGAGGAGACTGCAATGTCCAGCAGCGTCCCTTCCCACTCACTGAGCCTTCCCTATCTCATTGTCATATGGCTGAAGTGCAACAACATGTTTACCCTTTGGCCCCTCCTCACAAGATCCATGGTGACCAATGGGCTCAGTGAGTGAGAGTGAATGCTGCTGGACATTGCAGTCTCCCATTAGGTCTGTTTATGATGTGGCAGTTTAGGATTGGTTGTAATTACATTTGGCCTGGAGTATAAATAGTTGTACGTTGAGAAAAGTTCAGTTAATGCTCTTACACACGCCTGACTCAAAGCGGCTGTCATGGTCAATAACGACTGCCTCAGCCGATAATCAGGCGTATGTAAAGAGGCGCCCGATCCACGACTCGCGGCACGCAAGCATTTTCCCGGTGGATCGGCTCACCCCCAGTGATGGCTACGATTATGATTATAGCCAATTTGTTGCAGATTTGGTATTGCAGACAAAAGTATTTGCACCTTTTATTGGCTTGACAGGCTGTCTGTGGACCAATTTAAATTGCAGAGTGCTGTCTGGGAATGAGAATTTGCATCTCTTGTGCTTGGCATTAAATGCTTTTCCAAAGAATAAAGGAAATACTGCAAGTCCCCCGTCAGAAAATGGACTAGTCCAAAACCTGTCAGATTTTTACTGCCTAATGCAAGCGACGGCAACATAGGAGAAAAGTAATTTGTGGTGCATGTTACGCTGAGAAACACACTTCCTATAAAAATGTTTTTTAAATTGTACATTTTTTGTGATAGCGGTCCTTTAACTTCCTGTCAAGAGAAAACTCGCATCACCTGGACCATCAATGTGTAGGGAATGAAATCTCTGATAAATGATGTAGACTAGAATGAACATCTCATACTCCAGCCTCATCTTCAACGTACCCAGAGCTAAACTATAAAAAATAAAATGCTTGTCTACTGTAACTGTTTTTCTGCATAACAAATAGATGCAGCCTGCAGACAAAGCACTGATATGACTGGAATGTGACTGGATGAATGTTTTGCTGGTTTGAAGCCTAGAAGTTGTTCAGGGCATAAATACTACAGAAGTCCTGTATACATTTATATGGAAGCAACTATGGGATTATGTGTCCATCAGTGATTACCACTAGCTGCCAGCCAATAAAATAAGTAATAGTAGTGCTGTTGCTTTGATTTGTAATTCCTTGCAGAAGTGGCAGTGTATTGAAGATGTGTCGGGTAAACTTCGGATCCATAAATGTAAGGCGTCTATGGACGTCGTTTCACTGAAGAAGAGAACGCGGAGCATCAACTCCAGAGCCTATGGCAGCAAACACAAGGATTGCGTCTGTCCCGATACCGACGACTACAGACCAAACAGGAATCCCAGGAAAAAGCAAAGGATTTACTTGAGACCACCCAATGGTAAAAGTAAGTGACTGTAGTGGATTTACGGTGCTGTTCCCTCTTTTACAGTGTGCAGCCAGCGGCATATTATAAGCTGTCTTTAATGCTGGAGGCTTTTTATTGCTGGTAAATTAGACCTCTCCTTGAAATTGTAAACTTTCATCATTAGTGATAAATGCCAGCTGTACATTTCTCCAGTAGGCATCAAATGACCTGGTTGGTGATAAATCAATAGCAGGATGGTAATACTTTGCTCATAAGAGGCACTATGAGCTGCTTGTTCACACTGACTTTTCAAAGATTCACCTCAATCTTTATGAATGTTTGTTTTATGCAAATGCCGACTTGGGCACCAAGGTAAAGCACGGGTTAAATGTGTACATTTTGGTGGCATTTATCAGGGCCATTGATTGACAATGTTCATAAATGGTCCACAGAAGCCAGTAGGTTAGCATTCTAGCCTTGCAGCCTAAGTGTACCTGAGATGGTAACTGGCCCATATTTATACTAACCGGGGGGCTTCCTCCAGCCCCATGAGGACCGTGGCTTCACTTGCCGTCCTTTTCGGCCCCTCCATTCTGGCACTATGACTCCAGGTAATCCGGTCAGTCGCCACCAGTTGTGGGCTTCTGCACATGCGTGACTCAGCCCTGGCTGGGGGCGCTCTGCGCTTGCGCAGAATAGAGCCGCGAATGCGGATTGCCAGGAGTCATAGTTCTATCCTTGCCCTGACACTAATTCACCCTAACCCAGTCTGACCTCCTGACCCCCAAATGAATACTTATCATCGGAACAGCAAGTAAATCTGTTACCCCACCTCATCTCACAGAGGGCATGAGCTGTAGTGGCAGATAACTGCCAACAGAGTCAGTGTTGTGAGATAGATTTCCCGTATTAGAGTCACAAGCTGCAGTAAAGACCACACAGGTCTAAGCCTCTGTTTGGGACTATGGCAGGGTTTCAAATTATTAGAACTATACAGATGCGAAAATAAGCTTCATTTTATAATCCATTTAATGCTGGTCTTATTTTTAGATCCTAAAAATCTTCATTCTAAATCCCTTAAATATCCTTTGGTATATTTTGTTACACAGCAGCCTAAGTAACGTTCAATTCTCCGAGAGCCCTTATTCATCAGCATTCTAGAGTTTTTAATTAATTTGATGAAATGTAATCTGGAGTCGCTGATTCGTTCGCACAAATTGCTGAGTTTTCAGCCAGTGCTGTCACAAGGTACCACACTGACCCCTAGTGGACTTTGGCCATATTTGGTTGATCTGAATTACAGTGTGAAAAGTAGCATTTAAAGGACAACTGACCTGAGAGGGATATGAAGGCTGCCATATTTATTGTCTTTTAAACAATACTAGTTGCCTGGCATCCTTCTGATATTTCATGCCTCAGTAGTGTCTGAATCACACACCTGAAACAAGCATGCAACAAATGCAGTCAAAGTTAAAGGGAACCTGAGAAGGATATGGATTTTTCCTTTTAAAATAATACCAGTTGCCCGACTCTCCTACTGATCCTGTGTCTCGAATACTTTTAGCCACAGCCCCTGAACAAGCATGCAGACCAGGTCCTCTGACTGAAGTCAGACTGGATTAGCTGCATGCTTGTTTCAGGTGTGTGATTCAGCCACTGCTGCAGCAGGACTGCCAGGCAACTGGTATTGTTTAAAAGGAAACATCCATATCCCTCTCAGTTGGTTCCCTTTAAGTCAAACATCTGATCTTCATGCTTGTTCAGGGTCTATGGCTAAAATTACTAGAGACATGGGATCAGACAAGACAAGACAAATAACATTTATATTGCGCTTTTCTCCTTGCGGACTCAAAGCGCCAGAGCAGAGCAGCAGCCACTAGGGCGCGCTCTATTGGCAGTAGCAGTGTAAGGGAGACTTGCCAAAGGTCTCCTACTGAATTAGTGCTGGCTTACTGAACAGGCAGAGCCGAGATTCGAACCCTGGTCTCCTGTGTCAGAGGCAGAGCCCTTAACCATTACACCATCAGCCAACTGCAGCAGGGCAGCCAAGCAAAGAACATTGCTTAAAGGGAACCTAAACTGAGAGGGATATGGATGTTTCCTTTTAAACAATACCAGTTTCCTGGCAGTCATGCTGATCTCTTTGCCTGGAGTAGTGGCTGAATCATACACCTGAAACAAGCATGCAGATAATCACATCTGACTCCAGTCAGAGCACCTGATCTGCATGCTAGTTCAGGGGCTGTGGCTAAAAGTATTAGAGACATAGGATCAGCACGAGAGTCAGGCAACTGGTATTATTTTAAAAGGAAAAATCAATATCCTTCTCAGTTTCGGTTCCATTTAAAAGGAAATAAATATGGCAGCTGCCATATCCTTGTCAGGTGATTTGGTATTAATATAAATTTGGATGAACAAGACAAGCATGTGAGCAAACACCACACAGGTGCGAAACGGCTGTTGTTCCCGTCCGATTTCCCTGATACCCACCTCTTCCCACCTGTACACCGCTGTGATGTAACTTCTACACATCACATTAGGTATCACCCTGCTGTGATGTGCTTTTCACTGGAGCAATAACTGCAGAGACAGTGCATGGCCTATGTCTCTCATTGGTATAATTAATATAAATTTGGATGTTGAAACAAAGACAATGATGGGTCAGCTCTGCATTGTATCTAGGCAAGATTTTATTTAATCCCTAATTTGGCCACTTCAGGATCTGGCCAGCAAATTGCAAAGTGTCAAAGCTACTGTGGCCAATACACACGTACAGCGGAGGACACGACTGTGGGATTACATCCTAGGGGAAGTGGCAAGTCCAACAATGTGAGGAAGGCTGGAGAGCAGGTTCCCTGAAGGGGGCACTGCTCAGCACAAAGGCACTCACACTGTTAGCATTCATCTGCCACAGTGCTTATATTTGTGAGAATCTGGAGTGGCTGCAGGTGAGTCTAGGAGCCAGGAGGTGTCTGGGGAGGGGGCGGGGGAAGGGGCATCGGCTGAACCGCACAAGCTGAAGCAAAGCAAAGTGTGTCTAGTGCAATGTTAGAATTCACACCCCTCCGCAGAGGCTTAACTGTCTCGCTCATCCCACAGCAGCCTGTTTCTCACATTACCCACAGTAGTCTGGCCACTTCGCATTTTAGCGTCCTGAACTGAAGTGACCAGACTCTGGGTTCAGATCATGACATCTATTAAACCAAGAAGTTGTCCATAGATGAAGCATGGAAGAGTGAGGTAGAGAGGAAATTATAACTAACGCAATTGCCCTCCCACCCTATGCTCAGGAGGTGATAATCCTATTCCTGATTTTAACATCTCCCTTTCCCAAAGCTCTTGTATAGTCCAATGATATATCCTGCTTAGCCTCTAAAGTTTTGGCACTGGAAACCATCCATACAGGTTGTGTTGAGTTTCATTCTAAGACAGAAGAGTCAAGGCCTCTTTTGCCAGATGCACTAAGGGTCCACAGCTTTCCCAGGTGCACTGGAATCGGGCTGAAGATTACGTCAAGTACTTGCAAAGTGTCTGTAGTTTTGACAGCATTCTCAATTAGTTCTACAAAGTCCTGTTCTTGTTGACTTTCCTTTAATGGACAAACTTCTCCAAGTAAAGAAGAAAACGTTGGAAGCCAGATGAGAAATGTGGAAGGAAATTTTCTCGGAGTGCCCTTTACCTGCATGTGAGCTATACACTATTGTCCATTTAGGGTGAAGTTATGTATGGTGGTCATTGCTCAGGACCACCCACTCCACACCCTAGGCTGCAATACTCCCATACTCCCAGGTGTTCTGCAATATATTGGGAAAAGGAAACTGCCCAGAAAGTAGAACTTTTTACTGGGTCACCCATCTGTCTACCCAGTGGCAGTTTTTAGGAGTGTTCTGTGAAAAAGAAAGCACTGCTATGATTATTAAAGGACCACTATGATGAAAAATCATAACATTTAGAATACTTATATATATGTAAGTGATATGGAAGTAGGACAGTCCAGCCATCAGTGACCAGAATAGTGGCACATGAATAGGAAGGCCACCCAACATCTTTGTATAGGTCATAGCTAGGCAGTCCTTTTGAAAGGCACAAATGAAATCTTAAGAATACACCATGAGAAGATGGACCAGAAGAAGTCTGGAGCCATCCGTAATAATAATTACTGTGTATGTGAGCTTTCGGAAGTAATTCATTTAAAGTGCAATTTACTCCGGGGCAAACGTACATCTTATATGCATGTGTCCACATGCATTTTTTAATTTTATAGTCATATTGGTCCTTTAAAAAAGCAAAGATGGCATATTATACTTTATTATCTTTTAGCTCAGAATTCATCTTTATGGAAAAATCATTTCAGGGGCATATTTAGGAATAATTCTGCCCTAGGAACACTTGAATGATGACACCCAGCCCCTTCGAGAGCACAATGGCCACCCACCCCTTCCTTTCCCCATGCCACGCACAGAGCCAAGATCGCAGGAAAGGTGCTTTTAATGGCTACTGATAGCAGCAAATATGCCAGGGTGGGTTTCAGTATAGCTGGAAGTTAATGATTTTAGTCAAGGTCTGTGTGAAGGGAGGGTAGTACATCTACACTAACGTGTAACGCCTCCTTAGTGTCTCCACTACATTTCAGTATACATTTCTGATGTCTACAGGAAAGGAAAATTATATGAAAAAATGGCAAATGGTTGCCCCTGAAAGCCTTATGGTCAATTTGACTTTGCTTTATCAGCTCTATGTTGAGTTGGGTCGGTCACAGACATTTCTAGGCATGACTGAAACTCTCTGCAACATCCATTGCATAAAGTTGCATTCAGTAGGACAAGCACGGAGTCTGGGTTTCAACTTGTTCAGTGATTCCTGTTTTCCTGACATGTAATTAGCTTGGCGTGAAGGTGGACATTGGACAGTGGTGAATTTGAAACCATGTCACTGTTCCTCTACAGTTTCCCATGTTTGTCTTTATCCAGCTGACAGCGTAAATCACAGAAGGTCTTTAAGTTGGACACATAAAACACTGTTTTATTGAGGCTATTTTTCAATTAGTATAATTGCCCCTTCTGATGTTTCCAATGTGGACTGGGTAAAGGTTGACCTGGCTAATGAAAGGGCAACAGATGTTCTACATTATTTACATGTATACAGCTGGTCTGCTTAGTAGGTGGAAGGGTGGCACAGTCAGGCAGATGGTAACACTAATAAATTATATTAACCTCTTCTGGTTTCCTAAGGAGTGTGTATAGCGCCGCTAAAGTAGATAAAGGGTAATTTTGCTGGAAGGGATTTTATTTCTAGGAAAATTCCTAGAGGTCTATTTCTGAATGTATTTATTTATTTATGGATTTTATAAAGCGCCAACATATTACGCAGTGCTGGACATTAGTTTAGGTTACAGACAATATGTAGGGGTGACATACAGCAGTACGACAATACAGGAATACAAGAAAAACCAGATCATGCAGCACAGTACGAGTACAAGGTAATGCTTAGTCAGCCACTGGATGGAGCATGGAGATTAGGCAAGTCAGGTTCATTCAAATGCATAGCATGGATGCACAGTAATGGAGGTGCATCATCAGGTAGGACACAAAAGGAGGAGGACCCTGCCCAAAGGCTTACAATCTAAAGGGAAAGGTAAGGACACGAAAGGTAGGGGACCAGAGTTCAGCTGTGGGTTAAAGTGATACTTAAGTCAAATAAAAAAAATGAGTTTTACTCACCTGGGGCTTCCCTCAGCCCCCTGCAGCTGTCCGGTGCCCTCGCAGCATCGCTCCGATCCTCCTGTCCCTGCTGGCAGCTCCTGGCGGCAAGAAGGCCGCAATAACAGCATAGAGGGCGCTATTGTGGCTGGGAACGCGAAGAATCACTCGCGTTCCCAGCCTGTCGGCGGCCGTCGCCGAAACCTGGAGCAGCCGCCGGCGGGGACAGGAGGATCGGAGCGATGTTGCGAGGGCACCGGACAGCTGCAGGGGGCTGAGGGAAGCTCCAGGTGAGTAAAACTCCTTTTTTTATTTGACTTAAGTATCCCTTTAAGAGCACTTGTGAGGGGTGGTAGGCCAAAGTGAAAAGATGAGTTTTGAGGGCCTTCTTGAAGATGTTGGGTTGCCCTAATGGGTGGAGGTAGGGAGTTCCATAGTGTTGGAGCAGCTCTTAAGAAGTCCTGGAGGCGTGCATGGGACTGGGTGATGCGGGGGGGAGGGAGGTCAGGTGAAGTTCATTGGATGAGCAGAGTGAGCGGCTAGGTATGTACCTCTGAGTAAGATCAGAAATGTAGGTTGGACAGGTTTTGTGGAGGAGGAGGAGACTGATAGGCAGGAGGAGACCTTGTCCATGGTAGTGGTGGATATGTCAGGGGTGTGGAGGTAGATCTGGGTGTCATCTGCATACAGATGATAGTTAAAACCCATGGAGGAGATAACCTTGCCAATAGAGGATGTGTATAGGGTGAACAGTAGGGGGCCAAGGACCGAGTCTTGTGGGACTTCCACCGAGAGGTGGTTGGGGGTGGACCAGGACTCATTGAAGGAGGTTGTGAAGGAGCAGTTGGAGAGGTAGAATGAAAGCCAGGTCAGGGCGAGATCGTGAATGCCCATGGACTGGAGGGACTGGAGGAGTAGGGGATGATCTACTGTGTCAAAAGCTGCTGAAAGGTCAAGGAGCAGGAGAATGGAGTATTAACCTTCAGCTTTAGCTAAGGCAAGGTCATTGACAGGGGTGTTTCTATGGTATTTTGGAGATTGGGGGCACCTGTGGGCACTAGGTGGGGAGGTATAAAACAAAATGGGCGTGGCCATGGGTGGGGCCAAATGTACATGAACTTAGCAGCGGTGTAAGCTACAGATAACGGGCCTGCCCATCGAAATATTGGATGGAGCCCCCTGTCCTTTATTTAATTTACAATCAGTATAGGCATAGATCAAAGATGTATACGCACATACAATTTTGAGTGGTCAATCACTGACCAATTTTACCACCGCCGTGCAGTAAGTGGGCCAAGAGACAGTGAATTTGATGAACAGAGCTAAAATTGGCTAATCAAAATTGTATGTGTGTACCAGGCTTTACAGCTAATACTGTACATACTGAAAGTAGCAGAGATCAGCATACAATACAGCTGGTTTACAATCAGTAAAGGCACAGAGTAACACCTTATACTGTAAACACTGGAGGTACATCAGCACACAGTGCAGGCACTAGAGAACAGCTTATACTGTACATACTGTAGGCAGCAGAATTCAGCACACTGCAGCTAGCGTGCTGAAAAATACGATCACGTTGTGCGGTGCGCTTATCGCGCCGCACCGAAAAATGGGTGGGCCATGGACCAGATTGTAGGTGTGGTAACGGGTGGAGACAAATTTACATGAACCTAGCAATGGTGGGACATTAGATTAGGACAGTGGTGGCGAACCTTTTGGAGGCTGCGTGCCCAAACTGCAACCCAATAGTCACTTATCTATCGCAAAGTGGCAACAGCAATTTAAACTAAATACTGTACAAACGTTTTAACTCCTACATGAACATTATGGAAAATCCAAGTTGAAAATAAAACTGTGAAGAAAAACAATTTCATCCATCCTGCTCCTGAAAAATGTATTACATTTTTTTTAGAACCTCACAGTTTTATTTTCTATTTTAAAAAGCTAAAAAAGTAGGTTTAATGCTATTGTCTCATATGATAAGGATTCAGCTTTTCCCATAGTCTCACAGTTAGCAATCATGTGACCCCCAACAAGACAAATTCAGCAATCATGAGGCCCCCAACAAGACAAATTCAGCAATCGTGAGGCCCCCGACATGACAAATTCAGCAATCGTGAGGCCCCCCGACATGACATATTCAGCAATTGTGAGGCCCCCAACATGACAAATTCAGCAATCGTGAGGCCCCAGACATGACAAATTCAGCAATTGTGAGGCCCCAAACATGACAAATTCAACAATCGTGAGGCCCCCAACAAGATAAATTCAGCAATCATGAGGCCCCAACAAGACAAATTCAGCAATCTTGAGGCCCCCAACAAATCATAAGGCTTCCAACAAGACAAATTCAGCAGTCATGAGGCACATAAATAGACAGCATTTTACATAAATAGGCAGAATGCCCCTTAATATAGTAGCCCCTCAGGTTAGGTAGTGAGTGACAGGGACCCCAGTTAGTGAGTGACAGGTACCCCAGTTAGATAGTGAGTGACAGGGACCCCAGTTAGTGAGTGACAGGTACCCCAGTTAGATAGTGAGTGACAGGGACCCCAGATAGTGAGTGACAGGGACCCCCGATAGTGAGTGACAGGGACCCCAGTTAGTGAGTGACAGGGACCCCAGTTAGTGAGTGACAGGGACCCCAGTTAGTGAGTGATAAGGACCCCAGTGCCCAAACTGCAACCCAATAGTCACTTATCTATCGCAAAGTGGCAACAGCAATTTAAACTAAATACTATACAAATGTTTTAACTCCTACATGAACATTATGGAAAATCCAAGTTGAAAATAAAACTGTGAAGAAAAACAATTTCATTCATCCTGCTCCTGAAAAATGTATTAAATTTTTTTTAGAACCTCACAGTTTTATTTTCTGTTTTAAAAAGCTAAAAAAGTAGGTTTAATGCTATTGTCTCATATGATAAGGATTCAGCTTTTCCCATAGTCTCGCAGTCAGCAATCATGTGACCCCCAACAAGACAAATTCAGCAATCATGAGGCCCCCGACAAGACAAATTCAGCAATCGTGAGGCCCCCGACATGACAAATTCAGCAATCGTGAGGCCCCCCGACATGACAAATTCAGCAATCGTGAGGCCCCCAACATGACAAATTCAGCAATCGTGAGGCCCCAGACATGACGAATTCAGCAATTGTGAGGCCCCCAACATGACAAATTCAACAATCGTGAGGCCCCCAACAAGATAAATTCAGCAATCATGAGGCCCCCAACAAGACAAATTCAGCAATCTTGAGGCCCCCAACAAATCATAAGGCTTCCAACAAGACAAATTCAGCAGTCATCAGGCACATAAATAGACAGCATTTTACATAAATAGGCAGAATGCCCCTTAATATGGTAGCCCCTCAGGTTAGGTAGTAAGTGACAGGGACCCCAGTTAGTGAGTGACAGGTACCCCAGTTAGATAGTGAGTGACAGGGACCCCAGATAGTGAGTGACAGGGACCCCCGATAGTGAGTGACAGGGACCCCAGTTAGTGAGTGACAGGAACCCCAATTAGTGAGTGACAGGGACCCCAGTTAGTGAGTGATAAGGACCCCAGTTAGTGAGTGATACGGACCCCAGTTAGTGAGTGACAGGAACCCCAGTTAGTGAGTGACAGGGACCCCAGTTCGTGAGTGATAGGGACCCCAGTTAGTGAGTGACAGGGACCCCAGATAGTGAGTGACAGGGACCCCAGATAGTGAGTGACAGGGACCCCAGATAGTGAGTGACCCCAGTTAGTGAGTGAGTGACAGGGACCCCAGTTAGTGAGTGATACGGACCCCAGTGCCCAAACTGCAACCCAATAGTCACTTATCTATCGCAAAGTGGCAACAGCAATTTAAACTAAATACTGTACAAACGTTTTAACTCCTACATGAACATTATGGAAAATCCAAGTTGAAAATAAAACTGTGAAGAAAAACAATTTCATCCATCCTGCTCCTGAAAAATGTATTACATTTTTTTTAGAACCTCACAGTTTTATTTTCTGTTTTAAAAAGCTAAAAAAGTAGGTTTAATGCTATTGTCTCATATGATAAGGATTCAGCTTTTCCCATAGTCTCGCAGTTAGCAATCATGTGACCCCCAACAAGACAAATTCAGCAATCGTGAGGCCCCCGACATGACAAATTCAGCAATCGTGAGGCCCCCGACATGACAAATTCAGCAATCGTGAGGCCCCCCGACATGACATATTCAGCAATCGTGAGGCCCCCAACATGACAAATTCAGCAATCGTGAGGCCCTAGACATGACAAATTCAGCAATTGTGAGGCCCCCAACATGACAAATTCAACAATCATGAGGCCCCCAACAAGACAAATTCAGCAATCTTGAGGCCCCCAACAAATCATAAGGCTTCCAACAAGACAAATTCAGCAGTCATGAGGCACATAAATAGACAGCATTTTACATAAATAGGCAGAATGCCCCTTAATATGGTAGCCCCTCAGGTTAGGTAGTGAGTGACAGGGACCCCAGTTAGTGAGTGACAGGTACCCCAGTTAGATAGTGAGTGACAGGGACCCCAGATAGTGAGTGACAGGGACCCCCGATAGTGAGTGACAGGGACCCCAGTTAGTGAGTGACAGGAACCCCAATTAGTGAGTGACAGGGACCCCAGTTAGTGAGTGATAAGGACCCCAGTTAGTGAGTGATACGGACCCCAGTTAGTGAGTGACAGGAACCCCAGTTAGTGAGTGACAGGGACCCCAGTTCGTGAGTGATAGGGACCCCAGTTAGTGAGTGACAGGGACCCCAGATAGTGAGTGACAGGGACCCCAGATAGTGAGTGACAGGGACCCCAGATAGTGAGTGACCCCAGTTAGTGAGTGAGTGACAGGGACCCCAGTTAGTGAGTGAGTGACAGGGACCCCAGTTAGTGAGTGAGTGACAGGGACCCCAGTTAGATACTGAGTGACAGGCCTGTGGTGTGGTCTGTGGTGGAGGCGTGTGGCAGAGGCACTGCGGGGGGCACTGGCCGGGCAGTGGTGGCTGGTGGGGCACTGAGGCGGCGAGGCCTGCGGTGTGGTCTGTGGTGGAGGCGTGTGACAGAGGCACTTACTGTGGGGGGCACCGGCCGCGCAGTGGTGGCCGGTGGGGCACTGAGGCGGTGAGGCCTGGCTGCAGCGAGGCCTGAGGCGTGCTCTGTGGTGGAGGCGTGGGGGCAGTCTGATGGTCTAGCGGCGCCGCGGGCAGAGTCGGATCGTACTTTGGCGGGTGCTCCGGGTGAGGAGGAAGCCGGCGCGGCCATGATGCCATTGCCTTGCCTGGGTCAGCCGCCGTCCGCAGTGGTCACGCAGGGGGCGGAGCTGGTCATGCTCCACACAGCTCCAGACCCCTGCCTTTCAATAGAACTCCACGCCCCCTGCCAGGTGCTCCTCCGCTTCTGATTGGAGCAGGGGGCGGCAGGGGGCGGATCAAGCCTTTTTAAGTTGATGTCGGGACTCGGGAGCAGCCGGAAATAGAAGCGGCCACCGTATCGTGCGAACGGCGGCCGCGTGTTAACTTATAACTTAATTGCGCCCAATACATTCGGGGCACCTGTGTTGGGCACCCCACAGGTACATATTAGGGGCACCCCTAGGCCAGGTTCGTGGCACGTGCCACGATTGAATAGCGCTAGGAACGCCCCTGGTCATTGACCACTTTGGTGAGAGCTGTTTTGGTTGAGTGGGCAGGCCGAAATCCAGATTGCAGTAGATCTAGCAGTGAGTTGGCATTGAGGTACTGGGTCAGGCGTTTGTGAACAAGACGCTCAAGGAGTTTTAAGGCAAAGGTGAGGAGGGAGATAGGGCAGTAGTTGTAGGGTAGCGAGGGGTCGAGGGAGGGTTTCTTGAGCAGGGCTAGTACAGTGGCCTGCTTGAAGTCTGAGGGGAAGGTGCCTGTGGATAGGGAAAGGTTAAACAGGGTAGTGAGGACTGGGGCCAAATCTGTGAAGTGAGGCTGGAGTAAATCAGAAGGGATGGGGTCAAGGGGGGAAGTAGTGGGTATGGGAAGTCTGCAGTAGGTGGTTGACTTCCTCAGTGGTAGTCGGAGTGAATCTGAAATAGTTACTTTTATTAACATGTACAGTTCTTGAATACTTAGTACTTAGTAGGCGTTCTAATGGAACATATTTATTTTATATTATTAAATAGCACTGACATCTTCCATAACACATTACATAGTACAGAATAGACATGATGGCTCTCATAGGAGTCATAAAGGCCAGTACCAATTAAAGAACATCAGTCATGGATATAAAAAAAGGGGGGAGGGGATAATGTAAACTGTTATAAAATTGTAACGATCGGTGTCAGCACGCAGAGAGAATCTGATTATTGGTGATCTGCAGTATCACCAAGAATGCAGATATATACCTGATTATGGATGATCTGCAGAATCACCAATAATACAGATATAGTTCTAACCTCTGGACACCTATGTATACTGGTGAGTGTTTGGTGTAACAGTATGACTTTGAGTAACGCACCTGATGAGCAGGTGATCTTAAGCAGTACAGAAGACACTGCTATGGATAGTACAGAAACCTTCAAGCAGCCTGAGACTCTCCAAGGGGTGGAGTCAGGCTGAAGGTAGGAAGGACCATAGAGTGAGTGACACCTGAAGGTGGATGTCACTGACTGATCTTGGAGACTATCTCTTAAGTGGAGAGAGATAGCTCTCGAGGTCGGGCAAGCCAGGTCGGCAACACACGGACAGACAAAGTACAAAGACAGAAGGCTGATTCGGTATCCAAGGCAGACAGGTCATAACAAATAACAAACAATGCCTAGTCTTGGGTGTGAGGTCCGTGGTCTCTACACCCTGGAACTAGTCTGATGAATAACAGAGTGATAACACAAGTTCCCTAGTCGTGGGTGTGAGGTTTGTGGTCTCTAGACCCTGGAACTAGTCTGAAGTATAACAGAATAATAACACAAGTAATCTGGCTCAGTGTGAATTCCCAGGTCCTCCTGGTTCAAACACACTGTTGGATCTGACTAAGGTCTGAGTGCTTCCACGTAGTGATCGCAACGGCAGGCAACTTGAGAATGGCCAGCAGTAAGCATATTTAGTGCATTGCTCTCTGGCGCCACCCTGAAGTGCTCAACCAATGGCTACCAGCTCTGAGGTCAGCTGACCGGCCTGTTCAGCTGAGCCCTCCTTGGCCATCATAAAAGTTCTGCCTTTCAGCACGCGCACGCGTATTCCTAAACCTGTGTGAACTAACAGGCTCAGCCACACTAGCTGCGCTGGACGCGGAACCAGCCGCCTTACTGTCATTACATGCGGTGGCTTTTCCGCGTTCTGCCATGTCACTAGATGCACGCTTCCGCGTGCAGACCGCCGTGTTGGACGCGGAATCAGCCGCCTTGCTGTCAGTACATGCGGCGGCTTTTCCGCGTTTTCTCACAAAAATGTTGTAAGGTAGAGTGTAATTAAAAAAAAAAGTACTTTATAAAAAATACAAGCTAGTCAATATATATGGTAATATTGATGTCTGACTAGAGGGTTAGCAGAACCAAGAGTAAGGGGAGTATGGTATTCCATTTTTTCCAACTAAAAGAACTGTTATATGAGGTAGGCAAAAGTTATTTTAGTTGGAAAAAAGGAGCACCATACTGCCTTTACACTTGGTTCCAGGGCCGGGCCGACACATAGGCTGGGCAGGCACCAGCCTCTGAGCGCAGGTCACTGAAGTCACGTGGTGGGCGCAGGATTAGCTTCTTCCCCCTCCTAGCTGTCTGCCCGCCCCGCGCTATGTCAGCCTATGTGCCTCCCGTTTCTCTGCTGCCAGTGTGCTGCAGGCGGCGTGAATTGTCTCTACTTCTCCCTCCAGCCTCAGTCTCCCAGTAGTTGCAGGCTGGTTGCTATAGTGATGATGCCTCCGGCGCCGCTCTCTCTCTCTCTCTCTCTCCAGCGGGGCGTGTACACACAGCGAGAAAGCCAGCGCAGCGTGCATCTCACGTAAGTAGCCTGTGCTGTTGGTAGCTCTGCTTGTGGCGTGCTTGAATCCCGCCCCTTCTCCTGACACCGTGGTGTTGTTGCTATGGTGATGATGCTTCTGCTATCTCTCTCCCTTCAGCCCTGCGTTTTTATGCAAAGAGAGAGAGCCAGCACAGTGTGCATCACACCTCACGTAGCCTATACTGCGGCTGGTAGCTCCCGCCCCCCCATTCCTGACACTTGCTGCCTGGTGGTGTCTGGGTCACTGCGTGAGTCAGTCCGGCCCCCTTCTAAACGTCCCTCTCAGCGTCTGCCTGCTGGTGGTGAGGTGGATATGTAGTAGTATATGTGCATAATTTATAGTTTCTTTTAAACTGTGTGTGTGGGGGGGGGGGGAGGGCGCACTCGGTCAGTAGAGCCTCTATTGGTAGTGGACCTTGTCCCGGCCCTGCAGACATCAATGTTAGCATACATTGACTAGCTAATATTATATCTCTGTACTGTTGACTTATGTTTCAGTTATCTGTAAGAATATGTTCTTCTTTTCTCCTTGTTTTTTTTTTTTCAAATAAAGAGATATTTTGAAACTAAAAACATTTATTAAAAAAATCCACTATTCCTTACAACGTTTTATTAATGTTTTCATTATTCACTTTAAGAAAAAAACTATTTGTGACTTATGTCCTTTTGGTAGTGGCCTTTGTGACTCCTATAACATCCATCAGTATCTTTCATTTCTGAGCTCACAGTTCCTGTTCTGCTTATTTGAATGAAAAAATAAGTTATGTTTAATGCAATTAACGTTTTTATTTCTATAAAACTCCTTTACCAAACCATACATTGCACCCATAACATCGTCAATACTTTTGTGTTCATTCCATAGAGTTCAGCCCCCGTTTTGTTCATACGAGAGTAACTCGCTCCCTGGCTGTTGAGTTTGAAGGGGAAGTTTATGATATTGATTTGGAAGATGTGGAAAACATGGAAGCCCCTCGGACAAAAGTCATTACTAAGAGGCATTACACCTCTGAAGAGGAAGCAGGAGAGGACAATGAGGAGTTTGAGGATGATGAAGAGGAGGAGGAGGAGGAAGCCTTCTCTTCCCCTAATGAGGAAGATGTCATGTTGGCTGATGGTGTGGTGGGGATCAGTCCATCTTCATCTGTCAAAGTCACCCACAAGTAAGCCACTGATGACTAAGTCTCACAGCATTTGCAATTTTAAGATTCTGAACTTTGTAAATCTAACTGTATATTTTGGTTTTAGATATAGAAGTTTGTCTTCATACAGGAAGATGTTACATTTTCTGTTGAAACACCTGTCCATTTAGAACTTCATCTGTTAAACATCTCTGCTCCTTTCTACAGTATTTTAAATGAGTGCAGAGGCGGGACAAAGTCCTCCAGCACCCAAGGCTGAGACACCAAAGTGCGACCCTCCATCCCTCCCACCCCAGCCGTCACACACACTGATTGCTATTAGACTAAGAGGTGCCACAGGGCCCACAACCTCCCCAACACCTTAATATCTAGTTATCTGGCTTGCAGTCACTGCTATGTATCCCCTTTTCTTATTTCTTTCTGCTTCAAACACAATTAGGAATGACAGCTGAATGAATTGTGCGCCCCCTCCTACACTGCACCCTGAGGCTGGAGCCTCTCCAGCCTATGCCTCGGCCCGGCCCTAAATGAGTGGTCTCAGCTGCCTGTCTGCTATGTCAGGTTACACATGTTCTGATTAAATCGGTATACAGACTTTAAATAATTGTCACTTGAAATTATATTTAGTGGACATTTAATGTAACACTTTAGGAACAAATACTGTAGAGACATGCTGCACAGCACTTGGCCAAGCAGCCTGTTCTGTTCGATGGAGAGGAGGAGGAGGAGTACACACCTTCCACTGCCATGTCCATGTCCATGCAGCTACTGTGCAGCTTATCCATCAACAGGTGATGTCCGCAATGTAATTCTGGGCCCTGACTACCTGAAGGACTTGCTGCAACTGCATCAAACTGCCCCACCATCTTAGATTAAAATGATCTAATAACTTGGTCACCCCCAGAGTCCACCTCAAATTCTTTGTAGCCAGAGCCTTCTGTCATGCTGACCCTACACTTTGGAACTCCCTGCCACATCCAATCTGGACATCTCTATCCCTGGACGCATTTAAGTCCCCAAAAAGCCAGCTGTTTAGCCTGACCTTTAGGAACACCTGACTATTTCCTCCGTAGCACAGTCCAGCCTGCAAACCTGTATAGATCTGAGACATATCTATGCACTTTGAGACCTATGGAAGAAAAGCTGTTTACAAATGTTATTGTATTGTATGTGTGTCTCAGGAATATACAAATTCTAATCTATCTCTCTAATCTAGGTGCTATATCCTGGCCAATGACACAGTACACTGTGAAAGGGAACTATACCATTCAAGCAGAGCTTGGAAGGACCACAAAGCTTATATTGACAAGGAGGTAATCTGATCATTGCTGGATTTCTGCCTACCAACTTAAACATCAGTATTTTGTTGTTGTTTAAATCCAATGTTGTTGTTTTTAGAAAATCCATTTTTTGTTGATTCATAAATGCACAGGCTGGGTCGTATTTAGCTCGGCTGGTATTCTCAATCCTTCAAGCAGCCAAAATTTTTGATACTAGTAAGACTCCAAACCAAACCCATGTTTACCACAGTAGCATTGTGAGTTGTGTCTGTAAAGCTTGCACAACAGACACAAAAATTCTAATGTGCATGGACTATTTATTTTTCAGATTGAAGCTCTACAGGACAAAATAAAGAATTTAAGAGAAGTAAGAGGACACCTGAAGAGGAGAAAGCCGGATGAATGTGACTGTAGCAAGTCTGGGTGAGCACCATGCACAACCTTCTTCTCTGTTCTCTAACTTTCTGATTGGCTGCATATATGAATAGGGATGAGGCTGGCAACCTGGCAGTACACAAGTGAACGTGCTTGGAGACTTCCAGATCTGTCTTGTCTTGGCACAGTCATCTGCACATGCCCATCCAATCACTTGTCCTCAACTCATAAAGACGTTACAGCACTGGTCACACTATTAGGACCAATCACCATGAGCCAAATACAGTGCTTAGCACTGGTCACACCACAAGAACCAATCACCATGAGCATCTAAGCCTCGATAATAATTATGTATTGTATGCTGATTTTATTTATGTATTATGGCATTTGCAAATGATTCTGAGTGAATGCCATTTAAGATAAACTATTTATTTCCCAAATACACAATACAAGTACCACCATTCTAAAGAAGAAAAGAATGTGCACATTTATACCGAGCTCAGTCAGCAGAGCACACACCTAATGTCCTCTATTATTGAGTAGTAAACGGAGGGAAGAGTAGTAGGAGACCTCTCATGGCGATTGGTTCACAAAGCTTACTTATTTTTTACCTTAAAGTGGAACTGAAGATTATAATAAATCAAAGTGTTTCACTTACCTGGGGCTTCTACAAGCCCCTTGCAGCCTTCCTGTCCCGCGCCGGTCCTCCACGATCCTCCGTTCTCCCGCCACCAGCTACTTTCGTAACTTTCATCACACTGGCAACTGCACCTGCGCGTATCTTTTTCCGCGTTCCAGTGCACAATAGCGTCCTACTCTAATAGCGCATAAAGCTGTTGTGGGTTGGAACGTGGAAAAAGATACACGTTGTTCGGGGTGTGCAGGCAGTAACAAATGTAGCTGGCGGCGGGAGAACGGTGGATTGTGGAGGACCAGTGCGGGACAAGAAGGCTGCACGGGGCTGGCAGAAGCCCCAGGTAAGTGAAACACTTTGATTTATTATCTTTAGTTCCGCTTTAACTGTAAGTAGAGCTAATATATGAGATAAACAAATAAAAGCGAGAATTCATGAGATAAACCGATAAGGGACCATATGCAATCAACTTTTTTGCCCTGAGTTTTCTCCTAGGTGATATGTTTACACCTTTTAAACCACCAGCAAAGAAGAAAATACTAAAAATAATTTTGATAGTACTTTTACCCACCTTTTTGGTACTTTTTCAATTGCGAAGTGCTTAAAAGTTATTTTAAAGAGGAGAAAAAGATGATTGCATATGGGCCAAAGAGAGAAAAATCATAATTCAAATAACAAGAGATAAAACATGAGTTAAGTCATTTAAGGAGAGATAAATTGTGAGTTAATAATAGTAAGGTGAGATATTTTCAACAGAAAAGCTTTGAGAATCAGCTCATTGTGTTGGAATAGAATTCATTTTGGCAGATTATCATTCATAGTGAGGCCGGACATTGAGGAACACTTATAGAGTTATGCAATCTTTTCCTGTTTAAACTGTATACAGTCAGACTTGGCAACAATAATTGTATATCTGCACTGTACTGTAGGCTGTATGGAGAGCACTGAGAATGCTTAAATTGCAATAGTTTACAGCAGCTAATCAATTTCCATTTAACAGTTACATTAGCTTACATCTAATTCTCTCTCGTTGTACTTAAGTGTTTAATCACAAGGCTTCAACCGTTATAGCAAACCATAGAACTGCTGTGCAGCATAGGGGGCCCTACATTGTCTAATTGCATAGAGATCTATGCAGGTAGCCACAGCATTTGTTAAAGTGTTGCAAATGGTTAAAATGCGTCACAAAACATGTCAGTTCTGTATAAATAAAATAGACCAAAATGGTAATAAAATGACTTATGATTTAGAACCTACAACTGCTATGAAAGCAGATTCCATTTTGTATTACACTCTGTGGTTTATTGCCATTACTGAATGGTGCAGAACTCACTAAAAGGGTTGCTTAACAGTCTGAAGACCCCATAATGGTCTTGTAGTGGACCCCAATCATACTTTAACCCCTGAAGAGTACTCTAATTGTAATTGATAAAGAAATAAAACAGGTGTACTTTTGTTAAATGCTATTCGCTTGCTTTGCAGATTTTACAAGAAAGATAAAGGAGTGAAAGCTCAAGACAAGATAAAGAGTCATATTCACCCATTCAAGTAAAAAAAAAAACCATGCTGATATATATTATAAAAATATCACAAATGTATTTATGTATAGCCGGAATAACTAAACAATTTTATACCAAACCATCCTGTGAGGGTTTAAAGTGGTTCCGAGATGAATTTTTACTCATTGCATAATTGTGATCCTTACATATAGGTTATAGGGCATTCCTCAAGCCAAATACTTTTTGTTTTGTTTTAATACTTGAATTCCCTAAAAACTAAACAAGCCTCGCCCACAGCTTCACAAAAACACCAAGGCACTCAGACCCATGTAGCAAGGGCTTATGGGAGCTCAGTCTGGGCAGGAGGAGGTTACTAGCCAGAGATTTCAGAAGCAGAGGGGAGGGGGGAGTGAATTTTTCACAGGCTCAGAGGTGGAGATGCAGTTGCAGATTACCTGTGTAATGATGACAAACAGAACATGGCTGCTCTCGTATCACAGGAATAAATAATCATAAACTGTTGAAGCTGTATGCAGCCAGATTTGCTGTGTAAACCTAAATCTAAACATTAGATAAGATATATAGACAAGTTAATTGTTATAGTTAGTTTTTCATCTCGGATCCGCTTTAAGTCTATCTTCTATTTCTAAAGTTTCTTGTCATAATTTTTTTTTCTTTCTATAATTATTAAAGTGTCAAAAGGTGTCAAAATCACCATTTTCCATTCTCCATTTTTTTTCTTTTTTCATATTTTTTTTTGCTTCAGAATTTCCATATTTCTAGAATTGCAGGCATCAGCAAAAGTGGACAACTCTTTCTCACCACTTTGATAGTGGAAAACCTCACAGTAAAGACAGTATTTTTTTTTTTGTTAGTATTTACAGTATCTCCAGCGCTTGGTCACCTCCATAGAAGTGATCAGAGCTTCGGTCCACCACTTTTTCATTACACCAACTAACAAATGTCTGTGCTGTGTTTTATAAACTTGGTTAAAAAAGTTGTTTATAAATAGAGATGGCCCGAACCCCCGATTTTCGGTTGGCGAACCGCGAACTTCCGCGAACCGCAATAAACTTCAATGGGGAGGCGAACTTTGAAAGCTAGAAACACTTATGCTGGCCACAAAAGGTATGGAAAATATATTTTAAGGGGTCTAACATCTGACTTTTGCATGGATGAGTGGGATAGATGCCAAAAGTGCCGGGGAAAAATCTGGATTTGACGCAAAGCAGCGCTTTAAAGGCAGAAATCGCATTGCATGCTAAATTGCAGGCCTAAAGTGCTTTAAAACATCTTGCATGTGTATACATCAATCAGGGAGTGTAATTAGAGTACTGCTTCACACTGACACTCATATAGCCGGCTGTCATTGCTTCATTGTGATACGCAAGCCCCTTCACCACGGCAAGGTAATGATCACGAAGGGTAATTGGCACATGTCCTTTTGTTTTGTTGTTGCAGCTGCAGTGCAGCCAGAAAAATTAGGCAGGCATGTACACGCACCAGAGAAATGCTAGCAGCGGCCTTAAAAATTCAGGAATCCACCTGGAGTCCTGGACCCTGTTGGTGGTGGCGGAGAAGGCAGTCAACCGGCCTGGGGGCAGAGATGCTGTGTGGGGAGCGACTTAGTCTTGGGGCAGGCAGTCACACGGCGTGCAGGCAGAGATGCTGTGTGTGGGGACTGACTTAGTCTTTGGGCAGGCCTGAGTGTGCTTTGCAGACCAGGCATCCGTGGTCAGGTGGACCCTTGACCAAACGCTGTGTGCCAGAGATGTCACCACTTGACTTTCAACATCACGGTACAGTTTAGGTATTGCCCTTTTTAAGTAAAAATTGTGGCTTGGTATCTTCCACTGCGGTGTGTGGCTTTGTTTTTATGTGCTGCTTTTCCTCAGGTGGTCATCCCATTGCAGTTTGTGCTTTGTAATCATGTGCCATTGTAAGGTGGTCTTTCCACGGCTCAATTTTCGGTGGCAGAGAGTACAGATGGCATTGCTCTCATCTGAGGCAGACATGCTTTCTTCTGAACACTGTACTTTGGTCGAGGGCCGCATGAAATCACAACAGCGTGACCTCAAACAGGCCTGCCAGGTGGCCTGCCTCTGCCTTTTGTTTTGTCCATATTGGGGGGATGAAGTGAAAGGTATGCACTGACTTGACTAATACAATGTGCAGTCACACAGGTGCAGTTAACAGGTGTGCACGGAGTGGTATATCACACTGCCTGCACTCACGTAGGTAGGTGGGTGCACTGTGAACAACTGTGAGGTATATGCAGTGATGGGTATTATAATGTGCACCTGTCACACACAGACAGGTACTGGACAGGCTCAGTGACACTGCGTGCGCTCACGTAGGTAGGTGGGTGCACTGAAGTGAACAACAGGTAGTAGGTATATGCAGTGATGGGTATTATAATGTGCACCTGCCACAGTAGTAATTATACCACCAAGGGGACAAAGGCCAGCTGTGACTGACTGACAGGGCTGTATATAATGCAAGTGGGCCACACGAAAAAAAAAAAATAGATCACAAGATTAGCTCTCAAAAGAGCTGTTGAGGGGTGCTTTTTTAGCAATAAGAATCAGCAAGGAGCAAGCCTACAAGAGCCTAACTAAGCTTTCCCTAAGTGAGTCTGCCAGAAGCTGTCCCTTCTCTAATTACTGCAGGCACACGAGTGGGTAAAAAGCCTGACGCTGCCTGCCTTTTATAAGGGGGGGTGGGGCTCCAGGAGGGAGTGTATTTTGATTGGTTACAATGTGCCTGCTGACTGTGATGTAGAGGGTCAAAGTTGACCTTAATGATGCACTATGGTGGCGAATCGAACTTCCGCAAAAGTTCCCGGTTCTCCGTGAACGCGAACCACCGAAATTCGCCGGGAACAGTTTGCCGGCGAACCGTTCGGGCCATCTCTATTTATACTAATGGAGACTAATAAATATTTTCTTGCATTATTTACGGCTTGATTTAGCCTGGTCATTTTTAGTGAGGGTAGTGGATCCACCCACCCCCTCCTTTTAAACGGTTTTTAACCCATCTTATCCTATTTTGGCGCCTCTATTAACCATTTTTATTCATATCTTGTCCACCCTGGGTGGAGGGGTGTTTCCCCATTTTTTTCTTTCTATAGAGAGCGACTTTTTATACCTGAGTGGGGTCAGGTGATAATTCTCCCCATCTGCTATTACAGTGGTCGCCTGCGTGGTGACCCACACTTGTGAGTATATTCTCATTTATATACCTTTTCCATATTGGTCGTACTTACTACACTAGATTTGGCTCTCGGTTTTTTCCTGTTTTTCAAGCATCTATTTATAAACAGGCCTGTATAAATTTGTGATAACTGCTAAGTGTGTGACCGGGGGGCATAATGAAATTGCTGAGCATCCAGAAATGCATAGGATATTG